>NC_069697.1:13724096-14413471 GCF_023699985.2 Odocoileus virginianus
CTGAATTTTATATAAATGCAATCTTATTACATATATTATTTAATAATTTTCTTTTATTTCATTCAACATGTTTTGAGAGACATCCAGGCTTATTCTTGCAGCTGAGGTCAATTAATTGTTATTATTGTATAGCTGTCCAATGTAAAAGATATCAGAATTTCTTTATTCATCTATTAGACATTTGTCTTGTTTCTAGAATTTTGCTTTACCAACAAAATTGACCAAAAATTCTTATATATCACCTGTTGCCCAAGTGTGAAAGTTTCTCTGGAGTATTTAACCTGGGGGTGGAATTCTAGGTCATTGGATAAGAACATGCTAAGCATTCCATGTAGTGCCAACATGTTTTTGGTGTTTGAGGACATGTTTGAGGAAAGAATTTGAGGTTGTTAGAGAGAGACAAGATGGTAAGTTATGAGGAGAGAAGATCAAGGAAAAGTTTTGTTAGTTTTTGCTTGTGAATATATATGTTGGTTTGTATGTTTTCAGCAAAGGAGACATATAAGCGTACTTAGGAGAGAACCTGGGAAAAAAACAATAGAAATAAAGATTCTAAAGTAAGAAAGTGCATAACTGCACAAGTTCCTAAAAGAGAGGAGGGAATATAAGTTCAAAATCATAGGTACAAGGAGAAAAAATGAAAGCTGGGCAACCTCAAGTGACTAGAGACCATAAGGCTAAAATGTGAGAACTCATAATAAAAATAGAGTCTTTGAGTTATGCTGCCCAGGATTTCTTTCCACTGGTTAAAACTGGTAACAAAAAAAGCAAATAATTGTAGTGCAACATATAAACAAATACATTATTCCTTCATAATTTAAAGCAAACACTATTTTAAATAAAGTGAGAGGGTGTGTGTTTTATAGTTTTTCCCATATACTGACTTAACAGCAGGTAAAAATGTGAATGAAGTGTATCAACACAGTATAAATGTTAAAAGTTAGCCTCTTGAAATTATCCCTTGAAAAATATCTCTTGGAATTAAGCTAGTCATCCTTGTTCAGAGGCATTAAGATGATTCAACTGACTTTTTAAAAAAAGTAACAGAGCTATATTATTCAAAATAATACATGTCTGGTTGAATATTCTTTTTCTTATTGCTTTTATTACAACTGTAGTCAAGGGAGCTATATCTTGACTATTACACTGAGCATTACCAGCACAAGGACCTGGCTGGAAAAAATTCAAACATATGAGATGTCCATGGACAGCTACTTGGGTCAGCTGGAATAACTGTGTCACTTATCAACTGCTTATACAAGCGTGCATGACAGCTTTTTTATTTTTTGGCCAAAATCCATGTGAGTGCATATATATTTATATTCATATAGCATATTCTGGATATATATTATATTTAAAACTGGCAGTGTTAGTCGCTCAGTCATGTCCGACTCTTTGGAACCCGCCAGGCTCCTCTGTCCATGGAATTCTCCAGGCAAGAATACTGGAGATCCCTTCTCCAGGGGATCTTCCTGACCCAAGCTTTGAACCGGGGTATCCTGCATTGTAGGCAGATTCTTTACCTCTAAGCCATCAGGGAAGCCCCATTATATTTAAAGGTATATATCAAATATTTCTGTTATAGTCCAAAGATATATATTTTGAATATATATTAAATATGTGTATTATTTTTCAAAACTATTTAAAACTTTTTTAAATGCTTAGACTTTTGGGAAAAGCTAATTTTTCTGAAGCTGGAATATGAGCTTCAGGAGTCTATCTTTTGTCTCAAGAAATGGCTTTAGAAGCATCCTTTTAAAACATACTGAGAGGTAAAAATTAATCAAAGGAAGGATAAATGCTTCCAGACTTTTGCTACTGTTTGCATCTAGGGTAGACAAGCCTATTTCAGTTTATTGTTATTCTACTTTAATTTTCATTGGGTGTAATGACTCTACTACATGTGTCTGCTTTCTGTTTTTCAAATACTTAATTGCCTACTTGATTTGTCCCAGAGGAACTTTTTATTTACAGATGCAACATAAATATATATGTTGCTTCTTTACTATTTAACATCCCTTGAGGATAATCTCACTGGAAAATACTTCCTGCTCTTTCTCGGAAAGTCAATATCCATGCCTTGTTTCTGTTGCTATCGCAGGTCAAAGCAGCAAAAGTTCCACAGCTAAGGCTGGCTTTAGCTTTAGTTAAAAGCAGGCAGCTCTAAGTTTGGAAAGCCCTCTGTAATTTATATGGTGTGGGCAATATCTTTAGCATTCTGCCTGCGAAAGGTTTCCAGTAAACAGTTGCTGGTCTTCCACTCTAAGGTAACACCTTGATATCTCACATGAGGTCATCAGAATCACATGTGCATTTATTCCTTCGGAAAAACTACCACATGAGTAACATATTGAAGCTCGACATGATTTTTCCATTGCTGCCAGCTCTAAGGTCACAAACATCTGTAACCTCAACTGGAAAGATAGCATTTTATTTCTTATGGTTTTTTAAGAAGGAGGGTTTCTGTTTTCTTTATAACCCAGGTTACCTCAGAAAAGATTTGTGATTCCTATTTGTAAGAGTGTTTTAGCTTCTGGCCCAAAGTCCTGATTTTTACACAGGTTTGGTTTCAGCATCTGTTCTATCTTTTGCTCCCAGTGGGGTGCCAAGAGCTACAACACAATACAAAATGGTACTTTTTAAATCCTCACTTCCCCACTCCATATATATGCTTGAAAATAGAAGTTATATAAAAAATAGAAGTTATGCAAAATACATATGTCCAGATTTATAGTGGAATTCTGGAACGATCCTGTTGTAAACTGAAAAGTTATAAGCTGGCCTCCCTATGCTAGTTGCTGATAACCTGCTTCATCTGTCTTATGTCTAAGAGTTGAGCTTAACCTGGAGATGGGGCAACCTTTCCAATTCCGAAGTCAGCATGAGAAGAAACAGTGACGTTGTAGGTAGGAGATGATTTATATACCCCTGCTCCTCCCCAGACACCCATGGAAAGATTTCAATGACCTTTGTGCCCAGAATAGCTTTCCTTTTTTTTCTTGCAGTAGATTAGTAACTATATTGACTCTAGGAGCTTGTTTTAATGAGTACATTTTTTATAATAGTGTGGAAATAATTTTCAAGGTATGTTTTCAATCATTATCTCATTTAGCTACATTAGATCATTGCAATCTAAACAGATTAAATAAAATTACCCCATCTTCCTGTTGAAAAAACTGAGGTACAATGAATTTAAAAGAAACTTCTCAAAGTCTCATGATTAAGAAATTATAGAGGGGAATTTTAGATTTCTGAATTTTAATCCAGTACTCTTTTTTCTACATTTACTATGTACCCTATATTATATTGAAATATGGAGCATTCTTTTCAATTCACATTCAGAACCTTACTCTGACATTCAGTGTTTAATATCTTTCCTGGTTAGAAGCATGCTTAGACAAATTTGCTTTAACCAATTCATGACTCCACAAAAGTCGCTTTATCTGTGTTAGTATAAATCAATTAACCTCCTTTACTTTCTGCTGAAAGTTCTAAACTTCAAATGAATTGCCCATTAACTTGGACACTGTGCTCAGCATACTAACAACAATAAAAGCACATATCTATACGATGTGCTGAATGTGCTATTATTATCAATTCCATTTTTAAATACATTCCTTAAAGAGAATCTTCAAGAGTTGGCCCTGAGATATTCTATTGTGACAAGGTTTTACTGAAAGAGAAGTTGCTATGAGTGACCCCATTGCAAGAATGAGTATGATCATTTCAAACAGTTTTTAACCAGCATTTTTCCAACAATAATGTGTAAGAATTTCAGCATTCTGTGTGCCAAATATGTGCATATTCACTCTGAAATTTTCATAAGTACACAATGGGAAAATAAACCAAAAAATGCAATATACATAGAACTTTGCAAATGATTTATGAAACTTCACTTTTTTTTTTTCTCATGAGTTAAGGTAAAATAATTAAATTTATTTCTCTGAACAGAAGAGACCATTTAAGGCTGTTTGATGCATAACTAAAGTCAAAGTACAAGAAGTCATGTCATGACAGAGTTCCAAAGAAGACATCTTTATATTTTTTATTCCTTCCTTCCTTACACCTTCTTTCCTTCCTTCTTTCTTTCCTCCTTCCTTCCGTCCTTTCTCTTCCTCCCTCACCCTCTGTTTTTTTTCTTTCTTGATGATGAATGAAATGCTTACTCTCAAATGTAACCTGTCATAGCTTTATGAAGTCCAGAGCATAGTACATAAGTAGATAACTATACTTTCTCCATTTGTTTCCTCCACTTTTTGGCTCCACTTGAGTAACCACCCTAACATAGCACATGTTGTATAACATGGTCCTATACCTATACCTGGTCTGCAGTTCCCAACACATGCAACTTATCACATAATTTCCACAGAAACTGAGTTGGCCTCTACCCTATACCAGGAGACCAATCTCCTGTTCAAATGCTTATATGTCACAGGAATAACAAATGCTCCAGGAAGTGTCTAAATGCTTATGCTTAACTTCTGAACTTCTCCAAGGATTTGTAACCAGCCGTTCATTGACCAAGCCATGATCACTTCTTCCCTGGCCTTTACCACTAAGTCACTTTCCATCTGGAGTTCTGTCTTCTGTGGCTTTCTTCTAATAAAGTTTCCACATAGAAGCCAGGATGATCTTTTTAAAATATAAGCAATCGAATAATTCCTTACTTAAAATCCATCACAGGGTTCCCCTTGCAATTAATGGTAGTCACACTTGGATGGCATGAGGAATTTACATGCCCTGGCCCCTGGCCATCTCTCCTATTTCATTTCTTTCTGTGTCCCAACTTGCCTCTATGGCTCTTATACTTGGTTTGCTTTACTTGAGAACTTCTGTGCATGCCCCTTCCTCGGCCTGAAATGCCTTTTCGCTGCCTCCTGCTACGACTGAATTCTGCTCGTCTCTAGGTAAGGATGGGCAAAGTTCTATAAAGGACCAGGTGGTAAACTTAACTTGGCTTTCGGATCCTAGAGTCTCTGTTGCAACTATTCTGTCGTTGTAGAGCAAAAGCTTTAAATCAAAGAGCATTGCTATGTTGCACTAAAACTTCATTTATGGGTTCTAATGTTTGAATTTTATATAATTTTCCTGTGTAATGAAGTATTCTTTTTTTCTAAAAAAATTTGAATGTAAAAAAAGTTGCTTGACTCAGGGTACATTAAAACAGGTGGCATAGACTGCAGACTCCACCTTCTAAATTTTAACTTAAATGTCATTTTATAAAGACTTTCTCTAAACTTTTGTTTTATCTAATTAAGTCTATTCCTTACCTCAACACTCTGTTATTTTAATTTATATTACTTTTCCTTTTCTCTGAGTGGTTGTTTTCTAATTGTTGATTGTTTATTTATTCTGTCTTTTCATGCAATTACAAGGTCCCTGATCTTGGCTATTTCATTAATCTCTATAAACGTACAATTAGAAAGCCCGGACATGGTAAGTTTTCAGTGTTTGTGGGCTAAATTAATTAATTCTGTAAACTCATTTCATTGTAGCACAAAATGCTTTCAAAAGTGAGCTATGTCAAACTGTTTGTTTTAGTAGATTTAAAACATTATGAGAATGGAGCTTACTCAACATAAACATCCTGCTATCTTCTGCTTTGTATACTATCTTCAAATTAAATTTGGGAGAATATTTACTCTTATTTGCTCAATGTACAAATAACAGTGCATAACAGGCATGACAGTGCAAAAAAAAATACTTCTGTATGGTCACACTGTGTAGTACGCTGTGTTTATAAAAAGATCATACAAAGAGACAATGCATCCTTATAAGTCTTAAAAAAAGACTTTTATTTGACATTCAAATTACAGTCATTATCACAGAAATGGATTCCTGTGGTATCATTTGCGAATCTCACGGCTTGTCTTTGTTGGATAAAGAACCAGAAAAAGCAAAATAGTTTTGGCAGTCACTGTGGATGTCTGTCATCTGTCATCCCACTTTGTCCACCCCTTTCTCAGTGGAAGAGCCTTAATCTAGTGTGCTCTTGAACCCAGGAAAGTTGACCCCACTTTAGCCCCAGAATGAATATTGGTACATCTTAGCCAGTCTAGACAGTTCCATCCCTCTTGCTAACGGAATCACCAGGCAGGGGCCAATTACACCTGAGAGGTTTGCCTTCAGGGATTTTGTGAAAGATATTCCTCCCTGTCAAAAAGAGACATGAAAAGAGAAACCACCCTTTCTGTCTTTGAACAAGGCCATGTGAAGGCATGATGTCCAGAGCTGTGGCAGCCTTCTTGGGAACATGAGTGAGAAGTTAAGAAAATTAGAGAGATGTTGCCTGGGAAGCTGCAAGCTACCTTCCAGTTCTGTAAAATAGTGAACTATTTCATTGATCAGGTCAGTGATTCTCAAGTTATAATATGCATCTGAATCACTTGGGAATATTGTTAAATTTAAGATTATAATTCAGTAAGTCTACATTGAGATTGATGATGCTGGTCCAGGGTTTCATTTTTCAATAGCAAGACTTTGTGTGTGCTCGGTCACTTCAATCCTGTCTGACTCTGTGTGAGCCCATGGACTGTAGCCCACCAGGCTCTTCTGTTCATGGGATTCTCCAGGCAAGAATACTGGAGTGGGTTGCCATACCCTCCTCCACGGAACAAAGCTTTAGCCCTCTGCTAATTTTGTAGCAGTTAGAGCTGGAAGCACCTTAACTGATATATTATGCAAACCAAAACTGTGCAGAGAACAAGAAACAATTTCTCTCTCTATATATATAGCCATATGCATTAGTCATACTAACAAGTATAGTTTGTATAACTTTTTCAGGTTGCTTTAATTAGAAAAAAATCATGTTATTCTGTCTTCACAGTGAGTTTGCCTTCTCTGAAGAAGTACTCAAATCCATAGAGGCTATTTTACTTGATATCACTATAAGTTATATAAAAACTAAAACCTTATTTTGAAACTTAGTATTGTGTTGAATTTCAGTATTATGAAATTTAGTATTGTGAAACTTTAGTTTTGAAAACTAGTTGAAACTTTAGGATTGTGTTTATATTTGATAGGGATATAATTATTTTCACCATGATGTTTCAAATATTACAAATGTTGGAAACAGATCATTTGAATTCCCAAAGAGATATTCACCACTAGATACGTTCAGTTGAAAATTAAGTCAAGTAAGATTTTGCTCAACTAAATTTTTAAGTAGGCTTGTAAACCACTATCTATATTTTTTAATTACACAAAGAAAATTTTTTTGAAATGTTGCTTTGGATATATGTCACCATAGACTGAAATAGAGCAGAGACAAAAGAATCAAGATAGTGAAAAATTAAAGGAGCATCTAAAAACTTAGAAAAAAATTTGTGACTTAGACCTTTCATTTAAATATGTTACAGGCATTGCATGCCTGGAATAATGCAAATGTTATAAGGACACTGTTATGAAGTGAGCATAAACAATGAATGAAATTTCATAAGTACAAAATTAACCTGGGAAAACATAAATGATGGTTTGAGGATGAAAACTGTTTGAGTCCCATGGTAAACACAGTATGGCTTCTTCTGATGATTGCTTGTTACCTACAGGAAATGGATGTTCTTTGTATATGTTGTGATTGTTGCTGTCAACCCAATAATATTTGTCTAATGTGCTAAAAATATGTTTTGCCTAATGAAAGTAATGTTGCAAAGAAATCTAATTGCATCACACTTTTAAAAGTATTTCCCAATTCAAAATAAAGGTTATGTCAAAATTTAAAACTTCATTCTTTTCTGAGAATGAGTCACTATCTAGATTAGCGGCCGACTCAGATGCAAGACCAATTGATGGGTCACAAAACAAGTCCAGCAATCCAGGAACATCATGTTGATTATGGTCAATCCCTGACGAATGTCCATACAAATATTCAGGGTGGAGCTGACTTTAGTTGTTCTTTCTGCTAACAGGATGATTAAAATGAAAACTGCAAATCTTCTTGCGAGTGTTTATTCTCTGATAAAATTGGAAAGGAAGGTTTTTTAAAATTTCATGAATTTTCTAGATACTTAATCAGATTCATTTCTAAAAACACCCATGATCTTGTATAAAAGATATAAGGAAATGGGATGGTTGTCCAGGCCCCAATTTTTTAGGCAAATCGTTAATAAGGGCAGACTTACGTTTCTCTGGCCCCATAGAATCAGTGCCATCTTGCCCCTCTCTGAATTACAGAATCCCTCAAATTGCTAACTATCTGCAGACTTTGAGTGCTACAGATTTATAAACAGGGTTATCTAATGCTGTGTTCAGTGTTGGGTGATTATTATGCTCTTTGTTTTTGTGTTCTATAATTTGTTTATGTGTTTTATATACATAGTTCATGCATATCTTTTTTTTTTTTTAGATTATTTAACTTTATTTTTTTTTTCCATTTATTTTTATTAGTTGGAGGCTAATTACTTTACATCATTACAGTAGTTTTTGTCATACATTGAAATGAATTAGCCATGGATTTACATGTATTCCCCATCCCGGTCCCCCCCTCCCACCTCCCTCTCCACCCGATCCCTCTGGGTCTTCCCAGTGTACCAGGCCCGAGCACTTGTCTCATGCACCCAACCTGGGCTGGTGATCTGTTTCACCCTAGATAATATACATGTTTCAATGCTGTTCTCTTGAAACATCCCACCCTCGCCTTCTCCCAGAGTCCACAAGTCTTTTATATTCTGTTTTCAGTATTAAATTATAAGTTGAATGATCTTAAGATTTACATAGAAATCTGAATTCTTTAATAATTTTGGCTCACAATAATTATGCTCACAAGGGAATAACATTTACTATGAAATAAAACACAATTTAATGAAGTATTTTATAAATATTGTTAAATAAAATGTTTAATAAAACATGTACCAACCATGAATGGGATTGGATATTAAAATGATTGATGAGTGTGTTAAAGGAGGTCATTTTCATTTAAAACCTGTTTAGATGTGCTTCCTGGTACTCAGTTCAAGGGAGCAAACAAAGGTTTCCAAACCAAGTAATATATTTTGGGCCCCACTGTATAATCTTATACTGGGCTATGTTTCCTGTAGAAGTTAAAAAAAGAGAAATGAGTATAATGAAGTAAAGATACTAGAATCAAAGATTCTACTCTTCCACTTAGATACCAATATTTCATATCATTTCATAACTTTTTCAAATTTCCTTTAACACTTATAACTTTAAGTTTTATCCATCCAAAATATTTAATGTTCTATCATAAATACAAGTTATTTTTAAATATGACAAATTAAATATGACAAATTGATGGTGTGACAACTTAATCAACAACCTATATTAGAAAATATAGAAAAAATTGATAGTATCTACATGTTTTAACCAAAATCTTATTTTCAGAGTCTTCAGCTGAAATTTACTTGCAGTTAGAGTCTTTGTTTTCTTACAGTAAAAGAGCAAGTGAACAAATCAATAGATCTTTATTTTAAGTTTTAAAAGATGTCATGTGGCATTGTTAAACTCTAGGTTACTAAGGCTATTGCAGAAAATTAAAATTATATGATGCTGTTTTCTTTTTAAAAAATCAATAAAAAGCAATTTTATTTGAGCTGTGATTTTCAAAATTATAACCTACAGATTTAGATTTGTTCTACAACCAATTCAGTAATGAATGGAATATTATCACTAGGAAAGCTTTACCAGAATGGGCTGTTTAAAGAAAAAAGAATTTGGACATAACAGATAGTCTGTATACATTTTGCTTTCTACATTTGAAGAGGCATAAGTTAAAATAATAATTTGAAAAGTCTGTAGTGCTGCCCCTTTTATGTAACAGTATTTTCCGAGATAAAGGACTATGTACTGTGTATCAGGTATAGAATTGACACTGGTAGTAATGTTCATACTAAGTACTCAGTATGGGGCAGGTGCCGTGCCAAACCCTTGATCTGCGTCTCACCTCATACCATCATTCAACAGCTCCTAAAAAGTAGATACAGTTTTTTCTTTGTGCTTTAAAAATCTGAAAACTGAGGCTTAAAGTGATTGAATAACTTGCTTAAATTCAAATCATTAGCAAATATTTGTACCCAGATTTGAATACAAGCAGTCTAGGGGTCAGGAACCATGGCTTATTCATCTTGGCATCCTTGAGTCTTTGCGCCATGCTGGCTTCTAACAGGCTTCTGAGCCGTAGGTGCTTTAAAAAAAGAAGTCAGTGAACAGATACGTGGAGCCCCAGTGCAGCCAATTAGCTTTTGGAGGCCTTGAGAAAGTAAAAGGAAAGGCTGAATTCTGGTATAATATCCAGGCTCAGCTGTATGAAAGGCCCGTCACTCTGAATCATTCTAGCACAAATTATAGGCTTTAAAAATGGTTTGTGAATGTTACATTTTTGAGTTTGCTGCACTGTACGATATCTTAAGTTTCACTCCCTTCTCTGGGCAGCATTTGTTCTGATAGTATGTTGGTTTGTTCGCTCAAGTGGAGAAAGCCAGTTTGAAAACAAACCATGGATACAGATTGCTTTTCCACTCTGATTTCTCCTTTGTTTGTGTTTAGCACAGTGTCAGAACTAGGATGCCTTTGGAGATACGTGCAGATAGGCTACCAGGAATGAAATTTCAATTCCAGTTTGGCACTCAGCAAGCTCCTCTCCCAGATGTCTTCCACAATGTGCTGACTGTGATACTTTGACCAGAAACCACTGGTAATAGCAAGAAATTAGGCCCTGGTTAGAAACATATTACTGCATTGCCAAATCCTTCTGTGGAATTCAACTACTACATATTTTCAGGTTAAAGAAAACTAGATCTTCTGTACTTCAGCCAAATCTGACTTTGGTTTCAAATTACCTCAGAGAAGAATTTTTAGCTGATAATTCACTTTATATGGTTTGTTTCACATGGAGATATATTCACATTGTATTCCGTTAGTAAACCTCTTCTATTAAAAAGGCTATACTTACTAAATAGAAGTTCTCAGTGAAAAATACTGGTTATACTTGGAGGTGGAGACAGGGTGAGTGGATAGGTAGTATGAAATCTTAGATCATTGGAAGCTAGGAAGTCAGGGTTTGAGAAGAGAAATAAAGACTGTGAGTGAAGAAAAAAGGGTCTCTGAGAACACCAGAGAAATACCTGGAAAAGCCTAGGACTTTATTCTAGGGAACATTCCTGCTAGGTTGGCATCAAATTCTCTAGTTATGATTGGCCTTGGTTGGTCTTTACCCATGTCATACATGTATAGGTTGTATACAGTAATATTTTTCATTTCTCTTGGTTAATTTCTCCTCATTTCTTTTATCTTGAAAGGTGAAGTAATGAAAATATGTGGCTGAAGAGACTTCCTAGGATGTCTCCCCTAAACTGCGTTGGGTAAGATAACTAAGTGAAGCAGAGCTGTGTTTCTCTAGTAACTTGCTGCCCTCAGCCTTTTTTAATTGAGCACATCAGGAACATAAATGCCTCAGGAAAAAAATTAGAATTTCTAAAATGCAACGTAAAATATCTCTAGGGCAACAATTGATGCCAAGGAGACACTTTATTACTTATTCAACAAACATTATTGAGTGCTTACTATATGGACATACCTGAAAGTAATAGCTTTTGTTTTTTAGGCATTATAACTCATAATACTTTCCCCAGGAGAGCTTATTTTGGAGTAAAAGTTCCCAATTTGACATTTTGAAATTACGAGTTTGCTGAGAGATTCTAACTCCCAAATTCCAATATAGATTCTTCTTTGTGATAAGCCTGACCCCTGGCCTTTGTAAGTTTTACTTACTTGGCCATTTTTATAATTGATCTTAATGCAGATTTTCTTATTTTTTCAGATCCTCCCAAGTCATTCCTGACCATTAATTTTACTAACTGCTAGCCCTAATCCTCTAAAGTGATTTGTGTCTCCTTGTTCTGAGCTTGTTGTCAATCTAAGAGATTTTAATGAGCAATAGTGAGTATATTCTTAGCAAAAAAGATTCATTTTCTTTACCTAAATAAAATACCTTTGTTTCAGTGATAAAACCACTAAAATGTTTATCCATAATTTTTTTTTAATCTTAAAAATTTCGCTTGCATTTTAGGAATAAAAAGTTTTACTTCATGACTTGTATTAAGGAGTCTTAAATACAAACTTCAGTCACAACATTAGGGAGGAAGAAATTTTCCTCTGCCCTTCTAGGTTCTTCTGATTGGTCTAAGAATTAAATTGACATGGGGCAGATTAACAGGAGAAAATTGAGCACAGTTTAATAACATATACACATGGGAGAGACCTAGGAAACCTGAGTAACTCACCAAAACAGCTGAAATACTCACCTTAAATATCATTTTCATCTGAAGACCAATGAGGAATTGGCGGTGGGTGTGCGGTGGGGGGGGTGGACAGGTAGTGGTTTGGGACTTCAGAGGAGAGGAAGGTAATTCACATGGTGATGGGAAAGCAAATGTTTAGTAAACAAATATTTGCTGGGCCGTGCAGAGACTGTGGGACACAGAGTGGACTCTGATCACCATTGCCCCCCACCATATATGGTGCATATTTCTAATAGGTATCTCAGTGATTATTCTGGCCCTTTGTTTAAATTCTTTTAGGCAGTGAAGGGGATGATAAAAAGACTTTCTGAGTCTTCTGTTTCTTAAAAATAATCAGCCTGAATTAATCCTCATGCCAAAGGGACACATTTTGGGATGGCAAATTTTACTTTTGTACAGTAGCAATTATGGACTTTCTTGGTTGTTCAGCTGGTAAAGAATGCACTTGAAATGCAAGAGACCCTGGTTCAATTCCCCTGATGAAGGGATAGGCTACCCACTCCAACATTCTTGGGCTCCCCTGGTGGCTCAGATGATAAAGAATCCGCCTGCAATGTGGGTGACCTGGGTTTGATCCCTGGGTTGGGAAGATCCCCTGTAGAAGAGAATGGCTACCCCGCTAGTATTCTGGCCTGGAGAATTCCATGGACAGAGGAGCCTGGCAGGCTGCAGTCCATGGGCTCACAAAGAGTCCAGCTGAGCGACTTTCACTTTCACAATAGCAATTACAGTGGTTTCTGCTTATTCCAGTTTTAAAAATGAAGATTTTAATTGAAATACAGACAAGTACACAGAACAAAAACATTGGCTTCTTTGGACTAACTAGCATAGTCATATACAGTTATAGACTACATTATATGTAAAAAGTGATATCACTTTTTAAAAACATAAAGGTTTTAAGTGTTGGATTCTTTCTCCTCATTCCTTTCTTTGGAAGCAAATGTTTGATCAAATAACCTAGTTTCCCTAAATTTGAGGTACTTTCTTTTTTTAGAGAATTCAGAAGCATTCTGGGATGATACATTATGAAGGAATATGAGGCCTACCCATAGACATATTTACATTGCTAAGGAGGAAAATTTCCAGTCCTTGAGAGCATTCTTCTTTTGCAGGTTTTCCTCAGCTATTTATAGAGGATAAACACTGTGCCAAAATGTGAAGAAACTAATGGTAATTGGTCATGTGGATTTATCTTTTTGAACACTCCTTGGAAATAGACATCTTCTTTGAGAATAATCATGAATTAACAGATTGAACTCAGGTGGCCTTGGCCTGCAACAGCTTGGAGCAGGGCTTGGTTCCCAACCAGAGATTGGGCTGGGTCGTGGTGGTGAAGGAACCAGATCCTGGCCACTAGATTAGTGGTCAGTGACAAGGGCCCTGGCCCTTTGGCTTTGCAGAAAGAAATTTCCACAAAGACAGAAAGTAGTGAAGCAAGTGAAGTATTTACTAGGAGGAAAAAGAGTACAGTAGCTGTGGATAGACTCAGAGGGAGAGTCCCTGAGTTGCCGAGTCACACCCACATAGTAGTAGTTTGAATTACTTTTATGGGGTATTTCTTCTGGGCTTCCTTTGGCCAATCATTCTGATTTACCTGGTTCACAGTCATCTGGTGTATCTCAGGATCCTCCCAGGACTTCCCTGATAGCTCAGTTGGTAAAGAATGCACCTCCAATGCAGAGATACTGGTTCGATTCCTGGGTTGGGAAGATCCCCTGGAGACGGGAAAGGCTACCCACTCTAATATTCTTGCCTGGAGAATTCCATGGACTATATAGTCCATGGGGTCACAAAGAGTCGGACACGACTGAACAACTTTCCCTTCACTTCACTTCAGGATCCTCCCACGTGTGCACACATATCTCTTAGCCAAGAGAGATCCTACTGAAAAGGCATCTGGGTAGAACATCCCTTGACATGACTCCCCTTTGGCCTCCAAGGAGCATTTTCTGCATATGTATGCTTGAGGATGTCTCCTGACTTTGGGAACAAGAAATATGTGGTCTGTGCAGGGACCAGCCTCCTCCCTTAATTGCCCTGCTATTTTTGTGTGTTTGTGTGTGCCACTTTCTTTATTTTTAATTGAATGGTAATTGTTTTACAGAATTGTTGTTTTCTGTCAAACATCAACAAGAATCAGCCATAGGTATACCCATGTGCCCTCCCTCTGAACCTGCCTCCCATCTCCCTCCCCATCCGACCCTTCTAGATTGTCACAGAGCCCCTCTTTGAGTTCCCTGAGTCCTATAGCAAATTCTCATGGGCTATCTATTTTACATATGGTATTGTAGGTTTCCATGTTTTTCCATACATCTCACCCTCTCCCTCCTCCCCTTCCCTCTTGTCCATAGATCTGTTCTCTATGTCTGTTTCTCTATTGCTGCCCTGCAAATAAATTGATCAGTACCATCTTCCTAGATTCCATTAATCTTGGAGTTTTGGTCAAAAGAGAATTAACGTCCAATTGCTTTACCCTGGTGGGCCCATTTGCTTCCTGCCTCAAGTTGATTTTACCTACTAGGTACATGAATAATAATAAAGAGTTGTAGCATATTCAGTAATATATTTAGTCATAAGCATGATCAAATGTTTCAATTTCTATATCAGTCTATGTATAAATATTTAACATAGCAGACTTACTGAGGTATATGGAGTTTTCAGGTACAAGTTCAAATGATTTAGACTACAAAGTCTGTAAGGACTTGGTATAGTGTCACCAGCAAACACTAACACTGAACTCACGAGATGTGTTCCAATTTATATTCTGCCAATAAAAGCTGTGTGACTTTTGGCAGATTATTTTAGTTCCAAAGGCCCTGATTTCCCTATCTCTTCAGTTTCTAACATTCAGTGATTTCTTAAGGTTGAGAGCCTATAGAGCGATAAATAATCTGGTTTGAATAAATGTGATGGTTTTAAATGATTACCTGACTTGCTTAACTTTACCCTTGCAATTCCTTTCATGAATTTAACATTTTTGTTTATTTGTTTTGTTTTGTTTTTCATAGCATCACTGCTTCTGATTGTTTCGGTTCAGTTCAGTTGCTCAGTCATGTGTGACTCTTTGCGACCCCATGGACTGCAGTACACCAGGCTTCCCTGTCCATCACCAATTCCTGGAGTTTGCTCAAACTCATGTCCATTGAGTCAGTGAAGCCATCCAACCATCTCATCCTCTGTCGTCCCCTTCTCCTCCTGCCTTCAATCTTTCCCAGGATGAGGGTATTTTCTAGTGAATCAGTTCTTCGCATCTGATTGTTTAACTGCTTTCTATAATTTGGCATAGGTACTTGGTTACATAACATATTTTGATTCAGGACAGGTACAAAGTACTGATAGAGGTAGCAAAGATGAGCATAGAAACCCAGGATCAGGATTGTGCACTCAAAGTAGAGCACTGGAAAGATATTGTGTTCATTTTTTAACCTCTTTATCACCATGTAAAGTAATCAGCCTGTCGTCTGTGCCATTTCAAGCATTTGGTTACTTATTCAGACACTTAGGATTACTATTTAGCTAACTAAAATCTTAATTTTGTCCTGAAATTGCTCTTGCTGCCCGCTGCTGCTCAGAAGCTCAGTCATGTCCAACTCTGGGACACCAAGGACTGTAGCCCACCAGGCTCCTCTGTCTGTGGAATTCTCCAGGCAAGAATACTGGAGTGGGTTGTCATTTCCTTCTCCAGGGGATCTTCCCGACCCAGGGATTGAACCCAAATCTCTTGCATCTCCTTCACTGACAGGCAGGTGATGCAGTGGTAAAAAAAAATCCACCTGCCAATGCAGGAGATGCAAGAAGAAGAAGCATCACCTTTCATTCCTCATTTTACTTGATCTATGCATGATATTCACACTCCCTTGAATCCCTCAGCATCTCCACTGCCTCCTCATTTGAAAACTCTTCTCTGACCATTTCAATTTAGAATTCTTTGCCAACTCATCATATGGTCGGGCCACTCAAGATGGCTATCTTGCTCTCTTTACAGCCCTGCTTGACCAGTCACTTACTTGACTCTCCACTCATCTTAATTATAGGGGTTAATCAGTAAGTACCTTTGTGTTTACCCCAGCCACTGGTTTCCCTGGTAACTGATGAGCCAGGGGCCGTGAATTCCCTTTATAAATGGTATCCTCTTTCTCCCTGGAGAAGAGATGCTGCCATGTCCTTCCCACTGCCTGCTTACACAGCAGGGTGTTGTTTCAAGACGCTTTGCTTCAGACATGTAAGACCCTCTGTCCAGTAAAGCATGGATGTTGCTCTTTCTAGGTCGTTTCTTTGCTCTCCAGGCTGGGTAACTACAAGGCTCGTAGGCCCCCAGGGTGCAGTCCAACAGTCACCTTCCTCTGTCTCCACAACCCTGATTCAAATCCCTAGCTTCACTCTGGAATCTTTTCTGACTCCACTCACTCTTGGGGAGTTTATGACGTCAGTACAATGCCCTCCAAATATCTATCTCATTTTCAACCCTCTTTCTGGTTAAAACTCCTGTTTCTAAGAGCAGTGTACTCCATTTACCTCCTACAAGACCCCCAAATTGTACAAGAAAAGAATTAAATTTAATGATCTCTTCCCTCCACTCCCATCACGCTCTTTCTCCTCAAGTTATAATTTTAATACTTGCACACCATCCATGGAATCATCTAAGAGAAACATCTACGGCTCATGTTACTCTTTATTTTCCATGGTTTTCTTAGTTATGAAGACAAGACTCTAGAGTCCTCGTTTGAATTTGAATTTCAGCTTGACAGGGCTTCTACTTACTGTTGGTGTGAGCTTGGGGAAGATACTTGACTGCTCATTGCCTTAGTTTCCACATTTGTAAAATGGAAATAAAAATTGAATAAATATCTTGAGGTTATTCTGAACACTAAATGTGCTATATATAAAGATCTTAGAATGTTACCTGGCAAAGAGTCAGCACTCAGTATTAGCTTTCACTGTCGTGTTATCACCATTGTTACTTTCAGGTGATAGCTCCCAATTCACTGCTATTATCTTCTGGGGCTTCATAATCTCCACCTTGGACCTAAGCTAAAGACTCCTCAATATTTTCTTTCTGCCATCAGTCCATCTTAATTTATGCTTTGCTCTGCCACTTTAGTGAACCTACAGGTTTATTTTTTTTTAATTTTTATTGGAGTATAGTCAATTTAAAATGTGTTGAACATCTTTTCATGTGCCTATTGGTCATCTGGATGTTTTCTTCAGAGAAATGTCTGTTTAGGTCTTCTGCCCATTTTTTGAGTGGGTTGTTTGTTTTGATGCTGTTAAGTGTCTTGAGTTGTTTGTAAATTTTGGAGTCTAACATTGCTAATTATTATTAGAGAAATGCAAACCCAAACTACAGTGAGATATCACCTCACACCAGCCAGAATGGCTATCATCAAAAAATCCACAAACAATAAATGCTAGAAAGGGTATGGAGAGAAAAGGGACCTTCCTTCACTGTTGGTGGGAATGTAAATTGAAGAGCCGCTATGGAGAACAGCATGAAGATTCCTTAAAAAACTAAAAATAGATACTGGAATCCCACTCCTGGGGAAATGTCTGGAGAAAAACATCCATAAGGATATATGCACCCCGATATATATTGCAGTACTGTTTACAATAGCCAAGACATGGAAGCAACATAAATATTCATTGACAGAGGAACAGATAAACTGTGGTACATATATACAATAGAATATTACTCAGCTATTAAAAGAATGATGGAATGCCACTTGCAGCACCATGGATGGACGCAGAGTCATTCTGAGTGAAGTAAGGCAGAGAAGGAGAAATATATGACATCCTTCATATGCAGACTCTAAAGTCAAATGATACAAATGAACTTATAAAACAGAGAGATTCACAGACCTAGAGAATGAACTTATGGTTGCTGAGGGGAAGGGATATTTAGGGAGTTGGGGATGGACAGGTACACAGTGCTGTATTTAAAATGGATAGCCAACAAGGACCTACTGTATAGTACAGGGAACTCTGCTCAGTATGATGAAGCAGCCTGGATGGGACAGTGTTCTGGGGGGAGAATGGATATGTGTGTATGTATGGTTGAGTCCCTTCACTGCTCACCTGAAATTGTCACAACATTGTTAATTGGCTATTCCCAATACAAAATAAAAAGTTCAAAACAAGACAAAAAAGAAAATAAAATACTGTGTTAGTTTCTGTTGT
Organism: Odocoileus virginianus; assembly: GCF_023699985.2. Lineage (NCBI taxonomy): Eukaryota > Metazoa > Chordata > Mammalia > Artiodactyla > Cervidae > Odocoileus > Odocoileus virginianus. The sequence goes on from NC_069697.1 coordinate 13,742,525, forward strand.
ACAGCAGGATGAATCAGTTATACATACATATATATCCACTCTTTTTATGATTATTTTCCCATATAAGTCATTACAGTTTTGAGAAGTGTTCCCTGGGCTATCCCTCCAGGCTTTTAAAAAATCTGCTCTATATTCTATTCATATTCTTTGTATGCTGCCCTACTTGACCAATATTCATAAGGGGAACAAGAATATAGTTTAGATATTTCTACTTTTAGTGCTTGGCATAAAGCTAAAATATAAATCTTTGTTAAAATAATGAATGAATGCTCCTTTGTTTAGAACTATGATGTAATTGGGGCTTCCCAAGTGCTGCTAGAGGTAAAGAACATGCCTGCCAATGCAGGAGACATAAGAATTGTGGGCTTGATCCTTGAGTCAGGAAGATCTCCTGGAGGATGGCATGGCCACCCAGTCCAGTATTCTTGCCTGGAGAATCTCTTGGACAGAGGAGCCTGGCAGGCTGCAGTCCATAGGGTCACACAGATTTGGACACAACTGAAGAGACTTCGCACACACAAATGCATGCATGATGTCATATAAAGTTTCATGGTCATCATATTATTACATTTATTAAATAGAGTCTTGAAAAAATATTGCTGTTTTCTGTGTGTATATAAAATAATTAGTAAAACTTTCATGAGTGTGGATGCACAGAGGTAAGCTCGTGTATCTAAAATACTGTGTTAGGTTTAAACTCCATACTCCATTTAGAAGAATTTTACATAAATTCCTACAGGAAGTTTCCAGGTCTAATTTAATCCCTTTCTGTCTAAATAGACTTCCTCTCACTAATCTTATATCCTTGCATGAGGCCAATTATAAGCCACTTTAAAATGTTTTCTTAGAGAATTAACAATCTATGATAGACACTCTCTAACTAACCCTGCTAGGGAATTCAAGAACTTTAGGACTGTTGAGCCTAGCATTAGGCGAAAGACAAATATTTGACTCCCCTGTCTTTGCCAGGGTGCCCAGGACAATAGGATGCACCTCTCACATTATAAGGTATAAGTTAAAGCCTACAGTTTTTCTGGTTAGTCAGCATCCCATTGACTGTTAACCTTTTGAGAAAATGAAAGTGGTGGGAACCTTTGAAGCTATGACCTGCTATTTTGAAAAACACTGGGATTAAAGAATAATAATTTCTTCTGAGTTTATTCTTTGGCTATATTCTGGCTGTGCCAAGGGATTCATTAATTCAATCAGTATAAGCATTAAATTCAAATCATTCTGGGAAAAATTGTCAGTTAATTCAACAATAATTTATTTTACTTCAAATTTAGACATGACTATAAAGTTATACTCAGAGCAGCGATTCTGAAAATTGACTAAATGATAGGTTCGATTGGGCTTAACAATCAATTATGGCTCTCTGAAAGCAGAATTGTATATTTTTCTCCAGTGAATTACTGCCTGAGATTGAAGAGTCAATTTTCCAGGTTTTAAATGCTATGTGGACAGAGGAGCCTGGTAGACTGCAGTCCATGGGGTAGCTAAGAGTCGGACGTGACTGAGCGACTTCACTTTCACTTTTCACTTTCATGCATTGGAGAAGGAAATGGTAACCCACTCCAGTGTTCTTGCCTGGAGAATCCCAGGGACGGGGGAGCCTGGTGGGCTGCCGCCTATGGGGTTGCACAGAGCCAGACACGGCTGAAGCGACTTAGCAGCAGTAGCAGCAAATGCTATGGACATCTATTTCTAGATAAATAAAAATTTATGCACAACTACCTGGAGAATTCCATGAACAGAGGAGGCTGGCAGGCTACAGTCCATGGGGTCACCAAGAGTTGGACACGACTGAGCAACTATCATTCACACACACACACACACCTTAATTACAAATACTAATTTAAAAGTATAACTCATTTTGTATATTACTCAAATGAGAAATAGTTTTTTCTGAAATCATTTTACCATTCAGTTACTATATTAGAATTTAGTTTTGTTTTTTAATATATGCTTTAGTTCTTTATTGAATTACACACACACACACACACACACACACACACACTTCCGAATCAAGAACTACCTTGGGGCTTTGTATTATCTTTCCGTGATTTTTTTTAAAAACATATTGGATATAAAAAAATAAATAACCAAAGCTTCCATCGGTATATAAGTTTACCATTTATATAACTTTTAATTCACAAAGCAACTTTATGGGATAAGTGCTACTATGTATATTTTATAAATGAAAAATCAGAGGTTCATGGAGTTTAAAGATAACATCACTTGGTTTCAGCTGGGTAGAAAATATAGAGGGTGAGAAGACCCATGACTCTTTCCACCATGCCATACTGCATGGCATATTGATTATTACTGAAAACAGGCCCTTAGAAGTCCCAGATAAATCTGGTTAAAAGTTACTCAGCTGAATAACTGAAAAAAAAATTTCATGGAATTTGATAGAATGTCCAAGATCAGTTAGAAGACTTCTAAGGAAGACCAGGAAATAAGGATTTGTAATAGCAAATGTCAGAACTTAGTATGAATCTATAGTAAATAAGATGGTATAGTACTGGTTCATTCAGAGAAAGAAAAAAAGTGGCCAACAGATTCCTTTGTAAGATCTCAGAAAGATACCCATTTTGTGACTGTGTTTCCCACAGTTTACTGCTTAGAGTCACATTTTTGAAACTTTCATTCATTACACTGGCTCAATCATTACCCTAGTTCAAGGGCTGATTCACGCTCCTACAAATAATCTTTTTCTCATCACCTTAACCAAAAAGGGTACTATCTTCTCTGCACATCTGTAACACTTCCTTGTGCTCAGCAGCTCGGTCATGTCTGACTCTTGGTGACCCCACGGCCTGAAGCTCTCCAATCTCTTCTGTCCATGGGATTTTTCAGGCAAGAATAATGGAGTGGGTTGCATACCCTTCATCGACCCCACAGCTCCTTTGTTTTCATGCATTGCATGTGGATTCTTTATCTGCTCAGCCAACAGGAAAGCCCCTTACCTAGTCTTTAAAAGAGCAGATCGTCTGTAGAAGAATGCCACAATATTTAAGCTTCAGTTTAAGTAAATCACCACAAAAATGTAGTATTCCAAGGTTGCTGCCTTGGTTGAACATTTTATTAACATGCCATTTTAATATATAGGATAGGGTTTATCAAACTTTGCTCTTTAAGGTATTAATAGGTGCTTTTAGAAAGAAAGAAAAAGAGGAAACTAAATGTGGATACATTGGGCACATGCTGTCGAATATTAACTACCTGTTGGTTACTAACAACTATAAGTAGCCTACAGAATTCTTTGAAATACCTGAAAGTAAAGAATTTCTCAATTATTTAAGCTAGTCTTTTCCATACATTTTTTGCCAACAGAACATACTTTTCTCCCAAAATTCTTAAATTTCATTGCATTTAAGAGTAGAAAATTCTTATGGTGCTTTCCATCATTTTTCCTAAAATTTAGTGTAATTTTTGTATAAATATCCATATGGTTCAAACATCAGAACAGTACAGAAATAATACATTTATATTTATCTTTTCAGTCTGTTCCTGTCCATTACTCTCATGATTAGCCACTTTTTTAGATTCTTGCATGTGCTTCCAGTGTTTCTTCAAACACAAGGCAAATAAAACACACATATATATATTTTTTATCTTTTTAAAATTAAAGTTAGCACAATATATTACATTGTTCTATAATTTTTTCACTTAAATATATCATGGAGTTCTTTCTACATTAGTATATAAAGGGCTTCTTTATTCTTTTTACAGTTGTATAATGTTCCATTGAATGTGCATGTAGTAGCTTATTTCATCACTTCTCTAAATATGGATAAAGATACTGGTTTAAAACTTAAGCTGTTACAAAAAAATGCACAATGAATAAGCTTGTGCATCATTTCATATGGGTGCTAGTAAATCTATAGGATAAAGTCCAAAGATTAGTAGGTCAAATAGTGAATACATTTGTAACTAGTAGAAATTCCTAACTTACTCCTCATAGAAATCTCATTCTCCTCTCCCACAACCTGTTTCACTGTAGACTTGACAACAGAAAGTGCTTTCAAACTTTGAATTTTGTTAAAGTTATAGTTGGAAAATGAGAATTTAATTTATATTTTCTCTTACTATTATTTAGGTAGAGCATCATTTCACATGTTTAAGGATCACGTGTATTAATTTTTTCAGGAAATATCAATTCACATCCTTAGTCTATTTTCTTTTTGAGATTTATTATTAATGAGATAGTATTTATGAGATGAGTCCTTTCTGTGTAAGGAGAGCTCCAATTATACTCTCTGCTTGACATTTATCTCCTGCTTTGGCCTCTGATAATTTCTTTTACCGTGTAGAAATTCTTAATATTTCTTTACTCAAAAATGTTTAATCTTCTTTCTTTCATTTTGTTGTTGCTTATTTGTTTCAGAATACTTTTTCTGGAAGATTGTATTTTCCTAAATGATCACAAGATCTTCCATTCTACACACTCTTCTTACAATATTACTGCATTAGTTTGCTAGGGCAGCTCTAATAAAGTACCACAGGCTGGGTGGCTTCAACAGTAGAAATTTATTGTTTTACAGTTCTGGAGGGTAGAAGCTAGATGGTGTTGGCAGGACTGATCTCCTCTAAGGCCCCTCTCCTTGGCTTGTAGATGACTGTATTCTTTCTCTCTCTTCATATGGTCTTTGTCCTAATTTCCTCTTCTTATAAGGAGACCATTTATATTGGTTTAGTGCCCACTCCTATGACTCATTTAACCCTAATTTCTTCTTATAAAGGACATATCTCCAAACACAGTCATATTCTGAGATACTGAGGATTAGTGAATTGAAGGTGGGGGGACACGGTTCAACTCATGACTGTGAGTTTGACATTTCTTATACCCAAGATTGTAGAACTGGCTTAAAACTCAACATTCAAAACACTAAGATCATGGCATCTGGTCCCATCACTTCATGGCAAATAGAAGGGAAAAAAGCAGAAGCAGTGATATATTTTATTTTCTTGGGCTCCAAAATCACTGCAGTCGGTGACTGCAGCCATGAACTTAAAAGATGCTTGCTCCTTGGAAGAAAAGCTATGACAAACCTAGACAGTGTATTAAAAAGAGACATCACATCGCTAATAAAGGTCCATCTAGTCAAAGTTATTTTTTTCCCCTAGAGGATTTTATTCCAGTGAATTTTTCTCATGTTTAGTTTTAACTTTTTTGTAATTTTAACTTTCTCTTGTAATTTCGTATTTTTTAAGATTACCACTTAACTTTTTATTTAAGAGAGATGGATTTATCTGGTTAACTATAAGATGATTTCTGTGTGTGTGTGTGTGTGTGTGTGGTGGTGGTAATGGGTTGTTGCTGGGATGGGAATGTAAGGGAAGAGCCAGAATAGCTTTCAAATTTACAGTCTTGGATCCTTGTCCCTTTAAGTACTGCAGGATTCTTTCCGTAACTCATTTAAAATCGATGGTCTCTGTATAATTTTTATTATTTCACTGGTTTGTTGTAAAGAAAAAGTCAAGCACAGTTCTGCTTATATAATGAACATATGGAGTATGGAAATTCTCTTTCTAGCTTTTCTCTGACCTGATTTGACTGTTCTATAGGAGTTAGAAAATGGATGGCTTCTCTTGTTGCATACATATAAACACAGAAAGCAAATAAATGTTGCAGTTTGAATAGCTAAAACCTTGCCTCGATAATTCTGTGCACTTTTCTTGGCATCAACCTCATTGACTTGAACAGAAAGCAGATAGCAATTTTGTCTTACTCCATAAGGAAATTCTTTTATATTTGTTAATCTTAAAGAATGGAAATTTACAGATGCTAGAAGAGAGATGGAGGACTATCATCTTAAAAATATCAATCATCAGAGATAGCACAAACAAGACCCTTGGCTTTAAGTAATGAGCAATTCTTTTGATGCTGAGCCCTTTTAGGGAAGAGTTATTGATCATGTGTTGTCTTTTTACTATGACAGCCTAGTGGACAATATTAGTACAGTTATGAGATTAAAGATTACACATTTTTGACTAATGTATGAAATCATTAATCATTCAAATGTATCCCTGAAGTTAAAAACATATTTGCATACATTTAATAGATAAAAGGATTTTTTAAATATTTGATGTTCAAATAGCTTAGTTACACCAACAAAAATAAAGGAAATATAAATTACAACTGTAAATTTTAAAATACATGTAAACATAAATCACCATAGTGATTTGTACACCATATGTACACCATAGTGGAAAAAGTTACTTTTCTTTATTGAAAAATAGATTTTGAAATATATCTAACTTCATTCTAGCTCACATATATAACCATGTGAAAATATTTTATGTACCTGTTTAGTTCATCATGTAGAAGTGTGTCATCTTGTTATATTAAGAAATAAGACATTTGTTAATAAACTTTATTAATAATCTATACACACTTTTAGGAAATATCTTTCTGTGTACACTTTAGAAAACTTGGGTAATTTATGAAATTGAACTTGGCAGCTCACAAGACAGAAAGAAAGCCAAAATTTATGTTCCCTGGCTACTGTATTTCAGTAACTTGCTTAAGAAATAGCTATTTTACTTAAATAATTTTTCAAGGAGGCAAACTTAAAATCTAAATTCATTGTCATTTGTTAGAAATAGAAACATAAATATTTGTCCAAACTTAAAGTGGATTTATTTTTGCCATTTGAAACTGAGGTTAAAAGCATGGTGAAAATGAACTTCCTCGTCAAAGATTTACAATTCTTCATTTTTTTTCCAGAAATGCTGAAATATCATTTTCCTTTTAAGAGTACAATATTTGTGTTTCAGAGCCACACCAAACTAAAGCCATCTGGGAATTTGCCATTCCTCACTGAGTGGAGATCATGACTCACAGCTCTTATTGTTTTGGCACTTAAGCTTATCTCAACAACTGCTGAATGAATGCCATTCATTTGCCCCTGTGATTTTTATCCATATTATTTGCAATTCGTTTTCTATAAGTCTATCTTCTGATCCAACAATAAGATCTTGACCATGTGTAATTTTTTTTAAACTTATCTCAATTCCTAATATGGTGGCAATCACACAATATACATGAATATACCTGTGGATTCCATAGAAAGTGATGCTGACCTGTAAGACTTAGATTTCAGCTTTGAAGTCTAATAAAGAGCATTTAAAAACATTTTATTTTAAAATTCTTATTGTGTATCACTGAAACTACACAGGACATTATTGCAAAAATCTGTGTTCTTGTTTTACAGGTTTTCTCCAATTTGTGCTTAGTCTAGGCCTAGATACCCCAGAGAGATGGTCAGTTAGAAAGAGATTAGTTCTTCCTCCATGGAAGTCCAGTCACTTAGAAATGATAGACTAAAATAGTAGTCAAATAAATAAGAGTTAAACATTGTGATAAGTGCTATCACAGAATAAACTGAGAACCAAGATAGAAAGTAACAGAAGACCTACTTTTGACTGGGTAGTCAGAGAATTTTTCTCACAGGCAGAAATTAAAGGTGAAAGATGAAGAATGAGGAACCACCCAAGTGAACAGACAGAGCAGAGATACACTATGAATTGCAAAAATTTCAAGATGGCATATGTCTTGAATATTCTATTTGTGTTTACTTCTACTAATAAAAAGATAGTCATTTATATAATATGTTATTAACCACTTATTTTGTGCCAAGCACTGTTCTAGGTACTTTATTTGAATAGTTTCATTTAAACTTCACAACCTATTGGGAATATTATTGGTGGGTTACTACTATAACTTTTATTTTACAATTTGAGAAAGCTATAGTCCAGAAAGAGTAAGTACCTTGCTCAAATTAATTTCAGTTAAGTTCAGTCGCTCAGTCGTGTCCAACTCTTTGTGATCCCATGAACCGCAGCACACCAGGCCTCCCTGTCCATTACCAACTCCCGGAGTCGACACAAACCCATGTCCATTGGGTCGGTGATGCCATCCAGCCATCTCATCCATCTCATCCCTTCTCCTCCTGCCCTCAATCTTTCCCAGCATCAGGGTCTTTTCAAATGAGTCAGCTCTTCGCATCAGGTGACCAGAGTATTGGAGTTTCAGCTTCAACATCATTCCCTCCAATGAACACCCAGGACTGATCTTTAGGATGGACTGGTTGAATATCCTTGCAGTCCAAGGGACTCTCAAGAGTCTTCTCCAACACCACAGTTCAAAAGTATCAATTCTTCGGTGCTCAGCTTTCTGTATAGACCAACTCTCACATCCATACATGACCACTGGAAAAACCATATCTTTGACTAGACGAACCTTTGTTGGCAAAGTAATGTGTCTCTGCTTTTTAATATGCTATCTAGGTTGGTCATAACTTTCCTTCCAAGGAGCAAGTGTCCTTTAATTTCATGGTTGCAATTACCACGTGCAGTGATTTTGGAGCCCCAAAAAAACAAAGTCAGCCACTGTTTCCACTGTTTCCCCATCTATTTGCCATGAAGTGATGGGACTGGATGCAATGATCTTAGTTTTCTGAATGTTGAGCTTTAAGCCAACTTTTTCACTCTCCTCTTTCACTTTCATCAAGAGGCTCTAGTTACTTCATAATGGGGAGGCAGTAATGAAAATTTTTTGATCATTAATTTATGTGAGAAAATAATTTTTTCTTTTATATAGGATTTTTTTTTGCTGTATGTAACCTTAGTTATCTTAAAGTAAATTGCACATAAACATTTGACTATCCTAATTTCATCAATGCAATTTACATACTTATAATCACACAAGTTAAAAAATCTTGGAATTGAAGTCATCTTTAACTCCACCCATTGCCTCCTACTACAGATCCAATCAATAGCCAAGATATATTGGTTTTACTTCCCTATAGTCTTTAACCTTAGTGTCTTCCTTTTTATTCCTATTGTCTCCACTATAGTTACTTTCTTATAATATTTTTTAACTACTCTAAAAACTTCCTAATTAGTGTTCTGTTTTTCAATTTGTCCCCAGTTTAATTCATCTGTAACAGTGCTTTCAGATAAATCTTCTTGAAGCACAGCCACAATCATGCAATTCACAATTTCAAAACTCTTCTAAAACTCTATCTTACCTATTGGATTACATCCTTGTCCCTTCAGTTTGACATGCAAGACCTTCTGCCAGTTTTGCAACCAATAGAGAAAGCTTATTCCAACTCCCAAGAGTGAATATTAATCTTTCAACAATTTTGTTAGTGAACTGTCAAACAGCCATTAAAAAGAAATTATATAAACTTATAATTAAAAGTCTTATTAAAAACAAAGGTAATAAATACTCAAAATTCATCATATCTTAATCATTTTACTGTATTTTACCATTATGCTCTTAAGGTTATTTGCATATATTGTATCTAAATGGTGGAAATACTGATAATGCTACTTTGCATCTCTTATTAACTGTGCATGCGAGAATGTGGACTTGGTAGACTGAAATCACCATTGTGGGAATATTTACACCCTGGAAATGGGAAAACAGTACAAAGCAGGGGTCAAAATGTAGAGTTTTGTTGATTGTCTAGAGCCAAGGTCAGCAAAATATAGGCTGTGGACCAGCATTCAGGTTTTGTATTAGATGTGGGCCTTGCTTGTTCCTCTGTGTATTGTCTATGACTGCTGTTGCACTGAAATGGAGACTGGTATTGACAGAGATGGTGGGCTCCCAAGCATAAAATATTTACTCTCTCGCCCTTTAAGAAAATCAGGGGTTGGCCATTGAAGCTGAAAAGCAGCTAAAGCTAATAGGGAAGAAGATGAGTCTAGCTCCACCTCCTAATACTATCACTTTGGGGATTAAAATTTCAACACAGGAATGTTGTGGAGACATGAACACTCAGTGCATAGCATTCACTGATTTCTCTCTTACCTGACTTCCAAGTTGAAGATCCAAGTTGGTTTCCATCTCAAGTAGGTAATATTCCCTCAAAACAAAAGCAGAAAGAGAGTTTCTTTATCAGAACTTCAGTATGTTTCACTTCTCCTGTAATCTTTCTAAATCTTATGTGTAAGAATTTTACCTCCCTAACTGGAGGTAGGTTTCTTGAAGAAAGGAATTATGTCTACCTTATGGGGACTTCCCTGCTGGCTCAGATGGTAAAGCATCTGCCTCCAATGCGGGAGACCCAGGTTCAATCCCTGGGTTGGGAAGATCTCCTGGAGAAGGAAATGGCAGCCCCCTTCAATATTCTTGCCTGGAAAATCCCATAGACAGAGGAGCCTAGTAGGCTACAGTCCATGGGGTCGCAAAGAGTCAGACACAACAGTGACTTCACTTCACTATCTTCAAGAAGCCCAGAGTATTTCCAAAGCACTCAGGACAGAGGCTTGCACTCAGATGCTGAAAACAGTTTTTCATGAATGAATAAATTTCTCATAAGTCTCTGTATTCCCTATAGTGCTTAATGGTGCTGAACACATTGTATTCACTCAATAAATAGTTGTTGATTGATATGTCAGTGAAACATGAAAGTTGAAGAGTACTTGAAAATTAGACTTCTATTTTATTGAAATGTAATAAAGCTATCTTCGGTTTCTAAGTATTTTAATGCTTTCAACTGTTGTTTCATCTTTCCATCACAGCCAAATTTTTATGCAATGCCATGAGGCTGTTGTCTGATCAAATTTATAAGACACTTAAAAATGCTCAGGCCCCAGAGCAATGCCAGGATCTAGGGAATCTGCAGTCATTTATGATTAACGATGCTCTGTGTTTTGTGAGGGATTATTAAAAGCAGAAGCCTATGACTTCACTGTTTCTGACAATAACTTTGAACACAGGGTCAGTCCTTCAATTTTAACATTTCTTTGTGAGATTAAAAGAAAGTAAAAACAATAGCATTGGGAGCTTTACCCAGATGTGACAGAATAGGAGACACAAGTTTTCAATCTGCTTCTTCCAATGAAATGCCACCTCATTCATAGAATATTGATGATGAGCAAATGTTACTGAGGGGTCAATCTAGTCATCAGAAAAACATAGAGTTCAGGACTTTCTAAGGCATCACATGGTCAATTCATAGAAGATGTTAACCGAAAGACTTGAGAGCAACTTAAGAGCTGACTCATAACGAACATAGTTTAATATTTGCGTTTCCCTTCAGATGAGTAATTGGAACAAGAATTATCAAGTTGAAAAATATCAAAGTATTTGAGGTTCTATCAAAAACGTAAGCAAGTAATGAATGTTTCCCGAAGAAAAATGTCATACAACACACGGACCATTTTTATTCAATTACTAAAAAATAATAAGCATGTGCGTCAACAAATAAAAGGAACAGAAATAACACAATAGTTTGCTTTTAAATGGAAATTCCAGGTTCGAGAACATACATAGTTCTCCTGCTATTTTCTTATTCACTAAATATCTATAAGTAAATGTTGGTTACTCAGTTGTGTCTGATTCTTTGAGACCCCATGGACTGTAGCCCACCAGGCTTCATAACTTGCCTATAATTATCTATGATAGGTTATTTAATTGTAATTATTAATGTTTGAAAAAGAAATGCATGCTTTTACAAAAATAAATTTAAACTTTTCAACTCTGCTTACTGGCAAAACTTCACAATCCACAGGAAGTAAAAACTAACTTAGAAGAATTAGTGCAGCATTCAAAACTCATCTTTGAACCAAATAATTTCTCTACTAGCATCTTAGAAACATTCTCTAATTGTCAGGTAATGTGGTGACCATATTCAGAGGAGCAGTCTCGTGTGTAACTTTTCACGTGTTACAAGCACCTCACTGGTTGCTAGGCCACAGTCTGACCTTAAATTTGTATGAAAAATTAAGTGGAAGACCAAGGATTGAGTTGTGGTTTTTCTCAGTTTAATATGAATGCCCTGGAGTCTGGCAAGGGAAGAAAAAACCAGCTGCTTGATAGGAATTGTCACTTTGCAGTCCTTCAATGAAACAGCACTAAAAAGGATTTAGCTGGAGCCAGCTTTCAGCCAATCTTTCTTCCTGAAAATGTGATGATGTGAGGATAGACAGGCCTAAGGACAGAATAAACGAAAAAATTTCTTCCTCACTTTATTACTACAAGTTAACTCCTAGGGTTTTTTTTTCTTCTTCTCTTTCTTTTTAAATGGCTTCACTTGTCCTCTTTGCTTCAAAGCAGTAAAATGACGTGTCAAAGCTACACAGTTAAATTAAAGTCCTGGGCCATGAGAACAAAGATCCTACCATGTCATATTTTCAGTCGTTACAGTAAATCCAATTTAAGATAGTCAAACAGGCAATATCTGAAGAAAGACTGCTCAGTCATAATCATGGAATTTCAAACCTTCTTTTCTATTAACCTGAACAGGATTTGTGAATTAGAGGGTGTTGTAACATGTGCTGAAATAAAACTCCTTGCAGTTAATGTTGCAAAGGAAGTGAGTTATAGGTTTTGTAATAAGACACCTTTCTCTCTAAGTAATATGTTATGATGTTGCTTTCTACTACAGGAAAAGCAGTTCTCAATTTGTGGATTTTTTTTTCTTGGTTGTTGTTTATTTTAATTATATGACCTATCCTTGTATACATACCTTCAGTATTTGACCAATAATTTTCAAAATACTGTACATTGTAACTAGACCAAAATGTTCTGGATGTGGATATCTAAAAATGTTGGTTAAGCTCCAAGAACTGGAAAATACAAATAATTGGCTCAAAGAGGTTGTTGTGTTTCTTCTTTGCATTTTGTGGGTCAAAAATGTTTGAAACAAATAATAGAAATGTAAAATATTTTGCTGTGTTTTGAAATTGTCCCAGACCTAAATAAAGTGAATCAGCAACATACTTTGTCCCCTCCCACTACAAAGGAATGTGGTTTTTAAAAAGTCCCTATGCCCTCCTGGCTTTATAGTGATGTGAAATGGACTATAGACAAGTACATTAGAAATAATGAAAATCATTAGGAAATGATCAGTCTCCCTGTGGAGGTGACTTTTTAGTTGAGATCTGAATGATCATATGTGGTTGTTATATAATTATCTGTACAGAAAATTCCAGGCAGAGAGTGTAGAGGCTCTGAGGGAATAAACTTGATGCTTGAGAAGCTGAAATAAAGATACTCATGGCTAGATTCTAGTGTGAGGGGGCAGAAGAGGTGTGAGAAGGCCATTTTTGGGGGGGAGGGCCGTGCTGTGTGGCATGTGGGGGTCTTAGTTCCTCAACTAGGGAGCAAACCCATGCCCCCTGCAGGGGAAGCGAAGCTCTTCATCACTGGAACACCAGGGAATTCCCAGAGAAGTGAGAGGAGACGGGAAAAAATAGTGGGGCTAGATCACATACTGCCTCACAGGCAGGGCATGGAGGTTGGAGTTTCTTTAACTGTGATAAAAAGCCATTATAAGATTTTAACTCGGGAGTAATATAATTTGATTTATGTTTTTAAAAAGATCTCTCTATCTGTTCTTGAAGAGAACATATTGTGAAGGAGCAACACTTGAGGTTGACTCCTAATCACTCTTAAAGCTGGAGGGGAGACTATGTCAGGCAACCTTGAATAGGAAAGTGGTTTGTGTATCTGATGCAATGCGGATAAGCTTCTATTTTTTTTTTTTGTAATCTGTCTTCCATGTGTGCTGTGAACACTGCCTTGCCTCTGGTCCCTAAGATGCTATTTTTCCCCTACTCCCTAATCTTCTGTAGCTACAGGCTATATGTATCTCCTTTATGAAATCTTCCTTTATCATAATAAATATTTATGGAAATAAATAAACCTTCAATAATAAATCTTAACTTGGATGAAATGGTTGGATGGCATCATCCACACAATGGACAAGAGTTTGAGCAAGCTCCAGGAGATGGTGAAGGACGGGGAAGCCTGGTGTGCTGCAGTCCTTGGGGTGACAGAATAGGGCATGAGTTAGCGACCGAACAAAAACAACAGTAATAATAATAGCTAGATAAAGAAAAAGCCATAATAATATTATAATAATAATTGGGGCAGATTCAATTCATCTTAACAAAAGGATGAAGCAAAGTAGAATGTTCTCATTTACAAATAATAAAAGGAAGTCTCCGTGGAGTCAATAAGTTGACCATCTGCTAAGTAAGGAAGCCAAGATTGAATCACAGCCTTTCTAACAAAAAGTTCCTATCTGTTTCACTACTCTAAACTGTCCTTTTAGCCAAGAATTTGTTCTTTTTGCCAGTTACTAGGGATCTTTGCAGACATCAACATCAAAGACAAGAATACTCTGTATATGCTTCCAAGGGCAGACAGAAATATCAATAGGTAAATGTTACTATTGTAACCAGTGCTGACATCCTCACTCTTAAAAAATGCATAAAATATGAATATAAAATATCAGAATCTTATTTCACGAGACCAGGAAAGAAAGAAACACAGCATGATGGTTAAGAACATGCCGTTGTGTTCCTGTTCATGTGTACCATAGCTCAGCTCAGTCAGTTCAGTCACTCAGTGGTGTCCGACTCTTTCCAACCCCCTGGACTGAATCACACCAGGCTTCCCTGTCCTTTACCAACTCCGGAAGCTTATTCAAACTCGTGTCCATTGAGTCGGTGATACCATCCAACCATCTTATCCTCTGTTGACCCTTCTCCTCCTGTCTTTCCCAGCATCAGGGTCTTTTCCAATGAGTCAGTTCATCGCGTTAGGTGGCCGAAGTATTGGAGTTTCAGCTTCAGCATCAGTCCTTCCAATGAATATTCAAGACTGATTTCCTTTAGGATGGACTGGTTGGATCTCCTTGCAGTCCAAGGGACTCTCAAGAGTCTTCTCCAACACCACAGTTCAAAAGCATCAATTCTTCAGTGCTCAGCTTTCATTATAGTCCAACTCTTACATCCATACATGACTACTGGAAAAACCATAGCTTTGACTAGATGGACTTTTGTTGACAAAGTAATGTCTCTGCTTTTTAATAGGCTGTCTAGGTTAGTCACAGCTTTTCTTCCAAGGAGCAAGCATCTTTTAATTTCATGGCTGCAGTCACTATCTGCAGTGATTTTGGAGCCCAGGAAAATAAAGTCTGTCACTGTTTCCATTGTTTCCCCATCTATTTGACATGAAATGATGGGACTGGATACCATAATCTTAGTTTTCTGAATGTTGAGTTTTAAGCCAACTTTTTCACTCTCTTCTTTCACTTTCATCAAGAGGCTCTTTAGTTCTTCTTCACTTTCTGCCATAAGAGTGATATCATCTGCATATCTGAGGTTATTGATATTTCTCCTGGCAATCTTGATTCCAGCTTGTGCTTCATCCAACCCAGCAATTCGCTTGATATAATCTGCATATAAATTAAATAAGCAGGGTGACAATATACAACCTTGACAAACTCCTTTCCCTATTTGGAACCAGTCTGTTCCACGTCCAGTTCTAACTGTTGCTTCTTGAACTGCATACAGATTTCTCAGGAGGCAGGTCAGGTGGTCTGGTATTCCCATTTCTTGAAGAATTTTCCACAGTTTGTTGTGATCCACACAGTCAAAGGCTTTGGCATAGTCAATAAAGCAGAGGTAGATGTTTTTCTGGAACTGTCTATCATTTTCGATGATCCAGCAGATGTTGGCAATTTGATCTCTGGTTCCTCTGCCTTTTCTAAATCCAGCTTGAACATCTGGAAGTTTGTGGTTCATGTACTGTTGAAGCCTGGCTTGGAGAATTTTGAGCATTACTTTGTGTAGTACTTTAAACATTCTTTGGCATTGCCTTTTTTGGGGGTTGGAATGAAAACTGACCTTTTCCAGTCCTGTGGCCACTGCTGAGTTTTCCAAATTCACTGGCATATTGAGTGCAGCACTTTCACAGCATCATCTTTTAGGATTTGAAATAGCTCAACTGGAATTCCATCACCTCCAGTAGCTTTGTTCATAGTGGTGCTTCTTACGAACTTGGAGGCCTTGAAGTCAAAGCCACTTGATTTAACATTCCAGGATGTTTACCTCTAGATGAGTGATCACACCATCGTAGTTATCTGGGTCATGATCTTTTTTGTATAGTTCTTTTGTGTATTCTTGCCACCTCTTCTTAATATCTTCTGCTTCTGTTAGGTCCATACCATTTCTATCCTTTATTGTGTTCACCTTTGCATGAAATGTTCCCTTAGTAGCACTAATTTTCTTGAAAAGATCTCTAGTCTTTTCCACTCTATCGTTTCCCTCTATTTCTTTGCATTGATAGCTGAGGAAGGCTTTCTTATGTCTCCATGCTATTTTTTGGAACTCTGCATTCAAATGGGAATATTTTTCCTTTTCTCCTTTGCCTTTTGCTTCTCTGCTCATGTACCATGGACACTACATGCTTAATAACATGCAATTTATGTTAGTGCCTTCTCAAATAGTATAAGTTTATAGATAACAGCTTTGTACCCAGTTTGTGAATACAGTGAGGTTTGCGGTAGTCATTCTCTCCCTAATTTACAGTAAATGATAGCCATAGAATCACACAACTGCCAAAGCAGGATGGATCAGATAATGAACTGATCCTGTTTACCAATATCCCTCTTGATCACCTGTCCCTCCTTGGCTACATAAGATAATAAGAGCATAAGAAAATAATGCACACAAATTACCTATGAAGACCAATTTCAATACACATCCTGAAATTAGAGTTCTTGAAAGTCCATTGTGGATTTTCTTTGTTGCATTATGCCAGGAATCACTTTTAAGTTAAAAGAAATAAATTATGATATCTAATTATCCTTTTGGCTGGTTAGATTCTAATTATGATCTTATCTCACTGAGGTAAATAGATATTGCTTCTAAATCAGTAATTTGAGATTGATTTTCATAGGGAAGTTGTAAGGATGCTCATCAGCCAATACATTTATAAAACTGAAGTTACCTACTAAGAGGTTAACTTTGTTTTGTATTAGCATGCAGCGGAAGAATTAAACAATGCCTGATTTCAAAATAGATTTCACTTTAAACAGAGGAAGGCTGAAGAGTATAACCACTTTAGAAAGCTTAAGGAAAAAAAGAAAAATTTGGGCTTCCCTGGTGGCTCAGATGATAAAGGAATCACCTGCAATGCAGGAGACCTGCGTTTGATTCCTGGGTGGGGAAGATCCCCTGGAGAAGAACATGGCAACTCACTCCAGTATTTTTTGCCTGGAGATTCCACGGACAGAGGAGCCTGGAGGGCTACCCACCATGGGGTCACAAAGAGTCAGACACAACTGAGCGACTAATGCTAAAGGTAAAATTAAAAACATAATGCTTCGTCTATATAAAAAAAACAGATTACATTGTAATTAACCTTTAAAAGGATGGAAAAAAGTGGATGAAAAATTATGCTTTGTTTTGAATTGCAGAATGTAATTTCTATTTTCTTAAAATTTTATTTTTATTAAAGATTCAGTTAAATAACTTACATTCAGTTTTCAGAAACACTTATCTGATGTTTAAAAAATCTTATGAGCTTTTTGATACATGTTATGCAAAATATGAAAGCTATATTTTCCCACCACTATAAAGCTGGGTTCACATTTGGAAAGATGGGTTGGTTACTCAATCAGAACTGACAAATCTTTGTGATATGATTACTCACAGTCTGTCCAGATTCAAATAAATTGAATAAAATAATTTGAATGCAGTGTAGGGATTTTGCATTATAGAGCAGTTCATGTTTATGATATACATACTTTGATTTACAACAGTTAAGCTACTGTGGGATTTTGGAAAATAAATTAAATAGATGTATCTTTTTAAACAATTATGTGAAACATTACATTTCAAACGAAAACTTACTACTTTTCTACATAAAAATGGAATATTCAGTCATCTAAGTATTTGGACTATATAACAAATATCAAGCTATTAAGTAACATTGACATTTTACGAAGTATCAAAATGATAGAATTTTATTTTACTTTTTACTCAGATTTTGGTTAGCTTTAGAAATAGTATTAAATTCAAATTCAGCTAAATATTTTTTAAAACAGCATTATTTATTTTTAATTTTTTATATCATGAAATTATGATAACACATTTACGGGAGACTTGGAAAATACAAAAAAAAGTTACACACAGTTCTACTATATATTTCAATTTTTTTAAGTAAATGAAGATTTTTAGTTGGAGTTTCAATATTAAGCTCTTGAAAATTAATAGAATGAATAAACAGAAAAGTACAAGGATATAGTAGACCTGAAAAGCACTATGAATCAATTCAACATAATTAAGATTTATACAGTTTTCACACAAAAGCAGAATACAAATTCTATTCCAGTGTTCCATAGACTGTAAACCAGGAGACACTGGAACATAGGGACAGAAAAGAAGTTGTAAAAATTTCATGCTCTAAAGGTTTTGAAATCATACAGAATCGGTTCTGTCGAATTATGTTAGGAATCAGTATCAAAAGATATTTGAAAATAACCTACATATTTTCAAGTGCAGTGTGACATTTACCAAGAGAGATCTTTGACTTAGCCTTTGAAAGCCACAATAAAGTTAAAAGACTGAAAAATCACAGAGGGTGATTGAAGAGAAGAAAGCATTTAAGTGAGAAGTTAAATTTATCAAATTTTTCAAGAAACTTCTCAAAATGATAAATTAATATCAAAGATGCTTTAAACACCTCATGTATTTGAAAATTAAATGTCCAGTTTTAAATGATGGGTGTATCTAAGAAGCCCTAATGAGGAAAATTAGAAAATATTTGTAGCAGAATAAAAATGAAAAAAGATTTATCAGAATTTGTTGCATGGAGCTGAAGCTGTTCAATACAGCTAAATATAATGTGGAATCTTGAATAAGGTATGAAAACTATGGACTCTAGCATAAAATTTTGTGAAATTTGAGCAAAATCTGTGCGTTAGTTAATAATACTGTATCACATATTAATTTCCTGAAAAAAAAAAACCCACAACCAACCAGCATTATTTAAAGTGAAAAGCATAGTTCTCTCTTTTTGTTTGAATAGAGCAATGGTTTTCATTGTGAGTTGATTTTGTCCCCAAGGGAATGTGTGGTAATATCTGGAGACATTTTGGTGGTTGTCCATAGTACAAATTTGAGAAACTCTGCAGTAGAGAAGTATTAAGGAACCTTAATATGAGAGAGTGCTTTAAAGATGAAATAAGTTAAGCATTAAGAAGTTGGGGCCTGGGTCTATCCGGCTACTAATTGTCTTATACATTGTAGAACTTAGTAAATATTTGTTGAATAAATACATTAACAAACAATAGTGTTAGTTGCTCAGTTGCGTCTGACTCTTTGAGACCCCCATGGACTGTAGCCCATAAACTCCTCTGTCCATGGAATTCATCAGAAGAGTATACATTGGAGTGGGTAGCCATTTCTTCAGGGCATCTTCCTGGCCCAGGAATCGAACCTGGGTCTTTTGCATTGCAGGCAGATTCTTTACCATCTGAGCCACCAGGGAAGTCCCATTAATTGTCTTATACATTGTAGAACCTTGGTAGATATTCGTTGAGTAGATACATTAACAAACAGGTAAAATGCAACAATTGTTCCTGTAGCCTCCTTTGTTTTTTTTTTTTTGTACGTAAAAGGACACGCGTAGTTATTCCTTTCTACGCCAAAACTGGTTAGTAATCATCACTGTAGGGCAACATATCCTATTTAATGAATGGGAAACATATTTAGGATTATGTTTATGACATACTTCAGAATGCATGTAAATGAAGAGTTGAAATATGTTCTTGCTCTTTCTAGTATACAGGACATATTAAGATGGATTTGGAAATACATACATATAGCCATTTTATTAGACTGTGAAATTACTGCTCATTCTTATGGAAAAATAAAATTTGTGAAAAGGGCCTTTTTGCAATTTTTAGTCATAAATGATAGAATTTTTATATACCCCAGGCAGTAATATTACTTATAAATTTATACCATACACCACTTAAACTTTTTTTTTTATTAAGAGGAGTGATCAGAGTCAAAACCATATGCTGTGGCTTTTGCCCTATGGAACTTTCAAATATACTGCAAGAATAATTATTCCTACTTAATGGAGTTACAGAAGAGAATGTGGTGCTGGATGGTAAGACGTACGTAATCTAATGAAAACCCTCTGTAAAGTCTCTAAGGGTGTGTGCTAGGAGTTTTGAGTTTTGTGGGTTTTCTCTTATTTAAAGACTAAATAGTTGAAATCTCTAGGAGAATAAATGGATGCTAGGGATTCAAAAACTTTCCCTCTCAGAGGATTCCACTCTAAGTGAATAATAAAGAATGCGGTCCTTTGGGAAATCAATGTCTTTATGAGAAAGAGAGAGGAAGAGAGAGAGGGAGGGAGAAAGACTTTTAATTTTTATTATAGTTCTCAAAAATATATCAGGTTGAACTTTTCTTTATTTGGAAAGTGAAACATAAATGTAGACCCTCATCATTTTCTTTTGATTAGCCTCCTCCGTGTCTTTTTGCTCAGTCTCTTTTCCATCCAGCCCATTCTTCAGAGCTTTGTCTGTCTTATGTTTTCAAAAGCACAGATCTGTAGGTGCCTGTCCCCAGACTCAAGATACTTGACCGCCTTAACATGGCAGAAAAATTCTTTTAAAATCCACCCGTTACTCTTCTTTCCAACTCTGATCCCACCACTCATGCACTTCGCATACATGCCTTTACCTGTCTCTATAAATGCTGTGATCTTCTGTACTTTTATGTTTTTGTTTTTCCTTCTTTTCTAGCTGGGTAATGTCAAGGCATCTTTCAAATAGCATATCTCTAAAAGTATTCCCTAAACTGTCTTTGACTTCTCTTCCCTGTGTTCCCGAATGAATTTCTACGTACCCATATTAAAGGATTTACCACATACTAAAATTATGTTTATTTATTTTCTCATTGGCTGCCACATCTGTGAAAGAAGAGGTATATATCATTAATCTTTGTATCCCTGCTGCTAATGCCTGGCATGTAAATTTTTAAAAATTCAAAGGTGAACCACCTATGAGAATGGATGAAATTTAAAAACTAACCAAATCAAGTCAGTCAAGGCAAAGATGCAAAAGAAATGGAACTCCCATACATTGCTGATAAAAATGGAAAATAGTTTGGAGAATGGTTTGGCAGTTTCTTAAATAATCAAACATATACTTCCATACAACCTGGCCATTCCACTCCTAGATGGTTACTCAAGCATATGTCCATACAAAAACTTGTACATCAATGTTCATAGCAGCTTTAATACCCCCCAAGTAGAAACAAGCCAAATTTATATCAGCAGGTGAATTGATAAACTGGTATATCCACACAGTGGAATACTACTTACAGCAATATGAGTGAACGATGGAGAAATTCAATAATGTGAATAAATCTCAAAATAATCATGCGACCAGATAAAAACATACATGCTTGAGTCAATATTAATTTGCTGTTAAAATGCAAATTCTCCTACAGTGACAGAAACTAGTCTTATGGTTGCATGGCTGGGGTTGGGGTGAGTACTGAAGAGTTGAGGAAAGGGTCAGGAAGGAAGGGTTGAGGAAAACTCTGAGTGTGATGCATATATTCACTATCTTGATTTTGGTGATGGTTTGATGTTTGTAAACATATGTAAAGACTTGTATTCTAAATATATGCTGTATGTTCAGAGTCAATTATAGCTCAATAAAGCTTTTTTTTTTTTTAACAAGTCTAAGAATAAAAAGGCAAAGTCTTGATGAAAAGACATTTTGCAAGGACTTTACAAGGTAGATGCTACTGGTTTTCTTAGGATGTATCTGCGCTGTGCTGTGCTTAGTCGCTTAGTCGTGTCCGACTCTTTGCAACCTCATGGACTATAGCCCACCAGGCTACTCTGTCCATGGGGATTCCCCAGGCAAGAATACTGGGATTGGTTGCTATGCCCTCCTCCAGGGGATCTTCCTAACCCAGTGATCAAACCCAGGTCTCCCACGTTGCAGGCAATTCTTTACTGTCTGAGCCACCAGAGAAGCCCAAGAATCCTGGAATGGGCAGTTTATCCCTTCTCCAGGGGAGCTTCCCAACCCAGGAATCGAACCAGGGTCTCTTTGCATTTTAGGTGGATTCTTTACCAGCTGAGCAATCAGATATATATATATATATATATATACACACACACACACACACACATAATTTGACAATTCATATTTCCTTTTTTCAAGAACAGACAGAATTATTGATTTGGGATAGTATATAATCAAGCACTGTTCTCCATTAAAAATTTTTAAATTCTTCTCTGTTAATAAAATATATGATTATTTAATATCTATATTTACTGTGATGTCATGGTAGAAAAAAATAAACTGAGCATAAGTCTAATAATTCTGCTAAGACCATTGTGTGCCCTTCAGTATGTATGTAAACTCACTAGGCATCAGCACTTCATTTTGTAAAATAAGGCTGTTGGTGTAGTGTGAATGTGTGTGTTGCGTGTGCTTAATTGTTCAGGCCTGTCTGACTCTTTGTGACCCCGTGGGCTATAGCCGGCCAGAATCCTCTGTCCATGGAATTTCTCAGGCAAAAATACTGGAGTGGGTTGCGGAGCCCTCCTGCAGGGGATCTTCCTGACTCAGGGTATCCCCAGGGATCCCAACCACAGTCTCCTGCATCTTGTGCATTGCAGGCGAATTCTTTACCACTGAGCCATCGGGGATTACCATTCAACAAATATTGAGGTTACAAAAACACGTAGAAAAGGCTGTTTAAAGAAATTTTTTTTTTTCTTTTTTAGGTCCCACTGTTCAGCATGTGGGATCTTAGTTCTCCCGCTAGAGACCAAACTTGGCACCCCTCTGCCGTGGAAGCCTGGAGGTTTAACCACTGCATTGCTAGGGAAGCCCCAGAAAGGTTACTTTTTACAAAGACACTTAGGAAAGTGGTGGAAGTGTTAAAAGATAAACTGAGGGACATTAACATGTTCAAGTTTATTTGAATATACACACAGGTAGAAATACCGCGGGAGCAAACCGGAAGTGGCTAGGCCCGGGAGCAAACCGGAAGTGGCTAGGCCTGGGCGCGCACTCCTCCGGGCGGAGCCAGCAAAGGGTTTTATGGAGCGCTGTTGGCGGGAAATCTCGGGCAGCTTCCCAGGTGAAATCTAAAGCGGACCGCAGCACAAGGAGGGCAAGGAGAGATAGAGGCAGCCACTCCAGACTGGTAAGTGGCTGGTTTAATAAGCGAGGGAACTTACCTAGGAGGCTTGTCTTGGCGCTGCAAGCTGAGGGTGTGGATCTCTGCTTCCTTCCCACCTGCCCGCCGTGTCTTAGAATTTTATACAGAGGTTCAGTCTGTACAGCCACGTGATCTCAGAACGCAATGCTCTCTCAAGGCTGAGACTTTGAAAATGGCTTCAGCCACTGTAGTGGTGAGCAGAAGGTGCGTTCCAAGGACAGGGGAGGGGTCCCAGCACCCTGCTTGGGTCTACCTCCCCGGTCAACTCTAAATCATCCTCTAGATCAGGGATCCCCACCCTCCGGGATCTGAGGTGGAGCTGATGCTGTGGTAATGGAATTATAGTGCACAATAAATGTAATGCACTTCAATCTTCCAGAAAACATCCCATCGTCCTCCCCCAATCCTTCCTTTAAAAATGATTTTCCAGGACACCTGTCCCTGGTGGTGCCAGAAAGATTGGGAACCGGCGGCTCTAGATCACCGCCTACAATTAAATGCAGGAGCAAAACAAGGAAATTATTTGATTGGCTGTAGCTTAAGTGGTTGCCTTATTTGGAAGGCCTAATTGGTTCTTTGTGCTTGGTTATTCTTAAATTTTGTCGTCTCCAGTGCCTCTGCCTTCAGAGGAATTGGCTCTGGTTTAGTTTCCGTTTGCTCATGAGGGTACCAAAGCTTCAGACTCGGTCTAGTGGCCTATTTGTTTAATTACTTAAACAGTAGATGAAATTCAGGGTCTCTCAAGAAGTTTAAACTCTGGAAGGGAGATGAGGGCGTGCATAAATCATTTTAAAAGCATGCTAGGACCATACTGTCTTGATGACTGTGGCTTTGTAGTATAGTCTGAAGTCAGGCAGATTGATTCCTCCAGTTCCATTCTTCTTTCTCAGGATTACTTTGGCTATTCGAGGTTTTTTGTATTTCCATACACATTGTGAAATTATTTGTTCTAGTTCTGTGAAAAATACCATTGGTAGTTTGATAGGGATTGCATTGAATCTATAGATTGCTTTGGGTAGTATAACCATTTTGACAATACTGATTCTTCCAATCCATGAACATGATATATTTCTCCATCTGTTTGTGTCCTCTTTGATTTCTTTCATCAGTGTTTTATAGTTTTCTATGTATAGGTCTTTTGTTTCTTTAGGTAGATATACTCCTATGTATTTTATTCTTTTTGTTGCAATGGTGAATGGTATTGTTTCCTTAATTTCTCTTTCTGTTTTCTCATTGTTAGTGTATAGGAATGCAAGAGATTTCTGTGTGTTAATTTTATATCCTGCAACTTTACTGTATTCATTGATTAGCTCTAGTAATTTTCTGGTAGAGTCTTTAGGGTTTTCTATGTAGAGGATCATGTCATCTGCAAACAGAGAGAGTTTCACTTCTTCTTTTCCTATCTGGATTCCTTTTACTTCTTTTTCTGCCCTGATTGCTGTGGCCAAAACTTCCAAAACTATGTTGAATAGTAGTGGTTAGAGTGGGCACCCTTGTCTTGTTCCTGATTTCAGGGGAAATGCTTTCAATTTTTCACCATTGAGGGTGATGCCTGCTGTGGGTTTGTCATATATAGCTTTTATTATGTTGAGGTATGTTCCTTCTATTCCTGCTTTCTGGAGAGTTTTAATCATAAATGGATGTTGAATTTTGTCAAAGGCTTTTTCTGCATCTATTGAGATAATCATATGGTTTTTATCTTTCAATTTGTTAATGTGGTGTATTACAGACAGAAATATAGATCAATGGAACAGAATAGAAAGCCCAGAGATAAATCCACGAACCTATGGTCACCTTATCTTCGACAAAGGAGGCAAGGATATACAATGGAAAAAAGACAACCTCTTTAGCAAGTGGTGCTGGGAAAACTGGTCAACCACCTGTAAAAGAATGAAACTAGAACACTTTCTAACACCATACACAAAAATAAACTCAAAATGGATTAAAGATCTAAATGTAAGACCAGAAACTATAAAACTCCTAGAGGAGAACATAGGCAAAACACTCTCCGACATAAATCACAGCAGGATCCTCTATGACCCACATCCCAGAATTTTAGAAATAAAAGCAAAAATAAACAAATGGGACCTAATGAAACTTAAAAGCTTTTGCACAACAAAGGAAACTATAAGCAAGGTGAAAAGACAGCCCTCAGATTGGGAGAAAATAATAGCAAATGAAGCAACAGACAAAGGATTAATCTCAAAAATATACAAGCAACTCCTCAAGCTCAACTCCAGAAAAATAAATGACCCAATCAAAAAATGGGCCAAAGAACTAAACAGACATTTCTCCAAGGAAGACATACAGATGGCTAACAAACACATGAAAAGATGCTCAACATCACTCATTATCAGAGAAATGCAAATCAAAACCACAGTGAGGTACCATTATACACCAGTCAGGATGGCTGCTATCCAAAAGTCTACAAGCAATAAATGCTGGAAAGGGTGTGGAGAAAAGGGAACCCTCTTACACTGTTGGTGGGAATGCAAATTAGTACAGCCACTATGGAAAACAGTGTGGATATTTCTTAAAAAGCTGGAAATAGAACTGCCATATGACCCAGCAATCCCACTTCTGGGCATACACACCGAGGAAACCAGATCTGAAAGAGACACGTGCACCCCAATGTTCATCACAGCACTGTTTATAATAGCCAGGACATGGAAGCAACCTAGATGCCCATCAGCAGACGAATGGATGAGGAAGCTGTGGTACATATACACCATGGAATATTACTCAGCCATTAAAAAGAATTCATTTGAATCAGTTCTAATGAGATGGATGAAACTGGAGCCCATTATACAGAGCGAAGTAAGCCAGAAAGATAAAGACCATTACAGTATACTAACACATATATATGGAATTTAGAAAGATGGTAATGATAACCCTATATGCAAAACAGAAAAAGAGACTCAGATGTATAGAACAGACTTGTGGACTCTGGGAGAAGGTGAGGGTGGGATGTTTCAAGAGAACAGCATCGAAACATGTATATTATCTAGGGTGAAACAGATCACCAGCCCAGGTTGGGTGCATGAGACAAGTGCTCGGGCCTGGTGCACTGGGAAGACCCAGAGGGATCGGGTGGAGAGGGAGGTGGGAGGGGGGACCAGGATGGGGAATACATGTAAATCCATGGCTAATTCATTTCAATGTATGACAAAAACTACTGCAATGATGTAAAATAATTAGCCTCCAACTAATAAAAATAAATGGAAAAAAAAAAGTTAAAAAAAATAAAATAAAAAAAAAAAAAAAAAAAAACTTGCTGACCACCTTCATCTTTGAACTCCTCCGGTAATTATTGATTAAGCAATTTAATTGATGAATAATAAATAATGCATTGAAATGTTTGTTAAAAAAAAATAAAATAAAAGCATGCTAGGTACAAGTAGGACCTGCTATATGCATTAAGTAAGTAAGTAAGTGAAGCCACTCAGGCGTGTCTGACTCTTTGCGACCCATGGACTGTAGCCCACCAGGCTTCTCCGTCCATGGGATTTTCCAGGCAAGAATCCTGGAGTGGGTTGCCATTTCCTTCTCCAGGAGATCTTCCCGACCCCAGGGATTGAACCCAGGTCTCCCGCATTGTAGGCAGGTGCTTTACCGTCTGATCCACCAGCAGGACAGGAGCCAAATACTCTGAGAGGACAGGGAGAGCCCTGCTGACTGGAGAATGGGAAGCTTGAGAAGAGCATCTCATTGGATTCAGCCCTTGAGGGGTGGGTTGGCTTCCACTGAGGTGGGGCCTGCTGTTGTGGCAACACATAGTCTAAAGATAAAGGGCCCGAACAGATGGGGAAAAGATAATCTAAACAGAGGTGACCTGGCAACTGTACTGGAGTGGGTTTGACTGGAGCAAACTATTAAAAACAAGGGAGGGTTTGGAAAGATTCAGCGTAAATTCCAGACGGTCTTGAATGCCATTGTTAAGAAGCATGGGTTTGTGTTATAGAATCACATTTCATAAAGCAACTTTATGAAACTCTGCACTTAAGCATAAGTGACGGAGTAAATATGAAGAATCTTCTTTGGAGGTTAATTTTACTCTACCTAGCCTGGAGAACGCTGAGACTGAAGGCAAGGTCAGGGACACGATTGGATTATCTGGTTGACAGGGAAAGCAATTAAACCCAGTTTCACACATGTTGAATTTAAGGTGCTAGTGAAACAATCAAATACAAACGGCCATTGGGCAATTGATACTAATGGGAATTTGCTGTTTGGCTCAGGAAACTCAAACAGGGGCTCTGTATCAACCTGGCGGGGTGGGCTGAGGAGGGAGAAGGGAGGGAGTTTCAAAAGGGAGGGGATATATGGATACCTATGGCTGAGTCATGTTGAGGTTTGACAGAAAACAGCAGAATTCTATAAAGCAATTATCCTTCAATAAAAATTAAATGAATTTAAAAAAATGTTTAGAATAAGCCTAAGGTCAAGGAGGTTACAATGAATGAAACATGTTTTATTTATTGATGGCTTATGGTGTACAAGGCATTGTTGGAAGGAAAAAAAAAGACAAAACAGGCTTCATAATTTTATATACCCTTTAGCTTATGTATAAATTCTCACAATATCCCACTGAGACACCTTTTGGTCTGCTTGACTAATGTTTTTTTCCCTTGACTGATTTTAATTCACATCATCCCTGACCTCTAAACATGAGAAAGAATGCTCCAAGGCTCAATCTTTGACCCTCTTTTCCCTTCTAATTACACTTGTTCCCTAAGTGATCTTGCATTCATTCTTGTCTTGAAGCACAGTCTTCATTAAGTTAAATGTACCGGATTAGACATTCCCTGAAATCTGTATGCCTAATAGATATCTTGAAGATAATATAGCCAAAGGTGAAGTCTTGATTTCACTTTTCTAGCCCTCATTTCCTTCTGCTCTTTCATATTCATCCAGTTACTGAGGCAAATAAAACAGGAGCCCCTCTGATTTTCCTCTTACACTTCGCAGCCAATCCATAATAAATCCAGGTAAACTCTACCTTCAAAATATATCCAGAATTCATCTATTTGTCATTACCTTTACACTGGTATAAAGAAACATCATGCCTCACTGTATTAATACAATTGCCTCCTAAATGGCCTTTTTCCACTTTTGCCCCCTTTTAGCCTATCATTCCATATAATTGTCAGAATTGTTCCTTTAAAGCATATGTCATATTATGCCACACCTTTGCTAATAATCCTCAGAATAAAAAAAAAAAGCAAAAATCCTTACCAAGATACCCATTGAGCCTTCTTACTCCCTGTAACTTCTCTACCCCGAGTTCATTTCTTGCTATTCCTGGAACTCCTGAGCAGAATTTACCCTCGAGAAATTTATACTTGCTGTTTCTTCTGTCCTGAATTTACACTTCTTTTCTAGTTCTCTGCTTAAATGTTCACTTGATCAAAGTGATCATGCTTAACCATCCTATATAAAAACAAAGCAAACAAAACTAAGCTTCTCATTTTCATCACTGACACATAGTAGGTGCTCAAACATCTTTTAATGAATATTCAATATTTCAAAGAATCATAAAGATTCATCTCTGTGTTGAAAAAGAATACCTTGAAGCTTAAATAAATTTCTCAAAGGGTTTTAGGGCTGGAATTTGAATCAAATGCTTTTTAACTCCAAAACCTCAGTTATTTTATGGGTATTTAAAATATTATGAATATTTGAATACATGCAAATCTTCTTTAAAGAGAGAGATTTGAAACTGTAGGAGGAGATGGAATTGTATAGTGGTAGATTATATAGATGGACTGAGGAGAGACACTAGGGTAGAAATTCTTATTCTTTTTCAGACCATGAATTCCTCTGAAAATCTAATGATACTCTTTGGCCCTTGTTCCCTAAACCACATGTAAGCATTTACCGCAGTCTTGCATAATATTGCATGTAATTTATAACCTCTATCTTATTCTGCAGATGAAAGGGACTGAAGATGGTAAGAGAGGGTGGTTTTGGAGATAGTGTGTGCAGACTGGTCTTTTGGGAATTTTGAGAGTAAATGTGAAGAGAGGGCAGGTGGGCTTTCCAGATCTGAAGGCTATGACTCTGACGTCTCTTGTTTATGCCAAAGTCATTCAAACATCATGATCTCATAGAGTCAAGATAGAAGGGACAAAAGAGATCATTTAACACCATCATTTTGCAAGGAGGCAGGGCGGATGGCCCACTTGATTGCCTGTGTACGTCCAACTGGCTCAGAGCAGAACAGGGACTAGATTCCAGGTATCACGACTAAGGCCAAAGCTCCTTCTGATATACCATGCTTCATGCAACCATGAAGAGGTAGGTTGTCCGTTGTTTCTGGGTCCTTCTCAAGGTACTTCAGCATACAGGATATTGGTGTTTCTCAGTATCAAAATGTATATATATTGAGTCCTGAGGATGGACAAAGATTTGCACTGGAATTATTCTTGTCTATAGCTGAAACATGTCAAAAAGTCATTTTGTAACTAATTCAACCTTTGAGCAATTTAGTGGGTGGTTATAACTGATGAAAGAATGTCTGATGGTTAATGGCAACTTAAAAAATCTAGACAAGGCTTAAAATACTAGTGCAAGAGTTTCATTATCCAACCCGCTTTATTATGCAATTTGGTTTTCATTGTGGAGACAGATGAAAGAGTGGAAGATTGTGACATTGTGGTCAGTCACACAATTGTGAGCAATGTTACACATTCCAGATCTCTGTAGAAAGAGTAAAAAATGTCCTTCACTTGGAGAAGTTTAAATAATATTTAAAATCTTCAAGATCTGATAGTAATACTGAAGAATAATTCAAGGAAATAGCCCATGTATTTATCTATGTTACTCTCTGCTATACATTTATCCATGGATTTGAAAAGAAAGGGTTTTGCCAATAAAGTAGAAATCCTTCTGCGTTATTTATGAGCTCTCTCAGAGTGACTGACAAGACTACCTAGAGTGCTGAGTTTCCTCTCTGTTCTAGCTTATCAGTGAACTAGTGAAATTTAACACGAATGGTGTCAGCTTTATATTTAGAGTGTAACTGTATAAACAGAAGCCACTGCGAGAATCTTGTTTTAGAGTTTTCACCTTATTTAAATTGTTAATTTGTCCCTTCAGTTTTGAAAAGGCTATTGCAGAGTGTGGTCCTGCTTCCAATTAATGAGCTTCAGAAAAGGATTAGGTTTGCCTCACTCAGCTTTCCAAAATAGGCTAACCTTGAGTCACACGAATTTGAAGAAGAGGTAAATAGTCTGTCTGATTCAAATTAACTTCGACAGGGACGACAGTCTTAGGCTGTTTATTTTATTATAGCCTGAGCTAAGAGTCCCAAAGTTTTACAGTTGATAAAACAGACACTTTTTTTTGGAAAGTTAAAAAAATATTAGTTTTCTTCCATTTTTCACTTATCTAATATTTTGTTTCTAATCATTCAATAAATAGTAGCAGTAACTGATAGTTTGTATCAGTGTCATGAAGTCCAAAATGTTTGGGTGATTTTGTTATTTGAAGTTAAATCTTGAGGAGCTTGTGACAAAAAACTCCTAATATATTAAATACCTTAAGCATATTGTGAAATTATAAAGGGAACATAACTGTGTATACATTTGTAAGGTCACTTTAAGGACATTTATTCCCCTGTAATGACTTTTGGTGATTTCATAGAAATCAGGATTTCATTTGAAATCTAGCTTCCTTTTTCATGAAAGTAAGTGTCCATCTTCCCCTCAAATCTGTCTCTGCACTCATATCTGAGAGTAGAGACTACATGTGAGTGAATGTAAGATGATGTCAGTTTCTTAGTCCATCTTTGGCAATATTTTTGAATGTACTTCTGCCAGAGTCTGATTTATTAATTCCTGAATTCTTTGACTTTGAAAATATTTTGATCATATCGACAAGCACAAATATATTCTGGTCCTTTCCAAAGGTACAATTAAACTTATACTTTATTTACATAAGCATGATATAATAATCTGTTGGCATTTAATTACTAAAGATGATTTTCTTAGAAGCAGAAATTTTTTAAGAGCAGAGAAAGCAACAAGAAAATTCATTGATTAAGGTCAAATTATTTGTGTTGTTAAAAATATAGATTTAAAAAATTATAGATATTAGAAGTTCAGTGCACTATCCATTGTGCCATGGAGCCACCTAAAAACATAGATTTTTAAAATTTGGTTTCACATAAATTGCTCAGCCTAGGTTAAAGCAATCAACATGCTGTAAGTGAAGATATGTTTGAATTAAAACAATTAGATTTGATTTTCTTGCATCTTGCATCTCACAGCAGGTATTCAAGCACAGCCTTAACTTGGATGTGCTGACACCTGTAATCAACACAAAAGATCTCCTTTAAACTAACAAATCATCCCTCCCAGTGGAAGTATAAACAAAGCCCTAATTGCAGATTTCGCGAACTATTCTCCCCTGCTGTGAGGAATAGTTTGTGTCTAGTGTTTAATCTGTAACCTCAGCTATGATTTATAATTGGTGGAAGATAAGGGCTAACCCTCTGGATTCAGTAAATGTTACTATGTATTCTTAAACTGAGTCTATACCAACCAATGATTTCCTAATTACCAGCTAGTATCAAGTATATTGAAACTATTTTCTAGTTGCAAGAAGAAACATAACAAAACATATAGTAGTGATAAAGTGCTAGACTGCCAAACACTTCCCTTTTTTTTTTTCAGCTCATTGAATCTTCACAGAATACATTTGCAGTAGATACTAATATTATTCCCTCTTTACGAATGAGGAAATTGTGGCTTTATAGGAGCTTCTCCTAAGCATCACAACTACGAAGCAGTGGAGGTGAGATTTGAATCCAGGCTAAAGCTATCTGTTTGGGGTCTGTGGTTTGCCTTTTCCACTAAAAATAAAGATACGAATAAAAAGTTTAACTACTGTTCCATTTTAGATAAATTAATCAAATATTTCTGCTAAAAAGATCTTTCATGCAAGCTTCCTCGGTCTTAAGTGTCATCCAGGAGAGGGGTTCATGAGTCTAGAACCATAGTTTGTAAGTCAAGGCACAGCTTTGATTAAAATAATTTATTGGGAGAAATAAATGAAATCTAAGTACACAATGAATGAACACCCCTATCTGTTTCTCAGTATGGCTATCAACATGCTTTACAGCTAGCATCTCCTGTTCCCTAAAGTATTCTTAGACCACAAATTAAAAACTTTTGAAAGTATCATTAACTCTTTCAGGCATTATATTAGTGTAATCAGTTTAAATAATGCCACAAGTTTAGTCAAAATCTCAGTTAAGTTCAGTGCAATTGCTCAGTCGTGTCTGACTCTTTGCTACCCCATGGACTGCAGCACACCAGGCTTCCCTGTCCATCACCAACTCCCGGAGCTTGCTCAAACTCATGTACATCGAATCGGTGATGCCATCCAACCAAACCATCTCATCCTCTGTCGTGCCCTTCTCCTCCTGCCTTCAATCTTTCCCAGCATCAGGGTCTTTTCCAGCGAGTCAGTTCTTTGTATCAGATGGCCAAAAATAGGAGCATCAGCTTCAGCATCAGTCCTTCCAATGAGTATTCAGGACTGATTTCCTTTAGGATTGACTAGTTTGATCTCTTTGCAGTCCAAGGGACTCTCAAGAGTCTTCTCCAACACCACAGTTCAAAAGCATCAGTTCTCCTCACTCAGCTTTATTTATGGTTCAACTGTCACATCCATACATGACTACTGGAAGAACCATAGCTTTGACTAGATGGACCTTTGTCGGCAAAGTAATGTCTCTGCTTTTTAATATGCTGCTAGTTTGGTCATAACTTTTCTTCCAAGGAGCAAGTGTCTTAATTTCATGGCTACAGGCGCCATCTGCACTGATTTTGGAGCCCAAGAAAATAAAGTCTCTCGTGGTTTCCATTGTTTCCCCATCTATTTGTCATGAAGGGATGGAACTGGATGCCATAATCTTTATTTTTTGAATGTTGAGTTTTAAGCCAGCTTTTTCACTCTCTTCTTTCACTTTCAAGAAGAGGCTCTTTAGTTCCTCTTTGCTTTCTGCCATAAGGGTGGTGTCATCTGCTTGTCCACTTGTTTAAAGCCTTGATGCTCTCATGTGACTGGTCAACCACATACACTAGCATCAGTGGGGACTTGTTAGAGATGCAGAATCTCAGGCAGCAAATCCCAGACTTATTGAATCATAATATGCTCTTTAACAGGATAACTCAGGTGATTTTTATGCAAATACTGTTTAAAAACAAGGAATTTTAATTACTCTGTTTAAAGAGGAAAAAAAGCTGAGGTTTCAAATCCCATAAAGTAAGTTCTTAAGAATTTGGATGTATTTCTATCTCTTCTTTATACAAAAGAAAAAATAAATAAATACTAGCAGAAAATAAATATGACACCATAGGCAGTTGGATTAACCAATGATATTCTCATTTTATTTTTATTGCTTGTTTTTCTTCAGAAATGTGAAGTTGGAGTAGACTAGTTAGGTTTGAGGTGTCAACTATGTACAAATTGTGGTTTTAACTTCTCTGTGGTCCTTTTTCTTCCTTAAAACCCAGTCCTTTCCAATTAAGTCTTTGTGGTTCATTGGGACTAATCCACATCTCCAGCTCTACGTGTAGGTTCCAGACCCAGGCTCTGCCAATGAGGGGCTATGATGATTGGTCCAGGGATGACACATAATCCCAAATTGACCAAGGACATCTTTTCCCAGGGCTCTCCCACACCCCCCTCTCCCCGCGCCCCCTCCACCCCCCTGCCCCACACACACACTGTAGGGGAAAGGTCATCTCTATTTGTTGAGATGAGGAGCATTGAGAGCCAAGGGAACCTGGAATTTCCATCTACCATCTTTGCCATTCTGAGGGCATTGAGCCCTGGCTGACAATGAAACCAGCAGAGAAAAAAGTAGGCAGGAGACAGAGAGATGCTTGCTTACATTGTCAGATACCTGGATCCAGTCACAGCTTTGGAGTTCTCTCATGAACTCTTCAGGTATATGTGAGTTAATTTCAGTTTAAAAAACTGAGATATAATTGACCTAACATTGTATCATTTGAGGTTGTCTTGCTGTATCTCATGGTGCACAGTCTGTAGAACCCATGGTAGGCCAGGCACAGGCAGAAACGCTGGTAAAAGATAGGAGGAGCCGTAGAAACTGCAAACATGTTTATTCTCTCCTGACTGGCACAGCCGCTGTAGCAGCAGACAGGCTGTATGCTCGCCTCTTGTGGTTGACCCAGCGGACATAGCCATAACCCAGCCTAACGGCCATAGTGTAGCCACAGGGGCCTTTTCAGGGGGAGCTTATATATGTTTACAGAACAAAAGTAACCCGTGTCCAAGTGAGTACTTCGAGATGACACGTGCAGTGCTATAAGTGAGCTGAGCTGTTACATAATCATTCTTTACAAAATGAGCCCTCTGAGCAAGAGGGTTTGGGGTGAGAGAGCCTGACCACTGCCCTCTTGACTAATCTGCTCTTTCCCTACAGAGGTATATGACATAATGATTTGATATTTGTGTATGTTATAAAATGATCACCACAGTTAAGTCTGGTAAACATTCATCACCATAAATATAGTTATACATTTTTTTCTTATGAGCTTTAAATATTTACTCTCAGAAGCATTCAAATGTGCAATCTGTTGTTCAGTCACTAAGTTGTGTCCAACTCTTTGTGACCCCATGGACCACAGCACACCAGGCTTCTCTGTTCTCCACTATCTCCCAGAGTTTGCTCAAATTCATGTTCACTGAGTTGGTGATAGTATACAACCATCTCATCTTCTGCTGCCCCCTTCTCCTTTTGACTTCCATCTTTCTCAGCATCAAGGTCTTTTCTGATGAGTTGGCTCTTCACATCAGGTTGCCAAAGTACTGGGGCATCAGCTTCAGCATCAATCTTTCCAATGAATATTCAGGGTTGCTTTCCTTTAGGCTTGACTGGTTTAATCTCCTTGCAGTCCAAGGAACTCTCAAAAG
The DNA here is from genome assembly GCF_023699985.2 of Odocoileus virginianus. Classification (NCBI taxonomy): domain Eukaryota; kingdom Metazoa; phylum Chordata; class Mammalia; order Artiodactyla; family Cervidae; genus Odocoileus; species Odocoileus virginianus. The sequence continues at coordinate 13,777,499 of NC_069697.1, forward strand.
TCATCTCCAACACTACAATTTGAAAGCATTGTGTAAATTACATCCCCATGACTTATTTATTTTATAACTGGAAGTTTGTACCTTTTGACCCTCTTCACCCCTTCTCCATGGGATCCCCATCACCTGCCAATGCACGAGACTCAAGAGATGCAGGTTTGATCCTTGGGTCAGGAAGATCCCCTGGAGTAGAAAATGGCAACCTGCTCCAGTATTCTTGCCTGGATGGATAAGGGATAAAGGAGCCTGGAGGAATACGGTCCATAGAGTCGCATCGAGTTGGACAAAACTGAGCATGCACACAGGCAGGCACACTCGTTCCCCACCACTCTCCCCATCCCCCCCCACCATTTGTTTTCTGTGTCTGTGAGCTCCTTTTTTTTTTTTTTTAAGATTCCACATGTAAATAAGATCATACAGTATTTGACATTCTTTGTCTGATTCATTTCACTTAGCATAATGCCCTCAAGGTCCACAGATGTCACAAGTGGCAAGACTTCATTCTTTTTTATGTTTGAATAATATTCCTTTGTGTTTATATGCATATATACACACATATATGTATTAATGTATATGCCACATCTCCTTTATTTTCATTCATTTGTTGATGGACATTTAGAATGTTTCCATATCTTGGTTATGCTGCAGTGAAAACAGAGATGTATGGTCTTTTCAGTAGTGTTTTTGTTTTCTTTGGATAAATACCTCAAAGTGGAATTTCTGGATCGTATGGTATTTCTATTTTAACTTTTTGAGGTATTTGCTTACTGTTCTCCATAGTAGCTGCACCAATTTAAATTCTTACCAAATGGTGCACAGTTCAGTTCAGGCACTCAGTCGTGTCTGACTCTTTGCGACTCCATGAATCATAGCACGCCAGGCTTCCCTGTCCATCACCAACTCCTGGAGTTTACTCAAACCCATGTCCATTGAGTCAGTGATGCCATCCAGCCATTTCATCCTCTGTTGTCCCCTACTCCTCCTGCCTTCAATCTTTTCCAGCATCAGGGTCTTGTCAAATGAGTCAACTCTTTGCATCAGGTGGCCAAAGTATTGGAGTTTCAGCTTCAGCATCAGCATCAGTCCTTCCAATGAACACCCAGGACTGATCTCCTTTAGAATGGACTGGTTGGATCTCCTTGCAGTCCAAGGGACTCTCAAGAGGCCTCTCCAACACCATAGTACAAAAGCATCAATTTTTCAGTGCTCAGCTTTCTTCCCAGTCCAACTCTCACATCCATATATGACCACTGGAAAATCCACAGCCTTGACTAGACAGACCTTTGTTGGCAAAGTAATGTCTCTGCTTTTTAATATGCTCTTTAGGTTGGTCATAACTTTCCTTCCAAGGAGTAAGTGTCTTTTAATTTCATAGCTGCAATCACCATCTGCAGTGATTTTGTAGCCCCCCAAAATAAAGTCTGATACTGTTTCCAGTGTCTCCCCATCTATTTCCCATGAGTGATGGGACCAGATGTCATGATCTTAGTTTTCTGAATGTTGAGCTTTAAGCCAACTTTTTCACTCTCCTCTTTCACTTTCATCAAGAGGCATTTTAATTCCTCTTCACTTTCTGCCATAAGGGTGGTGTCATCTGCATATATAAGGTTATTGATATTTCTCCCGGCAATCTCAATTCCAGCTTGTGCTTCTTCCAGCCCAGCGTTTCTCATGATGTACTCTGCATATAAGTTAAATAAGCAGGGTGAAAATATACAGCCTTGACGTACTCCTTTTCCTATTTGGAACCATTCTGCTGTTCCATGTCCAGTTCTAACTGTTGCTTCCTGACCTGCATAGAGGTTTCTCAAGAGGCAGGTCAGGTGGTCTGGTATTCCCATCTCTTTCAGAATTTTCCACAGTTTATTGTGATCCACACAGTCAAAGGCTTTGGCGTAGTCAATAAAGCAAAAATAGATGTTTTTTAGGAACTCTTCTTGCTTTTTCGATGATCCAGCAGATGTTCGCAATTTGATCTCTGGTTCCTCTGCCTTTTCTGAAACCAGCTTGAACATCTGGAAGTTCACAGTTCATGTATTGCTGAAGCCTGGCTTGGAGAATTTTGAGCATTACTTTACTAGTGTGTGAGATGAGTGCAATTGTGTGGTAGTTTGACCATTCTTTGGCATTGCTTTCTTAGGGATTGGAATGGAAACTGACCTTTGCCAGTCCTCTGGCCACTGCTGAGTTTTCCAAATGTGCTGGCATATTGAGTGCAGCACTTTCACAACATCATATTTCAGGATTTGAAATAGCTCAACTGGAATTCCATCATCTCCACTAGCTTTGTTCATAGTGATGCTTTCTAAGGCCCACTTGACTTCACATTCCAGGATGTCTGGCTCTAGGTGAGTGATCACACCATCGTGATTATCTGGGTCATGGAGATCTTTTTTGTACAATTCTGTGTATTCTTGCCACCTCTTCTTAATATCTTCTGCTTCTGTTAGGTCCATACCATTTCTGTACTTTATCGAACCCATCTTTGCATGAAATGTTCCTTTGGTATCTCTAATTTTCTTGAAGAGATCTCTAGTTTTTCCCATTCTGTTGTTTTCCTCTATTTCTTTGCATTGATCACTGAGGAAGGCTTTCTTATCTCTTCTTGCTATTCTTTGGAACTCTGCATTCGAATGGGAATATCTTTCCTTTTCTCCTCTGCTTTTCACTTCTCTTCTTTTCACAGCTATTTGTAAGGCCTCCTCAGACAACCATTTTGCCTTTTTTGCATATCTTTTCCATGGGGATGGTCTTGATTCCTGTCTCCTGTACAATGTCACCAACCTCTGTCCATAGTTCATCAGGCACTCTGTCTATCAGATCTAGTCCCTTAAATCTATTTCTCACTTCCACTGTTTAGTCATAAGGGATTTGATTTAGGTCATACCTGAATGGTCTTGTGGTTTTCCCTACCTTCTTCAATTTCAGTCTGAATTTGGCAGTAAGGAGTTCATGATCTGAGCCACAGTCAGCTCCTGGTCTTGTTTTTGCTGACTGTATAGAGCTTCTCCATCTTTGGCTGCAAAGAATATAATCAAACTGATTTCAGTGTTGACCATCTGGTGACGTCCATGTGTAAAGTCTTCTCTTGTGTTGTTGGAAGAGGGTGTTTGCTATGACCAGTGCATTCTCTTGGCAAAACTTTATTAGCCTTTGCCCTGCTTCATTCTGTACTCCAAGGCCAAATTTGCCTGTTACTTCAGGTGTTTCTTGCTCTCCTACTTTTTCATTCCAGTCCCCTATAATGAAAAGGACATCTTTTTGGGTGGTAGTTCTAAAAGGTCTTGTAGGTCTTCATAGAACTGTTCAGCTTCAGCTTCTTCAGTGTTACTGGTTGGGGCATAGGCTTGGATTACCGTGATATTGAATGGTTTGCCTTGGAAACAAACAGAGATCATTCTGTCGTTTTTGAGATTGCATCCAAGTACTGCATTTCAGACTCTTTTGTTGACCATGATGGCTACTCCATTTCTTCTAAGGGATTCCTGCCCACAGTAGTAGATATAATGGTCATCTGAGTTAAATTCACTCATTCCAGTCCATCTTAGTTCACTGATTCCTAGAATGTCGACATTCACTCTTGCCATCTCCTGTTTGACCACTTCCAATTTGCCTTGATTCATGGACCTAACATTCCAGGTTCCTATGCAATATTGCTCTTTACAGCATCAGACCTTGCGTTATCACCAGTCACATCCACAGCTGGGTGTTGGTTTTGCTTTGGCTCCATCCCTTCATTCTTTCTGGAGTTATTTCTCCACTGATCTCTAGTAGCATAATGGGCACCTACTGACCTGGGGAGTTCCTCTTTCAGTGTCCTATCATTTTGCCTTTTCATACTGTTCATGGGGTTCTCAAGGCAAGAATACTGAAGTGGTTTGTCATTCCCTTCTCCAGTGGACCACATTCTGTCAGACCTCTCCACCATGACCCGTCCATCTTGGGTGGCCCCACACGGCATGGCTTAGCTTCATTGAGTTAGACAAGGCTGTGGTCCTGTGATCAGATTGGCTAGTTTTCTGTGATTATGGTTTCAGTCTGTCTGCCCTCTGATGCCCTCTCGCAACACCTACCGTCTTACTTGGGTTTCTCTTACCCTGGACGTGGGGTATCTCTTCATGGCTGCTCCAGCAAAGCTCAGCCGCTGCTCCTTACCTTGGACGAGGGGTATTTCCTCAAGGCCGCCCCTCCTGACCTTGAACGTGGAGTCCCTCCTCTCGGTCCTCCTGCGCCTGCGCAGCCGCCACTCCTTGGGCATGGGGTAGCACCTCTTGGCCGCCGCCCCTGGCCTTGGGCGAGGGGTAGCTCCTCACGGCCATGCTTCTGCACTGTCCATCGCAGCCGGCACAAGATTCGTTTTTTTTCCACATTCTCCCCAACATTTTCTTATCTTTAGGATACTAGCCATTCTAACCGGTGTGTATTGATATCTCATGGTGGTTTTGATTTGCATTTCTCTGATTAGTGATGTTGAGCTCCTTTTCACATACCATGTGCTATCTGTGTGTCTTAAAAATGTCTATTCAGAGCCTTTGTCCATTTTTAATTAGATAATTTTTTGCTATTGAGTTATATACATTTTTTATATATTTTGGATATTAACTTCTTTTCAGACATATGACTTGAAATATTTTCTCCCATTTAGTAGGTTGCCTTTTACTTTTGTTGATGGTTTCCTTTGCTGTCGAGTTTCATTTACGGTTCAGTCACTTAGTCGTGTCTGACTCTTTGCGACCCCATGGACTGCAGCACACCAGGCCTCCCTGTCCATCACCAACTCCTCGATTTTACTCAAACTCATGTCCATTGAGTCGGTGATGCCATCCAACCATCTCATCCTCTGTCATCCCCTTCTCCTCCTGTCTTCAATCTCTCCCAGCGTCAGGGTCTTTTCCAATGAGTCAGCTCTTTGCATCAGGTGGCCAAAATACTGGAGTTTTAGCTTCAGCATCAGTCCTTCCAATGAACACCCAGGACTGATCTCCTTGAGGATGGACTGGTTGGATCTCCTTGCAGTCCAAGGGACTCTCAATAGTCTTCTCCAACACCACAAGTCAAAAACATCAATTCTTCTGCACTCAGCTTTCTTTATAGTCTACTAGAAAAACCATAGCCTTGACTAGACGGAACTTGTTGACAAAGTAATGTCTCTGCTTTTTAATAGGCTGTCTAGGTTGGTCATAGCTTTTCTTCCAAGGAGTATACGTCTTTTAATTTCATGGCTGCAATCACCATCTGTAGTGATTTTGGAGCCCCCCAAAAATAAACTGAGCCGCTGTGTCCACTGTTTCCCTATTTATTTGCCATGAAGTGATGAAACTGGATGCCATGATCTTAGTTTTCTGAATGTTAAGATTTAAGCCAAATTTTTCACTCTCCTTTCACTTTCATCAAGAGGCTCTTTAGTTCCTCTTCACTTTCTGCCATAAGGGTGGTATCATCTGCATATCTGAGGTTATTGATATTTCTCCCGGCAATCTTGATTCCACCTTGTGCTACTTCCAGCCCAGCATTTCTTATGATGTACTCTGCATATAAGTTAAATAAGTGGGGTGACAATATACAGCCTTGATGTACTCCTTTCCTATTAGGCTTATGTAAAATAAATTGAAAATAGGCAGTGAAAGTAGGAGAAAGTAAAATAAGGATTAAAAATGAGAATGTGTCAGGTGTAAGTTGGAATATAAAACGTGTGCCACAAAGCCCTGCACATGTGCCAGAAGCAAGCCCAAATTTTGGTTCTCAGCTTCTTAGCTGCCAAAGTGGAGACCATCAGTTATTTGATTGGTAAAAATTCTTGCTTTGGAGCAATTCATTTGTGCCTAAGTTTTACATGAACCAATCTTACAACTGAAATATTTTTTTCAGTTGAATAACTTTTTAATATGACTAGCATAATTTCTTTTTGATAGATAACCAAAATTGAAATTGATATCAGAAGGTTTAAGCATTTAAAGGTTTTTATAAAACATAGTAAACTTTTAAAAATTGTAAAGAGTGTACTATATACAGAAATTTTTTAATCAATCAGCCCCTCAGTAAATTTTGATTTTTAGGTAATTAGCTATGAATATACTTGTTAATACTGAATATTTAATAATTATTAATTAATAATAATTAATAATATTAATTTATTAATATTAATAAAATTAATATTTTAATTTTTATATTTGGAGACATTGTGTTGCTATATCTATATTATCACTAGGCAAATCGGAACAGGTATTTTACCAATGTCAATCCAACAGAACTAATTTCTGACATGAAAATTTTCTTTTAATACACATTAAAATATAATTTACTGAATACACTTAATTTAGAAGAGTTTATGTGTATAGCTTTTAATTTTTGACAACTTTGGTAAATATTTAGAAATAAATGCATAAACAAATTTAAAAGTTTAGTTGGTTAGCATAATAATTTATAGTTTACTCACCTTATAATCCCATGTAGGTGTTTTTGGTTGGGACTGAGGAGTCCCTGTCTTTTATCCAGTGCAGTCAAGGACTCAGGTTCACGGAAGCTCTGCTGTATTTACCAGTGGCTTCCACAGTCATCCAGAAATCAGCATTCACTTGATGAGTTGGTGAAAGAGAGGGTGGAGAAGACATGCCCATTTTGATCTTGTTCCCTAAGTGGTGAATCACTTTTACCACCATTCCATTGGTAAGAACTAGTCATATGACCTTGCCCAAGCTCAATTTAGGGCTTCCTAGGTGGCACTAGTGGTAAAGAACCTGCCTGCCAATGCAGGAGACATAAGAGATGCGAGTTCGATCCAGGGTCTAGAAGATCCCCTGGTGGAAGGCATGACAGCCCACTTGAGTATTCTTGCCTGGAGAATCTCATGGACAGAGGAACCTGGTAGGTTGCATTTCACGGGGTCCAAAAAGACTCGGACATGACTTCGCAAACTAAATTTGTACAGCCGTGGGAATATTACCTAACTTTCTAAGTTTCAATTTTCCTGTTTGTAAAATGGGGATAACAATAGTGATCACCTCATTTGGTAATTGTGAAGGTTAAATACTGTATATGAATCACTGAGCTTGGTGTCTGCTTCATACTGAGGGCTTAATAATACTACTCATTATTATAACCTTTTTAGTATTAGAAAAGACATACAACTAGATACAGATTACAAAAATATTTTAGATATGTATAATTACCCATTTAATAATTCTTCAAAGAAGCCCAGGAAATGGAAAAAGTTCTCTACCAAAATAAAATAAAATAAAATAAAATAGCGAGGTCTTGGCTCAGTACTTAAATACCAGGGAAAAAAAGAAAAAGAGAGTAAAAAATGTTGTGGTCAGAAATTTGATCACCAGATTAATGTATAAGGCATGTTTATATGTGTAGTTACATGGAAAATATAGTATTAATTCTTCATTTAGAAAAACACATGAAGATATGCTTTGAAAAGTTGAAGTTAAGCATGAGGAAGACATTTGATAAAAAGGACAGTGATAAATTCTAACTTTCTGAGTTAAGTTTAAGCATTATTACAAATACTAGTCCAAAATAATCCAAAGATTAAGAAAAGCTATTGTAAGGTAATGTGTGTTGTCAAATTAATGAGATAAATTCGAAGCATGAGATTATTAAAGGAGAATTTGAGGGCAGACACAATGAAGGCTTCTGTGAAGAGAATGAGGGGGAGGGGACGGGCTTGGAATGAGGCTGAGGTAGCAGCAGGGGGCGAAACAGGGAGACCCTTTATCTGCGTTGTGGAAGTTTGTATACGTTAGAAAGTAGGGATACGTGATGAGACTTGAGCTTTCAGAAAATTACTCTGGAAGAAAAAAGAAAAAGAAAATCACTCTGGATGAATTTTGGTGAATGGACTGGAAAAATCTAAGTGTGGATGTGGGAAATCCAGTTAGGCTATTAAAGAAGCTTAAGAAATGCAGGGTGAGGTTTTTGGCAATGGAGTACAGAAAAATCGCTATATTTGAGAATATTCAGTTCAGTTCAGTTCAGTCATTCAGTCGTGTCCAACTCTTTGCGACCCCATGAATCACAGCATGCCAAGCCTCCCTGTCCATCACCAACTCCTGGAGTTTACTCAAACTCATGCCCATCGAGTCGGTGATGCCATCCAGCCATCTCATCCTCTGTCGCCCCCTTCTCCTCCTGCCCCCAATCCCTCCCAGCATCAGGGTCTTTAGGCCTGTAGAAATGGCATTAATAAAACTCAGTAATGGTTTGGACTTGTAGATGAGATATGAAGGTGACCCTGAGTGCCTGGCTTTTGACCCTAGATGCAAGCCTGCACTTGCTCAGTCGTGTCCAACTCTTTGCAACACCATGGACTGTAGCCCGCCAGGCTCCTCTGCCATGGGATTTTCCAGTCCAGAATACTAGAGTGGGTTACTGTTTTCTCCTAGAGGGGATTTTCCTGACCCAGGAATCAAACCCACGTCTCCTGTGTCTCCTGCATCAGCAGGCGAATTCTTCACCACTGAGCACCTGGGAAGCCTGTGACCCTAGGCAGTGGTTGGTAATGCCACTAATGACTGGGATTGTGTATTTTTAGGAGAGACCTTGAAATTAGTTTGTGACAAATTGAGTTTGAGTGACTTTGGGACATGAAAGATGTAAGATTATATAGACCTTTGGATATATAGATCAACAATTTAAAGGAGCTATTTGTAGTAAATTATTACTGCATAGTTATGTAGGTAGAATAAGTGAAGCTTAAATCAGTTTCTTGGCCTTGGCCTGATTGACACTTTAGGCCAGTAGCTCTTTGTTGCGCGGGGTGTACTGTGCATTGCAGGATGTTCAGATCATCCCTAGCCTCTACTCATTAAATTCCAAGTAGCATCCCCCCTACCCCAGTCATAAAACCAGTAGTATCTCCAGACTGTGCAAATGTTCCTTGAGTGTGGGGAATCAACCCATTGAGAAATACTAAATGATAGTAACTAACAGAATACAGAGTAAGAAGAAAAAGATATAACCCTATTGAGACCAATAATTTGGTTCCAAAATACATGGCTCAGGCAATTTTCCTTAATAGATAACAAGAACACAATGCATTTGTACATGCTGTTGTAGGTCAAAGTAGGATCCAAAGTAGATGGAGAAATGAAGCCAGAAGGACTAGAAAGTTCAAAATGGTACAAGATGAGATTTACCATACATAAATGTGTGAAATAGCTATAAATTCTAAACTGACAGTGGTACAGTTTCTTTGTATAGTTGGTTAATCCCACATATCCACACATAGGCTTAACTGATAGACTGTTTTTGCTGATCCCATTTTCAGAAAAAGCAGGGCACGGTTGTATCTCCAGTGTTAACATGGACATTGATCAGACCAGAATCTCTCCCATTTGAGTTTTTGGTCCTATTTTTTGAAAATGATTTAATTGCTCCATAGAGAATCTTGATATCCTTGAGAGTTAGTAGAATGTTAGGACTTTGCTGAATCCTGTTTTTTTCAGTTGCTAAGTCATGTTTGACACTTGTGACCTCATGGACTATAGCTCACCAGGCAAATCTGCCCATGGAATTTTCCAGCCAAGAATACTGGAGTGGGTTGCCATTTCTTTCTCTAGGGGATCTTCCCAACCCAGGGATCAAACCCAGGTCTCCTGTGTTGGCAGGCAGATTCTTTACCACTGAGCCAGCAGGGAAGCCCACTGAATCCTGTAGGGTAACATTATTAGTTACATGGTACTATTAACAGTATTTTTAATATATGGTTTTTATTATTTGCATACATTTAGATGATGAATGTTAGAAATATTTGTGTTATTTCTGATTATTTTATTGGTAAGTATCCCTTTTATTCCTTCACAAATATATTAATACATAATCATTTTATAAAAGGAAACTAGTGGAGCCTAAAGTGCAGTTAAACTGTACAATATCTGTGCTTTTTTTCATTAACGTCATTTTCTTCATTTACAGACAGTCAGTTGAACAGTGTTTCTTGAAGTTCTTGCACTTAACTTTCACTTGATTATTTGTACTACAGAATGCTTTTGATATAAACTTTAGAGTTTCTTTGCAGCTTTACTGTGATCTGGAATACTCAGTTCAGCAAGTTGTAATTTGCTTACAACAGTCAACTCCTTTGAAAGCGAGAATGAAAAAAGAAATCTCTTTAAAAATAATTTAAAGATCTCTCCTTTATTCCCCCCTTAATGACCAGAAATTTCTAAATCCTGGTTTCTAAAAACCGTACCATTTTGAAATTTATCTGGCGGATAGCACTACTCTACTGCGTTACATGTGGTTGATGTTAGTCACATCCTTGATGTAACATAACACAAGCTGGCTAAGGTAATCCGATGTGACATATGACAGCATTTTTGAGCCAGCCTGGGATATTTGAAAATATGCCATCTTTCAAAGACCCTGGACAGATAGCATGGCAAGCCAAGATTATGAACTCTGTTGCTTTCATTTTGAACAACCACAAAGACAAGGTTCTGTGATACTTAAAAGGTGAATTCCAACCTGGTAGACTCCAAGAAATACTAACAAAAGTATAATTATTTCCTTGCTGGTGAGTTTATACTTAAAACCACTTAAATCACAAAGAGATGTTGATTAAGCATTGTTATAGGTATGTGAAAAAAAATGCAGAAATGAGCCAACAGTATCTGGTAATATATAAAAAGGGGACAAGTTGTCATTTGGTATCTAGTTATTTGTTCAAAGTGCTCAGATTGAATCAAGTATCATTTTATTAGCTTTAGAGGAAAAACAACCTAGAAACATGAGCACCCAGGCAAAAATGTAAGTTCTCTACATATGTTGTTGCATTTCTCTGTAAAAAGTCTCTCTGTCCTCAGTCTAATTTATTGTGCAGGCTGTGGAGAATTTAAAAACATGTTTTCTTCTAGGATTACTTCAAGATCAGCTCCTTTGGTTTTAAATTTGTTTCACATTTGTTTGAGCAGAAAGTACTAGCACTAATAATACCTGATGAATAGTGATGAGTTACAGAAATGAAAATAACCTAGACACTAAATTTGATAGAGGATGGAAAAGGAAATTGAACTTAATATGAACATCTTAGAATGAAAAGGTAAAATTGAATTACAAGGTAAAGGATCAGAAAGCTGTATTTTTTGTGTGTGTGTGAGATTTACAACTGAAAGTTGTAATATGAGATTGTCTTACTCAATTATGTTTTAAAAATACCCTTAACTCATACAAAGCTTTTCTTATCTTTTAATGTAAGTTATTTCCATTTTAAGAAATCATTAAGTAATTCCTGTATCAATCTATTAAAAACATGATTTAAGTAAATACAGAAAACAGTTCACTTTGTTACAAATTAAAAACACATATGCTATGTGCATATATAAGTATATACGTAAATATATTTTTCATTACTGTTTGCATGTATAATATATTTTTGGAATACTGGAATTTAATTGCTGAGATGATATAGGGCATAGGGGAAAAAAGGCTGTTTTTAATTTGGATGCAAGAGGAAAAATTCTCAGAGCTTTGATATTATTCTTATAATGAATTTCTAACGCTTCCTCATTTGAAACTCAAAAATACTTGTGTTTCATTAAAGATAAACTATTTTATCCATTTAATGGAAAACAAAATTGAGACTGAAAGTTGCTCTAGGAATTGGTAGATTCCTGATTTCAATCCAGGTTTTGAACTTGTGGCCTACTATTCTTTCTTTTTATGCTTCTCGTAAAATTAGAAGTTTGTTGAAGTGACCCAAAACATGATGACTGATATCCTAACTTAATGTAAAGATTAACAGTTTAGCAGTAAATAAAGGATGGATCTGTCACTCTGAATTTATTCTTAAAGAGTGTTGAAAATGCTGACAGAAATTAGCTTCCAAATTCTGATAATTAGATTTTAAAAAGACTGTATCTAGGAACTGTAGTAGTTTGCACTTTGTATTATAGGATGTCCTGGAATAAAGACATAAGAATGTCTGATGGAATCTAATATAGAAGATCTAATATTTTTGATGTAATAGAAACAAACAAAAATATTGCTAAACTTACTGCTGTTATAAAATAATCTAGTAAGCTCATTAGAAAAAAAGCAAAAATAAAAAAAGTTTGTCTCTAGGAGTTCATTAAAGATTAAAAGGTATAAACTTAAGAAACTTAAGGTCAAGCAAATTATTTCATTTGCTAGTTTGGTTTCAAAAATGTTATTTGAATACTTTAATGATCGAGCTAGGGATGACTCCTTGCCAACATTCTCTAGAGAGAATGTTGCCTTACCAGAAGGAAAGAAAGAATACTAGAAACAAGTTTTAATGCTTGCTATGTGCCTGCCATGACTACATTTTTCACAGATTATTCTCACAGAAAGACTGTGAAAAGATGTTATCCCATTATATATACAAAGAGTTGCGGTTCACAGATTGACTCATTCACAGCAAAATAACTAATATGTGGCTGACTAGGGATTGAACCAATTATAGAGTTGAGACTTGAATGCTGAAAGTATTAAAATTATGTGTGTTAATCTTGGAAGAACTGTAAGCAGATGATAAATGACAGAGAACTGGAAGGAAAGAAAAGAGAACAAAGTATATTTTTCAAACTGGTGGTCTAGCATTGGTAAGGCCCTACCCAGGGAGAGTTGTGCAATTAAGTTGGATAACAGATAATTCAGTTCTGATATCTAGTTGAATTTGGAATCACCTGGATCATGAGTTAGCATGCATTTTGACCTCCTAAAATACTGTAAGGTAGAACATGGGATACAGAACCAGGCAACTCTGAATTCATTTCCTCCTTGTTTAGTTTGCTGTCTGTGTTTCTTTGGGCATCATTCTTAATTCCGCTGATCCCTAACACATCCCTCTGCAAAAAGAGTATTTGTGTTACTTACCTGCAGTCTGTTAAATTACACTGTGACAACAAACATTGTCAAATCTGAATGGCTCACAACAACAAAGGTCCATTTCTTGCTTGCATTGCAGATCTTTTTCTGATCAGATACAGTTCTGCTCCCTGATTGCTGTCTACTGGCGGGAGGGACTGCCCCTTCTGGCCTGTGTTTGTCTCTTGGCAGAGGAGAAAGCGATGCAGGAATCACGGCATGGCTTTAGAAGGGTCTGTTGGATGGTTTGTGCATCACCCTCACTGACCTTTAGATGGCCCAGAGGAAGTCACATACTCAAGCGTCTTGTGCATGGGGTAGGAACGTGTCAGTCTCTCATAGGGAAGGGCGGTGAGCGATTGGGAACAATCCTATAGTCTACCATGAGGCTCACAGGATTGCTGCGCTGGATTAAATGAGAGGGAGAGGGAAGCTTCTGGCTGAGTTCCAGACACATAGTATGGCTCTTGAAATTTCATTTCACTCTCATTCCTGTTTGGGATCCAAAGCCAGGCTGAACAAAGGCCAAATTCATGAAATATTTCAGCTGCGTTAATAATTTTCCAGTGTCCATTTTGTCTACAACCTTTATTATAGTAAATGAGAGAGTTAAAAATGAGTGAATTACTGTGTTTCTCATTAGAGACTGGGAATTAAAAAAAAGAATTAAAGTCATAATTTAAAAATCAGTTAGTTAGAAGGACCTTAATCCTTTTAATTCTCTGTAAAGAATCAAGAAATTAACACCTAGATTCTAAAAGTACATTCTTCTTAGAAATTCCTAACTTCTTAGTTACATACCACACACACACACACACACACACACACACACAAATGAGAACACTTAATGAGAGCTATTAGCAAAATAGCAAAGTTTCAAGTGAAAAGTAGCATTTAGGAGACCAGATGAACATAAATTTTAGTGAGGACTATATTCCAGTAAAAAAAAAAAATTCTCTGGAATTTTTCAAATTTTAGCACCAAAGGAAAATTCCCTATTGAATGTTTCTGAAAAGGTCTCTTTTCTATGTCATGTGGTCAATTCCAGCAAAGGTTTTGTGTGAGTAATGGATTTGGTCTTGTAGATTTTTGGATGAATCCTTGAGGAAAAAGCCAACCAGTCTTGCCTTTGCTCTAAGAGATCAGAGACACCACTGTATTTTTGGTATGAAAAGGCTTCCACCGTAGTTGCCAAAAATATGCTGTTTTCCCATCATCTGGGTAGTGGCCACGTGGTGATTGACAGCCCACGTAGCCTTTCCAGGGTGGCTCCATTTCCGCTTAATGATAGTGCTTAATTTGAAAAGCACTTTTTAAAAGTCCCTTCTGGATAAAAATTATAACAGTGCAAAAATAGTTCTTTCCTCAGCTAACAGTTAATTAACAACACCCAATGTGTGAGGCAGCCCTTCAGAGATTCAGAGACTAGATTTCTGTGTGTTAGACCAAAGTATTCAGTTCTGATGATTTACCTGCCTCTTTTTTTTTTTAAATAATAAATTCAATGGAGAAAAAGTTTCAGATGAAGAATGTTTAATGCTTCTGCAGAGACAAATATTTGAGAATACTTTTGTGGGAACGTGTATATGAAAGTCATGTGCCATTCTTCAGTATAAGCTATTTAAAAATGGAAACTTATCACATGATTTTAGATATACAATACATTGAAACATATCCTCTTATATAGCAAATATCCAGTACATTGTCACAGGCAATGGACAATAACAGGTGGGATTAGTCATGTCTTATCAAGTGAGTCCCACAGTATGTAAACTGCACTTTAACATTACATATATGAGAAAAATGTTGGGAATCCATTTGTTTGTAGTTTATTGTGCTTTTTTTTTTTTTTTAATTTCAATGTGCCCAATATATTGCAAAATTAAATAACAATAAATTAGCAAAAAGTAAGCAAATTGGCACAGGTTGATTAAAAGCCCCTATCTGTCACTTGTGGAAGAGAGGAAGGGTATGTGGATAAATAAGCTGCTTCTTAAAGGAGTGTGCCCTTTGAACCAAGGTTCAATCTATATGAGAGTGGAGAGTCTAGCTGACTCAAAAGTATAAATCCCACAAAACATCCTCTACCAGGAACTATCTAGTCTTACACTAGTATTTACAATCTTCAGATTTGTAGCATTCATTAGCTTTTCCCTGAATCTCAGGCCCAAATAAATGAAGTAATATGGAAAAAAACATACTGCTTTATGTTCCAAGTCATAGGCCTGAGGATATAATATCTTGAATGATTTGGACTAACTGATGACTGCTTATAGAGGTCATAATCGTGGAAATCTGCCTTACTTTTTGCTTCAGTTCACAGACACTATTTAAGATTAGAGGTATGAAAAGATTGCATGGTGTGTTAATTGATACAAGAGTGTATTTTCTGCCGACTTTTGATGCTGTAAAATCAAATGCAACAGTTTGGAATGCAGACTGAAATGAGAGGTTCCATAGGTGTGGCAGCTCACAGCCTAAACTAGTTTTCCCTATGCCAGTAAGCATTGATTTGTTCCACCTCTGATATATGGGTCTTGTGCTAAGAATATTTTTAAGAAAATATAAAAAGGTCTGTGTGAAAAGTTAATAAAGTACTCTGTTTTGAAGAGTTCATTGTCTCAGATTATATATTTCATGAATCCTGTTTCATCTCATTTTTCCAAGTTATTATCTAATATGTCCATTTTAGTTTTTATATATCCTCTCCAAAATATTCTGTTGCCTTCAGGGGATGTTTAGGTTTACATTCTGTAATGTCTTATTTTTTAAGTCTATAATACATAGTCAATTCATTCTTTAATAATTTTATTAAACATTATAACAAGGCATTTAATGAAATTCATGAAAACATTAAAAAACCCACACTAAATCTGGAAGTTCACTTAAATGATGTCAATTTGATTGTTAAATTATGCCATTTTTAGTAATAGTGTTGGAGTATATGTATATATGCATCTTTTCTAAAATGAAAATTGATAGACATCTTTTTTTTTTTTATTTCCTGCAGTGCAAATGTCCAGGATATGAAAATAAAAAAGCTTATACTCTCCATCAGAATGATCTATGACAGAGAACCAAGACATGTTCTTTGGCAGAAATACATGCAGCAGACTTAAACTGTTAGATTTTTAAAATATTTGAATGATGGTTATCTATAACCCAGTCTCTTCTGATGCTTGAACTGGCCTTATCATTACTGCCTGAATCAGTATAAGGAAGTGCCCCTTTAAAAGATTTCTCTAAATTGGGAAGCTTTTAATCATTTTGCTCCTTGTTTTATAAAATAAAATCCTTCCATAGACAGTAACCAAAGTTAATAAGGTAGAGGCTTTTATTCTTAACAATATATTTATCTTTAGACTAATGCTATTATTTGGTGTCAGAAATTAACAAAATCTACCAATCCTAATAAGGTAACCAGCACCTTTAAAATATGCTTAAGTGAAACTGAACCCATTTTGTATTTAAATTCCTGAAGCTTTGATTGAATCCTAATACATATCATCCCGCTGCCCTGAATTCATTTGATGGAAACACTTGATAACTGTTCCCCTTATCAACCATATACCTTCTCAGTGCTCTCTACTTACTATTCCTTGTAAAAATAAACTCAAATACCAAAGTAAAAAAAAAATTAAATAGCAGTCTGAACACTGAATAAAAAAAGCAGCATACTCTGAAAATAAAAAGAGAAATCTCTAAAATAATGTTTTATTTATCACATACAAACCTGTTTTCCCAAGAATTATTTCCAGGAAGGGTCACCATATGGAAGTGGAAAGCCATTATAGGAATAAACTAAGATGGTTTGTATCACCTGCATAACTTGTTTTGTTCTATGCCTTCAGGCTTCAAAATCCGCTTCCCATATTTTTTTCCTTTCTTTAAAAATAATGTACATCAGTTTAATTTATCCCAGGTCCTGACAGAAGGATCGGATTTTAAGCATTTAATGCTGTGGTTTCAAATCCAATTTCTCAGTGTTCATCGTTTCAAAAGTGGTAGAATTCAGTTTTTGAAAAGGTTCAAGAACTTGGAAAGGACTGGCATACTTTCTAAAGTCCCACAGTGATGTTAAAGGCAGCTCTGTACGGCAGAGAGCAGCTTGGTCTGAATTTTTCTATAGTGCTCCAGGAAATACTAAACCCTTTGCCCGCTCCAACAAGAGTCCCTCTTAATAGCGTCAACCTAGGAATATTTTTTATACTTATAAAGCATATTGGATAAATAACCTATTTACAGACTTTCTGAGCTAGGACACTGATTGGTTGGTACATTTTCCTAAAAGGAGGGTATCAGTATTTCTGCTTACGGCTTGATCCCACCACATGTGTTGGGAAGCGGCTTTCCTTGATACCAATAGGATTTTTATCCATTCAGATGCTGAAGCACTAGATCTTAGCACAGTAAATTCATTGTAGGCTCTCTTTATTGGTGGTGGGGGAACCTCAAAAGGTCAGGAGTCCAGATTGCTTCAAATAAACATCCAGAATCTCAGATGCTTTTTTGAAATGGACCCAAGTTTCTTTGAACCTCTTTTCTGGTTTGGAAATCAGGCTGAAAATTTCACAGAAACATATTTTCTTGTGAGATCTCAGAATGTTGTGGTTTAAGTAAAGTAATAAACAAACTTGAAAAATGAAAGGCAAAATTGGCTGAAACTCACCTGGTTTCATTCTATTAAATGCCTGAAACTGAGTGGCATTGTGCAATCTTTGAAAATAGGAAAAAAAAAAAATCAGTTTGACTGTGGTTTAGCTGAAAATCCTCAAACATTCCTCCTGAGGAGGTCTAAGAATTTTCTGTCACTCTGTCCTCTGTCTTTATGTTTCAATAACTTTTAATCTTTTTGTTTTTCTTTATTTTCAGTTTCGGAGACTTCAGTATTGGTCTTCCACTTAACAAATTAATGAGTAATTCTTTGGTCTTCTTTTGAAGATCCATCATTTCCACTTATTTATGGGTGTGATTTCCTTGAGATGTGTGTTATGGTATTTGTATGGTATATATAACATGAAAAAGAAGGTGGAATTTTTTTGGGAATACTTATTATTAAATACCAAGCTTGAAAGTATAAAACTTTTACATGTGTCATATTATTTTCAGAGCAAAACCCTTAAGCAGGTATTGTTCTGCTCATTTTGTAAGTTATAAAGGAATGGTTTATGAAGTAGTGGTAACTTGCCCAATTTTGTATACTAAGTTATTTATAGCTTGGAAGTGGCAGAGAAAGGGTTGAAGTCCAGGATGTCTGTCTTCAAAGCCCATAAGACCTTACTACTACTTTATGAAATTTCCTGTATAGTTGTTGAGGTTTTCCTGAGATTTTTTTTTTTTTTTAATGCCCATCTATCCTTTACTAATGATTCTAACCCTAACCACGGTATGTAATGGCTTTATATATTACATACTAGCAGGAAGGGGTATTTATTTTGTAACTCTTAGATGTGAATAGGAAATTTCTATAGTTAAGAAAGCTCGTTTTAATGATACTGCCTTAGATTTGTAAAGCACTGTACACAGAGACCTTTTGTATTCTGAGCCTTCCAGCAAACCAGGAGGTAGGCAAATAAGGCACCCCGATCCACTTGTACCAATGATGAAAACCGAGGCTCCATGAAATTAAGATATTCTCTCAAAGCCATGAAACTAAGAGACATACAGAAAAAAACTTCAAATTAAATCCTTGACTTGTATAAATTGTTCTTTGCAAATCAACACTTCAAAATTCCATTCTGCCATCTCCTTTTATTCGCCTCTTGCTTTACTACCTCATTCTTCCCTCTTTTCAATTGCTCTGTATTTTCTCCACCGTACGTTTGCATATTCCACTCTGCACAGATATCGTGCTTCTGATAGAAAGCACTCTCCGTTAACTGATAAAATCCAAACAACTTCTGCAAAGCCCAAAATAGTCTGGACACATGATACCAAAGCTGTTCTTGTGCTACCCATTTAAGTTATGTATCAAGTCTAAATTTAATCAAGGCCACATTTTATTTATACATTTCATGCATTAAACTCATTTAAACTTTTAGTCAGATTTCATTAGAAGAAATACTACCGTGCACATCATGCAGTAGTAAAGCTAATGTGCTTCAGGAATTTGAAAGGAGTTAGAGATCGGGGGTCTGATTTCAGAATTTCTCTTTCTTTCTCTCCTCAGAGCTTGCAGCAGGTCTGCGACAGCCGCACAGTTTGTTTCCTAGGACTCTAATACAGTCAGCATGCTCACTACAAATGTGTAAACACAGACATTCCCTGTAATCAGGGAGGTTGGTGTCTTAAGGCAAGATTATGTTTTTTTAGGAAATGCAATTTATGTTCAAGATTAAATTTCGCTCACAGACTGATAACGTCGGAGGTTCAGGGAGATGATGATAAGTATTGTGTCCCAACTCCCTGCCCTACATCTGAAGTCTTGAATCAGACTTCCCTGATCGCCTTCATTATCATGAGCCCAAGTAAAATTATTTAGACTCTTCGGTTCTTAGAAAGATGAGAAAAATAAATGACATGAAAATACAAAACACGTTTCTAAGAATTTAAAGGTTCTATAAGCTTCATTGGTGGGTGTGAGGAAATACAGGGGGACAGGAGGAAAAAATAAAGATGACACCAAGGCCAGCATCCTTCTTCGCAAATCAGGAAATTTAAATTTATGTTGGGTACTCTGGTATTCTTGAGGTTGAGGTGGGGTTGGGTAGCATGTTAGACATGAATCTTAGAATGTAATTATTTTTGTCTGCTTGTGGCTTGGCCCTAATGCTATAAAACAAATTAAATATATGACAAATATTCTTTCTCTTTTTAAATAAAAGTTGAAATAAATCCACCCAGAATATCAAGTTAGCTCTTGCTCTAAATCCTTCCATCAAAAATCCCCTAACTGTTCTATTTCTTTTACCATCCAGCAAAAAAAAAAAAAAAAAGTTTTCACAAGTTAAAGAGCAGTTTTCATGCCAGAAACACAATTTTTTTGGCCTAATACTACAGTCACGGGTTTTCTTTTTCTGCTTTCTTCCTTCTTATTCTTTTTTTTAATCTTCAGAGTTAGGAATCTGAGGTTCTCCACCCCATTTTAAACAGCAAATTGCAGACCCTGCAAAAGAGAGCTATGGCCTTGATCAGACAGCTGAGTT
Organism: Odocoileus virginianus; assembly: GCF_023699985.2. Classification (NCBI taxonomy): domain Eukaryota; kingdom Metazoa; phylum Chordata; class Mammalia; order Artiodactyla; family Cervidae; genus Odocoileus; species Odocoileus virginianus. Next base: position 13,797,475 of record NC_069697.1, read on the forward strand.
TTCTCCATCTTTAAAAAAAAAGGGCTTTTCCCCAAATGAATTGGGTATACAGAATTGGACCTTTTCTGACCACAAGGAAGACTGAAGTGCTTTTCTATCAGGGTAACAGGTAGCGTTGGGCAGAGGCCTTACCACAGAAACCTCAATCTGCCTCAGTCGTGACTTTGAGAGTGAAAGTGACCCCAGGCAGGCTAAGGAGGACATTTGTTTGTTTGTTCAAACATATTTTCTGAATTACTTGCTTGTGTCAATTAGGATAGAACTGGAAAATGCTGCTTTGAGCGGATTTTCAGAGTAAAATCCTTGTGTAGCATTATAGTAATCTGAATAACTCTTATGGGCAGGGAGTCAAGTCTGACAGAGGGGATGGACCAGCTCAATATTCTGACTCCTCCTGCTATTTTCTCAAAAGGTATTAAAAAAAAACACACCACACATCATAATTTAGAAAAATAATTCCTTTATCCCTTCTTCTGTCTGTTCCCACTTCCAAAAGCAGAATATTATGATGCTCAATCTAATTTCTTTTCAAGACCATTAATTTAATGAGAAGAATGGTCTCCTGGCCTGAGATGCAATATAACTAAGTATGTATTTTGTAGTAGCGTTAATGTTTACAGCAGTGGTCTCAAGCACTGAAAATAGGAGCTGAATTGGCAGCTCTGACATCACTTTAGCTGCAGTCCTGCTGTCTTAACTGGGGAGAGAAATATTAGTCCTCCTCCAACCTACCTTTTCCATGAGGTGTAAAAAGCACCCTGTACAAAGACAGACTGTGAAGCCCAGAGCTAGTGTGATTGCTTGCATGTTATTCATATACGTGTCCCTGGTTGTAAGCGGGTACTAGGTGAGCCCGCTGATTCTATCCATATGGAGGCATGCAGAAGTGCATTGAGGTTTCCTCTAGGGTGCCCGCATGGTGTCCTACTGGCTTCCCAGGCTTCAGAAAAAAATGAAAAATCTGAGTTCTCCCATTATGAGATTTCATCCAGATGTTCATGAGGTTATATATTTAAATAGCGAATCTTGGACTTAAAGGAAAATTACCGCACGCCCCATTTTAAAACTTGGCTGACCTTATGCGTTTCTCCACTGGGTGGCGCCAGAGGACATAATACTGAAGACAGCTGAGCCTGGAAAATGAAAATCTAATTTTTAAAATATTTTAAGGGTGGATTACTTTAGAACTATTCTTCGGATCGTATTTTGAGGTTACAGTGTCACATACACTCGGACTGTACTTGTACCTCATGCTGCATGGTCGATAAGAATCCTACTTCACAGAGTGCATAGAAACTTTTGAGATAGAGTTTAATTATGCTGATAAACTGCAATTTTTGAAAAATAAAATTTTCTAATCAATATATGAATATAATGGTCAGGTGACCACAATAAATTTTCTACAATTAAGTTTTCGCTCCCCCTCTCAACATTCTTTCACAGTTTTTAAGGAAGATATTTCTTGTCCCAAATATCTTTCAAAATTTCAAGGAAATATCATTTCCCTTAATAGTACTTTGTGACTATGGTCCATTATTCATTTATTTTTAAAATTTTTATTGTAGTATAGTTCATTTACAATGTATGGTCCATAATAACAGCTCTTACAAACAATCCTGATTATTTCTGGAGTGGAATTTTGGGGACTAATAGCACATTCATTTCAATTTAAGAATGTTCAGCTGCTGTGTGCTATATAAGCCATTGAATGTAAATGGGAAATCTTGTGTAGAGATTTAGATTCTAATGGAGTGTGGCTGAAGTTCCTGTTTCATCTGTACTTCCATTTTTAGCTACCAAGTTGGTGCTTTCTTCTTCATTCTAGCATCAGTTTCTCTGTCTTTCTGTGTATCTGCTGTGCAAATCCTGTTTTAGGTATCTCTTGGCTATTGCAACAAACTTCATTACTAGGGTAGGTAGGGCACCCCTAGGGCAAACTCTTGCTGCCTCTAGAACCTTTTATTATTATCCAGAGCCATATATATACACAACTGTGAAGTAGGTGATACTGTTTTTGAGTCTCTTTCTCTGAACTTATGGCACATCACATGTTATGTAGTTGAGAGAACAGGAACATGGGCATAACATAGACTTGGCTTAGAAAGTTGATGCTACTATTTATAGATTGTGTGATATTGAATAATTTACTTACCGTCTCCATACTTCCATTACCTAATTTGGAAAATGGGAATGGTGGTCTCTGTCACTGGTGGTTTTATATTAATATATTGTTAGATCAAGCATACAAAGCACTTCATGGTTCGCTAACTTCTCAATGTTGTTGTTCACTCAGTCGTCAGTTGAGTCCTTGCAACTCCATGGACTGTAGCCCACCAGTCTTCTCCTTTGTCCATGGGGTTCTTCCGGCAAGAATACTGGAGTGGGTTGCCACTTTCTTCTCCAACTTCTTAATGGATGGTGGCTGATGTCACCAAGGATAAGCATTTTAATAACCTATTTGTATGGCATTGTGATAGATTGAGTTGAAAAGATAATAAGATATACTGCCCTTTGATCTCTGCAGTTTAGTCAGGATAATAATTCATTTGTTAATTATTCATTAACAAATAATTATTAAATACCTACTACATGAAAGGAATAGTTTTGATGGTGATATCATAACAATGAACAAAAGAAGAGTGACTCTTGTCTTCATAGAACTTATAGTTTGGTGGGAGAGACAGACTCTAAACAAAAACAGATTACTTGAATAATTTTTAAATTACAGTGATAAGTATCATGAACAAAAAATACAGAATAGGGGCATCACCAGGGGTCACCCTTACCTTTAAATTAAAAAGAAATATTGATCCCAATCTCTTTTATCAGGTTGTCTACAAAAACTTATATCTTAATTATGGCTGTACAGATTTCCTCCAGATTTTTGATAATCACCTTTCTCTGATTTCTTGTTCCTGTGAAAATCTTTATTTCTCTGTGATCTTAACTCATATAATGTTTTTCTTCTCCCCTGTCTATCATGAGTTAAGACTCATTACCCAGCTTTTCTAATGATAACAAGTATTTTTTTAAAAAAAGTTCTCTAATGCTGAAATTGACACATAACTGCTCTTTATTAATGGCAATAATGATGCAACTACAAGATTATGAAGGCACTTGCCTACCTTTTTTCTGAAAGAGGAATATTTTTCCTTTTCTATGTTATTATGAACTAGCATTGATCTTGGTGAAAATAATGCTAAATGATAATGATGGTGATAAGAATGTCTATATGCTCAATAGGTAGAATACTAAAAGAAAAAATAAATAACACAAGTCTTTTTCCTTAGAAGTATATAGGGATCTGAAAGTAGTCCAAAATATTTTCTTGTGGTTAAACTTCATTTTTTTAAATTCTTGGAGCTAAGTATCAGCAAGCATATTTCTTTTGACTTCATGTCAGCAAGTAAATAGTTTGTTTTGGGGAGTTAACCCATTTATTTAGTTGTGAGAGAGCATGTGCTTAAGGGTGTCAGTTATAGCCTTCAATATCTGACTCCTATTTGTATGAAAATGCTAGCGGTACAGATGAAAGATTCCTGACCTATTACTGGAACAAGTGTCCTCTTCCCAAGTTTAGGCTTGAAAGCTAGTGGTGGCAAACTGCTTTTGGTAAGTCAATATGGTGGACTTGGGAAGGGAGAAACATTTAGACCAATAAACTTCATGATTTCTGAAGTTTAGGCAGGTGTAAGTGCCTGGGTTCAGTGACTTGTGTTTTATCTGAAGTTTTCACATGTCTAGTGACATATTAAATTGTGACAGCTTTTTTCTGAACTTATTTGCCCTTTGCCTGCTAAGTCAATTCAGTTGTGTCTGACTCTTTGTGACCTTGTGGACTGTAGCCCACCACGGTCCTCTGTCCTTGGAATTCTCCAGGCAAGAATACTGGAGTGGGTTGCCATTTCCTCCTCCAGGGGATCTTCCTGACCCAGGTATGGAACCCAAGTCTCTAACGTCTCCTGCATTGGCAGGCGGGTTCTTTACCAATAGCACCACCTGGATAATAGAGCTTAAGAATTTAGGTTCTAACTCTGAAGTTCTGAGTTCATTTGGAAGATATCAAAATGGTTTCTATATTCTCTACTCTCCATGATCTCTCATGCTAATAACAGGTAAAATATAAAAATGAAATATACATATGTGATAGTTCTCCAGAGATTTGGGGAGAAAAGATGTGCTGTTAGTGACAAAATGACCTTTTAGTAGTTTGTCCTCAATCTTCTTTTGATCTCGCTGATTTTTCTTCCTTGTAAATATCAATATATGATTCATCCAGAAGAAAATTGCCAGTGTGGTTATGTAATTTCTCTATGAGACACATTTATTAGAAATAGAGACCAAAGAGCAATATTTTGTATAGGCAGTTGCTGGTCATCAATATTTCTTTAGTTTTTCAGGCATTCTGCTCAGCACCCAGCTTTCTTACCATGTGGTATACTTAATCTTTATAACATCTCCCCAAACTAGCCAATCTCCTCTACTAATTCCATTCTTCACCACCAGCTCAGTTTAATTTTCTTCTCAGTTCTTACAGTTATCTGAAATTGGTTATTTGCTTACATTTTGTCTACACCAATTAGAATGTAAGCTCCCTTCCAGCTGCTTTCCTGATAATAATTCACTCTTTATGTGTCTTTTATTTCTCTTATCTACATTTGACCTCAGTTCAGTTCAGTTCAGTCGCTCAGTCGTGTCCGACTCTTTGCGACCCCATGAATCACAGCACGCCAGGCCTCCCTGTCCATCACCAACTCCCGGAGTTTACTCAAACTCATATCCATCGAGTCGGTGATGCCATCCAGCCCTTCTCTGTCATCCCCTTCTCCTCCTGCCCCCAATCCCTCCCAGCTTCAGGGTCTTTTCCAATGAGTCAACTCTTCGCATGAGGTGGCCAAAGTATTGGAGTTTCAGCTTCAGCATCAGTCCTTCCAATAAACACCCAGGACTGATCTCCTTGAGGATGGACTGGTTGGATCTCCTTGCAGTCCAAGGGACTCTCAAGAGTCTTCTCCAGCACCACAGTTCAAAAGCATCAATTCTTCGGCGCTCAGCTTTCTTCACAGTCCAACTCTCACATCCATACATGACCACTGGAAAAACCACATTTGACCTACTCTTTCTTTTTATAAGAAGAAATGCAGATGTCCTCAATAGGTTGGTTAAGGCAAAATACAAATTAAGAAATTTATTCCCTGGTGGCTCAGATGGTAAAGAATCCATCTGCAGTGCGGGAGACCTGGGTTCGATCCCTGGGTTGGGAAGATGCCCTGGAGGAGGACATGGCAACCCACTCCAGTATTCTTGCCTGGAGAATCACCTTGTGCCTGGCAGGCTACAGTCCATGGGGTCGTAAAAAGTCGGACATGACTAAGTAAGCACAGCACACATTACGAGCAAATTGTGTAGCCCCATATGATTTTTGCCTGTATTATTTACAACTCTATGCCTAGTATCAGGAATAGTAAGACATATAGTAAGACACTCAACAGGTATTTCATGACTGAATATCTTCCCAACTTATTAGACTAGATACAAGAAAATCATGCTGTTAGCTAAAAGCAGACCTGAGATAGAAATACAAACTTGTTGAGCCTGCAAGCTCATAAATTTTCCTATGCTAATTTGCCTCTGAACTTCATTTCTAACAACAACAGTTGATGAAGTAGAATTTAGCAGAATCTTAAAGGGAAAATTACCATATCATATGAGTTGACTCTAGCCAAAGAAGTCCCAGCAAGAAATGAATACCCGATTTTACACAATAGGGTTTCCCAAAAGTTCAAATAGGTTTGAAAAATTGGGCTGAGGCCCTGAAAGAAAAGATGGCTGAAAAGAGATAGGAGGCCTTCAAAAGCACGTCATATGTGCACTTAACCTTGACAAACCATTCCACTGCACTGTTAGTAGGGTTTCTTTCCTACTCATTTTCTCAGAGCAGTGTCTCGTAATTTCCCTTCTGAACAAACTTCTAACAGTTTTCTCACTCTCAGATGGTGATCTTAACTCATATTTAACTGGAAAATAAAACAAGATTGATCAGACTATAGGAATACAACTGTCTTCAGAGATTTGTAGCTGCATCTGATGGATGGTCCAGTGGGCTGATCTGAGCTTAATAAAAGTTGCAAGGAAACTAAGTTTTGTTTACCATGTCAAAATGTTGTACTGAGATGCTTGTGAGTTCTTAGTGAAGTTCTGGGAGGGAAAAGCTAAGCGCTATGCGTCTAAGCTCCTGCGTATGAAAAAAACTGGATTTGTTCCATTGTGCTTGAGTTTGAAACTACATATGACACTTGCCTGGGGCTTCTCAGGTGGTGCTAGTGGTAAAGACCCACCTGCCAGTGCAGAGACATACGAGGCACGGGTTTGATCCTTGGGTTGGAAAGATCTCCTGGAAAAGGAAATGGCAACCCACTACAGTATTCTTGCCTAGGAAATCCCATGGACAGAGATATGTCCCTGCTTTTTAATATGCTGTCTAGATTGGTCATAACTTTTCTTCCAAGGAGCAAGTGTCTTTTAATTTTGTGGCTGCAGTCACCATCTGCAGTGATTTTCGAGGTCGAAAAAATAAAGTCTCTCACTGTTTCTGTTATTGCTCCATCTATTTGCCATGCAGTGATGGGACTGGATGCCATGATCTTAGTTTTTTGAATGTTAAGTTTTAAGCCAACTCTTTCACTCTCACTTTCATCAAAAGGCTCTTTAGTTCTTCTTCACTTTCTGCCAGAAGGATGGTGTCATCTGCGTATCTGAGGTTATTAATATTTCTCCCAGAAATCTTGATTCCAGCTTGTGCTTCATTCAGCCTGGCATTTCGCATGATATACTGTACATATAAGTTAAATAAGCAGGGTGACAATATACAGCCTTGATCTACTCCTTTCCCAATTTGGAACCAGTCTGTTGTTCCATGTCCACTTCTAACTGTTGCTTCTTGACCTGCATACAGATTTCTCAGGAGGCAGGTCAGATGGTCTGGTAGTCCCATCTGTTAAAGAATTTTCCATAGTTTTTGTGATCCACACTGTCAAAGTGAGCTATGGACAAAAATAACGTAGAGAATGGGAGTTAAATGTGTCTGATGAGGATTACAAGTTTACATAAGGTAGGAAGAGACTGTGACATTTAAAGGAAAGACTGAGGTCTTAGGGAAGGGGGATGAGGGAAAGAGGGGCGTCGGAAGTGGCTGAGCATACAGGTCTGGGGAAGAGTGTCCTCACAGAAGGTACAGTCAGTGCGGATCCTTTACCCAGGGCTGGCTTCACTGGTGTGTGGTCAGGGCTACTGCACAGGACCCCTTGCATGAGACACACACCATCTTGGAATTATTAATAAAGTTTGAACAAGAAGGCCCGCGTTTTTATTTTGCCACTACTGTCCTGAAGGCACTACAGGGGAAGAGTAATGAAGTATCCATCGTTAGGGAGCAGTGAGCCGGAGGCGGGGAGGGGTAGAGGTCACGGATACAGTGAGGAAACACACCTGGTATGACCTTAAATGACCTTGAGTAATGTTTCAGCAGGATCATTCTAACTACTGTTTTGAAAACAGAATGAAGGGACCAAGGGTAAATTGATCACAGGGTGATCTCAGTAAGACTTGATGGTGGGGTAACATCTGTTCCTAAACTTAAAGTACCATTGTATCATCCTGTTTTTAATTAAGGGCTTATAGTTTTCAATGCATTTAGATGACATTTTATGGACCAAAGGGAGAAAACATTGTTAAAAAGTGTCATTTGGTTATAAGATGCAAGCCCAGAAAAAGGATTGTCTCAATGTGATGTACCACTTATGACTTATAATCTAAAAGTCTCATGCATAATTTTAAAAATGCCTTATAAACTATATGAAGTTATTATCATATAACTGGAGAGTTTGAACTTGATCTGTAAGGTTTCCTTCCAATTCTCATTTTCTTTATACATTGTCTTTTGTCATTTAATACTATCTGAAATCTGAATTCATTTTGCTTACTCTGGCCCCAGACAGGTTGTGTCTATTTTCAATTCATGTTAAATGCTGAGGGTTGTACAGTTGTTAAAGCTTTATATTTTTATATATAATTGTATATATTTCATTAGAATCAAATGAGATAATGTATATAAAAATACTTTGGAAAGTCTAAATCACCCTCTAAATGCCAGAGATTAAGTATAATATTAGGAAGATTGTACTTTAAATCAGTTTGAAATAATTTGTTTGAAATCTTGCTTACATTTTCCAGCAATCTGAGAGAACTATGTACTCGTTTACTATAGCTGAGACATAGAACATGCTTTCATTTTATAAAATTAAATTTTTGGAGATGGATTAACTAGCAATTTTCTACATACTGTAGAGATTGTTCTGATATTGGCACTTGTAGGCTGTTTAGAATATTCCTGCCAAATACGCAGTTTCTTGACTTTTTTCAGTTGGTGGGAGAGAATTTTCTGTGCTCGTGTTTGTTTCCAACTTTAGACTTCTATTTATAGGCATGAAAATAAGCTTTTTTCCCCTTCTAAAATGTTAAGTTAGAGTACTCATTCCCGGATCAAGTTTTTGGCAGTTAAAATTTTTTGCTTACAAATTATCTATGTTTTTGTGATCCAGACAGTGATGCAGTTTTAGATATGCTTCCTTAGAAAGATGGCCATCTCTGCAAAGGTCAAGTCCTCCGTAATTGCTCTTGATCCCAGCTTCAAACATCAAGTATCAGCTCTTACTCAGATCTCCCTTTCCAGTCCTCCCTAAATTCCCAGATTAGGGCACACCGCTTTACTGCCCTCTACTCTTCCTTTAGGACATTTGTCATGATTAGGTTGATATATCTTTTTGTTTATCAGCTGTCTCCCCCACAGATTCTAAACTCATTTGGAGCTAAGACTGTCCTTGTCTGTTCTCCCAATCCTATAATATTACTTGGCAAATAGGTACTGTGCATTTGTTCATTGAATAATTAACTCAGGCGCCTGCTTCAAGTGGGGCTACAGTACTAACATTTTTAAGAATAAGATAATATGTAAAAGATACTAAGAGCCATGGGATGAATAGTGATGATGTAGCAAATGAGTTTATTAGAAATAAACCTAATTTACTGTTTTACTTTACTGTTTACTTTTTCACTATTGGCTAGATTATGCTGCATTAAACATCTGTCTCCCAAATGTTAATGCAGCTCTCATGAGATCATTGGGGTAATTGCTCTAGATCTACAGTCCCCAAGCTTTTTGTCACCAGGGAACCATTTCACAGAAGACAGTTTCTCCATGGACTGGGGCTGGTGGGGGTGGTTTTGGTTTTGCCTGTCATTCATCTCTTGCTGTGTGGCCTGGTTCCTAACAGGACATGGACTGGTACCGTTCCATGGTTGGGGGGTGGGAACCCCTGCCCCAGAAAGTTACTCAGGGACTCCACGTGGCTTCTCCCACTGTATTGGGACATACTATCTCAGAGCTTGGTTTCCAGGGTGCCTGCTGCAGGGAAAGAGAGAGGGTATGGGGACCTCACGGCAGTGTTAAAGGCTGTGGTCTGACAATGAGAAGACATTGACAGCGACTCACAGTGATTTGGCCGATACTTGTCCCATGGTCCTGCAGTGAGCATGAAAGTTGTCTTTTATGCAACTGAAAAAGAGGCAAAGTACATGTGGTGAGAACTAAAAAAGTTTACCATTAAGTAAAAAATTTATACTAGGTAGTGTTTATTACAAGGTCAGGAGGGACGGCCGTGAGGAGATATCCCTCGTTCAAGGTAAGGAGCAGCGGCTGCGCTTTGCTGGAGCAGCTGTGAAGAGATACCCCACGTCCAAGGTAAGAGAAACCCAAGTAAGACAGTAGGTGTTGCGAGAGGGCGTCAGAGGGCAGACACACTAAAACCATAATCACAGAAAACTAGCCAATCTGATCACAGGACCACAGCCTTGTCTAACTCAGTGAAACTAAGCCATGCCGTGTGGGGCCACCCAAGACGGGTCGGGTCACGGTGGAGAGGTCTGACAGAATGTGGTCCCCTGGAGAAGGGAATGGCAAACCACTTCAGGATTCTTGCCTTGAGAACCCCATGAACAGCATGAAAAGGCAAAATGATAGGACACTGAAGGAGAAACTCTCCAGATCGGTAGGTGCCCATTATGCTACTGGAGGTCAGTGGGGAAATAACTCCAAAAAGAATGAAGGGATGGAGCCAAAGCAAAAACAATACTCAGTTGTGGATGTGACTGGTGACAGAAGCAAGGTCTGATGCTGTAAAGAGCAATATTGCATAGGAACCTGAAATGTTAGGTCCATGAACCAAGGCAAATTGGAAGTGGTCAAATAGGAGATGGCAAGAATGAATGTCGACATTCTAGGAATCAGCAAACTAAAATGGACTGGAATGGGTGGATTTAACTCAGATGACCATTATATCTACTACTGTGGGCAGGAATCCCTTAGAAGAAATGGAGTAGCCATCATGGTCAACAAGAGTCTGAAATGCAGTACTTGGATGCAATCTCAAAAATGACAGAATGAAAAAAAAAATGACAGATTGATCTCTGTCATTTCCAAGGCAAACCATTCAATATCACAGTAATCCAAGCCTATGCCTCAACCAGTAATGCTGAGGAAGCTGAAGTTGAACGGTTCTATGAAGACCTATAAGACCTTTTAGAACTAACACCCAAAAAAGATGTCCTTTTCATTACAGGGGACTGGAATGTAAAAGTAGGAAGTCAAGAAACACCTGGAATAACAGGCAAATTTGGCCTTGGAGTACGGAATGAAGCAGGGCAAAGGCTAATAGAGCTTTCCCAAGAGAACAAACACACTGGTCACAGCAAACACCCTCTTCCAACAACACAAGAGAAGACTCTACACATGGACATCACCAGATGGTCAACACCGAAATCAGATTGATTATATTCTTTGCAGCCAAAGATGGAGACGCTCTATACAGTCAGCAAAAACAAGACAAGGAGCTGAATGTGGCTCAGATCATGAACTCCTTATTGCCAAATTCAGACTTAAATTGAAGAAAGTGGGGAAAACCACAAGACCATTCAAGTATGACCTAAATCAAATCCCTTATGACTATACAGTGAAAGTGATAAATAGGTGTAAGGGACGGGATCTCATAGACAGAGTGCCTGATGAACTATGGACAGAGGTTGGTGACATTGTACAGGAGACAGGGATCAAGACCATCCCCATGGAAAAGAAATGCAAAAAGGCAAAATGGTTGTCTGAGGAGGCTTTACAAATAGCTGTGAAAAGAAGAGAAGCGAAAAGCAAAGGAGAAAAGGAAAGATATACCCATTTTAATGCAGAGTTCCCAAGAATAGCAAGGAGAGATTAGAAAGCCTTCCTCAGTGATCAATGCAAAAAAATAGAGGAAAACAACAGAATGGGAAAGACTAGAGATCTCTTCAAGAAAATTAGAGATACCAAGGGAACATTTCATGCAAAGATGGGCTCAATAAAAGACAGAAATGGTATGGACCTAACAGAAGCAGAAGATATTAAGAAGAGGTGGCAAGAATACACAGAAGGACTGTACAAAAAAGATCTTCACAACCCAGATAATCACAGTGGTGTGATCACTCACCTAGAGCCAGACATCCTGGAATGCGAAGTCAAGTGGGCCTTAGAAAGCATCACTATGAACAAAGCTAGTGGAGGTGATGGAATTCCAGTTGAGCTATTTCAAATCCTGAAAGATGATGCTGTGAAAGTGTTGCACTGAATATGCCAGCAGATTTGGAAAACTCAGCAGTGGCCACAGGACTGGAAAAGGTTAGTTTTCATTCCAATCCCAAAGAAAGGAAATGCCAAAGAATGCTCAAACTACTGCACAATTACACTCATCTCACACCCTAGTAAAGTAATGCTCAAAATTCTCCAAACCAGGCTTCAGCAATGTGTGAACTGTGAACTTCCAGATGTTCAGGCTGGATTTAGAAAAGGCAGAGGAACCAGAGATCAAACTGCCAATATCTGCTGGATCATCAAAAAAGCAAGAGAGTTCCTGAAAAACATCTATTTCTGCTTTATTGATTATGCCAAATCCTTTGACAGTGTCAGTCACAATAAACTGTGGAAAATTCTGAAAGAGATGGGCATACCAGACCACCTGACCTGCCTCTTGAGAAACCTGTATGCAAGTCAGGAAGCACAGTTAGAACTGGACTTGGAACAACAGACTGGTTCCAAATAGGAAAAGGAGTATGTCAAGGCTGTATATTTTCACCCTGCTTATTTAACTTATATGCAGAGTACATCATGAGAAATGCTGGGCTGGAAGAAGCACAAACTGGAATCAAGATTACCAGGAGAAATATCAATAACCTCAGATATGCAGATAACACCACCCTTATGGCAGAAAGTGAAGATGAACTAAAAAGCCTCTTGATGAAAGTGAAAGAAGAGAGTAAAAAAGTTGGCTTAAAGCTCAACATTTAAAAAACCAAGATCATGGCATCTGGTCCCATCACTTCATGGGAAATAGATGGGGAGACAGTGGAAACAGTGTCAGACTTTATTTTTTGGGGCTCCAAAATCACTGTGGATGGTGACTGCAGGCATGAAATTAAAAGACGCTTACTCCTTGGAAGGAAAGTTATGACCAATCTAGATAGCATATTAAAAAGCAGAGACATTACTTTGCCGGCAAAGGTCCGTCCAGTCAAGGTTATGGTTTTTCCAGTGGTCATGTATGGATGTGAGAGTTGGACTGTGAAGAAAGCTGAGTGCCGAAGAATTGATGCTTTTGAACTGTGGTGTTGGAGAAGACTCTTGAGAGTCCCTTGGACTGCAAGGAGATCCAACCAGTCCATCCTAAAGGAGATCAGTCCTGGGTGTTCATTAGAAGGACTGATGCTGAAGCTGAAACTCCAATACTTTGGCCACCTCATGCAAAGAGTTGACTCATTGAAGACCCTGATGCTGGGAGGGATTGGGGGCAGGAGGAGAAGGGGGCGACAGAGGATGAGATGGTTGGATGGCATCACCGACTTAATGGACATGAGTTTGAGTAAACTCCGGGAGTTGGTGATGGACAGGGAGGCCTGGCGTGCTGCGATTCATGGGGTTGCAAAGGGTCGACTCGACTGAGCGACTGAACTGAACTGGGTGTTTATTTCAGCTGTTAGAATGAAAAATTACATATGTAACAATAAATAACTAAGTAGAGAGCCCCTTCATATAAAAGAACAGGACTTGATCAGAGAATATCATCTTGGAGACAAAGTGTCTTGAATTAAATTTATTAGCCTAACCCCAATCATTACCTCTCAGTAACATTGCCAAATTATTTAAGATCGTTCCTTCCTTCTTCCCTCCCCCTCTTCCTTTCCCCCTATTTTCCTTCCTTCCCCTTTCTCCCTCTTTTGAATGAACAATTTGAAAGCTTGAAATTTGTAAATAGCAGTATAGGTCATTAAAAACAAGAATAAAATCAACTCTAGTTTTTAAATTTTTAACTTTAAATACTTTTCCAGTTTAAAACATAAGTGGCAAATTTATATAAAGAGTATGAACTGACAATGCTGAATAAAATCATTCAGTCACTCTGCTGAAATAATGATAACTATCATAGTGAAGGATGTGACTAGGATTATGAAAGTGGGGGAAAAGTGTTACAAAGCAAAGTTACATATAAAGATGCGAACACAAATTTTTATAAAGAGCCTTGCGCTGAGTCTGTTGTGATTCATTTTGACATTTTAACTAATTTTCGAGCTTATAAACTACTTATTTTTCAATTTAGTCAGATAACTTACTAATAACAAGTATGCTTAGCCAAAGTAGTTAGTAAAACTAAGAAAAATAGTCAAACTGGTGGAACATATAGTTTTAGCTTCATATCATGTCTAAAAGACTGTGACAGAACTGAGTGTGACCAAAAGTTGTTTTGGTTTGGAATCACTGGCCCCATTTTGGTGTAAATGTTAGAAATTGCATATTCTGGAACAGCTTCTCACAGGGACGTCTTACTGAATCACAGAAACTGACTTTTTAGCCACATCTGATTCCACCACAATTACGCGTGTACAGACTAGGCATAAAAGCCGTATTAAAATGTTCTCACATAAAAGCCAAAAACTGGTCAGTATAAAAATGTGTATGCATTTATATGACAAATGCATTTATGTTATTAAAATATACTTTCTGGGAAACATAGTTTGGCTGACTGCATCCTCCTAATATCTTGTCTATAGAAGGAAGCTTTACATCAAATGACAGTATGTAATGTCAAGGGAGCTTTTGCAAACTTTAGCAATGCCCATTTTGGTTAATGTTTAGCCATTTATTGAAAGTATGTCCTATATTATAGGTTGTAAGTAAGTATCTTTGGAATTAAGATTAATACCAATTTAATATCAATTTGACACCTTATTTAGTTTTTTTCACATTTCTATATGAAAAACTTCCTATAAACAGCAAATCAACTTTTTTTGATTGAATTGTTTTTTAGTCACTAAGTTGTGTCCAACTCTTTGAGACCCTATGGACTGCAGCACACCAGGCTTCCCTGTCCTTCACTATCTCCCCAGTACAGTTATTAATGTCTAGAGTATGGTTTATTCATTCAAGTGTTTATTGAGCACCTACTAATACCACTATTCTAGAACTTTGGTTTAAATTAATTAAGCAAGATTTCTGTCCTCATAAAAGTGGGGAGAAGAGATAGTAACAATGTTGAATAAAAAGTCTTTGTAGTGTGCTAAAAAACAAGTGGCAGGAAAAGACTAAACTGTGGCTGGACCAGGTTAGACCTCATTGAGCAGGTGACATCTGAGCAACAGCCTGAAAATGTGGTGGCTGTACCTAGGTAATAATTTGCAGAACATCATTCCAAGTAACGGGAAGAACAGAGAAGAGAGGCATGACTGGGGTGGGTCTCCTGTGTTTGCAGAAAAGCAAGGCGGCTCATGTGACCTGAGCCTAGTAGGAGAAAGGGGGGAGCTGCAGGAGCTGAGGTCCAGGGGAGAACTGGGACCCCAGACTGAGTTTCAGCCTGAGTGAAATGGGGAGACCGTAGGTTTTGAGCAGGACAGGGACACCATCTGAGTGGTAATGAACCAATCACTAGTGGCAAGGTCAAGAGGAAACTGTCGGGAAGCACGCCTGGAGGAAGGAGACCAGCGGTGTGGGGCGATGGCCAAGAAGACCATGAGTGCCATCTGGGTGCTGGGAAGTGGATTCTGAAAATACACTGAAAACAGGGTCAATGGGATTTGCTCACCGGTTGAATGGAGCTGGCTAACAGCGGGTGGGGAGGAGAGGGGAGACAGGAGGGGTGAAAATAGAGACGGCAGAGCAGAGGGCCGGGTAGAGGGCAGAGAGGAAAGAGAGAGGACAGAGGGAGAAAGGAAAAATCAGAGCAGTGAGCATGAACCTGAGGAACAGGGAAGATGTGATAGTCCCGTGAAAGCTCGTTGGGAGGGCAGTGAAGAGGGCCGAGGGCTTCAGTTTGGGCTTGAATTTGAGATGAGTTACACGTTTGTGTGGAACATTGAGTAGTTAGTTGTGTATAGGAAGCTAAAGTATCAGCAGACTTATTCTAATAAAAGACTATCTGGAGAAGGCAGAACGTTAAGAACTGTTTTAGAAGCATTTTCATGATTTCTGTTAAATAAAACTATTTCCCCTCTGTCCTGTATATTGTATTTTATAGCTCTGTGTGTGTGTGTGTGTGTGTGTGTGTGTGTGTGTGTGTGTGTGTGGTGTGTATCTCACATGACTGTTGATAGGCTTGCTGGTGGGAAAACAGCACCATCTTGTGGGTAATAATATACACACATCTTTAGAAAAATTATTTGAAAAAGCATGTTTTTCTGCATTCTAAAGGAATTGAATTCTGAAATAATATACTACTACTTTGAAATCTCGCACAAATTTTGAGTGTTTTTTGGATAAGACTGTGTCTGTGGGTTCCAGAATAACTGATGAAACTTGTAAGTCAGGCAACTGGATAATTCAAATAAATATCAGTTGAATAAATTATCTCTATCTTCTAAGAATTCTGAGTAATTAGGTAAACTATACTGTAAATAGTAACTTTTAAAGTAGGAGATGAAGTGACTATATATGCATATATGATTAGTTTATTAAAGAATGTAAATTCTGCAGTCTTGACAGACTTCTATTTATAGTTCATTCATATATGCATCATTCCAATAGCTTTTAAAAACATTTTCATTGTATGCTTAATTATACAAGGCTCAATGAGAAACCAAAGAAGTTATATAAGTCAATATCTCTGTCCTAAGGAAACTTACTACCTAAATGAACTTATAACCTGTTAAAATTTAAAGAACATTAAACTTTGTAACTCAGTAATCAAGTAATAATAATACAGTAGCTATTTATGAGTCAACATATTTATTTAAACTAGTGGTTTTCAAATTGAGTTCATTGGGGTTGCTATAGGCAGTCATCAACATTTTGTTAAAAGATGAGAAAGTGTGTAAAGTTTGTTTTTGTTGTGTACATGAGCATGTAAGACATATTTGAAATTGTATTAGGATACAAAACTTACAATTTGTTCTCATCTTTTCACTTTACTTTTTTGTTATACTCATATATGCCTTGTATAAAGAATATTTACCTCACTATGTACATCTAATAATTTTCTTAATAAGATGGATTTTTATACTATTAAAACAAGCAAACAGCATATAATTTACCACATATCATATAGCTAATCCTGGCTCTTAGTGCTGGAAAAAAGAAATCTGGGAAGGATAAAGCAGGCATTTGCTAAGAGGAGAGTGGAAGGGAAAGAGAAAGGGAATGAGATTTAAATGATTATAACTTTTTATGCAGTTTTGATTTTGAACTATGCAAACACTTTCCAAATTTTAAAAATACTAAAAAATAACTCCATAATTGATCTTTGATCAGAGGAGAAAAAAATAACTACACTACATTGTTGAACTACTTGGGGATATCTCTAATGTTAGATGATTATTAATGCATTAGTGCTCAATTTCTTATGTATGATAATGTTATTGTGATTATACAGGACAATGTCCTTGTTCTTAGGAGGTAGTGAGTAAAATGCTTAGGATAGAAAGACACTGTGTCTCATTGTACCTGTAATTCTCAGATTTTTCTGGAGAAAAAGACAAATCTCTATCTGTATGTCTGTCTATGTCTATATCTATAGTTTTATCTACATTTATATCTATGTATGAAGCAAATTTTTATCTAATTGGTGAATTTAAAAAGACATGTGAGAGTTCATTCTTTCAGCCTTTTAATGGATTGGGTATTTTTCAGAATAAAGAAATTATACATTTTCTCATTTATCTCTTTTAAAAATAGGCTATAAAAGTACACTGATCTTTGAAACCAGCATTCACAGAGTGCCCTGTTATTTACTCAAACTGACAAAGTTAAACTATGATGGAGGCAGGATGCAAATCCAGACCTGACTGCCAGTCCTCTGTCCTTGCCACATTCTGGGTTTGCTTTCACGGCGTTCTTAATCACAGTCTTCCAACTCGCTTGGGGAATACTAACTCCATTTCTTTAATCTTCTGACCTCATCTCTCTCCTGGCTTTAATTTATGACTTTAACCAACTTTTTGACTTTATCAATTCTCAGGGCACTTTTTAGTTCTTAAAGTAAGATATTTGAATGACATGAAAGTTTAGGCTTTAACTACTTCTAAGATTTTAGGCTTTTAACTGACTTTAAATATTCATCTCAAGTACAAAAAATAAGATGTGATATAATCTGTAACTGTGGTTTATAAACCTGAAATACCATAATATACTTTCTGAATAACAACTTATAAATTTAAGTTCACTAAGATTTTATAGTATACACAATATTATATTCTTGTTATTTGAATATTCTTGTGTATAACTCAGTTGTACACTATATCCAAATCCTTTAATTATTCCAGAAATTTTTGCTTTGTTTATGCTTTTTTCAACTGGAATATCGAAAACGAATGAATTCCATCATTGGAGTTACACGTTGATATTTATATTTTCATTTAAATAATTCAGTAATTTCAAAATTGTTTTCAAGTAATTTATCTGTGAATGGATTTCTTTCCACTTTCCTGATTCCTAACCTCTATCTACACTTGGCAACGAAAGTCTCATTCACTAGTAGAGAAAATTCTGAAAGCATTTACTTTGTTTTTCTTGCTAGGATAGCTATTTCCTCTGCATTAATTAAATTCAACAAACCTGCCTTACATTCCACCTTGCTTTAACAGAAGAAAGCATTGAGGAGTGGTAAAAGGAGGGGAGAGATAAATGTAAGCAATGAAAGACATCAGCAAATGCAATCAAGTAGGAACACAGATGTTTTGATATAATAAACTGAGATCAATCTAATTTGGGTGAGAGCAATTTTATGGACTTTGTAAAGGGAATAAGATTTATGGGACTATGTTGAACAAATTCCAATGCAAAATTTTCTCAGCATGTAAAAATCTAACTCAAAAAAATTTAATGGAGCCAATATTCAGAAAACAGAAAAGTTGTTGGCTGATACTAGGAAGTAATTAAAATTATGTATGTTTATTGATTAGATAGGATTCATATCTATATTGCAGCTATATCTATATATTATATTTAGATGTGCTTAACAGAATATCTTCTATTATATCAGGCTGCAAAATATACTTAATAAAACTTCATATATTTCGTATGTTCAGTTGATATTTATTCAGCATTAGCTATGTACCTAGCAATGCCCTGCACAATTGAATAAACTAAATGAAATGACTCTATTTGTACAACCAAATGGGAAAGAGGGATTTTATCAAGCTGCACGTATTGGGGTATTACCCTCTCCTATTTTACAGATTTTGAGCTTCCTCGTCCCTCTGTCAACGACCAGAGTTCTCTCTCTTGAAGCTATTTGAAAAATCTGCACGCGTGTGCTCAGTCATGTCTGTCTCTGTGTGACCCTGTGGATTATAGCCTGCCGGGCTCCTCTATGCGCGGGATTTTTTTCCGGCAAGAATCATGGAGTGGGTTGCCATTTCCTCCTCCAAGGGATCTTCCTTATCCAGGGATCAAACTTTCATCTCCTCTGTCTCCTGCATTGGCAGGCAGATTCTTTACCACTGTGCCACTTGAAAACTACTGTCTGTGAAAGCCAGCCAGTTTTGTCATGTTGGAGCAAAAAAGGAACTGAGACATTCTGGTTAATTTGTACTTTTTTTCAACAGAGTTCTATTATGTTCAGGTGTCCCAAGGGAACCCATAATTATGGGTGTTTTAATCATATACTTAGAAGTGGATTTCAGACTTCTCTTGATGACAGCTTTGCTCTTATAATTCTCAGATGTGACCTTTTATCCAAGCTCCGATACAGAGAATGTGAAGTTAAAAAGTATTTCTGGTAATAAAGCCACTGCCACTTTAGCCTACTTACTGTTTCCTTTTCTAAAGCAGTCAAATTAATTTTTTAAAGAAGTAGCAGAAATAGCAAGATGAGTAAGATGCAGAAAATGGTGGAAACCTTGACATGGGAAGGCCTTTCCGAAAAATGATCCAAATAGGTATTTAACAATCCTGGTGGCACAATTATGCCTTTAGTACTGTGATACAGCAAGTATATTAAGCAAAATTAGGCAAATGGATTTGAACATAAATAATTTCTAGAAAAACCATATGATTGTTGCCCTCTTATTTTTCATTTACACAAATAAGTTTCATGCCATTTTAAAGTACTTAATTTCTTGACAAAGTAATTCCCTTCTGTTTCTCTGACCTTTTCTGTGGCATTCCAGTCTAAGGGATTAAATTAAAAGCTTGACAGCTTTTAAGTGTCCTCAAGGGGTTTCAAAGTAAACCTTACTAAAAATCCAAAAACAAAGTGCTATGATTCTAAGTTACTATTTCCATTTATTCAGTTTCCAAGAGTATAACTAGAAAGAGGTTCAGGTAGTTTAGTTGCATACTTAATGGCAAATAGTCTCAAGAGAAATAATCTAAGAACTCTTGAAAGATGCAAGATGAATCTAAAAGCAGTACTTAAGCAATAGCTTGTTTATCTTCTTTGTTTCCTTCAAAGATACTGTCTCTATCCCATTTTGGTTAGGTTTTGCTTTCTGGGAGGGGCAAAATTATTACCACATATGCGTTTATAACTCCAGTCTCCTCTGCTCTCTAAAGAGTATGGATCCTGTTATCTCTTCCTTTGTTGTACTGAGGGATGGATGGAGAGGCAATAATAATAGAATACTAGAGAAATGCTGGATAGCTCTTTATCACCAAGTGGCTCCTGGAGAGATGGACATTCCAAATGAGGAGAGAGGAAAGGTCTAGATTTAGCAGGAATTGAGAATGTTTTGTGAGAGATCTTGACAGCTGTGTCCCAGCCCTTCAACCTCACAGCTCCATCAGGCTAGGGACAACTTGGGATGCAAGTGCATGGATAGTGTGAAAGTTTTGTTTATTGGTCATTTGTTTTCCTTTATATGTATTTATATTTTTACGCATGATCAGTTGCTCAGTCATGTCTGACTCTTTGTGACCTCATGGACTGTAGTCCACCAGGCCCCTCTGTCCATGGAATTCTCCAGGCAAGAATAGTACTGGAGTGGGTTGCCATTTCCTCCTCCAGGGCATCTTCCCAATGCAGGGATCAAATCTGCATCTCCTGCATTGGCAGGTGGATTCTTTACCACTGAAACACACTGATTTAAAAATAAATAAGCTTGTTGTATTCTTTTTGGTTGTAGGCATTCTTTTGCCTGCTGAGTCTCTCTCTCTGGATATTATTTAGGACCCTGACATTCACTGGGTGCAACAAACTCACTGTTTTCTGTTCGCATACAACCCTCCTTTATTAATTCAAATGCTTGTAAATAGTGACATTTAGCTAGTTGTGTAAGCCAAAAGTTTTTTGAATCTCTTTGGATCTTCCCTCTCCCTCATTCTGCAAGTCCAATTCATGACCATCCTAATAATTCTTCCTCCCACATCTCTCTTCATCTGATAACCACTGTCTGATTTTAGACCCTCATCTTCTCTTACCTGGACCATTTTACAAGGCTTGTATTTGGTCTCTCCACTTTGGCTGTCTACATTACCACCAGTTTTATTTCTAAAACAAAGATCATATTCCCCTCAGTTGAACTATTTCAAATCCTAAAAGATGATGCTGTGAAAGGGCTGTACTCAATATGCCAGCAAATTTGGAAAACTCAGCAGTGGCCACAGGACTGGAAAGGCCAATTTTTATTCCAATCCCAAAGAAAGCCAATGCCAAAGAATGTTCAACCACCACACAATTGCAGTCATCTTACATGCTAGTAAAGTAATGCTCAAAATTCTCCAAGCCAGGCGTCAACAGTACATGAACAAAGAACTTCCAGATATTCAAGCTGGATTTAGGAAAGGTGGAGGAACCAGAGATCAAATTGCCAACATCCATTGGATCATAGAAAAAGCAAGGGAGTTCCAGAAAAACATCTACTTCTGCTTTATTGACTATATGAAAGCCTTTGACTGTGTATGTCACAACAAACAGTGGAAAATTCTTAAAGAGATGGACCATCTTACTTGCTTCCTGAGAAATCTGTATGCAGGTCAAGAGGCAACAGTTAGAACAGGACATGGATCAACAGACTGGTTCCAAATTGGGAAATGAGTACATCAAGGCTATATATTGTCACCCTGCTTATTTAACTTATATGCAGAGTACAGCATGTGAAATGCTGGGCTGGATGAAGCACAAGCTGGAATCAAGATTGCTGGGAGAACTATCAATCACCTCAGATATGCACCCTTATGGCAGAAAGTGAAGAACTAGAGAGCCTCTTTTTTTTTTTTTTAATGTTTTATTATTATTTTTTCCATTTATTTTTATTAGTTGGAGGCTAATTACTTTACAATATTGTAGTGATTTTTGTCATACATTGACATGAATCAGCCATGGATTTACATGTATTCCCCATCCTGATCCCCCCTCCCACCTCCCTCTCCACCCAATTCCTCTGGGTCTTCCCAGTGCACCAGGCCCAAGCACATGTCTCATGCATCCAGCCTGGGCTGGTTATCTGTTTCACCCTAGATAATATACATGTTTTGATGCTGTTCTCTCGAAACATCCCACCCTCACCTTCTCCCACAGAGTCCAAAAGTCTGTTCTGTACATCTGTGTCTCTTTTTCTGATTTGCATATAGGGTTATCATTACCATCTTTCTAAATTCCATATATATGCATTAGTATTCTGTATTGGTCTTTATCTTTCTGGCTTACTTCACTGTGTATAATGGGCTCCAGTTTCATCCATCTCATTAGAACTGATTCAAATGAATTCTTTTTAATGGCTGAATAATATTCCACGGTGTACCACAGCTTCCTTATCCATTCGTCTGCTGATGGGCATCTAGGTTGCTTCCATGTCCTGGCTATTATAAACAGTGCTGTGATGAGCATTGGGGTGCACGTGTCTCTTTCAAATCTGGTTTCCTCGGTGTGTATGCCCAGAAGTGGGATTGCTGGGTCATATGGCAGTTCTATTTCCAGTCTTTTAAGAAATCTCCACACTGTTCTCCATGGCGGCTGTACTAGTTTGCATTCCCACCAACAGTGTAAAAGGGTTCCCTTTTCTCCACACCCTCTCCAGCATTTATTGCTTGTAGACATTTGGATAGCAGCCACCCTGACTGGCATGTAATGGTACCTCATTGTGGTTTTGATTTGCATTTCTCTGATGATGAGTGATGTTGAGCATCTTTTCATGTGTTTGTTAGCCATCTGTATGTCTTCTTTGGAGAAATGTCTGTTTAGTGCTTCGGCCCATTTTTGATTGGGTCATTTATTTTTCTGGAATTGAGCTCAGGAGTTGCTTGTATATTTTTGAGATTAATCCTTTGTCTGTTGCTTCATTTGCTATTATTTTCTCCCAATCTGAGAGCTGTCTTTTCACCTTGCTTATAGTTTCCTTTGTTGTGCAAAAGCTTTTAAGTTTCATTAGGTCCCATTTGTTTATTTTTGCTTTTATTTCCAATATTCTGGGCGGTGGGTCACAGAGGATCCTGCTGTTGGAGAGTGTTTTGCCTATGTTCTCCTCTAGGAGTTTTATAGTCTCTGGTCTTACATTTAGATCTTTAATCCATTTTGAGTTTATTTTTGTGTATGGTGTTAGAAAGTGTTCTAGTTTCATTCTTTTACAAGTGGTTGACCAGTTTTCCCAGCACCCAGTTAAAGAGGTTGTCTTTTTTCCATTGTATATTCTTGCCTCCTTTGTTGAAGATAAGGTGTCCATAGGTTCGTGGATTTATCTCTGGGCTTTCTATTCTGTTCCATTGATCTATATTTCTGTCTTTGTGCCAGTACCATACTGTCTTTATGACTGTGGCTTTGTAGTAGAGCCTGAAGTCAGGCAGGTTGATTCTTCCAGTTCCATTCTTCTTTCTCAAGATTACTTTGGCTATTTGAGGTTTTTTGTATTTCCATACAAATTGTGAAATTATTTGTTCTAGATCTGTGAAAAATGTCGTTGGTAGCTTGATAGGGATTGCATTGAATCTATAGATTGCTTTGGGTAGTATACTCATTTTCACATTATTGATTCTTCCAATCCATGAACACGGTATATTTCTCCATCTGTTTGTGTCCTCTTTGATTTCTTTCATCAGTGTTGTAGTTTTCTATGTATAGGTATTTTGTTTCTTGATGTAGATATACTCCTAAGTATTTTATTCTTTTTGTTGCAATGGTGAATGGTATTGCTTCCTTACTTTCTCTTTCTGCTTTTAGAGAGCCTCTTGATGAAAGTGAAAGAGGAGAGTGAAAAAGTTGGCTTAAAACTCAACATTCAGAAAACTAAGATCATGGCATCTGGTCCTATAACTTCATGGCAAATAGATGGGGAAATAATGAAAACAGTGACAGACTTCATTTTTGGGGGCTCGAAAAATCACTGCAGATGGTGACTGCAGCCATGAAATTAAAAGACACTTGCTTCTTGGAAGAAAAGCTATGACCGACCTAGACAGCATGTTAAAAAGTAGAGACATTACTTTGCCGACAAAGGTCTAGTCAAAGCTATTGTTTTTCTAGTAGTTATGTATGGATTTGAGAGTTGGACTATAGTCCAACTTCTATATATAGAAGGCTGAGCACCAAAGGATTGATTCTTTTGAACTGTGGTTTTAGAGAAGACTCTTAAGAGTCCCTTGGACTGCAAGGAGTCAATCCTAAAGGAAATCAGTCCTGAATATTCATTGGAAGGACTGCTGTAGCTGAAACTCCAATACTTTGGCCACCTGCCCAATACTTTGGCCACCTGCTGCGAAGAACTGACTCATTGGAGAAGACCCTGATGCTGGGAAAGATTGAAGGCAGGAGGAAAAGGGGACAACAGAGAATGAGATGATTCGATGGCTTCACCGACTCAATGGACATGAGTTTGAGCAATCTCTGGGAGTTGGTGATGGACAGGGAAGCCTGGTGTGCTGCAGTCCATGGGGTCGCAAAGAGTCAGACACGACTGAGCCACTGAACTGAACTGAACTAAATTTAGAGAGATGCTCCTCAATCTACCTGAAGTACACATTACCAGCCTTCCCTCCAGTCTGTCTTGACCACTCTTCAGCCAGACTAAATTTACACAATCTTTTTCATTAGTCTGTACAATCTGTTCCTCAAACGTGTCTACACATGCCCCCTCCACTGGTCTTTGCTCTTTGCACTTACCCTTCTCTCTTCCTTGAATGCATTTCTCCCCATGCACTGTCTGCACAGAGAGGGCTCTCACTTCAGGCATCTTCTGAAATGTTGCCTCGTTAGAGGGGCCCTCCCTGGCTGCACTCTAAAATAGCAATCCTCCCCAAGATGCTCTTTATTCCCTTATTGTTTTCTTTTACTTCGTGGCACTTCAGGGCTCTTCTCACCAACTAACATGTTATGTTTTGCTTATTAGTTTGTTTCTTTTCCTCTACTAGAATTTAAGCTTCTTGAGAACATGGACTTTACTTTGTATTTCATCCCTGCACCAGGAACAGTTTATCTTTGCGGAAGTGCTCAAAACACATTTGGAATGAATGCATGGGTTACCTTCTTTTCAATAGACTGAATGTGTTCTTCCCTCTTATATGTCTGAATGACTCATTTTTTTTCTAATCAGGCAAAATTCAAATTCATTTTTACTAAAACATCATTTATTTTACTAGAAATATCTAACGACTCCATCTTCAAAGTTACTGTTGTACTTTGTAAATAACTATTTCAACACATTGTTTATAGATGTTTGTTACATTGAATTTTTTCCATTTTGACTAGAATGTAAAATATTGGAGTCCATTTACTGGGGATTAAAAAAAAATTGAATGATTAGATTAGTTATTGAATGGAGTGAGAATTAAAAACAAGTTCTACACACAAGGGCGTGTAGGTTCTACACTAGGTGGGGCTAGGGGTGCTGAACCCGCCTGCCAATGCAGGTAACACAGGAGTTGTGGGTTCAGTCCTTGAGTTGGGAAGATCCCCCAAAGGAGGACACAGCAACCCACTCCAGTATTCATGCCTGGAGAATCCTATGGACAGAGGAGCCTGGTGGGCTACAGTCCATCGCTGCAAAGAATTGGACACAACTGAAGAAACTTAACATGTAAGCAGTACATATAAAAAAAAAAATAAAATATTTTCTTTTTTAAAAATATTAAAAATATTTCTTTCTTTCTCTCTGGTTAATCAAAATCACTTTTAGGACACATATACTTACAGAGTTAAACACAGAAATACAAGGGGGTGCTGGGCAGCTGGGCTTGTCCCTAGCTTGACCTGTCCAGTTAATTCATTCTTCAGGACATAGGGAGATCTACCTTCCTTAAAAGATCTTTATTGCCAACAAAGAATTATACTGTCTTTCTGGATCTGATTGAAATTTTTTAGAGCTATAACTGTTTCATCTGGAGTTTGAAATCAAGCTTTTCTCCTAAATTGTTAAATTGGTCAGGAGAGCACCCTCTGAAAGATTTTAAATAGCTTAATTACCTGACAATTGCTTTGAACACACTGAACAATTTACTTCCACTGAGAAGAAACCCAGTACTTGAGGGAAAAAAAAAAATTCACTACGCTGTAACATACTGGAATAACAGCACAAAAACATAATGGCCAGAATTCATTTTTTTTTTTTTTTCCTCTGACTTGCCACATAATCTGAATAAACCACAATTTTCATCTGGCTAAAATCATAGAAAAACCTTAATTTTCTTTATGGTTCTGTAGATCACAAAAATAGACCCTAAAGGAATGGAGTCGTAAAGAAATGAGAAGTCTTCTCTTATAGCTTTATTGTTTAACTCATAGGCTTAAACTCAGATCCCAATATTTCTATTGGAAATTTTTAGAGTAGTATCTGTGGTCCCCACTGACATCCTCTGCCGAGTCACTTCAGTCGTGTTCGACTCTGTGCGACCTCATAGACAGCAGCCCACCAGGCTCCCCCGTCCCAGGGATTCTCCAGGCAAGAGCACTGGAGTGGGTTGCCGTTTCCTTCTCCAATGCGTGAAAGTGAAAAGTGAAAGTGAAGTCGCTCAGTCCTGTCCGACTCTTAGCGACCCCATGGACTGCAGCCCACCAGGCTCCTCCATCCATGGGGTTTTCCAGGCAAGAGAACTGGAGTGGGGCGCTATTGCCTTCATCCTAGTATGACTCAAGATGTTACTTGTTTTCTGAAGCTGAAAGTCCAGCTCAGCCTGTGGGCTGGCATTTCTATGACAGTTGACTTGACTGTTTTTCGTCTTCTCTTGGTAGTAATTAGTGCTTCTTCTCTGTCTCCAGTGTAGTAATCAGTGGTAGTGCCTTAATTTGTCATAGTGTTTGGAGCAATTACCTTCACAAGCACTTTATTGTGAAAATTTTAATGTTAAGAGACAAACACTTTTTCACCTCTCTCTGTTATATGGAAATTAAATTTGAATTCCACCGTCATTAACAGTTGCACTTCTGTGGCTTAAGTTCTTCTCTGCTGTCAAACTGAAAAGAAGGGTTGTCAGAATGGATTCTTATTTGGCCCTTCATTTCCCAAGCTTCCAGTAGGTAAATGGCGTGATATTTAAAAGTAAGTCATATTATTTTCAATTTTGGAAGTTTTTTTTTCCTACCCAATTGATAAGTCAAATCTAAAATAAGCTGTAGGTTTAGAAAACAGCATTAAATTAGTTGCAGTCCTAAATAAGTAGCTTTGTGGCTATTTTCATTGCACTCGGTGAACTTTAGATTTAATAAAAATTATTTTTCTGATATCATGATAGTGCAAATACCAACAACAATAATCGTTGACGTTTATGAGCACTTAGGACTTACCTGGTGGCTCAGATAGTAAAGAATCTGCCTCTAATGTAGGAGACCCAGGTTCAGTTGCTGGGTTGGGACAATCCCCTGGAGGAGAGCATGGCAACCCACTCCTGTATTCTTTGCTGGAGAATTCTGTGGACAGAGAAGCCTGGCCGGTTATAGTCCATAGGGCTGGAAAGAGTCAGATACCACTGAGCGACTAACACGTAAGAGGACTTAGCATTTGTTAGTAACTATGTTACATATTTTGGGGCTTCTCAGGTGGCATTAGTGGTAAAGAACCTGCCTGCCAATGCAGGAGATGTAAAAGATGTGGGTACACTTCCTGGGTTGGGAAGATCCCCTGGAGGAAGCATGGCAACCCACTCCGGTATTCTTGCCTGGAGAATCCCATGGACAGAGGAGCCTGGCAGGCTACAGTCCATGGGATCACACAGAGTCAGACATGGCTGAAATGACTTAGCATGCACGCATGCATGTTACATAGTCTGTGTCCCTTATTTCAATGTAACGACTATGACATAGCCCCTATGATTACCATTTTATAGAAAATCTTAACATTTATAGAGATTTTATAATTTTCTCTTGTTCTACATTTAATAAGTAGCAGATTATAATTGAGATTTCTCATCCCATTCTATAAATTTTTTGTGTTTATCAATAACATTCATAATAATGCTAAATTATAATTTCAAATGTATTTGAAATTACTGTGTCATAGTAGATGTGTCAATTGTTCCACAAACGAATATGGAAGAATTAGGCAGACTTATCTCAAAAGGAGAACTGAGATTGTTCAAACATTTAATTTACCGAAGTTGTGTAATTTCATTACAGGCTTTAAAAAAAAATCAGAAAAGTGGTACTATATTAAAAGCATGGATTTTTGTTATAAATTCTTATTAAAAATTATAAAACTTTTATCAAGACAATAGTAATAATTTTGTTTGCAATTGTGAAGTTTTATCATATGATTTTGTTTCATTCTTTAATAATATTAAAATAATAGTAGGAGATGATAATCTTTCTTTGTTTTAATATTAAATAATCTTAATTATTTTAACTCAGTAGTTATTAAAGATTCTGTTAAAGGATCAGACCATACCAGTAACATAAGTTTATTTTGTCATGTAGAGGGGAACAGCAATATATGTGAAAAACAGTGTGAACTCATTTTGGTGAAATGCATGAATGATTTGGGGGAAATTCCTGATTTGAAGCTATATATATTTCAATATCAAAGATCATAGGACTGAAATATGTAATTCATCAAACTGGAAGATTGCTTTAGGTCTCTTGCAGCTTTCAAAAAATAAAAAGGAATGTTTAAATGCTTAGCAGGAGAGAGAAGTTTATTTCCCAGTTTCACCCATAGGTAAATCAGGAAACATGTCTCAGCAGATCCTAGGGGAAACTCAAATGTGAGTCAAGGTTCAGGATCATTCTGGAGACTGGGTTCTTCCTTGACAATTCCTGTTGTGGTCTCAGAAGTAGGTTTCTGGTTTCTGTTCCCTGTAAGAGCTCTGTTACTGTGGGCAAATGCTTAGCTTCCCTCCTGGCTTGGCTTGGCTTTTACTGTTAATGCTTCTACTGCCTAGGAGCCCCAGCTGGCTTTTGTTCTGTCCCTGGCTTTGACTTACTCATGACTTCTCCCTCACACACATTCAGCTAGGGTAGCATTGACTTTTGGGGCCAAATAATTCTTTGCTGTTAGAAGGAGGTTGATCTCATACTTTGTAGAATGTTTAGCAGCTTCCCTACCTCTGCCCACTAGCTGCCAGAAGTACTCAAATTGTGACAACTGAAAATGTCTCCAAACAATGTGAAATGTTTCCTGAGACACAAAATCATCGCTTGTTTCAACCACTGACTTACACTCAAGAATTTCTCCCTATTGCTTTCTGTCACATTCTCTGTCTCCCCCTTTGCCTCCCTTTGTCTTATCACTGTCTCAATGTTAAACTCACTTCCATGGAAAGAGAGCTTCCCAGAAGGTGACATATACCCAACCAATATGCTACATAGTCTTTCCATTAAAGTTAAGTAATATCTTCATCCTGAGCTCTTAAGGGATGCTAAATAAACTAAGTTAGAGTCACAATTTCCCTTTATTCAACTAACGTTTATAACAATTTATTTTTATAAACTTAAGGGATCTTGCAGAAATAACATCTTTAGTGAAGGAAAATTTATTTAAAGTTCAATGATTCCTTCATGCCTACTTCTGTTTATATATTTTTAAATCCAAGTAAAATAAAATTGACTACTTTTAAAATGTGACTTTAATGTGGTTACATTATTTTGCAAAAGAAATTTTATCTTTCTACCAGTATGTACATATAGATATTATACTTAGATGTCTAATTTATATTCTAGAATGCCAAGGGTAAAATTCAGATTGACGCTTACTAGTTGTATGATCTTGGGAATTTACTTAATCCTTTCATACCTTAATTTTCTTATTTTTAAATGGGGATAAAAATAATATCAACTTCTTAGGATTTTAAAGATAACTACAAGTGTTAATATTTATTTAAAAATTTTGTGTTTTTAAATGCACAATCAAAATAATGAACATATATATTATCTTCAAAATTTTCTTTATGTATCATTGGATAATGATTGTTGTGACAGTTTATGGGGTGTCTTAACATAACAAACTCATTACTTGGTATATTTTAGATAATTTCAGTTTATTGTGTAATAATTATACTTCAGTTCAGTTGCTTAGCCATGTCCAGCTTTTGTGACCCCGTGGACTACAGCACACCAGGCTTCCCTGTCCATCACCAACTCCTGGAGTTTTCTCAAACTCATGTCCATCGAGTCGGTGATGCCATCCAGCCATCTCATCCTCTGTCGTCCCCTTCTCCTCCTGCCTTCAATCTTTCCTGGCATCAGGGGCTTTTCAAATGAGTCAGTTCTTCACAACAGGTGGCCAAAGTATTGGAGTTTCAGCTTCAGCATCTATACTTCAAATGAATATTCAGGACTGATTTCCTTTAGGATTGACTAGTTTGATCTCCTTGCAGTCCATGGGACTCTCAAGAGTCTTCTCCAACACCACAGTTCAAAAGCACCAATTCTTTTGGCACTCAGCTTTCTTTATAGTCCAGCTCTCATATCTGTATTTGATTACTGGAAAAACCATAGCCTTGACTAGATAGACCTTTGTTGGCAAAGTAATGTCTCTGATTTTTAACATGCTGTCTAGTTTGGTCATAGCTTTTCTTCCAAGGAGCAAGCATCTTTCAATTTCATGACTGTAGTCACCATCTGCAGTGATTTTTGAGCCCCCCCAAAATAAAGTCTCTTACTGTTTCCATTGTTTCCCCATGTATTTGCCATAAAGTGTTGGGACCAGATGCCATGATCTTAGTTTTCTGAATGTTGAGTTTTAAGCCAACTTTTTCACTCTTTCATTTTCATCAAGAGGCTCTTTAGTTCCTCTTTGCTTTTTGCCATAAGGGTGGTGTCATCTGCATATCTGAGGTTATTGATATTTCTCCCGGCAATCTTGATTCCAGCTTGTGCTTTATCCAGCCCAGCGTTTCTCATGCTGTACTCTGCATATTAGTTAAATAAGCAGGGTGACAATATATACCCTTGACATACTCCTTTCCCAATTTGGAACCAATCTGTTGTTCCATGTCCAGTTCTAACTGTTGCTTCTTGACTTGCATACTTCAATAAAGATGAGAACTTTATGTATATTAAACAAGTAAAAGCATATTTATAATGATGTTCACCTAATGATGAAATGGTTATTTCTAGATAGTGGTAACCTATGTTTTGCAGCTTAAAGTGCAATTAAATTTAATTAAACTCTTGTTTTCTGCATGGTTTAGATTTTTTATAAAGAGGATATAAGAATTAACACAAATTGTTTATCATAATTTCTTAGAGGGCAGCATTTTAATTATAACCATGTTATTTAATATTTATTTAATTCTTCACAATTTGTCACTTTTTCTTAGGCTACTGATATAATATTTCTCATCCAAATCTCTGAGCACTTTTATCTGTCCTTTTACATTTTGACAGGCACACATCTAAGATAACTTTGCTGTCTCTAAATACAACTATGAAAACTCATCACTTAACTTCCTCATGTTTTGCATTTCTTTCCTGTATTCTGAAGCAACTGAAAGTGAACCTTTCCTCACATTTAACTTAATAGCATGCTGCTATTTAGGTGCATTGCTGCTTCCTGTCTACATAACACAACCGCTGCTAGCCAATTTTGGCTTAACCAGTTTTTCATGAGGAAGTGCAAAATTCTTAGATTTCCTCTTAGCTCCTCTGTGTAAGATTAATCTTGTTTCTCTAGTCTTGTTTCTTTTTGTTTCCATAAGCTGTACATGAACATGACATTTTTCACTGAACTGCCTCTGGCTGGGCCAGACTTAATAAATTTCTGTGGCATAGTGATGAGAATCTTTCCTGAATGAGATGAGAACCTTCCTTTTTCAAATACACACAAAGTGATCCTTTGATACTTGAAGCTATGGGCAATTTGAAAATATTAAAAATGAGACTATAGTCTATCGGAGGACTTCCCTGGTGGCTCAGATGGTAAAGAATCTGCCTGAAATCCAGGAGACCTGAGTTTGATCCCTGGGTTGGGGAGATCCCCTGTAGAAGGGAATGGCTATCCATGCTAGTATTCTTGCCTGGAGAATTCCATGGATAGAGGAGCCTGGTGGGCTATAGTTCTCGGGGTGGCAAAGAGTTGCACGTGGCTGAGTTACTAACACTTTCACTTTCACAGTCTGTAGAACAAAATATTTTACCAATAACAGTATGGTTACCAGTGGCCTCATGTACTTCAATGTTTTAATTAATACTTATGCTAAACCCTCACTTTTAAAAGTTACTTTTATTTTTTGTTACAAAATGTTCATTAGTTATAAACGTTAAGACAATGCAAATAGTTATTCTGTTTTATTCTTTTCCCATAATATTGGCAATACCAGTGCTTGCTTTTTCCCTGAATAGAGTATATGAGGACCAGAAGTGCAACTGATCATAAGAATCTACTCTTTATTTATGAAATAATCAAACACAGAACAATCTTACATTTCAATTTTTTTAAATTGCCTTGGGAGCAACTTAGAACCAGTATATTTCAACCTTATTTTATGCAACTATGTGTATAAATTTTTTCAAAACATACCCTTTGGCCAACTAGCCCTTTGCACAGTAGCCTTCATCGTTAAGATACCCTTTTGATTCCCTGTGTAATTCTGTTCATTTCCTTTCCACTACTATTTCCTTAACACTTGATTCTTTCTGTTACCCTCTAATTGTGTCTTTCCTAGTGTCTTTTAAAGTTGCTTTGTCAGAATTGCTACCCTGACTTTCAAAACTCCTCATGATCTGGTGTCTATATCTGATATGGATCTGTATCCACTCGGATAAAGTCTCTTGGTTATATGGACATGCCACACCACTCACTGTGTTCCATTTTTATTTTGTGTTATTTATTTATTTTCTTCAATGTTTGGATATCTTCCTTGTCTTTCTTGGACACTTTCTGGAAACTACCTTTGCTTTAAGGCCCATTTCAAGTTCTGTTTTCTCTCAATATCCCCTGAAAACACATTTGTTCCCATCCTAGTCTAATTATCTTGAAAATCTTAGAATTTAGGAGTGAAAGAACTTTTAAGAGATCACGTGGCTTATGTTTTTGGTGAGGCCTGAAGAGTTTAGGTGAAATTGTCATTGTCAGCTGACAACTTCAGAGCCGTGATGAGAATTTGCGCCTCCAGAGTTTATAACACAGGACGCTGCTCTGTCCTCAGGAACATGCAGTTTTGTCTTGATATTTAATCACATACTGCTTTTTGGTAGCATTTTATCATCTCATTGCCTGAGTCTTGCTTTCCAGTTTGGTAGAAGCTTCTTGAAAATTAGGCTCATACTTACGTATCTTGCAAATGCGTAGCCCAATCTGAGCTTTTGTGTGTGCGTTCTCTCTCTCCATCATCTTTTCTACCCCCGCTTTCTTTATTCTTTCTTCATCTCTGTGTGTGTGGTACTCTAGTTTCAGTTTTTTACTTAGTAGATGATTTGTTTATTTTTTATTAAAGACTTTATTTTTAAGGGTAGTTTTAGTTTCACAGTAAAATTGAGGTGGTAAATACTAAGTAAATCAGAAGAGAAAGACAAATACCATAGATATTGCTTATGTGGAATCTAAAATATGACACAAATGGACATTTAAAACAGAAAAAGACCTACAGACATAGAAAACAAACGTAGTGGTTACTACAGGGAGGAGAGGGGAGGGGAGGGATAAATTAGGAGTTTGGGGTGAGCAGACACAAACCACTATATATAAAATAGATAACCAACAAGGTCCTACTTATAGCACAGGGAAGTATTTTCAATATCCTGTAATAAATAATAATGGAAAAGAATATATATGTGTACATATATGTGTGTATATATACATGTATATATAAACTAAATCTCTTCACCAGGAACAAGCACAACATTGTAAATCAACTATACTTCAATAAAAAATGGAAGTAGAAATTTCCCTTTAAACTTCTCCCCCCACCCATGCCTAGCCTTGCCCATTATACCGCCACTATAGCAGTACATTTGTTACAGTTGGTGAACTTATATTGACACATTATAATCACCCAAAGTCAGTAGTTTACATTAGGACATCAGGGTTCACTCTTGATGAGATGTCTCTTTTTAAGAGCTTTTGTCATGAAGCTTTTGTATACCCAACATAAATTCTGCTTTTTATGGATTTTATGAGTCCTTACAAGTGTTGGCTTCTGTGCTTAGTCGCTCAGTTGTGTCCAACTCTTTGCAACCCCATGGACCGTAGCCCACCAGGCTCCTCTGTGCATGGGACTCTTCAGGCAGAATACTGGAGCGGATTGCCATATTGTTCCTCCAGGGGGTCTTCCTGACCCAGGGATCGAACCTGCATCTCCTGTGTCTCCTTCATTGCAGGTGCATTCTTTACCCACTGAGCCACTGCAGCCCTTATAAGTGTTTAGTTTTGACCAAAAGTTAGATCATAATAACATACTGAATTATTTTCTGACTCTTCTCTGCCTCCTGAATTCTTACGAGTCAGACCCATCACCTTTCTTCCTTTTGCTTTCCTTGGTGGTAGGAAAGGCAGTCATATGTATGGGACAAGTTCTCACATCTCCTCCATCAAGATAAATCTCTTTGAGAGGCCAGTGTAACAAAGCTTTTTGTGTGTTTTGGGGATCTAACTCCTTTTTTCCTAATGCATTCCATCTCATTAGTTTAGGGGTTTTTTGGTGTGTGCACGTGTGTGAAATTGTGACAGGCAGTACTCACTGTGTTCATTAGGCAAGGTACATCTTTACACATCTGTAGGTAGGAGTCCAGTCACTCTTCTGACAGTCTCACCACAAATACAAAACTAAGTCTGTAAGGCAGAACGGGTGTATCTGTGTGTGTGGTGGGGGGTAGATTGGGAAGTAGCCACTATTAAGATAGTTGTGTGGAAACCACATGACTGTAAATGCATGTAAAATGCACTACATGAAGAGAGAAGAGGTTTGAACGCAAGCAAGTCTTACGGTGAATTGCTCTTTCACAAGGGAGCAGTCCCTCTGGAACATCAAGTTAGTAATCTAAACTATACTTTACTATTAAAACTACTCAGGCTTAAAGTAAGTTGTCTTAGTCATTAATTAAATCATAAAACCACTGAATAAACTAACTGACATCTTTGTAAAATGGGGATTTAATTATAAACTTGAATCTTGGCAATGCTGCTTGAATGAAACTTAAAACTGTGACTGTAAATGTGTATACTCAATAAAATGTAACCTTTCCACTTATTAGCAGCACTTCCCTCACTTAAGGGGTTTCCTTTTCTTAAGCTGTTGGCACATTTGACCCACTCTCCAATTTATAGGGCCTTGGGAGACATACGTACTTCTTTAAATATGGAGATGATATTCAGAAGCCTTCAAATAACTTACGACTTAAAAACTTATGTTCAGTAAGAATTTCAGTTTGGGGAAATAAATGTTAAATAGCAGCATGATATTCCTTTTCAACTCTAATTTAATTTTTTTCTTTATTATGAGACTATAATGTTTATTATTAACTTTAGCAAGAGTGAATTAAAGGGAGCTCTTTCTTGCCTGCTACAATATCCCTTCACTGCACTCTCTGCTGGGAAATGTACAGCTTAGAAGAAGTACTTTCACACTGAGATGCATGTTCATCCCTTGGATATCTTCTTTTAATTTAGAGAAATTATTTTTGGCTGCATAGGGTCTTTCTCGCTGCTTGTGGGCTTTCTCTAGTTGCGGCGAGGGGGCTACCCTCCTAGTTGGGGTGTGTGGGCCTCTTATTGCAGTGGCTTCTTTTGTTGCAGAGCACGGGCTCTAGGTGTGTGGGCTTCTCTAGTCGTGGCTTGTGAACTTTAGAGCAGCAGCTCATTAATTGTGGCGCACGAACTTAGATTCCCTGTAGCACGTGGTATCTCACTGAACCAAGGATCGAACCCGTGTCCCCTGCTTTGGCAGGTGGACAGGTAACCGTTGGAGTACCTGGAAAGTCCTTGGATATCTTCTTTTACAGAAAGTTCTAAAGTTCTATAATGCAGCCTGTCCTAGGGAACTGTTTAAATTAGTGAAAGTAGAATACGTTTGCTATTAGTACTCCCCAAAGAATATAATCGCTCTTGCGCAGTACTCACACAGATTACCTGCCGGATGAGTGGTGGGATAGGATGTACTCCTCAGCGGTCGTTCAGGCTTCCAGGTTCACACAGTTTCTTTCATCTTCAACAAATGTTTCTGAGGATGTGCTACGGGGCCCCCATCCCCATCAACGTGAAGGGAAATATACATTGATTGTCTGGTAAATTTCCAGGGACTAGTCTTGGTAGTAGTGCATATCATTTCTGCTTCCCTTCTATTGGTTAAAGCTTCATCACATGGCTAAACTTCAGTACAAGGGAGGCAGGGAAACATGGTCTGGCTCTGTGTCCAAGAAGAAGAGGTGCTGCTAGATTTGGTGAGCAACTGGCTATTTCCACCACACCCATTCAAGCTCATTCAATTCCCACCGGCACAAGAAAGGAGTATCTTATCCTCAGATCTTAAGAAACCTTTGATCTTCCAAGGGGAAGTCTAGTTAGGCAGTTTCCTAGGATTTAATTCAAGAAGGTAGACATGAACTTTCTCAAGGAAATTGAGACTATTGATATCAAATACATGTATCTTCAAATAGATATAATTTGCAACAGAGAATTTATAAAATTTATAACTGTACTTTTTGTGTTTGGAAAAAGTCAAGCACTTCTATCCTTGTCTTCTATCATATTCTGTATTGACAATTTTAGGTCTTGGTAAAAAAGTCAAGGTCTATAAAACTGACTTGAACTGTTAGGTCTCAAAACTTGCCATATTTCCTAATGAGATTTCCGGTCTTCCCACGTGGCTTAAGTGGTAAAAAATCCACCACCTGCCAATGCAGGAGCTGCAGGAGATTGAGGTTTGATCCCTGGCTTGGGAAGATCCCCTGGAGTGGGAAATGGCAACCCACTTCAATATTCTTGCCAGGATAACACCATGGACAGAGAAGCCTGGCAGGCTACAGCCCATGGGCCATACTGAAAAACTGGGAGGAAGAGTTAATTTGTTTCTGGGATGCAAAGGAATGACATGTTAATGGAATTGGCGGTTTCAGAAGACTTCACACTAAGTTCAGTCTTACATTATTCAAATCAAAATGAGTGGCTTTCCTAATAGAAGTTTATGCCAAATTCATCTCCCCCCTACCTTTTATAGTCAGTTGATTTTACTGATTTGCAAAAAAAAAAAAAAAAAAAAAAGAGGTGGAATGGGGAATACTAAAGCTTAAAAAAAGTTGGTTCTGGCAGACAGGTCTTCTCGGCTTCTGTGATGGCCCCAGTCCCTGAGCACTCTGCATAGCACCTCTTTCCTATTGTTAGCAAAGCTAGCTGCTCCAGATGGTCTGTGACACCTCATATGGGTATAACTTCTCACAGCTATTCCCTGGTGGTAAGGTTCTCAGGGTATATGACTCCAAGAGGCCCTCGTGTTCTTTGCCGAGCTTGCTTCTCGTAGCTACCCTTGTGTATTCAGGCTTCAGCAATACGTGAACTGAGAACTTCCAGATGTTCAAGCTGGTTTTAGAAAAGGCAGAGGAACCAGAGATAAAATTGCCAATATCCACTGGATCATCGAAAAAGCAAGAGAGTTCCAGAAAAACATCTATTTCTGCTTTATTGACTACACGAAAACCTTCGACTGTGTGGATCACAATAAACTGTGGAAAATTCTGAAAGAGATGGGAATACCAGACCACCTGACCTGCCTCTTGAGAAACCTGTATGCAGGTCAGGAAGCAACAGTTAGAACTGGACATGGAACAGCAGACTGGTTCCAAATAGGAAAAGGAGTACGTCAAGGCTGTATATTGTCACCCTGCTTATTTAACTTATATGCAGAGTACATCATGAGAAACGCTGGGCTGGTTGAAGCACAAGCTGGAATCAAAATTCCTGGGAGAAATATCAATAACCTCAGATAGGCAGATGACACCACCCTTATGGCCAAAAGCAAAGAGGAACTAAAAAGCCTCTTGATGAAAGTGAAAGAGGAGAGTGAAAAAGTTGGCTTAAAGCTCAACATTCAGAAAACTAAGATCATGGCATCTGGTCCCATCACCTCATGGGAAATCACCTCATGGGAAACAGTGGAAACAGTGTCAGACTTTATTTTTTGGGACTCCAAAATCACTGCAGATGGTGACTGCAGCCATGAAATTAAAAGACACTTACCCCTTGGAAGGAAAGTTATGACCAACCTAGATAGCATATTAAAAAGCAGAGACATCACTTTGCCAACAAAGGTCCATCTGGTCAAGGCTATGGTTTTTCCTGTGGTCATGTATGGATGTGAGAGTTGGACTGTGAAGAAAGCTGAGCACTGAAAAATTGATGCTTTTGAAGTGTGGTGTTGGAGAAGACTCTTGAGAGTCCCTTGGACTGCAAGGAGATCCAACCAGTCCATCCTAAAGGAGATTAGTCCTGGGTGTTCATTGGAAGGACTGATGCTAAAGCTGAAACTCCAGTACTTTGGCCACCTCATGAGAAGAGTTGACTCATTGGAGAAGACCCTGATGCTGGGAGGGATTGGGGGCAGGAGGAGAAGGGGACGACAGAGGATGAGATGGCTGGATGGCATCACTGACTCGATGGGCATGAGTTTGAGTAAATCCCGGGTGTTACTGATGGACAGGGAGGCCTGGCGTGCTGCGATCCATGGGGTCGCAAAGAGTCAGACACGACTGAGCAACTGAACTGAACTGAACTGAACTGATTCAGTGAGGAGATCAGCCATCCCAATTTGCTTGGCGCCGAAGTTTCTCCCGAGGTGTGGGAACTTCAGTCCTAAAACTGAGAAATCCCAGGGCTTCCCTGGTGGCCCAGTGGTAAAGAATCTGCCTGCCAAAGCAGGAGACACAGGTTTATCCCTGGTCTGGAAAGATCCCACATGCTGCGGAGCAACTGAAGCCGGGGCGCCCCCAACTACTGAGCCAGTGCTCTGGGACCCGGGAGCCACATTACTGAGGCCGTCACCCTATGCCTTGCTCTGCAACTAGAGAAGCCACCGCAATGAGAAGCCCACATATGCAACTAGAGAACGGCTCCCACTCACTGCGACTAGAGAAAAGACTCCTCGTCACAGTGAAGACCCAGCACAGCCCAAAACAGTAAAGACCATACAATGGAAATCCTGGGCACATGGGTGAGTCGGTCCACTTGTAACCTGATGGTCTCCGAAAACAGCCAGGTAACGACAGCAGCACAAACTGCACTTCACTGTCTCTCAGTCTTATTTTGCTTCCTTGGAGGCAGGAAGTCTCAGCTCATTTGGTCTTGACTCAGCAGGAAAGTGAAAGTGAAGTCGCTCAGTCGTGCCAGGCTCTTTACGACCCCATGGACTGTAGCCCACCAGGCTCCTCCGTCCGTGGGATTTTCCAGGCAAGAGTACTAGAGTGGGTTGCCATTCCCTTCTCCGGGGAATCTTCCCCACCCAGGGATCGAACCCAGGTCTCCCGCATTGTAGGCAGATGCTTTACCATCTGCATTACCAGGCATTATTTGACTCAGCAGGAAGTAGTTCTTAAATATGGTCCCAGACCGCCTGTAGCAGAATGGGGATGGTACTGCAAATCCTAAAGTCCTACTTCAGATCAATCCCCAAATCTCAGCAGATGAGGCCTGGAATCCCTCTTTTCTAATAAGTACCCGTAAGATTTAGATGTACTAAGATTCGGGCTCTATTTCCTTATGAAGTCTACTTATAGAGTAGCTCAAGACAGCCCCCTTTTCTACCAAGTTTAGGTAAAGACAGTGTTTAGCAAAAGCCTTTCACTTCTTTTTTAGCGTACTCATCTTTATTTAGGAAATACAGTCACTCGTGCCAATAAAGATCGGCTTCTGGTGGCTCAGACAGTAAAGAATCTGCTTGCAACGTGGGAGACTCCGGACTATGTGGGAGGCATGAACTCTTTGACTTTCATGCTAATAAAGACCCAAGTTATAGTTATACACAGGGGGCTTGCCAAACTCCTTCCCCTAGCAGGAATCTTAGCGGTAGAACTGGAATTCCAATCATCTTTGTCTCAGCA
This sequence comes from Odocoileus virginianus, assembly GCF_023699985.2. NCBI lineage: Eukaryota > Metazoa > Chordata > Mammalia > Artiodactyla > Cervidae > Odocoileus > Odocoileus virginianus. Next base: position 13,837,416 of record NC_069697.1, read on the forward strand.
CTCCTCTCCCTTCCCACCCTCAGGGCAGTCTTTAGACTTCCAGGCTTCCATTAGGCTAGCCTTTCTCTTGTACAGTCCTTAACAGCCATAATTAAAATTCACTTTGCTGCTGCCATATCTTCACTATTATCAATTTTTCTTGAGTTGCATTTTTTTTTTTTCAACCCCTGGTTATTTTCTGTCATTTCTTCTGTCTCAGTAGTCACCCCAGTGAGCACCATTCCCTCCCTCCCGGGAATCTGAGCACAAATATGTGCAACTCTTTTGACAAACAGTGGCTTCTTCCTGCTCCTTCATTCCCTCTAAGCCAGGGAGTAGTTTTATTAATGAGAGGAGAGAAAAGGAAATGCTAACTGGTATCTCAGTCTCTAGGTTTCAATTTCTCTCCTTAGTTGCCAGGTATTAGCTGGGACTTTCCTGGACAACAGGCTCTCCTCGAATTATTCTCTTGTTTTGGGTAAAACTTGTGTAAAGTTGGGGTTTCCCAGGTAGTGCAGCAGGAAAAAATTCACCTGCCAATTCAGGAAGCGCAAGAGGCCAAATTCGATCCCTGGGTCGGGACGATCCCCTGGAGTAGATAGCAACCCACTCCAGTATTCTTGCCTGGAAAATTACATGGGCAGAGGAGCCTGGCTGGCTGTAAACTGTGGGGTCTCAAAGAGTCAGACAGGGCTGAGCTCAGCACACGTGTACAAGAAGTTAGTAGCCTGTTGTGGTCATACTAGATCCGTCCACTAGATGGCACTCTTAGGCTAGTTTTGTTTTCAGTTTCCTACGAGGCCGTGGATTGATTTTCACCTTGCAGCAAGAACAGAGAGCCATGACTTTTGTTTCGTGATTTATTTGGCTGATTACAAGGACTAAAATATTTCACATTGTTTTGGAAATTGAGCTGTGCATTGTAATATTGAATAATCTGAGATAATTATGCAGTTATATATTGGAGGGGGCACATTAAAATGTAGGCCAACAGTAATAAACTGGTGAATGCTTCCATTGGGCTCTCCAGTCTTTGCTGCAGCAGACCAAAGAGACAGAAAGAGCAGAGTGACTCTTTACATAAAGATGGAACTTGTTTCCTTTTCTTTATTTCTGGCCATTTTATGGGATTCTGAATTCCCACCACCCCTAAAACCAGGCAACTTGATAGTGTATATATCTTCAATAAGAAACGGTAACTTTAAAATACAGGTTTGAGCGCTCAAATGAGTCCTCCGTGAACAAGGTCTCCAAGTTGACAGTGGAATTAATGGCAATTTATGGAAGCAAAATTCTTTTTATCTAGTTTATTAATTTGCTGAGTAAATTTTAAAAATCATTTACTGGAGTCAGGATAAATGAGCACTGAAGCTACATGTATTCAGAGTTCTAATCTGTAAATTTTCTGGAGGCCAGAAGTCAGCAGAAATGGAGAAAGTGCAAGAAAAAAAGAAATTCCCTAAACTTTAGTTGTCTTGAATGAGTTTTTGCAGAGCTATGAAAAAATATGAGAAATGTTTTATTGGTGTGGTTTAAACCTTTAAAATGTCAGATTTAAAGCAAATGAGAGAATGTAGATAGTAAAACTAGAAAGGGCCTTTCTAGTTTATCCAAGAGAAGGCTGTAACTTTTGCTGAGTGCAAAATTAGTATTGATGTTTCTTTTCTCCTGGAAACTTTGCCAATAACTACAAGTAACTGCACATTCCTTATAGTTTGGGTCTTAAAGGCTGGACTACTTACAAAAATGATTAATAGTGGAGACAGTTCTCCAATTTTCTTTTCAGTTTTAGAGATAACATTAAAAATAAAAGTATAAATATTAATGAGCACCACATTTACATGTAAGCCATAGTGTAAATAAAACTTTTAGAGAAATATGAGCAATTACAAACATTTGATATCTTTCTCCATATTCATTTTACCGGTGTGTTCTAATGTGCCTCCATTTTTTTCATTTCAATCCTAAATTAAATGCTAAATTTAATAAGACTGGTTGAATATTTATTTTTAATCTAAAAACTTTTAGGGCTTTATATTTATGTCTAGATCTATCACGTTAAACTTCAAGGTAGTATGTGTGTGTAGCCCTTATTTTATTAATTTTCCATAGCCATCTGCTTAGATGTAGAGAAAGGAGTGTAGGAAGTAGAAAGGAAGAATGGAAAGAAATAGCAATATAAAGGAGAAGTATGAAAGGAAAAAAGGAGAAAGGGAGGGAAGGAAAAGAAAGAACATGTTGATCTCTGTTATTTTCACGTCCTCCTTCTCTCTCATCTCTTAGCATGTGAGTGTAGAAAGAGACCTTTGGTTCGAATTGGACATGTCAATTAACTGTCAGCTTACTCATTCACACAGTAGCAAGCTCTTCAACGTGAGGTCTGTCTATGTAACACTCATGAGAGTGTTGCATAGATGAATCATAAGCATAATTAAACCCTAAACACATGGATGCTGCTGATTTGTTGTTGTTCAGTCGCTAAGTCGTGTCTGACTCTTTGAGACCCCATGGACTGCAGCACGCCAGGCTCCTCTGTCCTCCAGAGAGGACGCTGTCTGTGTCCTCCAGCATCTCCCAGAGTTTGCTCAGATTCATCTCCACTGAGTCAGTGATGCTATCTGACCATTTCATCCTCTGCCGCCTCCTTCTCCCATGGCCCGCAATCTTTCCCAGCATCTTTTCCAGTGAGTCGGCTCTTCACATCATGTGGCTGCACTTCAGCTTCAGCATCAGTGCTTCCAATGAATATTCAGCGTTGATTTCCTTTAGGATTGACTGCTTTGATCTCCTTGCATAAAATATACCTTGGATTATATAGGGAATTCTCTTGGAAAAAGAGATTGATTGAAAGGATAACCATGCCTCTCTGTACCCCTAGTATCACTGTGGCAGAAACACCCGTCCAGGAGCACTGTAGATATTCCTGAGTTCTTGAGTAGTAGCCAAGTCACACTGTTGAACTAAGTATTTTTCTTTTCAGCTCAGTTTTTCAAAAGAAAGTTTTCACATTAAGAAGAGCATGAACCAACAGAAATTCTGAACACTTTCAGAGTTGATTCCTTTTCATAACAAATATCCTAAAAACAATTCAGATGTAATATATCTCATTAACAAACATAATTTGAAGGTTATTGTTGTTCAGTTGCTCAATTGTGTCCAAATTCTCTGTGACCCCATGGACTGCAGCACGCCAGGCTTCTCTCTTCTTCACTATCTTCTGCAGTTTGCTCAAACTCATGTCCATTGAGTCAGTGATGCCATCCGACCATCTCATCCTCTGTTGCCCCCTTCTCCTCCTGCCCTCAATCTTTCCCAGCATCAGGGTCTTTTCCAGTAAGTTGGCTCTTCACATCAAGTGGCCAAAATATTAGAAGACAACTACTGTAAAGAGTGGCTAGCTCCAGGCTTCTCATCATCACGGCTCTCAAGTCCAAACTTCCTCCTCTGTGGTATCATAGATTGGCCCCTTTCAGCAAGCTCCTGGGCCAAAGCAAGTCTTTTGTGAACATTATTTGCACTTCCTTGGAGCTGTATATATACTACTTAAATAGCTGTATATATACTACTTAAATTTTCCAATATTAGTAGACTACCTAAATTAAAAATTCCTTAGAGAATGGAATGGAGGTTGTTGCTAGACCCCAAAACATCACCAATAGAGAGGTGGGTTGTTATAGTAGCTTTGAGTCAGATAAATCTGTTTTCAAATCTAAACTTTGAAAATTACTGAATGTTCGATACAGTGCTAAGTCACTCTGAAGTTTCCTGTGTGTACTTCATGGGGCTGTCTTGAGGATTAAACAAAGCCCAACTAGTGAACTCTACCATCTTCATTCATTCTGTTCTCTTATACAATATCACAGGAACAGAAATAGAAAAAAACTAAGAGGATGTGATGATGGGAAACAGAATGAAAAGGGAAAGTCATTTTTATTGGGAGAGGAGACATTAAATCCCTCTCTAGGGCATCTTCCCAACCCAGGGATTGAACCCAGGTCTCCCACATTGCAGGGAGTAAAGGATCCCTAGTCTGAGGCACTAGGGAAGCCTGAGAATGCTAGAGTAGGTAGCCTATCCCTTCTCCAGGGGAACTTCCTGACCCAGGAATCGAACCAGGGTCTCCTGCATTGCAAGCAGATTCTTTACCAGCTGAGCTACCAGGGAAACCCTATCAAATTGAAAAAGAGGTGATAAACTGAAGACCTAGCTCCACTTTCAGAATTAAGATTTTTTTTTTTTTAAATTTGTTGAGGCAAGCAGTAACTAGAACCATTGATTATATGAAGGGGGCAAGAGGAAGGTCACTGTTCTCATTACTTACTATTTAGATTTGACGTATATTGCCCCTCCCTTTTTAAATGTGCCCAGGCACTCACTGGGGTCTGACTCTTCATGACGCCATAAACTGTAGCCCACTAGGCCATTCTGTCTATGGAGTTTTCCAGGCAAGAATACTGGGGTGGGTTGCCATTTCCTACTCTAGGTCCCTTTTAAAATAATGGGCCTAAAAAGAGTAATGATATGTGAAAATACTTTTTTGTTAGACTGGCATTACTATGGATGTGGAAACATTTTACAATATCTAGTTAATCTTCTTAAATTTCACAATTAATAATTGACACTGATATTAAAAAAGGTTATTTTCTAGAAAGAGAAGATTAAAATCTCATGATATTATGAAAATAAACATTGAAATTTAGACTTGCATTCAGAAAAAACTTACATAAATCAAAAATTAATTCTACCTTAACAATAATAGTTAATCCTATTCCCAAATACAGTTTGGACTTACTAGGAAGGTAACCTTTGTTGATTCATTAACTCATTTATCTAAAAATTTTCTTAAATTTTTACTTTAGATTAGGTTCTGTGATAAGTGCTGGGAATCCAGTGATAAGTAAGATTATAACTTTCTACAAGGTGGTAACATTCAATGCTAAGTACACTCTGTTTAGAATCAAATATGAATGGATTTTTACATGTAATTTACTTGCATAGGCATACTTTCTACTGCTTTTCCAATTTAGCTTTTTGCATTTTGTACTATTCATATGAAGACTAAGCATAAAATTCCTTTAGTTACTAAAATTCATTAAAAGTGAAGAAGCCTCAACTCACAGAAATAAAAATAGCTTGAAGGTAGTTTATATGAAGCCTTTTTTTTCTTTTCAGAACTCGAAAGTGAAATTGCCAAGTAATTTGCCATGTGCAGTGATCTTCAAGGGGAAATTGTCACAGCAGTATACAAATTTCTTATGGATCACAGTACAAAATAATTCCTATTAAAGTTATCAGGAAATTATAGACTGTCAAAATGCCTTCTTGGAAATTCATGCTTTTAAGTGTTAGAATATCACACTGTGATGACTTACAACGAATAAACCCTAAGGTCTTTTAGTTGAATTTTACTCTGATGCTTGGAACTAATGATTCACTCCAGTGGGTATAGTTAGAAATTGAAGGCCTTTAAATAAAAATGAAGTATGATTCTATATCTCACCTCGAAACTCACAGTCACCGTCTCACTCACCCTCACTCCCAAGCCAGAGCAGTGATTTAGATGTGACAAGGTTCCTGAGAGATTTGAAATTTTCAGGGGACTAGTTTTAAGTGGCAAGTTTAGTTTTACTGTTTGCTTGAACTCCAAAAGAATTTCATGTTGAATAGCTCATGGGAAATTTAATTGGAAATATACTGGAAATCAGTGCTTTGTTCTCAGTGGGATATTAGCTACCTATTTATTCTTTAATTTCAACAAAAACCAGCATTTCAGGAAATATCCAAGAGATAAAATTGGGATTGGTATAAAAATAGTTGCTTAAATTCGAATGAAAATGGTCTACAGTATATACTTGTTTCAAGAAAAGTTACTGTTCATAAATCCCTGTTTCCTTCTTAAGAGTCCCTGTAAAGTGACCTCTTATTACATGTCCTTAAATAATATCACCAGGTCTATTGGATGTACTTACTCATCTTGACAGTATTATTGAAGCCTCACTATATATTAGGCTTCCTTGGTGGCTCAGATGGTAAAGAATCTGCCTGCAATGTGGGAGACCTGGGTTTGATCCCTGGGTTGGGAGGATCCCCTGGAGGAGGGCATGGCAACCCACTCCAGTGTTCTTGCCTGGAGCATCCCCATGGACGGAGGAGCCTGGCGGGCTGCAGTCCATGGGGTTCAAAGAGTTGGACATGACTGAGCGACTAAGCACAGTGCTATATATTCCCAAGATATCTGTGATATGATCCTTATCTTCAATTTAGCCACAGTCTAATTGATGAGAGGGACAGATCTATCCATTGAAACCAACATGAAACAAAGACTTCCATCTCTACGTGGATTGTATGTGGGCTACAAAAACACCATCTTTCTTTGCTCTGAAAAGGCAAGGTTTATATACCCATGTGTGATTTGACTCATAAGACATTTTCAGCCAAAACTATAAAATACATCTGTTAGCTTTGTTGTGACAAACGTTGAGAAGTGGCCGATGTTTATTTTTCTTATATTCCTTGGTCTAGTTCATTTACCTTTCTTTTGATGTTCTGTGTTATGGACTTAAATTCTGGCTGGCAAGAAAAAAAGAATAAAAGAAAATAGGGCCACAGGATTTAGAACACTTATCTGGACATAATTTAGAAGGCCAGAATTCATTGTTAAGAATTATTTCAACTGATTCAACTTGAAAAGAAAATGTGGTGCTTTTGGGATTTAAAAAATAATTTTCATTAATTTGGCTCCCTTATCTTTAGTATTGATATATACACTATATACCAGCATGCATAAGAAATAAATTAAAAATCAGCGAAGTAAGTAAATGTGCAACTGAGCACATGCATTAAGAAATCTCAAATTCTCTCAGATGTGCGCTGATGTTCAGTCATGTCGGCCTCTTTGTGACCCCATGGACTATAGTCCACCAGCTCCTCTTGTTCATAGAGTTTTCTAGGCAAGAATTGGAGAAGGCAATGGCACCCCACTCCAGTACTCTTGCCTGGAAAATCCCGTGGACAGAGGAGCCTGGTGGGCTGCTGTCCGTGGGGTCGCTAAGAGTTGGACACAGCTGAGCGACTTCCCTTTCACTTTTCACTTTCCTGCACTGGAGAAGGAAGTGGCAACCCACTCCGTTGTTCTTGCCTGGAGAATCCCAGGGACGGGGGAGCCTGGTGGGCTGCCGTCTATGGGGTCACCCGGAGTTGGACACGACTGAAGCGACTTGGCAGCAGCAGCAGCAGGCAAGAATACTGGAGTGGGTTGCTGTTTCATACTCCAGGGGATCTACCCACCCCAGGGATTGAACCCAGGTCTCCTGCATTGGCAGGCGGATTCTTTACCACTGTTGCCACCAATGTTTCAATATTTGGTGCAGTCATTTTTATAAATTATAGCAAAAATATTGTTATCATATGGGAAGTTGAATTTTACTTCCTAACTTTTTGCTTTAATGAACACATACAGAAACACACTAGGATATTTCAAATATATAAGAGAAAACAGAGGGTAATTTGCAATAATGTATCTTTTCTTAACAGAAAATGCTTGCCTTTCATGCATTGCTAGTTGTACCACTAGATGGAGCTCCATATTAGAAAGTCATCCATCTCTTCAAAGGAACTACTTGAGGGAAAAAAATAATGTATTGTTTATTCATTATATATTCCTTTAGAAATATGAAAACATATTAAACTTTAAAATGCAAACTAAATGTTTAATAAAATTTTCCTAAAGCTGACTAACCTATCTGGGAGTGAGATTACATGTAAGTATTTGAACACTAAAAATTTCAGAAAATTTCCAATTATCCTTTAATGAAAAATGTGACTCAACCCTCAGAAAAATCAACTCAAAATTTTGGGTCCTACAGAACATCTCTTACCAATCCATGGATAATGATACTGTCATGGGTATCCAGGTTGTATATGTCCCATTCTTATAAAAATATACTCTGCTGCTGCTGCCAAGTCGCTTCAGTCGTGTCTGACTCTGTGCGACCCCATAGACAGCAGCCCACCAGGTTCCCCCATCCCTGGGATTCTCCAGGCAAGAACACTGGAGTGGGTTGTGTTTCCTTCTCCAATGCAGGAAAGTGAAGTCGCTCAGTTGTGTCCAACTCTTAGTGACCCCGTGGACCACAGCCTACCAGGTTCCTCTGTCCATGGGATTTTCCAGGCAAGAGTACTGGAGTGGGGTGCCATTGCCTTCTCTGGTACTTTGCATATGTTAATGAAATTATCCTGTGACCAAGAGATATCATAAAAATATAACCTAACAGAAGGGAGTAATGAGTTATGGTGGACTTTGAGGTCAAGATGCTGGTGCTGAGCAAGACTGCCCTATTTCAGAAAATGCCTGTGATCATAGACTTAACTTCACCTGCTCAGTCAAGGAGTGAACCCATGCCCATAATGAGTTTTCAGCCCAGCAGAAAATAGGCCTCATCAGCTAACCATTTATTTATCTATTCACACAGCCCAGCAGTGGTATCATTGAGGGCCTATTGTGTAGAAGGCACCATGCTATTAATAATTAATGAAGATGACAAGCACTATTCATTACAAATTCTACACTGGAAATATGATTCCGATGAAATAGAGAAGGGGTTGATAAAAGGTGCCAAAATTGGTAGTAAAATGCTTTGTCAAGAAGGGGATATTTGAACAGGCTTTGGAAGCATATTTAGATATGTTAGTGATAAAGGTATTACTGAAAAGGAAACAAATGGCGTTGCATTGAATTGCATATAGGTATAGAGATAAGTGAGATTTAATAAAGTAAGGTATGAAAGTTAAAATGTGTGACTTACTTGTCATGTCACCTCTATTGAGATCCTAGCCTGGATATAACTATGTAGAAGACGTGCTGGTGAGAATTCTAGGATGGGAGAACTCCGGGTTACCTCTCTTTAACCTAGAACTTGTTCTTCATGAGTGTTTGAGGCTATAGCCTCTAAATCTGAGGTGCTTTTCACAGAAAAATTTAGATGTCTGAGTCTTTTATTTTTACAAATTTATGATATATTCAATGATAAGATTGGAAGATATAAAATAAAAAAATAAAAATTTGGAAAATTCTTTGGGACCACCATTTCATGTCCACATAAGCCCATCATACAGCTTGTCTCCATTTGGGAAGAATTGAAGAGCGTGGGAAGATAGTCACCAGGAAATCAGGCATTGGTTTTGGTTTTGGCTCTAGGAGAAGACTCTTGAGAGTTCCCTGGACAGCAGGGAGATCAAACCAATCAATCCTAAAGGAAATCAACCCTGACTATTCATTGGTTGATGAAGCTCTAATACTTTGGCCACCTAATGGGAAGAGCCAACTCATTGAAAAAGACCCTGATGCTTGGAAAGATTGAGGGCAGGAGGAGAGGGGGACGACAGAGGATGCGATGGTTGGATGGCAGCACTGATTCAATGGATATGAGTTTGAACACACTGCAGGAAATAGTGAAGGACAGGGAAGCCTGGTATGCTGCTGTCTCAAGGAGTTGGATACAACTGAACAACTGGACAACAACAACGACGACATCTAGGAACCCAGAGCAGAGAGTAATAGGGACAAGGACAGCTCTGTTAGTCCTTTTAGCATGGACCATTGTGATAATTCAAATAATAATAATTTTAAAAAACCTCAGAAATATCTTTTTTTTTTGTCTACTATGGTGGAAAATGTACGTGTGTTAGAGGATCTGGTGGCGGTTATGAACTGAGCCAGGAGCCCCTCAAGTGTCCTAGAAAGGTATTGTGCTCTTTTAGTGCATTTTGAGGAGGCTTTTAACAGAGAAATTGGGCTTCTCAATTCCTGGATGATGAGGGAAAGTCTAGGAAAGGCAGAGATTTGGGAGAGGGACAGAGAAAGGAACAATAAGAGAAATGACAGTGAAGTAGAACTTGGTTTTGTCTACCTTAATGCTTTGCTTCAAGTCCAGTACTAAAGTCTAATGAAATATTTGATACTTCTGGCTCCAAAACCAGTGCTGTTTTCATTAGTACGCTGAGTGAAGGACATAATTGCAATATAGGAAGCAAAGGAGAGAATAAAGATGTATTTCACATTGGCAGAGGAACTGGTTATGTTAGCACTTTAGATCAGAGCATCAGTGATTCAGAACACTCAAGCTTTCTTCCTTCATTCCGTGAATGCCCTCCAAATATTTGCCAAGTTGTCCTAAAATAGTTCTAGGGCCTAATCTTCATTCATCCATTATCCAGTGTTCACTGAGGCACTGTAGTAGATTTCTTAAGAAATCTAGTCTGAACATGATTCTTTTGGCTTGAAGTATTTATGAAAATTAGCCATTTATGTGCTGTCCCAGGAGGAAATAACATGAACTCTTTCATTACCCCTTTGCTGTATATTAACCCATTAAACCCAAGTATTCTCAAGTGGAAGTCACTCATTTCTGCTGTTGGTTAAGTCATCTTTATAACCACACTTTGAACTGCAATTGTATAACAAAGGAAATGATCTTGGAATGCATATATTAGAAAAGCATATGACAAAAAAATTTCAGCACCATATAGCTATCATAATTTTTAACAGAGGAGAAAAAGAAATACACTTCTCTAATGAGGGTTGTTTAGATGAATCACACTTTCCTTCCTCTTCATAGACTCTATGACAATATAATATATACATGGGAAATGACATAAGAGATTTAGTTCCTACACTATGAGGTAAACTTGTCAGCCTTTAATAAAATAAGTAAATTTTCATTCTAGCCAGGATCTGAAGAGTTGAGAACCTCCAACATGGAAGTTAAAGAATAATAAGGAAAAGAAAGGTGAAGTAGGGCCTAACCAGTGGGATTTATGGGTTAAATCTAGAGATCTTAACTCACTGTTTTGGGGATCTTAACAAAGGCTTGTCTCTTTAGGTAAGAAGTTAGTAAATAATCTTTCACATTGCTTATCTAATTCATTATCTTTTTTAAAATAATGAAATTACTCTTTGACATCCCTTCCAATTAAGATTGTCTACTTATCTGAAATATTAGAATCTCCAGCTAGGGATCGAAGAAAATTTGAATACTGACAGAACATTTTTATGATATAGAATAAAACTAGTTTGTATTTGATAGTAGAAAATTCACCATTATTTGGAAACTCATCACTATAACAACTGTTGGACGACAGAAACTGTTTATTAATAATGACCCTACATAGCTAGGGTATTAAATTAATACTGAACCAATCAGCCATCCAGTTAAAAAGAAAATTGCAATATTATTTTCTTGGATTTTTAATATAATTTGAAGCCATCAAAATTAGATGGAACCTTGGAATTAAAACATATTATACAAATGTGTTTGGCTGAGACTGAAATAGATGGGGAAAGTGGACAGGAACCAAAAGAACATTTATAATGCAAAACTATTCTAAACTGACAACAGTGACCTTCTGCTGCATAGAAATTGAGAAGTGACATTGTTTAATGTCAACAAAGGAGAAGCCAAATACTTTCTTTACATAGGCCAGAAAGAAATAATTTGCCATGGAAACCTTTCCCAATGTCAGACAAACCATGTATTTCCAGTCTGGTCAGGAACCCTATGACATTCTAATTCTTTGTAAAGTGTGAGAGAGGTCACATGCCGTCTTTATTTCTTATCTTAATTTACTAGAAACTTGAGTACTTATTGTGTATCAGGCACTAAGCTAGATGATAGGCATATCCTTGACTTGAAATACTGTGTTGGATACACAGAGAGAAAAAAAGAACACATAGACTTTCTATAGAAAACTCTATACAGTCCACAAAAACAAGACCAGGAGCTGACTGTGGCTCAGATCATGAACTGCTTTTTGCCAAATTCAGACTTAAATTGAAGAAAGTAGGGAAAACCACTAGATCATTCAGGTATGGCCTAAATCAAATCCCTTACAATTATACAGAAGAAGTGAGAAATAGATTCAAGGGATTAGATCTGATAGAGTGCCTGAAGAACTATGGACGGAAGTTTGTGACATTGTACAGAAGGCAGTGATCAAGACCATCCCCAAGAAAAAGAAATGCAGAATGGCAAAATGGTTGTCCAAACAGCCTTTACAAATAGCTGAAAAAAGACAAGACACAAACGGCAAAGGAGAAAAGGAAAGATATTCCCATTTGAATGCAGAGTTCCAGAGAATAGCAAGGAGAGAAAAGAAAGCCTTCTTCAGTGATCAGTGCAAAGAAATATAGGAAAACAATAGAATGGGAAAGACTAGAGATCTCTTCAAGAAAATTAGAGATACCAAGGGAACATTTCATGCAAAGATTGGCACAATAAAGGAAGGAAATAGTATGGCCCTAACAGAAGCAGAACATATTAAGAAGAGGTGGCAAGGATACACAGGAGAACAATATAAAAAAGATCTTCAGATAATCACGATGGTGTGATCACTCACCTAGAGCCAAACATCCTGGAATACAAAGTCAAGTGGGCCTTAGGAAGCATCACTGCAAACATAGCTAGTGGAGGTAATGGAATTCCAGTTGAGCTATTTCAAATGCTAAAAGATGATGCTGTGAAAGTGCTGCACTCAATATGCCAGCAAATTTGGAAAACTCAGCAGTGGCCACAGGACTGGAAAATGTCAATTTTCATTCTAATCCCAAAGAAAGGCAATGCCAGAGAATGCTCAAACTACCACACAATTGCACTCATCTCACATGCTAGCAAAGTAATACTCAAAATTCTCCAAGCCAGGCTTCAGCAATACATGAACCAAGAACTTCCATATATTCAAGCTGGATTTAGAAAAGGCAGAGGAACCAGAGATCAAATTGCCATCATCTGCTGGATCATTGAAAAAGCAAGAGAGTTCCAGAAAAACATCTACTTCTGCTTTATTGACTACGCCAAAGCCTTTGTATATGTGGATCACAACAAATTGTAGAAAATTCTGAAAGAGACGGGAATACCAGACCACCTGACCTGCCTCCTGAGAAATCTGTATGCAGGTCAAGAAGCAACAGTTAGAACTGGACATGGGACAACAGACTGGTTCCAAATAGAAAAAGGAGTACGTCAAGGCTGTATATTGTCACCCTGCTTATTTAACTTATATGCAGAGTGCATCATGAGAAACGCTGGGCTGGAAGAAGCACAAGTTGGAATCAAGATTGCTGGGAGAAATATCAATAACCTCAGATATGCAGATGATACCACCCATATGGCAGAAAGTGAGGAAGAAATAAAGAGCTTCTTGATGAAAGTAGAAGAGGAAAGGGAAAAAGTTGGGTCGGAAAACTAAAATCATGCCATCTGGTCCCATCACTTCATGGCAAATAGATGGGGTAACAATGGAAACAGTGAGAGACTACTTTTTTGGGCTCGAAAATCACTGCAGGTGGTGACTGCAGCCATGAAATTAAAAGACGCTTACTCCTTGGAAGGAAAGTTATGACTAATCTAGACAGCATATTAAAAAGCAGAGACATTACTTTGCCAACAAAGGTCCATCTACTCAAAGCTATGGTTTTTCCAGTAGCCATGTATGGATGTGAGAGTTGGACTATGAAGAAAGCTGATCGCTGAGGAACTGATGCTTTTGAACTGTGGTGTTGGAGAAGACTCTGGAAAGTCCCTTGGACTGCAGGGAGATCTAACCAGTCCATCCTAAAGGAAATTAGTCCTGAATATTCATTGGGAGGACTGATGTTGAAGCTGAAAGTTTAATACTTTGGCCCCCTTATTGGAAAAGCCCCTAATGCTGGGAAAGATTGAAGGCAGGAGGAGAAGGGGATGACAGAGGATGAGATGGTTGGATGGCATCACTGACTCTATTGACATGAGTTTGAGCAAGCTCTGGGCCTTGTTGATGGACAGGAAAGCCTGGTGTGCAGTCCATGGGGTCACAAAGAGTCAGACATGACTGAGAGACTGAACTGAACTGAATTGAGACTTTCTGTGTCCCATCTTTCCATTGATATTACAATCAATAAATGCCGTTGTTTTAGGACATAACATCATTGTATGCACAGTTAGGAAAGAGAAAGTGCTGCTAGTTAATCTATGCCAATCTGAAGTTTTTAAATCATACTGTAATTTTAGGAAAAATGTTCCTCTTTAATGTGGAAAAAACTGAATCATGTTGTCTTTCTCTCTCATGAGTGACACCAGGGCTGAGCGTAGTTGTGTAGTTCACAAACCCAGCATTTTCTCTGCAGTATTCTATGAAACAAGTAGCTATGCAGAATTTGAGTATGTGTATCTGAGAAACATGAACTGTGTCGACAACAAAATATCCCATGCTCAAAGAAATTTGGGAAATGATAAATGAAGCAGCATTAAATTCTACTGTAGGATATCATAATATCTTTATTTTCGTGGGACACATGATGGTATTGGAGTTCATAGAAAATATGAATGCATTTGGAGTTTTTTGAGAGCAAGTCCAAATTTATGTCAATTCCTTCTCTAATTTTTAGGTTTCTAAGAGGCACAAAAAGGTAAGATAGAAGTAAAGTGCACACTCTCCCTTCCTTGGCCGTATGTCTGTGCCTCATGCAACTTTCCTACCTTATTAACATGATTTGGGCAAGAAGGAGAGCTCAAAGATACCTCTTTGTTCTTGAACCACACTTACAAATATTTCCCAACCTCTTGTTCCCTGGGAATCAATCTCCATTAGAATATACTCCTCTTCCTTGCTCAGCTTCTTAGTCATTCCTTTTCACAGGGAAGCATGTGTTTTCTCCACAGATGGGAGGCTGGGTGGTGTTCCAAGTTCTGGACTGAGTGTTTGTGTAGGGAGCATGTCAGCAAGCCTATCTGGCCACATACTTACACAACATAGTCCAGTCTAGCTTTTATCTGTAATAAGCATCCAATTTCATCTCCAACTCTCTTGTACTCTTTGTTGGTTCTTAATTCTGGCATAAAAGTCTTATTGCTTAAACCCCAAAGCCCCAGAGATTTTTGTTTGTTTGTTTGTTTGATCTCTTTACATTGAAAGTGCCTGGGAGAGTCAGACCCAAGCAGATAACTCTTTATGACATATCCTCTAACCTCACACAAGCGTCTCCCAGTCATCAAAGAATATCTTAAAATAAGACATATCTTAATTTAAGAGGCATTATAGAAGCCCATGAATCCAAAACCCCATACAAAAACTCTTAAAATAGCATTAATGTGTTAGTCACTCAGCCGTGTTTGACTCCTTGCAATTCCATTGACTACAGCCTTCCAGGCTCCTCTGTCCATGGGGTTTCCCAGGTAAGAATTTCGGCGTGGGTAGCCGTTGCTTTCTCCAGGGCATCTTCCCAATCAGGGATTGAACCCAAGTCTCCTGTATTACAGGCAGATTCTTTACCATCTGAGCTATCAGGAAAGCTTAACTCTACACAAGTTTTCCAAGAATGAACCATTCATTCCTGCCGAGGCCTCAAAAAAGACCTTTTTTTCTTTCATTATCTTTTTAAAAATCTTTTTATTTTGCACTATATAAAACAACAGCAACAACTGTAAAATACTGCTCCTCTTCACATTTGTATGAATTCTAGGAAATTATTGTCTTTTTCTCTGAAGAAATAACCCAGACAAAAAGAAAAGGTAATACCTTTTTCACAATACCGCATTGTGAAAACTACAAACCCCAGAAGTCAACAGTTGGACAATACCCCCGGGGCAGGGGAGAAAACAATTCTTGCAAGAGATGAGATAAGCTGGGGAAATGATCATCTCATAGCCACTGACCTAGACAGTAGGTACCTTCCCCCCCTGGTACCCACTGTCACCACCTCAAAGGGATGATTTTTCAGTCTATGATATGAACTCTTTTCAAATGTTGTATGTGTTGCTTTGAGGAGAGGTGCAACAAGAAATGTTCTAGTATGAATAAGGATCAGAAATCAGGAAAAGAATCCACAGTGAAAAGAAAGCCCAGAAGTGTCAATGTCTTGCTCTTCAACCAGTGCTTTCATTAGGCCCCAAAGACAATCTCAAAAACATTTGAGAGTGCTAGTCAGCATACACTACACATCCCTCCACCCTGCAGGGACACTTTCTGACTAGATGCCGGATCTAGAGATAGCTGGAGTTGAACATTCTCCAGTTGTTTTAGTTCTGTGATGTCTGATGCCATTCAAGCCACTTCCTCTCTGAGAAAATGGCAATGATAGGGAATAGGATGGCTGTAACCCATTCATTTCTTCATCTTCCTTCCTGGAAAGCCAACACTTTTAGGAAGAATGAGGACCCTCTCTCCTATCTTTCCATTTCTCTCCAAAGCTTTGCAAGGTTGTTGGTCCAGAAGAATTTTGAAAGCTCAAAGAAAGCCTCTCTTATTATGATCTTAATAGAATTCTTAGGGACAGTTGTAGCTCTCTTTTACTTGCTGAAACTTTTAATTCTTTCCTTTCAATTCTGTGTGTGTAATATCCATGAAGGGTGAGAATAGTAGATGAAAACTATTTCAGCCTTTCTTAATCTGTATAAAAGTCTAAAATAGCTTTTCTCTTTTGCCTCTTCTTCTTTTTTCTCCTTTTAGAGGGAGTTTTCTGGCAAATTCTGGGTTGGGAAACTTCAGTCATTGTCACAAAATCTAAATGTAAATCCAATGAATACTTTTCAAAGGCAATTGCAAAATAATAATATAACCATCTAGAAAACGTTCAGTCTTGACTGAGTCTTGCTCATGCTGTGGTGTACTTTGAAGAGAATTCTTTATCATGTTATTGACATTCTCAGTATTGGAAAATTACTAAAGAGGAAACATTATAAGCCGTTGACATTTTCTTTTGGGGATTTTGCCCAGGATTTAGGAAAATGAATGAGGCATGTGAGAAAACATTAATAGGTAATGTTGGCATATTGTAGAAATTTAACTGTGTGCTATTTCTTAAAACTGTACAACAAACTTTGAAAAGTGGAGACTTCGAAAGATAAAGGTCACTGTAGCATAAGGAACAGTAAGAACATGTTACAGATTCCAAGCAGTCTAAGAAACCAGAATGGAAAGAATAATTTTCCTGTCATGAAGGGAAAATGGGCCATTTTTTGTCAATCAGCTCTGCCTCTGAGTCCTTGTTCTGCCTTAGAAGGGGATTAGAATCCCTCTCCTTTCTTCTTATATGGGACCCAAGGAGAATTGGAATGTGTGGGGCATATGTTTCCTTGAGAATGTAACCTATAAGAATTTATCCTAGGGCCAGATTCTCCTTGAAATACAAGGCAGAGATGTTTTGCCAGTAATATCTGAGCCATTGATTATGTTCTGCAATCTGTCCTGTTTCTGTGAGATAACTTTCGAGGATGATAGAACAGAATGTATTTCTATGCACCTTGCGTCACCTCCATTGTCGCAGTTGTTTTTGAGCTCAAAGAAAGAAAAGTAGACTCTGTAAATAAAATATAGAGCATCTTTTTAATTTTTATCCTGTTAAAGTCCTGAGAAGTCAGTGCTCCAAAATCAAAGCTGTAAATCTGAGATTTTTAAATATCCACACATAATTGGTGAAATTTCAGTAACTGATCAATTGGATACCTAAAAAGAACTGATAAAGTATTGAGAGTATCTCTATAATTCATATAAATGTGTTTGTGAACCAATCATTTGCACAGCTTCTCTATCCAAGTCATTCATATTTCCTATTATTTTCCCTGGAGTTGCAATATTCCTCCATTTCTTAGTCACAGAAAAGCTCAAACCAGGAGTTCCTAGCCTTTCTTTGGAAGTTTATTATTGTTTAGTTACTAAATTAGTGTCCAACTTTTTTGCAACCCCATGGACTATGTCTGCCAGGCTCCTCTGTCTGTGGGATTTCTCAGGTAAGAATATTAGAGTGGGTTGCCATTTCCTACTCCAGAGTATCTTTCCAACACAGGGATTAAACCTGTGTTTCTTGTGTCTCCTGCATTGGCATGTGGGTTATTTACCACCAAGCCACGTGGGAAGTTCACTTCTTTGGAAATAGACACATTTAAAAGTTGTATAAAGATCTGGATGTTCTCGTTTGATCCCTCAATGCACACACAAGTACAAAAACAGTGTTTAGACTATTTCAGAATATTCACTGGTACCCTGAAAGCATGGCCATATAAATGGTTTTCCCAGGAGAGTCCCAGTTTATTCCTGTTTCCAGTGTCCCAAATGTCTTTAGTAGTTTCCTCCTTAGGACAGTAAATCACACGGAATCCCTACCTAAAAAGCACAGTTAGGTTAAAAATGTAAAAATAAATAAAAGTGAAATCAAGGTTGGTGAATGTAGCATCTCAAATTAGCCTATGCAAACATTATATACTCGTTCAGATTAATAAGAGATTCTGTTAGGAACACTTCAGTTCCTCAGGAAATGGTCATCTTACTTATAGCACCATTTCATTTAGAATAAAAACACCCAGACATTCTTTGT
Source organism: Odocoileus virginianus (assembly GCF_023699985.2). Classification (NCBI taxonomy): domain Eukaryota; kingdom Metazoa; phylum Chordata; class Mammalia; order Artiodactyla; family Cervidae; genus Odocoileus; species Odocoileus virginianus. Next base: position 13,855,738 of record NC_069697.1, read on the forward strand.
AGGATTGTCTGTGTAAGGAAATTCAGTTTTTTCTTTCACTGTTCACATGAATTGTTGGTCTTGACATTCTAAAAAGTCTGGACTACAAATCAAACTGCCATTATGTAAAGAATTCTCTTTAAACAAAAACTCTTCCATTTCTCACTTGTAATAACCAAAATCCAAATGATTGAAAACTCACTGAAGAGTTCCAGTCACTGCAATTCAATGTGGCTATCAAGGGAATATCTGAACATAAATTTTATAAAGAGCTTTAAACCTAGAGAAACATTTTTTTTTTCCACAAAAGCCTTCAAAACATACCCAAGGAGACAAATTATTGAACATGAGTCTATTATCATTTTCAGAACATGACATAAGATAAAATTTTATTTTTTTAGAGTTTACAAAATGATTCTTTTCCCCAACTCCTTTCACAGTTTATTCACCTGTAAGCCTATGTATATCCTGTATATTATTTAGTTTATATAACTGGCCATTAGATGACATGAACTATAAATCACAGTATGAAATAGGTCTTTTTTGGCCAAACAGAAGGGAAAAGAAAGAGACAATAGCTGCCTTTATTTCATTTTACTCCAGATTGGTGAAAATTTTATATAATGAAGTTTCCAAATCTAAATGGACATCGTCAAACAAAGACTGTGTTGAAAAATCAGGATAAAACTGATGAAAAGCACATTTTATTATTAGGAGGTTTCCATTCCTAAATGCTAATCCTTTTAAAAAATTATAAACTGTGTAAATACATAGATAAGCAATAACTATCACTTAAGAAAATGTTTACGTTGTAATGTCTAAGTGGACATGGAGGCAAAATTATAAAAATCTCCCAGTTGAGTATGGGTGTGTGCAACAAAACACCTCTGGACTCTGGACAGTGGATACAAGATGAAAAACCATCAATTTAGAATATAGACAATGAGATATCCTCTTCTGTTGTTGTTAAGTTGCCAAGTTGTATCCAACTGTTTGTCACTGCAGCATGCCAGTTTCCCCTGTCCTTCACTATCTCCCAGTTTGCTCAAATTCATGTCCACTGAGTCAGTGATGCTATCTAACCATCTCATCCTCTGCTACCCCCTTCTCCTGTTGCCCTCAATCTTTCCCAGTATCTGCGTCTTTTCCAATGAGCCTGTTCTTTACATCAGGTGGCCAAAGTATTGGAGGGAGCTTCAGCATCAGTCCTTCCAATGAATACTCAGGACTGATTTCCTTTAGGATGGACTGGTTTCATCTCCTAGCAGCCCAAGGTACTCTCAAGAGTCTTCTCCAACACCACAATTCAAAAGCATCAGTTTTTCACCACTCAGACTTCTTTATGGTCCAACTCTCTTATCCATACATGACTACTGGAAAAACCATAGCTCTGACTATACAGACCTTTGTCAGCAAAATGATGTCTCTGCTTTTTAATACACTGTCTAGATTTGTCATAACTTTTCTTCCAAGGAGCAAGTGCCTTTTAATTTCTTGGCTACAGTAACCATCTGCAGTGATTTTGGAGCCCCACCAAAATAAAATCTGACACTGCTTCCACTTTTTTGCCTTCTATTTGCCATGAAGTGATGGGACTGGATGCCATGTTCTTAGTTTTTTGAATGTTGAGCTGTAAATCAACTTTTTCACTCTCCTCTTGCACCTTCATCAAAAGGTTCTTTAATTCCTCTTCACTCTCTGCCATTAGAGGGTTGTCATTTGCATATCTGAGGCTGTTATTTTTCCTGGCAGTGTTCAGTCCAGCTTGTAATTCACCCTGCCCAGCATTTCACATGATGTACTCTGCATAGAAGTTAAATAAGCAGGGTGACAAAATACAGCCTTGTTGATCTCCTTTCCCAGTTTCGACACAGTTGTTCTGTGTCTGGTTCTAACTGTTGCTTCTTGAGACAAGTAAGGTGTTCTGGTACTCCCATCTCCTTAAGAATTTTCCAGTTAGTTGTGATCCACATGGTCAAAAGCACAGCATGGCTTATACCTTCATTGGGTTAATTGAGGCCCTTCACCACAACAAGAATGGAGATCCATAGCAGGGAGATATCCTCTACTTAAAATCAACTAATTAAATGGACAGTGTTTGGAAACAGACTTCTCCTTCTCACCTGCCTACCTCACCCATGGACAGAAATGAGCTCAGGGTACAGAGAATTGGAGTTTTTTCTATAGTAATTTAAGTCATAGAAAGTACAAGTAATATACAGTGACACCTGAAGCACATAATTTTCAGAGGGAAAGCTTCTTTACATGTAGTACAAAATAATTGTCTTCATTTGTAGAGCTCATGACTTACATCTTTTGCTAGGAATGAATTTTATTAAATTATAGTTTTCAGTGATCATTTATTAATAAAAACGTCTCATTAGGCAATTTGGTGTGCCTAACAAGTACTGTGACTAACACTATGATTACATTCAAATTAAACATAAACACTAGGAGATACTCATCTAAAATGACTTAAGCATAATTTAATTACTATATATCAAAACATACCCATTACATAATTCAGATTGTATTGACCAAATAGTAGATCACAAATACAGTGTGATCTTATAAGACTGGATAATAAATTCATTTATTCAATGTTCGAGAAGATATTTTAGGAAAGATTCTTAGGGAAGTTGTGATGAAGAGAAGAAATCCATTTTTTTTTTTCAAGTTTAGATTCTTTATTTTCCAGACTGATTTTTCTAGTTTGATGATCAATCAGTTCAAAACCAATTGCACAGTTGACTGCAAATAGAATTTGCAAAACCAATTGCACAGTTGACTTTCTGAATGTAAATAGAAACTCATGGCAACATATCCTGACTCTCACATGTTTAACAGTTACGTATCTAATATCTTCTTCTATGACATAAAGTTAAGAAGAAATGGAGCAAAATATTTTTACTTCTCAATACTTTAAACAAGGAACTTCATGGTGGGAAGAGCTCATCTGCCATGGGGGAAAAATCTGCCCCCAATTTTCAAGATCCCATCTCAGTTCTTCTCAAGACAGTAAATGGTTTGAAACTCACTTTCCTAATTAGAAGAATTAAGCTGTGGGATAACAGAACTCTTGTGTTAGAATGGGATTCTGAGGTGGCTCAGTGGTAAAGAATCTGCCTGACAATGAGGGAGACTCAAGAGACATGGATTCGATCCCTGCATTGGGAAGATTCCCTAGGGAAGGATTTGGTAACCCAGTCTAGTATTCTTGCTTGGGAAATCCCATGTCCAGAGGAGCATACTGCTTCTCTGGGCTACTGTCCATGGGGTTGCAAAGAGTCGGACATGACTAAGCAACTGAGCACACATGAACATGTTAGAATACAGGTTTAAATATTTCACACTGGACTGTTTTAACATGTATGATTTTTTATTGGTGTTCCCTGGTGATTCAGCGGTGAAGAATCTGCCTGCCAATGAAGGAGATGTGGGTAGGGAAGATCCCTAGGAGAAGAAAATGGTAACCCACTCCAGTATTCTTGCTAGGAAATCTCATGGAAAGAGGAAACTGGTGGGCTATAGTCCATGGGGTCACAAAGAGTCATACATGACTTAGAGACTAAACAACAACAATGTTTTGATTTCAGTAAGAAACAATTTTGAACTAAGCTCATACTTTCAAATTGATTCCACAAATACTGCTTAAGCACAGTACTGGAGATTAAAGTCAGGTCCAGGCACAAACTTAGAGACCCTGTGATCTTTCATAGTGAAGATTCTCCTTAAGTTGAAGCTTACTTTATGAAGGTCACAGAAATTTAAGGTCACATGGAAATTTAAGAACAAAGGGAACTCCAACTTGCAAAGTCAGAGACATGGATCTATACTGGTCTTTGTACACAATCTAAAATTTTTTATCTTCAAATGTAAGTTACTGTAAAATCTGGTACCCCAGTTATCCACTGCAGATGGTGATTGCAGTCATGAAATTAAAAGACACTTACTCCTTGGAAGAAAAGTTATGACCCACCTAGACAGCATATTAAAAAACAGAGACATTACTTTGTCAACAAAGGTCTGTCTAGTCAAGGCTTTTATTTTTCCAGTAGTCATGTATGGATGTGAGAGATGGACTATAAAGAAAGCTGAGCACTGAACAATTAATGCTTTTGAACTGTGGTGTTGGAGAAGACTCTTGAGAGTCCCAAGGACTACAAGGAGATCCAACCTGTCCATTCTAAAGGAAATCGGTCCTGAATATTCATTGGAAGGACTGATGCTGAAGCTGAAACTCCAATACTTTGGCCACCCGATGCGAAGAGCTGACTCATTTGAAAAGACTCTGATGCTGAGAAAGATTGAAGGCAGGAGCAGAAGAGAATGACAGAGGATGAGAATACTCCAGTATTCTTGGACTTCCCTGTGGTTCAGCTGGTAAAGAATTTGCCTGTAATGAGAGCGACCTGGGTTCGATCCCTGGGTTGGGAAGATCCCCTGGAGAAGGGAAAGGCTGTGTATTTCAGTATTCTGCCCTGGAGCATTCCATGGACTGTATAGTCCATGGGGTCGCCAAGAGTCGGACAGGACTGAGAGACTTCCACATTCTCTTTTATAGCTGAGTTGGATGCTGCTCTTAAAGGTGAACTAAGATTAAAAACCTAGACTGTAAAATCAAGCATAGTAATCTACTGAAATGGGTAACTAGGAAGATTGTAATAGCTTTAGGTAATTCTGTAATCTTACGTGGTAAAGCCTTTATCCTTTCCTGGTTCCTAATTTCCCTTTATACGGGTTCAACATCTCCAACCTGTATTATATGCTTGGCTTTCCTTTACTGGTGTAGCTAATGTGCTCTCTGAAAATTGTTCTTTCTGTATTACTGTGTATGCTTTTTCCTTCAGACTACTCCTTAAAGAATAGAATCTTGGTTACAAGTACCCAGATTTTAGAGCCTATACTACAATTTTATTTCAGTTTCTGTTCCTAATTACTATTGCTCAAATTTGTTTATAGTATAATTGCAGGAAATGTTTTTTTTTTCAGATGTAAATATGGCTTTCATGATAATTAGACTAGAGGATATTTTAGATCTTTGCAGTTCTAAATAGGGGGAAGGAAGTCATCCATACAGATCATCCACATTGTTCAAAATTTCTTTTTCCAATGTGGTTGTTTCCTAATTATTGCACCAGTGTCTCCATTTTAAAGGAACTATTTTAAAGGAACCCAGTGTTCAGCTCAGTTGAAAGTTGAAACAATTACCCATCCATTAACAGGCATGTTTATTAACATTCCTCTCCCATATACTGTATATCTATTTTGTGATTACATTTTTCTATGTACATGGACTCACTTTTCAAACAGCAATGATCATTGATTTATTATTGGCAAAATTGGTTCCTAGAGGTTATATGTAACTTAGAGAGGTGTTCCTTGGTGAGTTGTAATTGCTCATTAATCACTTTTTCTACACTAATAACACATGATACAGAAATTTAATTGCTCTCAAAGGTATGCTGTTATAGAATAACTAGATATTTTAATGAATATTTAAAAACCATTAAGACCAAAGGTTAGAAGGTGTTGAACATATAAGAACATTAACCATTTTTGTAATTTGGAATTAATTTTGAATCTATAGAAACCTGAAGGTACTATTGTCACTTCTTAAATAGTCCTTGTATTTGTTTTCTAATGCTGGATAATACATTTTCACACATTTAGAAATTTTAAACAACACTGATTTATTAGTGCACAATTTTTCTACAGCAACATTACAAGAAGATGGGGCTGGGTTCTCTGCTCAGTTATGAGGCCGAAATCAAGTATTTTTCAGGGCTGATTTCTAATTAGGAGGAGCTGGGGAAGAATCTTCTAGAAGCGCATCCAGACAGTTGGCAGGGTCTAGCTCCTTGCAGTTTATATTCTAAGATCCTGAAGTTTTTCCTCCTAAAGAATTTCTAGAGGCCATCCTCAGGAGCTTTCTGTATGACCACCTCCATCTTCAAATTAACATTGGGGTTTCAAACCTCTCACTTACACTTTTGTAATTATCCAGTGAAAACTTTTTGGTTTTATATTTAAAATTTTTTATTGACCATATAGTTGATTTATAATATTATATTAGTTTTGTGTGCACAATACAGTGATTCAGAATTTTTAGGTTATGTTCCATTTACAGTTATTCTGAAATATTGGCTATTATACTTGTACTATACATTACATCCTTGCAGCTTATTTATGTTATGCATAGTTGTTTGTAAAAGCTCCCTATTCATGATGCCTTTGAGTCTCATTCATTCTTCCTTGAATTAATGAAGTTTAACCAAGAAAGTAACCATTCCCACTTTTCGTTTCTTGACCTATGTAATGTCTGACTCTTTGTGACCCTACAGACTGTAGCTCACAAGGCTTCTCTGTCCATGGGACCCATTCCCTTCTCCAAGAGATCTTCCTGACTCAGGGATTGAACCTACATCTCTTATGTCTCCCGCATTGGCAGGCAGATTCTTTACCACTAGTGCCACCTGGAAGCATGGCCTTGCTCACCAAAACAAGACCCAGTTTTCCACACAGCCAGCCCCTCTGATCAGGAAGCTTGCATAAGCCTCTATCCTCATCCAGAATGAAAACCACAGTCACAGAAAACTAACCCCATGAACAGTATGAAAAGGCAGAAAGATATGACACTGAAAGATGAAACCCCACCCTTACCCCCCACCCAGGTCAGTAGGTGTCCAACATGGAGAAGAGTGGAGAGCTAACTCCAGAAGGGATGAAGAGGCTGAGCCAAAGTGGAAATGATGCCCAGTTGTGGATGTGTCCAGTGGCTAAAGTAAAGTCCAATGCTGTAAAGAACAGTATTGCATAAGAACCTAGAATATTAGGTCCATGACCACAGTAAATTGGACGTGGTCAAAGAGGAGATGGCAATAGTGAACACTGACAGTTTAGGAATCAGTGAACTAAAATGGATGGGAATGGGCAAATTTAATTCACTGTTACATCTTCTATTGTGGGCAAGAATCCCTTAGAAGAAATGAAGTAGCTCTCATGACCAAGTAAAGAGTCCAAAATGCAGTACTTGGGTGAAATCTCAAAAATGACAGAATGATCTTGGTTCATTTCCAAGGCAAACCATCCAATATCACAGTAATCCAAGTCTATGCCCCAACCACTAATGCCAAAGAAGCTGAAGTTCAATGGTTCTATGAAGACCTACAAGACCTTCTAGAACTAACACCAAAAAATATGTCCTTTTCATTATAGGGGACTGGAATGCAAAAGTAGGAAGTCAAAAGATACTGGGAGTAACAGGAAAATTTGGCCTTGGAGTACAGAATGAAACAGGGCAAACAAAGGCTAACAGAGTTTAGCCAAGAGAATGCACTGGTCATAGCAAACCAACAACACAAGAGATGACTCTACACATGGATATCACCAGATGGTCGATACTGAAATCAGAATTATATTCTTTGCAGCCAAAGATGGAGAAGCTCTATACAGCCAGCAAAACAAGACCAGGAGCTGACTGTGCCTCAGGTCATGAACTCCTTATTGCCCTCAAAACAGTAGGGAAAAACCACGAGGCCATTCAGATATGACCTAAATCAAATCCTTTTTGATTATACAATGAATGTGACAAATGGATTCAAGGGATTAGATCTGATAGACAGAGTGCCAGAAAAAATATGGACAGAGGTTCAAAACATTGTACAGGAGGCAGTGATCAAGACCAACCCCAAGAAAAAGAAATGCTAGAAGGCAAAATGGTTGTCTAAGGAGGCTTCACAAATAGATGAGAAAAGAAAAGTATAAGGCAAAGGGGAAAAGGAAAGATATACCCATCTGAATGCAGAGTTCCAAAGAATAGTGAGGAGAGTTAATGAAGCCTTCCTCAGTGAACAATATAAAGAAAGAGGAAAACAATAGAATGGGAAAGACTAGACATCTCTTCAAGAGAATGAGAGATACCAAGGGAATATTTCATGAAGAAATAGGCACAGTAAAGGAGAGAAATGGTATGAACCTAACAGAAGCAGAAGATATTAAGAAGAGGTGGCAAGAATACACAGAACTATAGAAAAAAGATCTTAATGACCCAGAAAACTAGCATGGTGTGATCACTCACTTAAGAGCCAGACATCCTGGAGTGTGAAGTCAAGTGGGCCTTAGGAAACATTACTACAAACAAGGCTAGTGGAGGTGATGGAATTCCAGCTAAGTTATTTCAAATTCAAAAAGATGATGCTGTGAAAGTGCTGCAGTCAATATGCCAGCAAATTTGGAAAACTCAGCAGTGGCCACAGGACTAGAACAGGTCAGTTTTTCATTCCAATCCCAAAGAAAGGCAATGCCAAAAAATGTTCAAACTACTGGACAATTGCACTTATTTCGTATGCTAGCAAGGTAATGCTTAAAATCCTTCAAACTAGGTTTCAACAGTAAGTGAAACAAGAACTTCCAGATGTTTGAGCTGGATTTAGAAAGGGCAGAGGAACCAGAGATCAAATTTCCAACATCTGTTGGATCATAGAAAAAGCAAGAGAATTCCAGAAAAACATCTACTTTGTCTTCATTGAATACATTAAAGCCTTTGACTGTGTGGATCACAACAAACTGTGGAAAATTCTTTAAGAGATGGGAATACCAGGCCACTTTACCTGCCTCCTGAGAAACCTGTATGCAGGTCAAGAAGCAACAGTTAGGACTGGACATGGAGCAACTAAGTGGTCCAAAATTGGTAAAGGAGTACATCAAGGCTGTATATTGTCACCCTTCTTATTTAACTTCTATGCAGAGCACGTGATGCAAAATGCTGGGCTGGATGAAGCTCAAGCTGAAATCAAGACGGCTGGGAGAAATATCAATAATCTCAGATATGTAGATGACACCACCCTAATAGCAGAAAGCAAGCTCGTTAGAAAAGAACCTGATTGCTGGGAAAGATTGAAGGCAGGAAGAGAAGGAGACAACAGAGGAAGAGATGGTTGGATGCCCTCACTCATTCAATGGACATGAGTTTGAGCAAACTCCAGGAGATAGTGAAGGACAGGAAAGCCTGGCCTGCTGCAGTGCATGGAGTCAAAAGAGTCGGACACTACTGAGACTGAACAACAATAACAGCAAATTTATAACTTAATCCCCTACCCGAATCTTCTTCCTCCCCATTTCCTCTCCCCACTGAAAGTACTAGTTTGTTTTCTATATCTGTGAGTTTGTTTCTTTTTTGTTGTATTGATTAGTGTGTTTTATTTTTTAGATTCTACATCTAAGTATTAATATAAAGTATTCATCTTTCTCTGACATTCACTAAGCATAATTCTCTCCAGGTTCATCCCTATTGTCTCAAAAGGCAAGATTTCATCTTTATTCATGGCTGAGTAGTAGAGTCTTGCTTTTTTAACTTTAGTCTGACACTCATCCTTTTACTTGGGACATTTAGTTCATTTAAGCTTAATGCAAAAAAAAAAGTCATTTGGACAAAAACTTGAATTGCATAGCAGGGACAGGCAAATTAACACAAGCACATCATGAGAAGACAGTTTGTAGAACTGAATTTCTGAATTAGAATGAATATTTGGACTGTGGAAATAGTTTATAAAGATGTCTAGTTCTTTCTATACTAGCAGGTATCTTCATAGTCAATTTGTGTAAAAAAATGGTTATTGATTAAAATGAGAATGAATGAATGAACATATAAACAAATAGTTAATGATATTATGTAGAGATTTAAAAATGCACCCAATAAATTAGATTCAATGGGACAAAATGAAAGTTTTGTGAAATTTGAGCAGAGAAATATGTTTGTATAATAATAATTTTTTGGGTAAACTCAGTTCCTGCAACTCTTGGAAAACTTTATAATGTTCTTACTTCTCTGCAATGAGAAGGTCTAAACACACACACTTTTCCAAGGGACACTTTCTTCTACTGTTATTTGGAGGAAAGCTAGCCATCAGTTCACTGGTCGCCAGGCTTTTCTGCTTTTCTCCCGGCAGTACTCTTGAATCTGAGGCTTTTCTCTCTTTATAGCAATTTGAGATCTATGATTATTTCTGCAAATCACCACCAACTCAACACTGCCATATTTATTTGTCTTTTATGAAAAAATTTGGGGAAAATGTAGAATTATAAAACAAAAAAGAAGTAATTTCAAAAGTTAATTCCAGGCATGCCATTTCATACAAATTCATGAGCTCTCTACACAAAGTTTTCTATAGGTGATTCTCTGCTAGCTGAGATAGTAAAGAATCTGCCTGCAATATGGGAGACTTGGGTTCAGTCCCTGAGGGGAATGGCTACCCACTCCAGTAATCTTACCTGGAGAATTCCATGGACAGAGGAGCCTGGCAGGCTACAGTTCATGGGGTCGCGGAGTCGGACATGGCTGAACATCTAACACTTTCACTTTCTTTCCTTTCATAGGTCCTGGTTTAGGCCCATCACTTTCTTACAGATTTTTCTTTTACCTGTCTCTGTGTTATAGATCCTTCTCCTCCTTCTTTTCTCCCTTGGTTGGTTGAAACCAGCATATTTTCCCTTTCTGTTACACAGAACAGAGACATGCTCTGTTTGTTTCACCCTTGTCTATCTGGGATAAACAGTTTCTTTCTTTTATTCAAAAAATAGGCCCCTCAGCTCAAAAATGGAATTACATCACTCTTCTAGAAGGCATATTCTGCTATACTTGGTTTGCTTTTGTTTTGTTCTGTTTTTTATTTCTCTTATGATATAGTAAAAGAATTTTTTCAAATTTACTCTTAAGTGATGGGCAGGATACTTTGAAAGGATGATGGTTCTGTATATAGTATGAAGAGCATAGATTTATCGTTAGGAATTTTGACTTAAACTATGCTTCCAGCTTACTGTAATTGAAGAATTGAGCCATCTTATTCACATGTAAGATGGGATTGTGGGCTTGTTATGAGGATTTTTAGTGGCAATGCTCAGAGTCTGATTCATAGTGACTTGCAGCAAATCTGAAATTCTGAAAGCTCTGTTTATTTTAGGACCGGAGTGTTCTGCTAGCTAGCTCTTATAGTCACTCAGGTGAGAGGAAACTAGACCCCAAACAGGGAGAGCAGAGTGATGGAAGTGAAAAGTATAAATGGAGATGCAGTTTTGGGGAGGAAATGGCAGAAGGTTTGGGAGAGAGGGAATAAAGTGAAGGAGAGAGTGTTATATCAAGGGGAATGGCAATACCACTGACAAGCCAGTATGTATTCCAATACAGAATCTATTTGATTTTTGAATTAAAAAAGGGAGAGATCAGTGAAGCTATTTGGCATGCTTGTGGAGAAAGAATGATTTTCATAGTGCAGAAAAACTAAATAAAAATAAAATAAGTAGAAAGTAGGGAAAGGGAGGCACATTAGAGGTAATATGCATCATCATGGGGGTGATAATTGGTGAGGTGAGCAGAGAGAGTTAGGTTACAAACCCACTTAAAGTGATGGGTTCATATTGTGAGTCATAATTGGCAGGAAGTAAAGCAAATTGGGCAATTATTACCCATGTCCATCCAATCAGTATCCAGAGCCTATTATGAGTCCATTTTAAATGTTTTTCAGATTTGCTATTCCCATCTCCCATTTCTTTGTTTAGAATGTCCCTTGTTATCACCAAGCTCTGTGCATTACGAAATGTTCTCTTAACACATCTCTCTTAACTCCCACACAGGAATTGCTCCCTTCTCCAATCCTTGCTGTGTGCTATGTCAATGGATCACCATAAAGCTCTGTTATCATCCTGTTATTTGATATGATTAGTCATATCCAGGATGTAAGTGGCAACAGTGAACTAGGGCCAGAAAGCCAAGGAAAACCATGAGAACATCTTGAAACTGTGTACACAGCCTTGAGTATCTCAAAGGTGCTTGCTACATGTATAGAGTAGAGATGGGATTTCTTTTTTTTTTTTTTTTTGCTTGTATATCTTATTTATTTGAGTATCACACATGCGCAGTTGCTTTACAACGTCATGTTGGTCTCTGTTGTACACCAAAGTGAATCAACCACATGGATACACATATCCTCTCCCTTGGGTTTCCTTCCCATTTATATCACAAAAGAGCATTGAGTAGAATTCCCTGTGCTATGCAGTCAGTTATCATATTTATCTACTTTATCCATAGTAGTGTATATAGGCCAATCCCAATCTCTCAACCTATCCCCGCTTCCTTTCTTACTCTCCATATATTTGTTCTTTACATCTGTGTGTCTATTACTGCTTTGCAAATAAGTTCATCTACATTCACTCTGTATAACAGTTTCTAGATCCATCCATATCTCTGCAAATGACATACTTTTGTTCCTTTTGTGACTGAATAATATTCCCTTGTATCCTTTGTAGTTATGTACCACATCTTCTTTTTCCATTCCTCTGTTGATGGACATTTAGGTTGCTTCTGTGCCCTGGCTATTGTAAACAGTGCTTCAGTGAACATTGGAGTGCATGTATCTTTTTGAATTATGGTTTTCTCTGGTCATATGCTCAGGAGTGGGATTGCTGGGTCACATGGTAATTCTATTTTTAGTTTTCTAAGGAACCTCTATCAGTTCAGTTCAGTTCAGTCACTCAGTCGTGTCCAACTCTTTGCGACCCCATGAATCACAGCATGCCAGGCCTCCCTCTCCATCACTAACTCCTGGAGTTTACTCAAACTCATGTCCATCAAGTCTGTGATGCCATCCAGCCATCTCATCCTCTCTTGTCCCCTTCTCCTCCTGCCCCCAATCTCTCCCAGCGTCAGTCTTTTCCAATGAGTTAACTCTTCACATGAAGTGGCCAAAAATATTGGAGTTTCAGCTTCAACATCAGTCCTTCCAATGAACACCCAGGACTGATCCCCTTTAGGATGGACTGGTTGGATCTCCTTGCAATCCAAGGGACTCTCATGAGTCTTCTCCAACCCTACAGTTCAGAAGCATCAATTTCTCAGCACTCAGCTTTCTTCACAGTCCATGTCTCATATCCATACATGACCACTGGAAAAACCATAGCCTTGACTAGACAGACCTTTGTTGATGAAGATTTCTTAAATGCACTTGACTTTTAAAGGTCCTGCTCACCAATGATAATGTCTGTTGGAAAGTACTGTTTAGTTCAGTGTCCACTCACCTTATATAAAAGGGCCAATGTAAGAAATATGCAGGGCTTTCTGTGGTTTTCTGCTACAGAATACAAGTAAGGATAATAAGGTGTTAAAATTTTATTAACAAATTATATCATAGCATCTAAAACGAAGTAAGAGCACAAAGATTTTAAATTGATTAGGACCAACTGAACAAGATTATTTCTGTCAACTATTTTTGTAAGGCAGTGGTAGGCAAGATGGGAGAAGAGTTTAAAGGTTATTATATATATAAATAGGTTTATAACATATTTAGAAAGCTACTAAGCAATAATTAGAACTGTATATATAGCTGTTTAAAGCCTGGTTTGTGTCTCTCTCAATGTGCTAAGGATTTTCAGTGTTTGTTTGTGGAAAAAAAAGTTAATATAACTTATATAAGTGACCACAGGGACCCTGAATTTAGCTTACTTTTGTTTTTTGCATTTTCCTTTGATGAATGATTTAAATAAAAATTATGTTGTACAATTTATAAATGATCTAAAACCAACCTTTCTCTTGAGAACACAATATTCTTTCAATGAAATAATTACTGGATTGGAAATCAGCTCCAGGTACCTTCACTGGTTTTATTGAGTAACATTTTATCCCTCATCTGTAAATGTGAATCTGCTAAAATATTTAGGGATAAATTTCTATTATTGTTGCTTTATAGAATAACATCTTTGAGTTTACTTGAAGGAAAGAAAACCACTTTTTACAATCTCTACACCTTTTTAATATATATATATTTGAGGATGTTTATCTTTGAGGGTCTTTAAACAAAGAACAGGCAAGTTTTAGAGTTGGTTTCAAAATATAAATTGTGGTTTCATTAGTTCCTAAATCAGGAACACTTCTCTGTATTACTTCTAAACAGTTGTTGTCTTGTAATATCATTTGTTCCCCAAAGCACTGGAGTTGACTCAGTGTGAGGTGTTCACTAATGATCTTTTGAATCATCTGCTCCTCCATAATTTTTATCCCCATATATTAGAAAGCTTATAACATATTGCTCATTTTCACTAATGAAATGTAATGAATTGTATGGGTTTCCAGAATATTATATGAATGACCTTTAAGCTGATGTTTCAGTGTGTGCTCCAAACTCATAATCCATAATTGCATGGAGATTATTTTTTACAATTTTGTGGTCTCTTAACTTAATATCATACTTAATTGCACCACCTGCTATTCCAATTTGGCTAGTTAATTGTCATCGACACGTAACACAACTATCTTTTTAGCTGTGTATCACACAGGTATAATGGAAAGATAAAATTGTCTCTCAACTAGCATATCTTAATTATTCTAAAAAAAAAGTAAACGTTCTTAATTAAGATAGCCTACCTCAAAGCGGGTGTATATATATATATTTTGCTTTACAATTAATTTCATATTATCTATTTTTCCAATTTTTGCTTTGGTTCCTTAACTGCACTTGTTACACTCTGAAACTGCCTTGTTTGTTTATCTTTCTCACAAACCTCCAATTTCCAATCTATCAAGTTTTGTTTTTGTAAATTGTATTATTTATAGTGGCTAAGCTTAAGGTGCATTTCTTCAAGAATACTACCTCCCAGGACAGTACGCCTCCTCTTTCTCACAAAGAAGCATGTGGGGTCGTATGTTTCTGTTCTGTGCGCTACCCTTCCAGACTTTGTACACGACTTACGCTAGACTTGTGGACTCTGGGAGAAGGCGAGGGTGGGATGTTTCAAGAGAACAGCATCGAAACATGTATATTATCTAGGGTGAAACAGATCACCAGCCCAGGCTGGATGCATGAGACAAGTGCTCAGGCCTGGTGCACTGGGAAGACCCAGAGGGATCGGGTAGAGAGGGAGGTGGGAGGGGGGACCGGGATGGGGAATACATGTAAATCCATGGCTAATTCATTTCAGTGTATGACAAAAACCACTGCATTGATGTAAAGTAATTAGCCTCCAACTAATAAAAATAAATGGAAAAAAAAAAGTTTTACCTTGTAATCCTTTATTTATATGGAGAAAATACTGGAAGATTTTGCTTAGGAACTGAGAAAGTACCTTTCATCCTTTTTGGATCCTCATTTCCCCAGTCTTTTCAAGTCTTTTATTCCATCACTTTTTTGGTAAAGTTAAAGTAGCTTTCTAATTCTTCTGTAGAGCTATCATAGCAGAACAGTGGGAGACTATCCTGACAAGGTACTCCATGGAGTCACTGAAATACCAGTGATTCTCTAGGTCATATCAATTTGCACTCTTTCCAGGTTATTGAAAGCTAAACACTTGTATCTTAGACACGAGAACATTCTTTATTTCCCCTGAGGCACAGTCTTACCAATTTCAACACAAGGCCACAGGCTCTTGGTCTTTTATAATTAGCCACATTTCTCCACTGGATTCCCTAAGTTCTGAAATTGAATAAGGAAAAAAAATCCAAATGAAGTTATTAAATTATAGAATACTAGCAAGACTTTTCATCTTACTGTATGGAATAAAGTTTAGCAAAAAGCCTGTGATATCAAATACCTCAAATGTAGTACTCTTAAAGAGTCATTTAAATAAAATGACTGTCTTCTTTTAATGAGTAACCAGGTGAAAAACAACATTGAGTTTCTAGTGGCATTTTGGTACCATCTGGGGTGAAGCATAGCACCTATTGAATTATAAAGATTTGTATCACTTAATTAACTAGAAAACTTTAGTCACACTATTTGTGTCTTTTTTTCTGTTTAAATCAATATAAGCAGTAATTCTAGCCTGGATATCCTTTTGTGGGATTGATATCTAACTTTGGAGGTATGGTAGGTATTGTTATTGTTTTGTTTTTTGATGTTGAAACATTATTATGGGCCAGAGTTTGAAGTCCATGGAGCCAAGTGTGTGGGAACTACAAACGCAGGGCAACCACATCTATCTCAGTTTGGCTGAGTCTGTCAGTCCGGTTCAAACCAGTTGTCCTCAAGTTATTAGTAACTCTGTCTTTCACTTCAAAGTGTCTTAGTTTACACCATAAATTATATGTCAATTATAAGGCACAGGTCAAACATTTCTTGTCAGCTAAAATCAAATACATTCACAGTTGAAAGATGAGACTGGAACTGTGCAAAGGTTAGGGAGGAGAACGATAGAATGAAAAAAAGTAGTAAATAGAACAGGGTTTACTTAAGGTATAATCAGAAGTCATTAGACTGTATTGCCACACGTTAATTTTTTTAGGTCTAATTCCATTTGACTAAGCCTATATCACCAGTGACTAAAATATTCTTTGTTGAAAATTTGGCTAAATGACAGTGGAGAAAATTGTGTTGATAATGGCCGTCAGCCGAGTATAGCCCATTGTTTGAGCAGCAACATTAATTTGCAAACATTTCTTTACCAGAATAGAAATACTTATTGATTCAGTGACAGAATAAGAAACAGAATGTAAAGTTTTAATTTGAGGCTCTATTAAACTCTACTTATGGTTGTGAACACAAAGGTAAATGCTATGAAGAGAACACTGGTATCCAGATGTGTAAAACAGACAGCAGCTAGGGTAGTAAGTGCCCTAAAAAAATAAAGCCTATTCCATTTTAGAGATGAAAATTTCAGTATGCTATATAATTCTGTATTTTAATTGAAAAATACCTAAAAATATTACCCATAAAATAAGCATTTTTCACAAAGATAAAAATTAAACAGGTTTGTAGTGATATTCTTGAAATCTGCAGAATTTCTAGGCATGAAATATTAGCTCCTAATGGGACCATACTTTAAGAACGGAGTCCACAGTTTCATGTTTAGGCTAGTATCTTTCTCTGACAGGGGATAACATTGGACAATGTCAAACCCTACTTATTACCAATGAATAAATTTTGTAACTTATTTCATTAATTTTGTATTTTTATAAGCCTATTAGAAAGAATGAAAGTATTGTGAAAATAAAGTTTGATTAGTTTTATGACATAATTTTTCTATGGTTACCTTTTTATAACTGTACTCAATTCTGGTTTTCTGATTCAACTATTACAAAACTCTGGGAGATACAAGATATTTTATACAGTGGTGATATGTGTGTTCACAAAACAAGTATAAAGCAAAAGTAATACTAGCCATAAAAGAAGTAAAATTTACTATGGCAAATAACTTTCCTTCCTTTTTTAAAGAAACTATTATGCAAACAAAATCCAAAAAATTACTCTGTTTGTAACTCTTTAACTTCATGTATTATTTTTTCCATGTCAAATGCACATGCAACTTATAAGAATTTAACCAAGGCATGTTGTCATTTTTGTTCTTTTATAGTATATAATATAAAATAGAAAATAGTTTTGATGTACATACAAAGTTTTTGAGACTTACTTCATAGCAATTTAGTTGGTTTGGGATAACAAAAAGTTTACTGACCATATGCCTAGTACTAGAAATTTAATTTCTACTTGTGTGCTATATAATGATAATCAATATCTTTAATATACACATTTTTGCATCTTCTCAATTATTTCCTTAATATAAGTTCTTTTGATTGAAATAACTAGATCAAACATAAGAGCTATATATTTTTCAATTTGGCCAAATGCCTGCACATAATTTATAATGCCACTCAAGCAGCAGAGGAGGTTTTGTTTTAGTGCAACTCCACAAGAATTCCTTTAAATTATTAATTTAGTAGGTCTAATGGTCAAATTTTGTTTAATTTGTGATTTTTTTTAAATTACTAGGATGAATAGATAAGTCTTGCAATGTTTGTTTAATATTTGTATACTTAAGAGTGTGGAGAGGGGATGTGGAGTTTGGAAGGAAAAAGCACTTAGCTACTGTTGAAGTTAGTAACAGATTAGTAACATCATTGCTTTACTACAACTTTATTATAAGACTACTTTCAAATTAAATGTTGACTCTTCACTCAAATCCTTAACTGAAGATAATAGCAGATCTAGGGTAAGATGATCTGTGGGAAGAAAAATATTTGACCCCTTCTTTAAAATTAATTGACAGTCAATGATAAATATATTCAGGGTACTCACTGAATCATTACTAAGCCAAAAGATTATTTCTGCATGCTCATTCTCTGAATACTGAGTTTTTAATTAATGCTTTAATAAGATGGAAATTGGAAATAAAGTCATTGAAGTGTAAGTGTATATTAGAGAATAGAATTATATTTTTCTTGAGATACTGTTTATGATTATTATAAGGCAAATAGTACTTAATGTTAAAATTTTCTTTACTTCAGTCAAATTATTAAGCCACCAGTTCTTTTTTGAAATTTGACTTACATTTTCACTTATATGTTGATGAGTGAGAAAAAGAAACAAAACTAAGGATATTTACTTCTTTGAATTGCCAGTTATATATAAAATAAGTGTAAATGTATGCATGACTGTGACTTAATGGGAAACCGATAAACTGACTGTGTACCTAGTTGAATTTATTATGTGATTGAAAGTGACAAAACAACATCCATTGAATTATATACATAATCTTAACTTTTGATGAAAAACCATTGCCTTCAGAAATACAATTTTTAACATTTTGAAGAATATGACTCACATAATTTCCTGCTTCTATTTTATTTTATTTAATAAAATGTTTTCCCAAAAATTCAATTGCAAACCTTTTAATATTCACAGAGGCTCTTAAGTTAATGTTAGTAGTTATTTGCATAATGATTATACCTGAGAGAATCACAAATGTTTCTTTTTTTCTTTTTCTCTTGTTGTGGCTCAGCAGTGGATCAAAAGCAAATTGCAATAATTGTTTAATCAGTTAAAGCTCAAAAAAAATTCAGAGAAGAAAAACCTTTTCACCCTTTTCACCTTTTTGTAACCATTGTTCTTTTAGCACAGAACAATGGAAAAATCTGGCTGACAATAGATTTTCTATAATAAATCAGCATTGCCAATGGTGACACAGGCAGGCATTATGCACTTACTATCGTGGTACAAAATATGGTACACAATATCACGTGGGGTATTATTATAAAAAAATGTTTAGTCTGAATCTGATCCAGTCTTGGTTATTATCTTCAGTTTATGAGAAATAAAGAAGATAGAAGAAAAGTTAAGAAAATTCCTTTGTTATATACTATCATTGTATATAGCAAAACATGTATCATTACATTTGATTTGTTATTGTTTTACCCTTTTCTCATCCATTGCCAAGTATAATGCTTTATAAAAAATCACCATACTAAAAATTGATGACTTCAATTTTTATGGAATTTAAGGTTCACCTGTGTCATCTCATTTGAAGCATATCACAACCTTGGGAAACAAAGAGAGCTGTGCTCAGTTAAGAGATGAATCTGACGCTGGAAGACTATCCGTGCTCTATCCCTAAAATATACTGCACTTGTTAAACATAGCAACATTCCGGAGGAGCTGCTCTAGTAGCTGGGGGTGGGGACATGTTGCAGTGCTAGAGAGTTCAGTGTTCTAGGGGAAAGATCAGTAGAACTGTTTAATTGGCATCAATTATATGGAAGTGATTGCATAGAAATTTTTGAATCATTTAGTTGGTTTGAACATCATCTTTAAGAATTCATTCATTCATTCACATGTCTCAGCTATATACCAGACAGTTATTGAGGTATAGAAGTAGCAGTAAATAAAATGCCCCTATCCTTATGGACCTAACATTCCATAAGGAAAGAACCTTAAACTACTTTTTAAAAGTACATGTAGAATTTCTCAAAAGCTAAATACATTTTATCAGCTGTGTCTGACTCTTTGCAACCCCAAGGACTGTAGCCCACCAGACTCCTCTCTTTATGGGATTTCCCAGGCAAGAAAACTGGAGTGGGTTGCCATTACCTTCTCCAGGGGATCTTCCCAACCCAGGGATTGAACTTGGGTCTCCTGCATTGCAGGCAGATTCTTTACCGTCAGAGCTACCACAGGAGCTCTAAATACATTTTATAGAGAAAAATAAAGCTAGGTAGCTAAGTGAGGGAATCAATCAAGGGGAATGCAGAACAGAGCTGTATCATTCAGGTGACTATGGAAATCTTCACTATAAGAGACTTGAACTGTGTCTGAAATAAGTGGGAAGTTGAGCTATGAAGATATCTAGAGAGACACCTGCTCAGACAGAGGGAAGAGAAATGGCAGAGAACTGATGCAGGCATGAGCTTGCCAACCAAGCTAGAGAAAAAGCAAGAAGAACTTATGGCTGGAGTAGAATGAATGAATGAACTAAAGGGTAAACAGAAGGAGACAGATTTAGAGAAGCAGCTGGTAGCCAGACCATCATCATGAACTTTGGAAGCCACTCTAAACACTTTGAGTGAGATGGGAAACCAGTGGAAGGTTTTGTCAAAACAGTGATGTGATCTGTATCAAGTTTGGTGCATTTAAAACATTTTTATTCCTGATTATCAGATAGTAATGGTGATGGTGGAGGCCTAAAGCAGTAATAGCCTCCCAGAAAGAAAATTTAGTGGCTTGGATGAGGTGATTAGTGGTGGAGGTGATAAGAAATAGATTCCAAATGCATTTCAAAGACATAATCTAAAGAAACTTACTAATAAATTGTATATATGAGAGGAAGCATGAGAGAAAGAGTTAACCTAAATCTCTTAAGTTTTTGGACTTAGGCACATGGAAGGATGAAGCTGGCATTTACTGTGGAAGTCTATGAAGAATATGGTTTTGACTGGAGGTGTCAGGACAGACAAGGAAGTAAATAGTATGATGAATATTATGACAACAGAAATAGACAAAGCTACATAAGGTAAAAATAATTCAGCTTGATTTCATTTTAATAGCTATGTGAGTTGTGACTCTACCGTGTAGGTAGAATGTTGTAGACATAGAAAAACAAAACAGTAAAAACCTCAACCAAAAGCAAAACAACAGCAACAAATTGTAGAATTGTGTGCCCTCCAGTGAGAGGATGGAATCAAGAAATTGCAAAAGAATGACACAAATAACTCTACCAAATAACATTAGTAAATCTTTATAGACGTGAGAGGCATGAATGTTTTAAGAGAACCAAAGAAATGCAAAGGAAGCAGGCAAAGGAAATAGGAAAAACAGTGGGACTTCAGACTTCTCTTAGTAAAAACTTCTTTTTTTAGTAAAAACTAAACGAATCAGGTGACAATTTGGCTTACATTAGGACATGGGCTTTATTTTTTAAGTTTTAGAGACGTAATTTGTATGACCAATAATGGGCTCAGCATGTGACTTTGAGGTCATAGACAGAAAAAACTCCTGTGATGTAAATGGAATTTTTAGTGGTTTATATGGTGGCTCATATTAGCATAGAATTTCTAATTTACATGGATTGGGATATTTTTAGAAATATTTAGAATAAGTATGAAATGTGAAAGTGTTAGTCACTATCAATCATGTTCAACTCTTTGTGATCCCATGGACTATAGCCTGCCAGGCTCCTCTGTCCATGGAATTTTCCAGGTAAGAATACTGGAGTGGGTTGTCATTTCCTTCTATAGCCCATGGACAGAGGAGCCCAGTGTGGTACCATCCATATGGTCGCAAAGAGTCAGGCATGACTGAAGCGATTTAGCATGCACGCATAGGGCATATAGAGGATGCCCATTAAACATTTTTAAATGAATACTGAACCAAATAATGAATAAGTGTGAAACTGTTAGAATTATGTTTGAAAAGTGAAAGTGTTAGTTGCTCAGTTGTGTCCAACTCTTTACGACCCTATGGACTGAGACCCACTAGGCTCTTCTGTCTGTGGAATTCTCCCACAAGAATAGTGGAGTGGGTAGCCATTCCCTTCTCCAGGGGATCTTCCCAACCCAGGGATTGGACCCAGGTTTCCCATATTGCAGTCAAATTCTTTACTGTCTGAGCCACCAGGAAAGCCTGAAATTATATTTACTACTGATATTTAATAACACTAGAAATGCTTGTGAAAGAAAGACCAAAAAATTGAGTACACACTGTAATTTAACATGACTTTGATTCTAAAAAGATTTCTATCTATCTATCTATCTATCTATCTAACATATATATAGTACAATATGAATGCTCTTAGTGGAAATTAAGCCAAACTTTTTATTTTTTTTTAACCCTCAGGAGAGCAATGTGCAAAAACTCTTCCTTCTAAGCTATAAGTTTTCTCTCTTCCAAGAAGTGAAGATGCGAATTACCTTTGGGAAAAAATTTCAGGGGGAAAAGTTTTTTTCTTTATTTTCAGAAACATAAAACAAGTACTATCCATTACTCATAGTGAAAATGGCAAGATCCTATCTTTGTGTCTTTTTTTTTTTTTTTCTTTGTGTCTTTTTGATTGTGTTAATTGTGTGTAGTTTGTATTTGGGCTGAGACTCTGCAGGCTGTTGGTTTTTGTGAAATGAGGAAGAATGTTTATTTTAATGTATTAACGCAACACCGTGTCTCTGAAATGTAGTTGGTTTCACTCGTGCAGAGGGAAGGAAATTAGCTAGAGTTTGAAATACAGGATGTACATGTAGTAGTTTTGTGGACAGACCCAGGAAACTGTGACCTGGCCTTCTGTGCTGCTCAACCTGGAATTGAGGGTCCCTGACCATGAAATTAAAAGACATTTACTCCTTGGAAGGAAAGTTATGACCAACCTAGATAGCATATTAAAACCAGAGACATTACTTTGCCAACAAAGGTCCGTCTAGTCAAGGCTATGGTTTTTCCAGTGGTCATGTATGGATGTGAGACATGGACTATAAAGAAAGCTGAGCACCGAAGAATTGATGCTTTTGAACTGTGATGTTGGAGAAGACTCTTGAGAGTCCCTTGGACTGCAAGGAGATCCAACCAGTCCATCCTAAAGGAGATCAGTCCTTGGTGTTCATTGGAAGGACTGATGCTGAAGCTGAAACTCCAATACTTTGGCCACCTCATGCGAAGAGTTGGCTCATTGGATAAGACCCTGATGCTGGGAGGGATTGGAGGGCAGGAGGAGAAGGGGATGACAGAGGATGAGATGGCTAGATGGCATCTCCAGCTCGATGGACATGAGGTTGAGTAAACTCCAGGAGTTGGTGATGGACAGGGAGACCTGGCATGCTGTGATTCATGGGGTCGCAAAGAGTTGGACATGACTGAGCAACTGAACTGAACTGAACTGAACTGACCAAGTCTCCAGTTATGTGACTCTGAGTATCTTGAATGCTATAGGCTGTGCATTATGTTCTGATATTAATTGTTTCAATGAGGCCAGAACCAAAGATCCCACTCCTGTGGTTTCCCTGCAGGCATGGAGCATTTCCATTCTCAATTATCTTGGAGAAGGGAAACCCTCAAAAAAAAAAAAAAGTGAGGGTTACAGAGAACAGACTTTAAACTAGATGTGAGGTGATGGGACCCGGGAGTGTGAGCCATTTCTTAACTATGAATCCTGCTTGGATCCTCTCTGGTGATAGTTATGGAGGGAGATGGGAGTGGAAGTTAACATAAATGTTCTAATTCTGTAAATATGCCTCAAGTGAGGCTCAGAATCTATGTTAGTATCAAGCTCTCCTCCCCACCACCCATCACCCCATGATTCTGACAAAGATAGCTTGCATACTATACTTTAATAAACTTTAGAAAATTTAGCATATAAAATCAAACATGTAATTGGACAATAAAAATAGCTTTTAAAAATAGGCCATTTGTCATGTTCGAAAATGCATAACTAGTTTCCCATGCCAACATTGTACATTAAAAATTTGTCAGAGCTCTATCCAGTCAAAAAATTATGGCTGCACTCTTCTATTTGAAATAGCTGCCATGCTGTTTTATAAATGTTGCTATGTGATGAACTCCTTTCTCAAAGTCATCTGGGATCTTCGTTATCAACTTGGCCTGCAGGAATCAGAATATGCTGAAGTGAAATTCACTGACCTTGGTTTACTTGAGGTGTGAAAAGTGACACCAGTCTCTTGATGATCAATTAAGGAATGATTAAGTGATATCAGGGTGCACAGAGTGAAAAAGGAAGGATGTCCACAGACTTCTCATTTTGTAAATTTACACAATTCACATTCTGGCTCAAAAATAAGATGTAATGGTCCTACTACATAATATACAAAGACAGTCTTCAGTTTGACTAGCAATTAGTTTTAAATGTACTTTTCTGTTAATATATGGCAGCTAGTAATTTTTGATTGCCTTGTGTCCTCAGTTGCATACAAATAATCTTAAAGTAAATGCATAAATATCATTCAACAATGATAAATATCACAGAAACAGTTATCACTTATTCTTTCTTGAAAATATTAACTATTTTATTGATTGTATACCATAGAGATAAAAATATTTCCAGAGTAATTATTTACTTTAGGTTAGAAGTAACAACGAAGTTTTGAGAGTAAGTCAAACACAGGCTTATTGCATTAAAATTTGTACTTTTCTCTGGAAAACAGATGTGGGTCAAGATATATTTTGGAACTCCCATTGCAACCACATCTTCAATAAAAACTGCCCCCAGAGAAGACATTTCTTCTCCAAAGGCAGGTCCAGGTAGTCATTTTTGCCTTATTTAGTTATTTATTTATTTTTTATTTTTTGCCTTATTTAGTACTCCCACTTAACCTTAACAGAAGAGGATCAATGCATGATAGGACTATCGATTAGAAGATGAGGAATGTACTGTATTTTCTCTTTGGGAATTTCAGGAGTAAGTTTATGCTTATGACTTCTAAAATTGAAACAATGTAAAATCAGAGGAATTTACACTGATGGTAAACTTAATTTTGGGAAGTAGAAACTATCAGTAAATAGAGTAGACCAGCAATCAAGAGAGGGTAAGGGAGATGCAGAGAGAGAAAAGAAGCAAAAAACCAAAAACGAGAGAGACAACCCAAAGCCGGCTTCCTGGAAGGAGAGTCTGTTTAATCACATGGGACCCCCCATACAGAAGGGCCCTGCCCTTGGTTTAATGCTATGCCCTCACTCATTTGAAATTATTCCTTGTTTTTGAACAAGGGATACTGATTTTCGTTTTGTGTTACACCTTGCAAATTATGTAACTGATCCTGCTTGTTCCCATATAATTTCTTCTCTATGGGGCAGGCAGATTAATCTTTTAAGATATAAATCAATCATGTACTCTCCTACATAAAACTCTCTATTTTTCACTGGCCAAGTTTTTAGAATAAAATCCTTATGCTTTAGACAACCTCCATTATGTGGCTTCCGCTCTTTTATACTGCTCACTCTTGCCCTGTCAGCCTTCTTTATGCACTTCCCACAAGCTGGACTCTTTCCCCAGGACTCTGTGCTTTCAAATCTTCAGTTTAAAAACCTTTCCTCCAACTCTCCTCCTTCAAGAGTTTGTAAAATAATTCGACTCTTACCTCCCGTGTTACACTGTTAGTGAGGCATCACCTAAGTTTTTGCGAACGATCTACTGCATTTCTTTCATTTGTACATTGGTTTCTTT
This sequence comes from Odocoileus virginianus, assembly GCF_023699985.2. Lineage (NCBI taxonomy): Eukaryota > Metazoa > Chordata > Mammalia > Artiodactyla > Cervidae > Odocoileus > Odocoileus virginianus. The sequence goes on from NC_069697.1 coordinate 13,881,130, forward strand.
GGTTTTCATCTGTCTTCTCAGCCAGCACTCCCCAACCTCACTCCATCCGTGTCATCTCCGTGAGGGTGAGGATGTCGATGGCTGGTGTGTGGTTGTAGCCCTGCACCTCGACCAGGGTGGGGAATATGGTCAATGCCCACAATTGTTTCTTGAACAAACAAATGAAAGGCATTAGAAGTCCTGGAAATGGGAAAAACAAATTTGATACAGTTCAGTGCCCAACGTACTTGTGAATATTTGCTCCACTGTATGGTAGTCATCAGTCATGTCTGGCCTACCAGGCTCCTCTGTCGATGGGATTCTCCAGGCAAGAATACTCGAGTGGGTTGCCATTTCCTCCTTCAGATCTTTCCAATCCAGGGACTGAACCTGGGTCTCCTGCCTTGCAGACAGATTTTTTACCATCTGCCTATTTTCTCCAATAAAAGTGCCATAGCTTTGTTCGTTTGGTCCAAAACTTAAGAGAAAAATAAGAAAATAGAGTATAGATATAAACTGTTTAATATAGACATAATGCTTGTCAATAGAGAATATAGTTAAGCAATAGTAAACCTGCTATCAGTCATTTATCCAAGATTATCAGGAAAGTTTTATTTATTTTACCTAAAGTCATTTTGTAAATTAATGTTTGTGAACACCTGGGAGTAGTAAAAAATCAGAGATAGTGCACGAGTGTTTATGCTTTGAATATTTCCCATGATGAGTAATCTGGTATTACTTGTATGTACACACTTGTGCAATGACAAAATGTGATTCAAAATACAGTAATGTTCCAAGAATATGTTATTAATAATATACTTTTATGTCAGCACATTTTCACTGAACTAGCCACACCTCAAAAAGGGTGGATGTTATAATGTGTTCTAACACTTTGCCTTCAGTGTTTCCTGTGACAATACATTAAACTAGTGTTTTCCAAGTGGTGGGTCACGAAACTCAAATGAACTGCCTGGACAGGCATATCTGGTGTGGCTGATAGCTTCCCACCCTTCTCTCCTGGAGCTTGTAATTAATCATTAAATCTGGGAAGGGAGAAGAAAAGCAAATTTTACTTAATAGCTGTCATATATGGAGAGCTTACTATGTATTTTGCATATTGTCAATCTCACAGCAAACCTATGGAGTAATTACTCTATCTTCATTATGTGGAATGTAATATATGAGGGACTGAACATATGCCATACTGTATAAATCTTCAGGACTTTATGCAAGAGTTAATATCACTCTCATTTTATAAGTAAGAAAAATGAGGTTCAAGGATAGTAAAGAATTTCCAAATACACATAACACACTTGTGGAAAATCAAAGATTGTAATACAACTCTAACACTGAATTCTGCTAGATCCTGGGGATCTTTGTCTAAGAGAGTTTAAACAAAGTACTTAAAATTACAATTCTAAGTGAGTGTTGATGCTCAGTCACTTTAGTCGTGTCTGACTCCTGCGACCCCATGGATTGTAGACAACCCAGCTCCTCTGTCCATGGGATTTCCCAGGCAAGAATACTGGAGTGGGTTGTCATTCCCTTCTCCAGGGGATCTTCCCGACCCAGGGATCAAATTTCAGTCTCCTACACTGCAGGCAGGTTCTTTACCAGCTGAGCCTCCAGGTTCTGTTAGCTCCTCCAATACTGTCTGTTCTGCATGTTCCTTATACTCTTAAAACTGAATGTCCTGTGATGGAAAATTGCTGATCTGGGTCAAGGAATCTTTCTTAATATTGCCTCCTCTCTGTCATGATCACTCAGACAAATCAGTTCCTTCCTTTTCAGGCCAAGTCTATCACCGTCCATGTCTGTGTTAGCTATGATTCACATCTTTGACCTTTCCATGAATTCATCTTTTCTTGAAATAGCTGAAAATCTAGTTTCTCTCTGTACTAGTTTCTGAGGGCTGCCACAACAAATTATTATGAACTGAATGGCTTAAATGAACAGAACTCTATTCTCTCAAAGGTACAGAGGCCAGCTATACAATAACTAATCCTGCCCCAATTATACAAATGAGAAAACAGGTACAGTACAAGGAAGCTACTGTCAATGATCACTAATCATTTAAGAACAGATTTGAACTCTGGTTTGCCTGAGTTCTTAGGCTCTTATTATGAGCTCTTAGTCATGATACCTCATGACAACCTAAATTTGTACTGATTTTAATTTAAAAAGGCAATATTAAAAATAAGCTTTATGTCATTCTTCTACTCAGTAAGTCCTGCCAATGTGAAGGTATGATGTTCATATCAACTCAGAGAACCAAAGTTCATTCATCCTTAATTGCAGTCTGTATTAAAAGGCAATCTTTACATAAAAAAAAAGCAGAAGTGAAAGTTGCTCAGTTATGTCCGACTCTTTGCAACCCCATGGACTATATAGTCCATGGAATTCTCCCGGCCAGAATACTGGAGTGGGTAGCCTTTCCTTTCTCCAGGGGATCTTCTCAACCCAGGGATTGAATCCAGGTCTCCTGCATTGCAGGCGGATTCTTTACCAGCTGAGCTACCAGGGGACTGTATAGTCCATGGGGTCGCAAAGAGTCAGACATGACTGAGCACAGTGACTGTGATAATTGTGATTTTTACACATGTTCCTAGGAAATTTTTGTTTTTGCCACACATATACAAAAAATCAAACTCATAGTTCTTTAGCATTCATCAGACTATTGAGACAATAAATTCTGTGGTTATTTTATTCCCAATTTTTAAAAAATTTAAACTTAAGCCAAATACTGGAGAAGGAAATGGCAACCCAATCCAGTATCTTTGCCAGGAGAATTCCATGGACAGAGGAGCCTGGCAGGCTACAGTCCATGGGGTTGCAAAGATTTGGGCATGACTGAGAGATTAACACTCACTGAGCAAAATAAGCATTATAAATTGCAGGGAAGCCCCAGTTCTGACACTTGGAAGGCCCCACCCCTAAATACTAAATACCTTGAAGGATTCAGGTTTATCTGCTTCTGAAGCAGGGTTCACAGGGATTTGATCACAGCATGGCAATCTGAGTGGTATGGGATCTGCCTTGAGTTAAGTCAGAACTTTCCCATCAAAATTGTGTGCTTTTAAGCAAGGTACTTAATCTCTCTTAAGTAATCATTTTTGTCTATTACAAAATCTAATATAATCTCATCTAGTCATGAACTCTAGTCAGATTTTTTGTGCATTTTTTAATAACAGAGATATGGCACCTGGCACCCACCTTTGAATACATTACAAAATATTTTTCTCCTTAAATTCCTATTTAACAGTGGAAGAAAAAACCCTCCTTTTTTGTTTTTCTTTAGTCAGTTTACTCCATTGATAATACTTGTTGTTCATTCATTCAGTCATGTTCAACTCTTTGTGACCCCATGGACTGCAGCACGCCAGGCTTTTCCCTGCCCTTCACCATCTCCCAGAGTTTACTCAAACTTGTATCCATTGAGTCGGTAATGCGATTCAGCCATCTTCTCCTCTGTCGCCCCCTTCTCCTCCTGCCCTCCACTTATTAAAAGGCCTTCTACCTATTTCTCTCTAAAACCCCATGCATGCCGTTGCTTCAGTTGTGTCCGACTCTTTGAAACCCCATGGACTGTAGCCTGCAATTGTGGCAAATAAGTACATGTTATCCAGAAGTGAATTTGTGCAAAACAGGTAAAATAGGATAGAGATCTGATCCCTACTATTGTGCTTCCTAAAACATATTTGTTTCATTAATTTTAGTAATTTATTGCCCCATTAAAACCCCAACCTCCAAAGCCCGGAGAAGGGACCTCTCTTTATTAAATAGAAAATTATTTCAGAAAATAGCCCTTGTAAATTTAGTGCTTATTAGTCTAAGTTTCTTTTCTTTATTTTTTAGTTTAGGGGTTTAGAAATGAATGTGATTAGATTAAAGGAGAAAACTGACTTGCAGATTCTGAGACAGTAGGATTTTTACCATAATCCTTGTGGACAAGATTTGGCTTGAAAATATGTCCAGATTTATCCCCAAATCCTATTAATGCCAAGAAAGATTAGCCTTGAAATTTCATTTTTCCCTTTAGCTACTTGAAGATTTATGTGAAAAATACCAAAAGATTTATGTGAAAAATACCAACTTTCTTTATAATTGTGATTTCTTTGTAATTATTTTACAAAATATAAATTTTTTTTTCCCAAATAAATAAAATGACTTTCCCCCAGATTACCTCAAATGTGTTGTTTGGATTTTGTACCTGGCAAATTTAATTGATAAAATATTATCCTTTCCAATAACTAGAAATTTTAAATAATTCTTTATCAGATTTTTCTTTTATGAAATTTGACTATGAGAATGTATCCAACTTCCAAAAAATTTTTTATAAAATATTCCTTTCATGAGAAGCAATTTCTATGTATAATTTAACACCCACTTGCCTTTCAAAAAAGAATCAGAAGTATTTAGGAGCATTGTTAAACTGCTCATCTTCAAATATGACTAATTAGTTTAACATTACCCTTCAGGCTTTCCTTTAAATGACTCCGGAAAAGACCTTAATTGTGCATTTCCATCCAAGGAAACTGAGAAAACAGTGTGAGACTGGCATTGGGTATAATAAAATCATTTTGTTGATAATTTGACATCAGTACTGGTAATAAAGAGGAAGTTTTTTTTTTCTTTCCTCCTTTTTTTTTTTTTTTTTGCTGTCACCAGGACTACAACTATATTTTTTAAAAATATTATCTATAAAAGGTTCAAGCCTTTTATTGCTTGGCTTCCTGAAAGATAATTCCATTGTGGACTTGGATCCTGAGAAATTGTCAGACACTAAGAGTAAGTTTTTCAGTGAAGGATGAGACCAGGGATCATTTAACCACCTTTTTTCCTTTCTAGAAAGGGGTTGGGCTGGTCCTGAGAGCTTTTCCCTAGAGGGGCCCCGAGAAACTGGACACTCAAAGCCGGTGCACTGGAACAACCCAGAGGGATGAGATGGGGAGGGAGGTGGGAAGGGGGTTCAGGATGGGGGACACGTATACACCCGTAGTTGATTCATGTCAATGTATGGCCAAACCACCACAGTATTGTAAAGTAATTAGCCTCCACTTAAAATAAATTTATTATTTAAAAACATTTCACAACTAAAAAAAAAGTCAGCACACATTCCCAGAGTCTCTGATCTCTTGTTAAATTATAAATGATTATGACCTATGGGTCCCTTCTCAGAGGCTCTTAAATGAGTTTGTATGTTGGGAGTATCTTTGTAGATTAAGGGATGCTAGACACAACAACAGCATACACTTTTATAAACTGAAATCCTTGACCTGCTAGATATTCTGCTTTCAGAGTAGGTAGTAGACTTATACCTTCGTACTCACAGATCATCTTTTTTCCTGGTCACAGGGCCACATCCTCTGAAAATACAAAGTAGATGAAAGAGTCCTACGCTGGTTGAAAGGGTAGGGGCAAGCTCAAGTCTCAGTCTATTCAGAAAGCGGACTAGCTGCTTGTTGCAACCCCAGCCTCACATTCAAGGAACCCACATACTCTGGGTGGCATTAGTATGGGAGCCAGTTGATACATTCTTCTAGTTATTTTCCAGTCTCCTCAAAATTTATTTCAGACACATACATGGAATCCACACCCCTTCTCCAGGAAATGTTCTTTTATGAGAGCAAAGTTTACAGATAACACAAAAGAGAAGAAATTCTAATATGACATAGATACAATAGAAATATCATATATTCTTGTCCCTTTGCCTAAAATTTCTCTACCATCATTGAAGTGATTCATTGATGTATTCTAACAATTTTGATTAGGTGTGGAACACTGGAGTTAGGTCTTTATTCTTCCTGAATGATTTGAATAAATAAAAACTTTCAGTGGCATGTAAGTTATGAACATATGTACATATGTTGTATGCATCTGTAATGTAAGAACATGTATACATAAACACAGATAACTGAACTCTATATAGGGTAGTAGTTAAGAGGGTATGCCCTGGAGATGAACTTTCTGTTTCAGATACCTAAGGAAATTCTTTAGCCTCTCTGTGCTCACTCTCCTCATCTATTAAAATAAAGACAGTAATATTACTCATTTAAGGGAATAATCCAGTTAGTATTCTCCTGACATGTAGTTACGCTCTGTACATACATGCTAGTAATATTACAAACAAGTCTGGAAGATTTGGGGTGTAATGAAGGGTGAATAATGAAATGTCTTCTTTGAGGACTATTTCTGAAGAAGCAAATATAGTTGAGAAAGAGAACTGACACACGCTTTTCGAATATGTAAACAGCACTGGGCTGCTGTCTACTGTATGGTTGTGTTCATTTTCCATCCATCCGTGGTCACTGAGAAGTAATATTCAATCCTGGATTAATACACAATAGAGAAGGAAAAGCAATCCAATGCTATTAAACTCTGAGGATAGAGATGAAACAAAAGCATTTTTCAGTTTCCAGGCATAAGAAAACTAAATTGTATTTTACTTAGCTTTTCATATGGGGAATTGATTGCTGAAGTTTGAAGTTTCCTTTAAGTGAAAACACATTGGTGATGCATTTGTCTCTTCTAAGGCTTCACTAAAAGTAGTAAAAGTATATGAAATCCTTCAGTGTATAGTATTTCAGAGTTTGATATTGCGTTACAGCTAGCTTGCCCTCATGTTATCTTCTTATTTCTCCTGTCATTACCTTTGAAGAAAGATCAGTTGGCAGTCTAATGCCTTAAATTTTTATCTAAGATATACTGAGTTCCTTGCTCAATAATCACTTCTAATGTTTTACTTACTGGTTAGAAATGTCATCCTTTTACTTTATTGTCCATGGAGATGAGAGGGATGATTTGCTGTCCCTGGTGAACCTATGAAAGCCCAGCCCCCCAGCCCATTCCCCCAGCCCCATGCCAACCTTGCTCACGGTGACCCATGGGGTTGTAATCCAAGGCCTATCCTTTCATACCTATGCTGGCCTACACAGCCCCACAGGCCTATTTGTACAAAACTCAGGAGTCTCCAAAAACCATACTGCATATGGTAAGAAACCAAAGTAAGTTGATGTTGCTTTCCTTGACTCCCCCAGCCCTCCTCCCTCCTGCTCAGCTCTACTGATGCCTCAAACGGAACATCTTCACCAAATCCTCTGATTGAAGCCAGGGATTTACTATATCTACACAGGTATTTCTTTTCCAAACCAAAGGGTTGTTGAGTGCTATATAATTCAGTGACCTGATCTTTCTAATGTTCAACATTAAGTTCTTCTTATTTTCTTACTCAGCTTTTTTTATTTTTTGCATTTTAGTTTAACCCAAGACTAAGCTATGGAATGTAGATTTATATTTTATAAATACATACTATTTACAGCATTGGCAAAATATAATATAGTGCTGATAGCACCCAGGCAATTTTCAAAAAATAAATTTATGTCTTTAAAAATATTAAGTGAGATAATGTAGTGTTGTTCAATATGTTTGATATATTCATTAATCCAAAGTCTGGAGATGTAAAACAATAAAACCCACATATTCTTTGGGCCATAAATTCTGTCAGGACAATGTTGGAGTTACATTTCTGTTTTCCTATGTCTTGGATCTTGGGCAGGAAGGTTGAATCGCTGGGGGCACTGAAGATTTCCAGACTCATGTAGAAGCATTAGAATCACATTTCTAGTGCCTAGGATACCATGACTTAAAAGCAATGTTCAGCTCGAATTGTCAACCAGAGCCTCTATATGTGGGCTGTGCATATGGCTTGGGCTCCATGGTTTCCAAGAGGGGACATCTCAAAAGGAAGCATCTGGAGAGTGAGTATACCAAAGGATCCATTAGGAAGCTGCATGGTTCTTGGTGACCTAGCTTGGAAGTAATAAAGATTTATTTCCTTCATAGCCTATTGGTCAAATACAAAGATGCCTTTATTCAAGAGGAAGGGTCCGAGACAGCACCTCTTAAAGGGAGGAATAACAACTAATTTGCACACTTTTTTCAAGCTCCACAATCTGTACCCTGGCTACAAAGTATGTATAATCTCCTTAAGTGTAAAATATATTATCTCCAAAGACACACCCAAAACTTCATTTTATTTTAGCATCAGACTAAAATAGAGACCCAAAATTTTATCATTTAAACTAGATTAAGGAGTAGATGAAACATCTCAGCGCCAATTCCTTGGGAACTTTTTTTTTTTGGTCAATGGGAAGACCTGTTAGCTACTCCACAAGCACCCAGTAAACGTGGTTAAATAGGCACAATATAGGTGTAATGTTTAGATCATTGTTGTTATTCTTTAGTTGCTAAGTCATGTCCAACTCTTTTGTGACACCATGGACTGCAGCCCGTGGACAGGCTCCTCTGTCCATAGGATTTCCCAGGTAAGAATACTGGAATGGATTACATTTCCTCCTCCAAGGGATCTTCCCGATCCAGGATCAAACTCGTGTCTCCTGTATTGGCAGGTGTATTCTTTCCCACTGAGCTACCAGGGAAGCCCCCAGTATTTGGATACTTCCATTTAAAAAGAAGGGCATTCAGCAAACAGAGATCCAGAGCACTTCTGAAATCCAGTGAGGTACGTGTTGTTATTTCCTTACTCATAGCCCAGTGATGTTCTTCGGACTGATTCCCCACAGGTCTTGACTACACCTCTTTGAATCTCCTTCCTTCTAAGTCATGTCTCCTTAGCCTTTATTTTTAGCTTTGTAATTTTCTCAGTTGGTTCCTACCTGTAGAAGTTGAGAAGTCCAGAGACCCTCTTTTCATTTTGCACAGTTCCTCACCTTTCCAGTGCAAGCTAACATGTTAATCCTCTGTAGTTTCTGTGAGTTTTAGTATTCATCCATTGGTAATCCACAGGTAACCCACTTCCCTAGACAGAAGCCGCTCCCACACGTCTCCTGCGGTAAGTCCTTCTCTACTTTGAGTGTCTGTGCAGCTTCTCCGTCTTGGGTGTCTCATGTTTCTGTTTTCCTTGTGGGCACCCTGGTTCTGGAGTTGATGAAACACGATTCTCTGCTATACTTAATGCAGAAATATTTTAGAGCCTGTGACTCGATTCAAGACTGAATCAATTTATGACCTACAGGGTGAGGAGAACATCACTAGAAACAAAAGAACTGATGACTTTTTATAGTGAAAACTTTTTTGACATCTCCCTAGTGCATGTAATTTTGTTTTTATGAAATGAAAGAGAGGATATGCTTATCTTGGAAGGGATACACCATAGAGCATGCTAATCAATTGTGTTTTTAAAAAATTCCATGTCTGGCTTCTTTCTTTTTTTTTTCTTATATCTTAAAGGTAACAAATTCCATGTAACTAGAATATAAATATTAATGCCATTTTGACTAATCATATAAATTGTTGCAAAAATTGCTAAAATTGATTAATAGAATGATTGAATATAATAGCTTATCACTGATTCAGAATCACACTCTATTATTATGAATTAAGCTTGATGGGATTTTATGGCTTAGCAGATGGATAATTATCCTCAAGTGTCTCTTTCTAATACATTATGTATTCAAAACTTGTGTCAATGGGCAATTACCAGAAATTGCCATTTCAAAAATTGATGCTCTGGATCAGAGTCATCAGCCGTATCATTGCAAATGTTCGGCTCTTGTTTGTGAGTTATCTGAGTGGCAGGGATGTCAGGTGCCTGGGGATTAGGTGATACTTTCAAGTTCAGCTCATATTCTCCTAGGAAGGTGAATGAAGTCATGTTGCTGGTCATACATCCCCTTGACAGTTTTAGGTACTAAAGTGTACAATTTTATCTTTTCTAGCACTTATTTCCAAATTTTTCATGTTTAAAATGGTTTTTAAATAATTTAAAGGCTTTAGTCAGAAATGTAAAGATGTTCTGTTTTGAAACAAGGACATGAAGATCCCTTCTAGAGTCGAAGTGCTGAGTCAGCCACTTGTCCCAAAAGATAAAAATCACTAAGCCCTAAGACGAATAAGCAGCTGTTGTAACTATACACATCTTCCCGCATTCTCTGAACCATGCGTTTTATCAATTCATTATTATCTAGTTCATTCTTGTAAATGATTTGCGTTTCCCTGCTTATGGAATTTTAGCTTCTTGAAGACAAAAGCCATTTCTTATACCCATTTTTAAAATTATTTATTTCAATTGGAGGCTAATTACTTTACAATATTGTGGTGGTTTTTGCCACACATTGACATGAATTTTTGTACATCCATAATCTTTCCCTTTCTATGCACTTATATTGAAATGGTGAAGCATTGTAAAAAATGTATTATTGTAACATGTCCACATTATTATTTATGCTATTACTTATTCCAATTACCTGACTATTAGACTTATATATTTTTTAGTTATAGTAAAGATTTGTCTTCTGACAGAATGACCAATATTCTCTGATGCAGGAATGGGCAGATAGTTCACCAGAGAAGATAGACAACTGAATGAATATTGATGATGATTCCTGGTACTAACGTTTAAAACTTAGTAAATAGTGCATGTTGTTCAATTTCATCAAATTACCCTTATCTGTTTTATTTTTCTTTTATTATTTTTTTCTTTTAAATGCTAAAAATAGTTGAAAAGTAAGTGTTTTCATGGAATCATAATGCTAAAAATGACCTTAACAGTTTTGCATTTCCCTTTGCATTCAAATGAACTTTATCTAAGACTCTCCAAATGGTTGCCCACTAATAGATATCATTTGTAAACATATTTATATGTACTTACATAATTTTATAATTCTTCATAACTAATAAAACATATTACAATTTTTTCCTATTCCAATGGAAATTCTTATACATTGCTCAAAAGAGTCAACATTAATGGTTATAATCTTATGGACATGATGGTAGAATGACAAGCTATATTGCTCCAAGGTTAAAATATCTAGTAGTAATTACAAAAAACATGTAAAATGCAGACAACAAATTATTTACATGTGAAAATAAAACTGATTTCAGAATAATTTCCCTTAAAAGCTGATTTTTTTCTAGCTTTTATTATTTTACTGTAAAGCAGCAGTTTTTTTATTAAAATAATCTTGCTATAATATAGCTCACTATTTTATGAATATTATATGACCTTGAAAAAAGTTACCAAACCATCTCAAACATAGTTTTTCATCTGCAAAATGGAGTTAGTAAAGATCTTATTTAGAGTTTTTCATAATGCCAACAACCAAATAATTCCAAATCTCTTCCATTACACATCATGGGATTGTAGTTCCTAGTCCTCTGGAATCTAGTTGGGAATTATATCTTGTTTTGGCCAACAAGTAGAAGCAATATTTGACACTTCCACTTAAAAGCTTTAAGAGCCTGTGTATAAACTGCCACACTCAATGTTCCTGGTAGTGTATCCTCTATCAGCCTGGTTTTAAGTGTCAGGATAATGTCAACGGAGCACCTAGCCAAACAATAGCATATATGTAGAAAGAGCAAGAAATAAATTTTGTTGGTTTAAACCACTAAGATTTGGGGATTACAGATTAATATAGTATAATTTAGTCAAAGTCTGAGAAAACACACACAAAGTATAGGCCATACTCTTCAGCACAGGTATTATTAGTAATACTACTATGAACATTTCATATAAGATGAACATAAATCAAGTGAAATGTAAACACTATAACCAGTTAGAACACATAAAACCTAAATACTGAGGATTGGTTATATTTCCCAGTATTAGATTGTAATAGGGAAGAGTGGTATATTCTCTTTCATCTTTGGTGCTGAGTCTTTTCCAATAATGGTTAATATAATTATTATAAAATCATAATTTATAGGAAGAAAGCTTCAGTGTTTTGAAAGTATTAGCTCAGTCATGTCTGACTCTTTATAACCCCATGGACTGTAGCCCAGCAGGCTCCTCTGTTCATGGGATTCTCCAGGCAAGAATATTGGAGTGGTTTGCTATTTCCTTCTCCAGGGGATCTTCTCGACCCAGTGATCGAACCTGAGTTTCCTGCATTGCAGGCAGATTCTCTACCCTTTGAGCTACCAGGGAAGCCCTCAGTGTTTTGAGAGAGTAATTATATGTAAAATTACTGATACTTAAGAGAATATAGAAAACAGAAGTATCAAAATGGCAATATATACATTTGTTTACTCTCTTAACAATTCATTAAAACTGTAACTCTAGCATTTGGAATAATCTCTGGTCTGTATACATTATTGAATATGTGAATGAATGACTTTGATAATCCACACCAAAATGTTATTCTTTTGTCCTCACTTTCACCTTTTTATGTGTGTTTCTATTAGTGGAATTCTGTATTTAAATTTTTTCTCTAATAGCAGGGCCATACTTTTTATAAATATTAAAAAGATATCTTCCTTGATTGTACATATTCTTCATATCTTTATCTATTATATAATCACACCTACAAATTCTTATCAGTGAAAACTGAAAATGCATTTGTAGCCTGTCCATTCAGGTAATATACTTTCATTACTCCTGAAGTAGTTCTTATCATATAGAAATTGTAGAAGGTAGTAAGAAAAGTAACTGAAAGCTAACCTCATAACAGAATTAATTAAATAGATTAGACTCAGCCTCAATTTGGACAAAGGTAAAAATACAAATAGAATAAATCAGAAAATTGTCACCTTTAATTATCAATATGCCTCTAGTAAGACTGGGAAAATAAAAAATACCAGTTTGAGATAAGAAGAGTGTTTTTTCTTACCTGTGTTGCAAGTAGATATTAACAGTAACTGAAGGGGTCGCAAAGAGTCAGACTGAGCGACTGAACTGAACTGAACTGAACTGAAGTTAATACATCAAGGAAAAGAAAGATGAGCTAAGTTTCTGGAGTTACGGTTAAACACCAGAATTAATTAAAAACAACAACAACCACTATGAGAAATGGTTAGAAAGGTTATTTAAGGAGAGGGAAAGAAGAAAATTCAAAACTATTACTTTTTACCATAAGCTCTTCTGAATTACTTGATAACCTGTGTAAGTGTTGTTTTGACTTAACTGTCTACTTGACATCTCTATCTGGATGGCTCAAATGTGTGTCAAGAGGAAAAATATCCAACAGTGAATTCAGTCTCCATCCTCTTTCACCGTGTCTTCTGTCAGTTAATGGCATGAATCCATTTATCTAATCATCCTAGCCACTTTCCTCTCCCTCATTGTTCTCCCATTGTTCTCCCTCACTGTTCTCTCCTCAATGTTCTCCCTCATTTTTCCCTCTTTTCATTTCTCACTGAGTCTACCAGTACTGATCTCTTGACTATCCCTAGAATATATAGATTTGTCTTTTTCTTCATGGCTTCCCTTATGCTCTTGTCTTTGCTGCAGCACTGAAGTAGCTTCGTAATGGTGTTCCCTAAATTGACTCTGAGTCTCTCATCAGAACTTGAGTGATCTGTTCAAACCACAAGTGTGATTGTGTTTCATGTTCTTGGTTAGAGCACCCTGATGACTTCCAGTTGCTCTTACAGAAGAGCTGAGAACAGCTCCTTCTCCTTACGTGATCTAGGAGGCACTGCGTGGTGAAGCTATAATACCATTTTATACCACGTATTTCACTCTCAGTGCTCTCATCCACTTTAACTTTTTAGTATTTACGTTGCTTATTTTGCTTTTATTTCTTTTTTTGAGTCTTTTAAAGAATTGCAATATAGTTGATTTACAAAGTTGTGTCAGTTTCAGCTGTACATAAAGTGATTCAGTTATACATACATATGTATATTCTTCTTCAGATTCTTTTCCATTATTGGTTATTACAAGATATTGAATATAGTTCCCTGAGTTACACTGTAAGTCCTTGTTATTTATCTATTTTATATATAGAAGTGCGTACCTGTTAATCCCAAGATTTTAACTTTTTAAAACTCACATAATCCATCTATTCACAGAACCTTTGCATATGTTTTTGCTGCCTTGTGTAACTACCCTTACTGCGACCCATCTTCACCTTGTTCAATCTTAATCATCCTTCAGATCTCAGCTAAAAAGACCAACTCTGCCACACTGGTCCCAGTCACGGTCCTCTATCATGTTTTCTTAAAGAATTATATTCATTCAAATGACGATATTTGTCTCTCTTTTTTTTAACCCAATGTCTAGCTTCTCTGAATTCTGAATTGAATAAGAAAGTAACTACGTAAATTTCTGCTCACTATTACAAGTATAGCAATTAATATAGTTAACTGGCAAATTGTAAAAAATCAAAGCATTTCTTAAAGAATTAATATATGGCCCACTCGTCACTTATTCCAGCAATAATGCAAACTTTCTCAGTCTTCTATCAATACTCCTCCAAGAGTTTTGCTCTTCTTTTTCTTATTGGATACTTGCTTCTATTCTTAATTGCTATTGAATAGTTTCATACAACACTGAGACAACAGTTTACTTTAACTGTAAATGAACTCTATACTGGAAAGACTTCTGCTACTTGGGGTTTGCTAGACCTTTGTGGATATAAGAAAGAGAAATAATTTCTTTCTCATTTAGTGCTGATTGTATTTTTCTTTTTTCTCCAATGTTTTTATTTTTGATCATTTTCTCTATGTTATACATTCCTTGCAGAATAAATAAATACCTATCTCCTTAAATACATTTAGTCCATTAAACTATTTTTGATATTTATATATTTTCAGATAATTATATGTAGGCTATTATGTTTCTATAGAGAGAAACTGTCACATTTACTTCTAAGCCATAGTTGACATAATTGCCAAAAACAGAATATTATGTTCTATGAACTAAGTACTGTTTTAAAAATTACTAAATAAACAAAACACAAGATCTAAAGACAGATCAATTGATTAATGAAGATTTGCTTAATGGAAGAAAATTATATCTTTCTTGAAGAAGAAAATAAAATAGAAGTCAGCATTAATGATGCTTGTGGAGTTGTTCCTTTGTTTTGGAACTACTATGGTGCAGGAAACCCTTAGCATCCTAAATAAGAGACAGAGAAAGAATGTATGAGCTTGTACAATTAGCTTCTCTATTTTCAAGTGGGCCAAACAAGGACAGTATAAAGAGATTTTTAATTGTCCAAGGTAGTAGTATATTTAAAATTTTTAAAATTACCACATTCTTGACTACTCTGTATTGCTGATCTGCATCAGTTAATTTATAAAAACGGCAGGCTTAACATTTTCTGTGTGTTACCAATTGTTAATCAATCTTTCTAATTCTGAGGAAAACTTATGGATTAATTCTGATTAGATAAAATTGTTCCCAGGAGAGAATTATAGAAGTAAAACTAAAGTATGTTATGTCAAGAATTTCAAATTGAATAGAGAAAAGACAAGGTTTTCTTGGTTTAACAGACATGGTATTTTGACTTGGATAGATGAAAAAGATCAAAGAGTTAGAGATAAATTTCCACCTTCTCCTGACTTCATCAAATTGCAGTAGAGTTTGACAAGCTCTTTTCTTTTACTAACTCCCACATCATAAATTTGAGCTGAGAATTCTCAATAAATGTCAAAGATGCAGCTTGTCGCTTAGTTTTCCTTACATGAGGCATTTTCCAAGCTAAAGAAAAATTCTATAATCTAGTTATAAGTTAAGAGGCAATTATACTGTATAGATAGTTCCAAAATAACTGCTGGAAACTGTTATCCATGTTGCTTTAATTCTCTGTAGATTACAGGACTTACTATGCAGACAGATATCATTCCTTGAAATATCACTGAAAGTTACATTTTTATGACAAATGCTCAATGGTGTTCATGTATATGATGTATTTTTTATTGCTTCCATAAGAAACAGCTAAAATAAAACAACCTAAAGATTAATATACAACTCTCTAGCTACACATAAAAATCATATTTCACTAATGTATACTAGCTTTATATTTAATCAAATAAAAATGTCCTATATTTGGTCTACTTGTTAAGAATTAAATAAAGGAATATTTTACTGCAGTTATTTTTGCTTAAAGGACTAAGTTATGAATGTGACCAGTCAGATGTCTAATTGTATTTTATTTGTTTTTTATAGGTTGGATTATGAAAGAATAATTTCATTTATCTTAAAGCATCAAAATCCATGTAACTTAAAATAAAAGACACTTTCTTCCCTAGAAAGTTTGAACTGATCCTTCTGGCCTTTACCTTTCCTTCATAGACATTCTTCACAGAGAGCTATAAAATATCTACTGGCAGATGCACACAATTTTAGTGTTTTTTTGTTTATTTTAGATTATCATATTATTATTGACTATATTTTCCACACTGTACATTCCCGTGACTTATTAACTTTGTAGGTAAAATTCTGTTCCTCTTAAAATTCTCACCTTCATTTGAAAAGACCCTGATGCTGGGAAAGATTGAAGGCAGGAGGAGAAGGGGATGACAGAGGATGAGACGGTTGGATGGCATCACTGACTCTATGGACATGAGTTTGAGTAAGCTCTGGGAGTTGGTGATGGACAGGGATGCCTGGCATGCTCTAGTCCACGGAGTCACAAAGAATCAGACACAACTGAGTGACTGAACTGAACTGATTTTTCTCATCCCCACATGCTCCGCCCCTCTGGTAACCACCTGTTTATTCTCTGTATCTATGTCTGTTTCTGCTTTCTTATGTTTGTTCATTTGTTTTGTTTTTTAAGACCTACATATAAATGAAATCATATAGTATTTGTCTTTCTTTGTCTGACTTAATTAGCATAACCCTCTAGGCCCATCCATGTTGTTGCAAATGGCAAGATTTCATTCTTTTTTGTGGCTGAGTAATATTACATTATATACACACACACACATACCTCATCTTTCTGATTCCCCCTCACCAAAGAATTGATACTTTCAAATTGTGCTGGAGAAGACTTTTGGAGCCCCTTGGACTGCAAGGAGATCAAATAAGTCAATCCTAAAGGAAATCAACCCTGAATATTTATTTGGATTTATGCTAAAACTGAACCTCCAATACCTTGTCTACCTGATATGAAGAGCTCACTCATTGGAAAAGACCCTGATGCTGGGAAAGATTGAAGGCAAAAGGGGAAAGGGGTGGCAGAGGATGAGATGGTTAGATAGCATCACTGACTCAATGGACATGAATCTGAGCACATTCTGGAAAATATTGAAGGACGGGACCCCAGTATACTGCAGTCCATGGGGTCACAAAGAGTTAGACACAACTTAGCAACTGAACAACATCAACCCCTTTTACTGCCTTGATCTGAAGATAGAATTAAATATCAGAAATTTTCTGCAAAAGTGAGAGGAGAACAAAACCTGTTCCCCTCCATTTCTCAAAGAAGAAAGGGTTCCTTTAATCACATAAGTTCCAAATCCATTAATTTGTTTTTTTAAAGCATAACTAGATAACTCCGGAAAATCTAATTGTTGCAGTAGAGTGATCTTCCTTGATGGGCTGGTGCTAAGACTTTGGCTTCCATAAACCTCATGTATGCATTTTAAGGAAAAATTACTTAACTCAGTATTTAGTTTTCTGTCATGCTAAAAAAGAAGTAAAGCAATTTTGTCATGCTAAAAAAGAAGTAAAGCAAAGTTCATGAACTCCTATCAATATGGTGAGAAAATTCCTGGGAAAGACTGTTATATAAGCAGAAGTATTCTCCCTGGTGTTGGGAAGCTCTGAGGTCAGTAGAAAATTGTTCAAATTTCTAAGTTAGAAGAAAAGAAAGACCTAGAACAGCCACGTGGCAGAGCAGTTCTCCTGGGTTCCCTGACCCTCCTCTCCACCTGGGTGCCCTTTCCCAATAAAATCTCTTGCTTTGTCAGCCCATGTATCTCCTCAGACAATTCATTTCTGAGTGTTAGACAAGAGTCCAATTTCAGGCCTTGGGAGGGGTCCCCCTTTCTGCAACATCTACATAACCTTATAAACTTAGGAATAAGCCTGAGATGTCAAGAATAATAATTTGACAAAAAATCAATAAAACAGCTGGAAAGAAGAGAGTTATTTTTATGGAATTTTTCACCAATCAAACTCTGAAGAAGAAAGAACCTCAGCATGGCAAAAATAATTAATGTGTAAAAGCAAAAAAGAATAAGACAGCATTATGAAACCAAGTAGTTTGAACATAGACAAGCTTTTAAAGTAGAATAGAATCAGGAGATAGACTGGAATTCAATAAATTGACAACATTGAATTTTTACTATAACCCTGGAGATTGGATTGAATGTGAAAGAATCAGAAGTTGAGCTTGAATAAACAAATTATAGCAATGAGATGAAACAATTTTAAGTATTCTAAATTCTAAATAATATCTAGAAATTTTTATTGTTCAGTGGAAATTATAATAAGCTGTGCTTCAATGGATCCTATCAGGTCGGACTGAAAACAACTTTTCTTTCCATACCAATGTTGAAAACACATATCTAGAGGTAAATTTTTGCCATCATTAACTAAAAGATCAGTGACCATCAACTCAGAACACCTGGGGCACATTCTTAAAAAAATCATTGTTAGTAAGATATTGATAATGATGACTTGTTTGATAATTTATGATGACAATGCTAACTAACTACTGCATCACCCTACTTGTTGGCAGCTATTTTAAAGGAAACAATATTTTGAATGCAAATTGGAATGTAAATTATATACAGCCTAGATTGCCTGTGAATAATAGCGGTCAAATGCCCCCTATTAGCATAATAGTATTGTTCTTTTCCCAGTCACTTTTTAACCTTTCAGTGAAAAAGATCCTCTTATAGCATAGTTTAAGCCAGCCTTCTTTGTAGGTCTTCTTAGTTTTCCAGATATGTTTAATGTGGGTATATTTTCTTAATTCTCTTGGTTACTACAGAAATAGGGTTGTTTTGTCTGCAAGCCTTGGAACTCATTCCTGACTTTGGTTTGCTATACACCATCTTAACGCCATGCAAATCCACTTGAGCCATATGCCCCTGACTTCTGATCATGGACATGTTTTGAATAGGGTACATTTTTTTTTTTTGTCCTGGGCTTATGTGCTCTGTTTAATAACTGAATGATTTCACATTCTTGCTTAGGTACCTTCTTTATCTCCTTCATTCCCATGTGGCTTGTGCTTTGGCTAAATTGTCTCTTTGAAATTTGATTTCTCATCTTCATTAATGCTCTCAACCTACCGAGGATTATCACTAACCTTGCTAGACTCACCTCTTCAGCTTACATATTCCAATTATGATAGTGGGAAAGATGAATGTTTGCAAGGGGAAATCAATTTTTATTTTCTTTTTTTCCTAGAGGAAGATTATTTTAAGTATGCTGTCAGGAAACTTCTCTTTCTAACAGAAACATGGCCTCCCAAAAAAGAGGGGTTAGGAAAGTGAACCCGTAGTAAATGCATAGAATGCAATGTAACCAAAGTACTTTCCTACACTTAAAAAAAGTATGTCTTGTATTATATCGAGCAAATGGTATAGAATTGCAAAGTTCTAGTCAAATAGCCAAAACATATGTTGTATCCAAACAGCTATAAAAAGGGTCAGCATGAAGCATAATTTAAAAAACATAGGCATGCCTGATGCTTTATCTTAGCATTTTGAAAAGGGATTAGTGATAAGTAAGGACATATCTTTGTTACACATATTGAAATTAATTATATGTGTGTATCAGTCAGAATGTCAGAAGGAAACAGAATTCAATTCAGATGGTTAAATTGAAAACACTTTGGAAGAGGACTATGTAAATTGCTGTGGTTGTTGCCCAAGAAAAAAAACAAAGAGTGATGGGATACACAGAGACTAGCAACAGTGGGTAGCTGCTACCATTCCCAGAGGTAACAAAAACAGGGCAGGCAGTCACTTGAAGAGAGCCAGTCAAGGAGGGACAGACGCTGCCAGAGATGTAAAATCAAAGGAGGTAAGAAATATCCCAGTGTTCATTATCTATGCCCTCTAGTTTTCTATCGGTGTGTCCTCTTGGTCAGTTCCTCCCTCGAGCTGGTCAGCGGATAAACCTAGTGTAAACAGGTCATCCTTTGAATTCGGCACATTGAGGCATGGGCCACATCAGAGAATCTGAATAATGGGTGTGAGTAAAGGAAACACCTAGTAAAATATGAACCTTGTCTGACTCTGGTAAATGTGTGTGATGAACTGAATCACTGGTCCCACATTAGTCTTATAAATCCATTTCAAGTTAATCTTTCCACTGTTTCACTTTGAGCTTGGCCAGTGTTAGCAGCTGTGACACAGAGGCTTAAACGTTCTTGCACAGTTTCGCTTGCCCTCTTGTCCTACTGCTGTTGCCAGGACACTATATTCCAGTAACACTTTAGCTCGGGTCCTCTGCCACCCTCTCAAGAAATGACCCATGGAGCAGAGTCCCCCAACTAACCCACAGACCTACAGTCTGAAGCAACACTTTTCCAGTTGACCTGTAAGTGTGACAATAAATGATTACTTTCTTAAGACACTGAATTTTGCAGTGGTTTGTCCCACAGCAGCTCTGCACAGCTGACCAATATAGTATTCACGGTGCTCATTCCATGTTCCCCCTTTAAAAATTCTGTTATTAAAATAGTACTTCAGATAAGTGGAAAGATAGAACTATCTGAAACTTAGAGAGCCCAACTGATTCTATGGTCATTATCTAGTACTATTCTGGTGTCTACTCTTAAGAACTGACTTTTAGTTCAGAAGATGGGATGCTAAATACTATAAAATCATTGCCCCAATACAGACTTGTCTTTCATGAATTATTGGAGAAGTATTTTTAATATCTTTTCTACTTGTATACTTTATTTTCTTAATATAATATTGCATCCATATAAAAAGAATACCTAATATGCATGTATTATGCATGCATAAGAGTATAATGGATACCTAGAATCCCCCTTCCCAGTGCATATATAATAGAACATTTTATCTATGTGCTCCCCCCCATTCTACTGTTTTTCTGATTCATGAAAATGATATCATACTGGACATAGTCTTTGGATGCTTGAAAAAATTTGTGTCTAAGATTGACCAATAGTATTTCTTATTGTATTTCTTATTACATTTCTAGAATAAGATACTTTATCTTATTACTATCTAGAATAAGATAGTATTTCTTATTGTTCTTCTTTATTCTCTTTTGTTGTTGTATAATATTCAGTTGAATTTATATGTTGTACTTTATCTGGTACTTTTCTTGTCAATGGATATTCCAAAACTCTATCTTCTGTGGGCACAAAGTTCTATAAATGAATGCAGTCACATGGCACGAAGAGGTATAATTAAATTTACTGGTTAATATCATTCCACCACAATATGCAAGATTTGGTTACCAATTTCAGGAAATGTAAATTATTCTAGTAAGAGTTCTTGGACTCATTTAACATTGATTTTGAGTACCTTACTCTCTCAAATTATGAGAAAATCTAATAAGATTGCTATCAGAAGCAGATTTAAAAAATCTGGGTTTTGAAAGATTAGCTACATTTACCAAATGAAATAAACTGGCATTTATTTAACATTTACTAGGTGCACAGGACATTAAATTTACCCCTGCTGTGATGAAAGACTCAATGAGTACAGGATACATGTTAATAGTTATACAATTCATGGAGCTGTTTTCAATTTGTATTTTAAAAAAAAATGACCCTTTCCACAAGGATTTCTAATCACTGTTTCAATGCAATACAATACAATGGAAAGTGAAATATAGATACTTTATAGAAAGTTCCAGCGCATTTTAAAATGAGACACAGTGAGCCACTACAGAACTTAACCATTTCTATTAAAACCAGCAAAACTGATATTTTGAACAGCAAGTTAGAGTAAAACCTTCAGTAGAGATCAGCTGATACAAATTCAGAAACAAAGACTCTGCATGAAGTAAATGCATGAAAACTGCAATTAACTGAAAAAGGCCCTGAAATACTAACCATGATAGTTTGGAGCAAGATAATATGGGACTCTCCAAAAAAAAACCTTTTTGTGTTCTTCAATAATAAGAAAAAGAGTGAAGTTCATGCCAAAAATTTATTAATAGTTTTTTCATCTGATGGAAGCAAGATTAACATTGTAATCCTTCCACATATCACTTATTCATTATAGTCTGTCATTCATATACATACACACATATGCTTTAATTAAAAAAATCAAGCTCAGTCTCTTCTCAAAAAACACTTTAGTCTCATTCATAAACACCCAAGTTTAAAAAAGAAGTCTCTAGATATTAAAATATAAACATGTGGACAGACTGTGTGAACACATCTTATTAGAGCTGAAGTTTTGGTGCTCAGAATGGGCGTACGTAAGTAAGTATTTCATTTTACACAGTAATATTCCTATGCAGCTTAATTCTTTGAGAAGTATCACAATAAGATTGTTGCATAGCTAGTCAGCAGAAGAAGCTACAGAGCTTCAAACCATTAGCTTTTTTCCTTCCACATCTTTCTGCCTAAATTCCCATCCCAATTAATAATATCTGCTAAAAATAAAATGTTGAGTCCCTTTACTCCTAAATCTATTTGTCCATTTCCCTTAAGTAGCTTGAATGATCACCATGCTAATTAAGACAAAGTTACTTCCAAAGAGAATGACTGTACTTTAACCCAAGCTGGCTACCTCTAAACTTTATACTATTGGTCACAACACAGATGGAGTAAGAGATTATGAATGGATGAGAGCACATCCACAATCATTAAAGAAAAGCCAACTCTAATATATTTATATTGCTCTTGGACAATCTGTATCATCTTTGGATGCAAAGTTGTATATTACATTCTAGGATGATCTATGCCCAGGACAATTAAAAGTCTTAAGTATATGAGGGGTTATTATACCAAGGATGCTATTAAGTTGTCAGCCATCTGGCAGTGATGAGAGGAGCTTAAATTTCAGTGGATGGGATTTAGGATGCTCCTGATCATGGCTGATATGGATGGAACATTCCTGGAGTATGGATTGGTAGATAAAAGATGTAGGGAAACATACTGCTGTGGGATTAGAAGCACTGGCGCTGTAACAGGTTTCCCAGGGAGACTAGTAAATCTCCTTTCCAGGAAATTGTTGATAGACGCCTTCCAGTCTGGCCTAGTGAAAATCTGTTCTGCCTTCATCAGAAGTGGTGATGATCTCACGTCTAGAGGTCCTTTCCAAGCCTATGACAGAGAACTAAAGACAACACAAAGAACAAAGCATTGTGTCAAATAAATTTTATGTATCCTCCTTAAAGCTTCTCTAATACCTTTAGCAACAGATGACTCTTGAGTACCAATTACACGAATAAAACAAATCATCTCACAATTAACTATGGTGTACATTGCATGTAGTGATCTTGACAACTATTATCCTTGTCATTTAATCATAATTTAAAGTAGATTTTAAAAAGAAGAAAAACAGTTCTGGGTAGTAAAATCTTGCTGTAAAGATCACAGTGTTTTTCTCAGGGCCACTGTGGAATGATAGTGATGATTTTACAGGATAAAATATTGGTTTGGGGAGTTCTTGACACATGAAAGAGTAAGCACATAAGACGTCTCTAATAAATCTTTCTCTTCCCTGTACTGGATTTACTATGCAGGTCTGGTTCCACTCTTATTTTGGCATCACGTTTCATGCAACATAGAAACCTGAACGGCAGCCCTTTTAAAGAAGCACTCACACCCCAAGCTGCTTTGCTCTCCCACTGCTTAGCCCTCAACTCAGATCTTTCACTGTTTCCTTTCCTTTTGAGTGCTGTGGTTCAAGGGCTGTTTTTATCACCTTGAAAGCACATTATATCACCTGGAAAACAGGTACCCTGCTGACTCCACTTCTGCTGAAATGTGCTATATTGCACTTCCTGTGCATCTCTGCAGCAAGACACGATGCTATGAAATCTCCTTTCCTGTCACTGTTTCAAACAAACCTTTGCAACCACAGATCAAGACTTTTAAAGTTCATTCCCTGATTTGTAGCCGCTCATTGAATGTTTTCCAGGCTTCAAACATGCTGTTGCAAAGGAACAGTGAATCTTTTAATGTTTGAAAAGCAGCAGGGATTCACTTCTTTAATGGAGAAAATTCAAATTTGCAGTCCCAAGCTTGGCACCGTGGTGCGTCACATTTCCTACAATCTTGTGAGGCCAGCAGGTGTAACAACCCTG
The DNA here is from genome assembly GCF_023699985.2 of Odocoileus virginianus. Classification (NCBI taxonomy): domain Eukaryota; kingdom Metazoa; phylum Chordata; class Mammalia; order Artiodactyla; family Cervidae; genus Odocoileus; species Odocoileus virginianus. The sequence continues at coordinate 13,905,053 of NC_069697.1, forward strand.
CCACATGTCTAAATGAACACTGCTGCTCCTTCTATGTGCTGCAGAGTTAAGAGTTTATCTCCTTCTCTTCCATTTTCTTGCTGGAAATCATTTTCAGAAACCCACTTAGAAGGCTGGACTGCGATTCAGTATTTCTGCTTTGTTTTCTTCTCATTGTGAATGTCCTGATATTCCTGACCATTCACAGAAGAACCAAGTATCATTCCTGGGCATTGAATAAAGCTGTATCACCTTTAAACACAAGCCAGAAATAAAATCTCAGCTTTCAAAAGAATACTACAGGTATAGTTTCTTTCAACTCCTCACTGTCTCATTTTTGACCTCTCATCTAAGCTACACAGGAGATAGTAAGGCAGCAGTACAAAAAGGATATTTAGAATCAGAAGACTGAGAAGCTACTTTTTGTGTGCTTTTGCTTTAAGCTTCCTAGCTTTTTAAAGCTTCTGTACTCTTCTCTGCAAAATAAGATGCAAATTGCGTTAGTATGAGGAGTAAAAGAAATTATGTCATTTATCTGTCCAACGAGCCATTCAGCAAACATTTATCAAGGACCAATTCTCTCTATGGATCAGATTACTGGGTATAACAATAGATAAGACAAAATACTGATCCAAAGTAAAAAGCATTATGGTAATCATAAGACATTATATTTTTTTTTAGATGTCACTTTTACCACCTAAAGTGGGAGTTTAGAACGAGCTAAGTAGTCAAGAAACAGTATTGATAATCTTACAATTTGTAATCATAGATAATCAACAGGTACTAATGGAGAAACTATAAAAGTATGAGATTTGAAGAAAATTGTTATCTCTTGTTTAGTAGAAATTCTGCAAAGAGTCTGATGTGGAAAAAAAACACAACAAGCAACATTACTTTTTCTTGTTTCAATCCTAAAAGATACTGAGAAAAAGAAGTTTGTGTGAGTCAAATTATTGTTCATAATGGCAGATAATGGTTACAAAATTGCATCGTTGCCTTATTTTCAATGTGGATAAAACAGCCTAGATTGATCAAATAAATGGAAAGAAATGTATCTTCAATCTTCAATTGTATCAAAGGAAATTTTAATGTAATTCCATTTTTCTTCCTTCACAAAAAATTAAGGCAAACTTGTTTGCTGGACTCAGTCTTGTAAAGAGCCTTACGGGGAGATAGTAGAGTAAGTGAAGGCCCGGATTTTACTTTTCGATAGTTTACAAGCTATTTGAGAGAAATAGGTTTGACCTATATGAAAAAACTAAAATATGTTGCATATTAAGATAGTACACAAACTCATTTGGTTGTAATGTAAAATGCTTATATAATAAAAAATAATCTTTTTTTTCATTTATTTTTATTAGTTGGAGGCTAATTACTTTACAATATTGTAGTGGTTTTTGTCATACATTGACATGAATTAGCCATGGATTTACTTGTATCCCCCATCCCGGTCCCCCCTCCCACCTCCCTCTCCACCCGATAGGAGCTTCTCTAAAGGATAAATTCTATAAGCAGTTCAAACACAGAGCCCATGTTGTCTCCTTTCTTTCTCTTAGAACTAGGTTCAAATATATGTGTGTATTTCATATATATATATATATATAGGCATATATAAACATGAATAAACCTCAAAAACATGTTAAAGAACACATATAATATGTCAACTTCTTAAAACATGGAAATACATTAATAAATTCTATGTGTATATATATATGTATTCCCAGTTGCTCAGTTGTATCCACTCTTTGCGATCCCGTGGATTGTAGCCCACCAGGCCCCACTGACCACGGGATTTTTCAGGCAAGAATACTGGAGTGTTCCTCCTGAATATATACGCATAGTCAGTGTATAAGCCTGCAAGGAATGGCATATGCCAAATTCAGAAGAGTAATTGATTACCTCTGCTCTTGAAGGAGATTGAACCTGGAAGCAAGTATATATACAGGTTTACATTTTGTCAGCAGGTATTTTTTCTTATGTCAGGTAGTAGATAATAATTTTTTAAAATACTGTCATCTATGTTTGTATGTTACTTAGTTTATAATTCCAAAAATAACAATGCCATTATGAAAATGATGCTTTAAAAATAAAAGATGAACCTGTTATACAGAATGGATTTAGTGGGAGCGATAAGAAAAAAGACAGGCAATAAAGATGCCTTTTAGAGGTTACTGTTCAAATTTCCTTTATTGCCACTGGATTTCCTGCTGTTTCTGTGACCTTCCTAAACAACGTTCTGCACAGAACTTCATTTGAAGTTAGTTGTCAGTAGAGTATTTTTCAACAGTATATATAAACTTAAAATTCATTAACTTTACTGTATAGTAATATATATACAAATATATATATATACACACTAATATACTATATACTAACTTGACTAATAATTAGCCCCATTCAGTAGAAATTGTTTACCTGATGAAACTGGCAGTGCTTAATATCTTAAGGAAGATGGAGAGAAAGTGATGGGGGCACAGGCAAAACATCATACTTGATTCTATAAAATTATTTGAAGATAATAAATAAAATACTATCATTATATATTCAATAATTATTCTCTATGTTTTCATGTCCAGTCAGAATTATCAAAAAGTATCTTCACTTGTAAAATTAATTTATTCTTTATTTGTGTATTACATTATTGATATTCTGAAAAATAATGAAATAAGACATGTAAGCATCTCTAGGGCAAAATGAAACATTTCACCGAGTGAATATATTAATTGTAATTTTTAGGTTTTTCTGCCATTATGCTTTCCTAGTTAGTCTCATTTATATTTATCAATGTTTTTTTACATATTACTAATTATATTAAGTTTGATAAATATTGTATGATCAATTATCAAAATTCAGTGATTTAAACCTTTCCAGAAATTAATAAATAATGAAATAAAACATAATTCTTAAGTAACGGTTTTATATTCTGGGTTATTGTCATTTAGGACTTCTTTATCCATATCAACTTCTCTGTGATAAGCCAATGTTCACATCATGGAAAATCACTTCCTCTTCTTACTAACTGTTGTTGAAGTGGGTGGTGCTGTAATTTATATTTTAAGCCTATCATACAGAGTACCAGAAAGAGCAAATTTAGTGTCATATTTAGTTCATATACCTGATGCAGTTCAGCATCTACCATAAATTACTTTGGAACCATCAGCTCTTTGGAACAAATTGCAGAGTGGAGTTGTTTCCCTATTTAGTTTTCCTCTGTGATTTTAGAAAAAGTCCAAAGTGGTGATGATATGTGTCAAAGTAATTTCCATGGTGCCTAAAAGCAAGTGAACACTTTGAAACTTACTTTGATGTGACCAAGTGAAATACAATTAATATGTAATGAAAAATGTTGATGATGGTGATGGTAATGATGACTTGAATGTTTTCACTGAATTGATAATAGGATATCCAGACCAAATTAAAGATAAACTGAATCGCAGACTTTCCCTGACCAATTGTTTAATTATCTATATTAAAAATAATTTAAATAACTGGATAAATAATGAGATTCATATCTTATATGAAGAATGACAAGAAGGTGGAAAGCAAGGGCATGGACCCAGACTAGCAGGGTCCAATTCTTAGGTCTGCTGGTAAGGCCACATGACTCTGGGCACGTTACTCAGCCATCTGTGTCTCAGTTTCTTCATATGGAAAAGGAGGTTAATGGTAACACATCCCATATAAAGTTGATTTGAAAATTAAATGAAAGTATTTGTAGAGTACTTAAAATAGTGTCTTCCATGTTCAATTCAATTAGTTGCTCAGTCATATCCAACTATTTGCAACCCCATGGACTGCAGCACGCCAGGCCTCCCGGTTCATCACCAACTCCCAGAGTTTATTCAAACTCATGTCCATTGAGTCGGTGATGACATCCAACCATCTCATCCTCTGTCGTCTCCTTCTCCTCCCGCCTTCAATGTTTCCCAGCATAAGGGTCTTTTCAAACGAGTCAGTTCTTCGCATCAGGTGGCCAAAGTATTAGAGTTTCAGCTTCAACATCAGTCCTTCCAATGAATATTCAGGACTGATTTCCTTTAGGATGGACTGGCTGGATCTTCTTGCTGTCCAAGGGACTCTCAAGAGTCTTCTCCAACACCACAGTTCAAAAGCATCAGTTCTTTGGTGCTCAGCCTTCTTTATGGTCCAACTCTCACATCCATACATGACTACTGGAGAAACCATAGCCTTGACTAGACAGACCTTTGTTGGCAAAGTAATGTCTCTGCTTTTTAATATGCTGTCTAGATTGGTCATAACTTTTCTTCCAAGAAGCAAGCATCTTTTAATTTCATGGCTGCAGTCACCATCTGCAGTATTTTAGAGTCCAAAAAAGTAAAGTCTGTCACTGTTTCACAAATCTATTTGCCATGAAGTGATGGGACCAGATGCCATGATCTTAGTTTTCTGAATGTTGAGCTTTGAGCCAATTTTTTCACTCTCCTCTTTCACTTTCATCAAGAGGCTCTTTAATTCTTCTTTGTTTTCTGCCATAAGGGTGGTGTCATCTGCATATCTGAGGTTATTGATATTTCTCCCTTCAATCTTGATTCCAGCTTGTGCTTCTTCCAGCCCAGCGCTTCTCATGATGTACTCTGCATGTAAGTTAAATAAGCAGGTTGACAATATACAGCCTTGACATACTCCTTTCCTGATTTGGAACCAGTCTGTTGTCTCATGTGTAGTTCTAAATGTTGCTTCCTGACCGGCATACAGATTTCTCAGGACACAGGTCAGATGGTCTGGTATTCCCATCTCTTTTAAGAATTTTCCACAGTTTGTGGTGATCCACACAGTCGAAGGCTTTGGCGTAGTCAATAAAGCAGAAATAGATGTTTTTCAGGAGCTCTCTTGCTTTTCTGATAATCCAACAAATGTTGGCAATTAGATTGCTGGATCCTCTGCCTTTTCTAAAACCAGCTTGAACATCTGGAAGTTCACATTTCATGTACTGTTGAAGACTGGCTTGGAGAATTTTGAGCATTATTTTACTAGAATGTGACATGAGTGCAACTGTGTCGTAGTTTGAGCATTCTTTGGCATTGCCTTTCTTTGGAATTGGAATGAACACTGACCTTTTCCAGTCTTGTGGCCACTGCTGAATTTTCCAAATTTGCTGGCATATTGAGTGCAGCACTTTCACAGCATCATCTTTTAGCATTTGAAATAGCTCAACTGGAATTCCATCACCTCCACTAGCTTTGTTCATAGTGATGCTTCCTAAGTCCCACTTGACTTCATATTCTGGCTCTAGGTGAGTGATCACACCATCATGATTATCTGGGTTGTAAAGATCTTTTTTGTACAGTTCTTCTGTGTAGTTTTGCCACCTCTTCTTGATATCTTCTGCTTCTGTTAGGTCCATACCATTTCTGTCCTTTATTGAGCCCATCTTTGCATGAAATGTTCCCATATGGTATCTCTAATTTTCTTGAAGAGATCTCTAGTCTTTCCCATTATGTTGTTTTCCTCTATTTGCACTGATCACTGGGGAAGGCTTTTTTATCTCTCCTTATTCTTTGGAACTCTGCATTCAAATGGATATATCTTTCCTTTTCTCCTTTGCTTTTCTTCTTTTCCTTTCACAGCTATTTGTAAGGCCTCCTCAGGCAACCATTTTGCTTTTTTGCATTTCTTTTCCTCGGGAATGGTCTTGATCTCTGTCTCTTCTACAATGTCATGAACTTCCATCCATAGTTCATCAGGCACTCTATCAGGTCTAATCCCTTGAATCTATGTCTCACTTTCATTGTATAATCATAAGGAATTTGACTTAGGTCATACCTGAATGGTCTAGTGGTTTTCCATACATTCTTCAATTTAAGTCTGAATTTGGCAATAAGGAGTTCATGATCTGAGTCACAGTCAGTTCACGGTCTTGTTTTTGCTGACTGTATAGAGCTTCTCCATCTTTGGCTGCAAAGAATATAATCAATCTGATTTTGATGTTGACCATCTGGTGATGTCCATGTGTAGAGTCTTCTCTTGTGTTGTTGGAAGAGGGTGTTTGCTATGATCAGTGCGTTCTCTTGGCAAAATTCTGTTAGCCTTTGCCCTGCTTCATTCTGTACTCCAAGGCAAAATTTGCCTATTACTCCAGGTGTTTTTTTACTTCCTACATTTGCATTCCAGTCCCATATAATGAAAATATTGTTGAATATATACTTGTTAAATAAGTTTGCAGTTAAAATACAAATTACTAGGACAAATAAAACTATTGTTGAGATTATAGCTCCTGGTGGTAAGGAGGCTATTGAACTCCACATTTCCATTTTTCATTTGCTTTCATGCCTTCCCTCAGTTTCCTGTTCTCCACGTTTGGATGTAAACTTAATAGATTAGCAATAGAGGGTTTTAAAGGCTAAATAATTGCAATACAGCTAATTGGGTTCCCAAGTGGCACAAGTGATAATCTGCCTGCCAGTGTAGAAGACGCAAGAAATGTGGATTTGATCCCTGGGTGGAGAAGATCCCTTGGAGAAGGAAATTACAACCCTCTCAAGTATTCTTGCCTCGAAAATTCCATGGACAGAGCAGTCTGGAGGGCTATGCTCCATGGGATCACAAAGAGTCAGACAAGACTAAAAGTTGGAGCACATACACACACACACAGAGCTAAATATTTCTTGACTTATTCCAACATTGGTTTCTAAGAAGCATAATTAAGAAATTTATTCTCCTTTCTCCATCATAAAGTATGTAATAACAACTGGTATATTGCATTTCTTATCAAGTTGAAACACTATTACCTTCTTAATTATATTAAATAAAAATATCGTTAAAATTGTATTGTTTTTAACAAAGTTTCCCCTTCTACACATAAAAGCTTATCAAATTGATGCATTCTGTTATACTTGGGTTAGCAAGTGAACTTGTGAAATCAGATAGAATGGCTTATGTTGTCAAGTTTATGCTAACAAACTGACTCTCTTAATTTGGCATCATGATGCCTTATTCTTAGCGCTTAGGTCTTAAGTCAGAATTTGCAGGAATGTCACCTGATAGCTTCTCCCATGGCTTCTTCAGCTTCCCCATGAATATATGTTATGAAAACTATACAGTCATAGTAAATGTGTCAATTGCTATGTTTACATATTTCACATGCATTAAATTATGTTCATCTCCACAGAAAACTTTAAAACTATCCATTATTATTCCAATTTTACTAATGAAAAAATTGCGACAACAAACATGTTAAGTAACTCGTTCAATATCATAGAGAAAACAGTGGACCTGGTATTTTTAATCTAGGCAGTTTAACATCAGAGCTGTGCTTTTAGCCGTTAGAGTTTACTGTCTCCCACATTTCATGCACTGGAGGGAGAGGGAGAGAGAGAGAGAGAAAGGGAAGAAAGCAAGCGAAGGAAAGGAAAAGAAAGGGAGAAGGTAGGGGTGAAAGAAACAGGAAGGAGAGAGAGTGCAGAGGTAGTAAATTAAGTTTTGTGAATTTCTCCGCATGATTTTTCTCTATTCACTTTTAGGAAATATGGTGGGATAATGGTGTTGAAACGCAGTGTTTACCACATCAAATAAAACTGATATTAGTATCAACAAACTAGCTTTTGAAGTGGTTGCCCCAAAGGCCAGCTTTGGGAGTGGACATGAGAGCACTTGGTCAAAAGTGGATGTATAAAGTTACTACCCTTCCTAACATCATAAAGACAGACGTCCAATATTATAGTCATTGTATTTATTTTTTAATACAAAATAGTAAGTCAGGCTTGAAAAATGGTAGGTAAGCATACTTACATGATATTTTCTTTCAATATCTTTCACATTTCATATTATTGATCCCTAAGATATTATACCATCTTTTACAAGCCTAATTTTATTACCTTAAAAACTTGAGGACATATACTTTATTATATTATCAATAAATATTGAAAGTCATAAAAGTGTTTTCTTTAAATGAGGAAAGCAATCAAGTATCTCTAATGGGAAGAATTTGAGACATTGTAGCTCACAAATTTTTAAATGTCTCAAAAAAAATTTTAGAAACATCTTTATTACAAGTTTTAAAAAATACTTCATTACATGACTATGTGTATTAGAGAATGAAAATAACTTACAAGCTTTTACTGACAACTGGTTCTTCTTTTAATATATCTTTTCTTTAACTTGGCTTTAGTGCTTCATCAGTCTTGACCCATGCCAAGGCATAACTTGGCAAAATAATTAATCTTTCTTGTAATAACTTCTCTTTGTTCTTACAAAGAACTCTATATGTGAAAGACAACGCTATCATTTAAAAATACACCAGATATATTCCATACCAAGAAGTTCTGAGACATGTTGCCTTTTTCCCCTTTCCTTATTTTTGTGGGCTATGGTTTTAAACTTTTATATAGTTTAAAAACTGAAAGTGACCAGAGTTACCTAGTTTGATCCCCTGACTTTTTGAAATAAGGAAACTGAGTTCTAAATAGATTCAATTATTTCATTGAAAATGAAAGACTTGCTTGATTGACTTTCTTCTCTAATATGCTCATGCTTAGTCGCTTCCCTTGTGTCCAACTCTTTGTGACCCTGTGGACCATAGCCTGCCAGGCGCCTCTATCCGTGGGATTCTCCAGTCAAGAATACTAGAGTCAGTTGCCTTGCTCTTCTCTAGGGAATCTTCCCAACCCAGGGATCAAACCCGTGTCTCTTACATCTCTTGAACTGGCAGGTGGATTCTTTACCATTAGCATTACCTGGGAAGCCCTCTAATACTTGAGAAGAAATCATGAATACATTTTTTCATAATGAAATATATAATTATATAATTTTCTCTGAAAGTCAAGAAATTAAAACATGTTTTGGAATAAGATGAAAACAATTTGGAATAAGCAAAGTTTTCCCAATAACCTTGGGAACAGCTCAGAGAAAGTAATCTTAAAATATCCTGAAGCAGATACTGTTGTGTTAAAGACTGTTCTTATATACCATGAGACAATATTCATTATAAATATTTTTTCATATGAAATATGCAACCAGAAAAAATTATTCCCATTAGTGAGCATAAATAAACACAGTATTTAATTTTACATTTTGAGACATTGTGTTTTTCTTTAATTTTAAGAGTCATTTTCTGTTTGTGAAAATAAAACAACTTTAAGTCACTAATTAAAATAATTCCATAAGAAAAAATTTTATATGTTTGGTTTTTGTGGAATGTAAACTTCTTTTGAGGAAAGACCCCAAATAAGCAAAGTTCCATAGTAATATATCTCCTATGTCTGTACTTAAGCATTCTGGAAAGTATTTAAAGAAAGATCATAGTGACATTCTTTCACTTTTGGCTTTGCAAGATACATAATGAGTATTGGAGTCATATAAAAATATCAAAGAACAATTACATCAGAAGTAAATATGAAAATTCTAACTGGTACATAAAAATCAAAGGATTATAAAGGAATTACCCAAATATAACACTTAGGAAAGATCCCTCGTCAATTGAGGTATTTCTGAACCATAACACTTAAATCATCAAAATTATCAAGTGAAAGTATAGTTATACTTAAGTCAAGGGGAAGAAAAATAGCCTCTAAGAATACTTTAGGAATATATGACATTTATAATTGAGGTAAGATATGATTTTCTGGATGAAAATATAAAAATCAAATTAGATTGAATTTTATTGGTAGATGCATCTTTTATTGGCAGATGCTAATTAAAAATAAAGGACCAGAAAAGTCAACATAGATGGAAAAGACATTAGGAGACACAGTGTGATTTTTATATAGTGTGGTTTGAAGTATATCCTAATCTACCTAGAAAATTACAATAATGTTAGTTTGCTTTAAATGTTCAACAATTGTTCAGTGAATTTAAACTGTAAATTAACTGGAAGTAAGGAAGCTGAGCTATAAGCTGTAGAAGTAGATAGTGAATACCATGCAGAAGGTAGTCACAGTGAAATGACCAGTTCCTTGTCTTTTATTGGTAAATATATTATGTATACAATCTACACGTGACAGTGTTATGCTTTGTAAAGATAATTTAGTTTTCTTTAAAACAGAAGCTAAATAAACACATAAAGGTAAGTTGATTCTTTCAGTCTTAGAAACTGAAGGTCATTCAATATCGTTAGCTTTTTTTTTTTTAATAAGTATGACTTCAGTAATTTGAAAAATTACAAAATGTTTGATTTTTACCTAAGTATTTTAAATGATTGTCTTTTTCTCCAAGGAGGGAAACTTTTGCACAGGAGACATTCTTGTGAAATCATTGTGATAAGACAGTACAAAATATAGGGTAATTTGTCTGGGAAAGGTCAGCAACAGTGAAAACCCCAGCTAGAGATGCATGTGAGTTCTCTGGGGATGCTTCAGGAACTTGGCACACATGAATTGAAAACAAAGATTGAAATATGTAATACCCTATGGGCAAGGGGGTCAAATAATTGTCATAATGCCTAAGTGATCTGAGAATGCTGCCTCATATCCTCATTCAGAGATGAATATACATTTTCCAGAAAGTTCCAGCTAAACTGCTTATAGGACAGTCACTTAATATGAGATGTGTCAAAGCTTGGAGAAGAAGTAGTACTCGATGAATGAATAAAGAAACACTAGATGATGAGTAATGTTGGGATTATTAATGCCCATCTCTTTGTGCTTTTCCTTTGTATTTTTTCACCATTAGAGACACCTCATCTGTCATTGTGCCACTAATGTGCCATGTTAACCTCTTCATCACAGAAATGTTTGGAGTTTGGATAATTTCACTTTTCATATCTAGCTAGTATTTATCATTACATGTTAAGTAGCAATCCAGTCCTTGTCTTCTTTAGTTTTTGAGAAAACTCTGATAAATAGGATAATGGTTTTCTCTTATTAAACTGAGAGATGGGCATATTATACTCAGTATACTCTATAAAAGATGCCATCTATATTTAATGTTCAAAAATAATACTGAAACCAAGCTAATTAACTCATTAGAGTTGAGTAATACAATCATGGCTAAGTTGTTTTTCAACATGATAAAACAAAGACGTTCTGTAGGCAGCTGTAGTCTAATTTTTTAGGTATTAGTTTTCCATTTAAAATGATTTTCTGACTCCCATTTTTTTCTATTTTAAGGTATATCCTGTCATTTTGTTTTTTACCTAGTATTAACACTACTCCTGATTCTAGTAATAGAAGACTGATTTTTCCTTACATGCAGTATTGATGGAACATCCTTTCCAAGACTGTGCAGCTGAATGGCACTGTCAAACAGAGATCACATTCTCTAACCAAGGCGTGATCAGATTCTGTCTCCTGGAAATACAATCGTTGAGCCAAATGTAGATTCAGGATCAAACTTTTTGTTTCAATGAGACTTTCCAGTATTTCCTGCTACTAGGATCTCAAGAGTCATTCTAATTCCTACCCTCTCCAAGGCCTAAATCTTCAACTTTTTCTTGTATTTTGTGACATAAGCTATTTCCTTCCAATAAATTCCCTTTTTGCTAATTTCCTTTGCTTTCAACTAGAGAAGTATGACTTTCATCTTCCTTACATTCATTTATTACTACCCCACTTATCATTCTTTCATTAATTCATTCATTCATAAATATATGTTGAGCAGCAGATCTGGAAGGCAGTTGGGACAGCATACTGACTCCTTTAAGGAATTAGACGTTTGATAAGATAGACCAGCAGTTGGCAAGCCTTTTTGTAATGTATCAGATAGTAAATATTTTAGGCTTTGTGTGCTGTATTATCTCTGTTGCAACCATTCTGCTGGAAATATGTAAATGAATAGAATGCATATATTACAATATAACATTCTTTAAAAACAATGAAATGTATATTTCATAACATTTTTATAGATCTTGAGGTAGTAATTTTCTTTTGATTTTTTCCAACTAGTAAAAAAAGTTAAAAAACACAGTATCTTTTGAGCCATAAGAAAAATAGGCAGCAGACCAGATTTTGCTGATCCTTGAGATAGAAAATAAGATATTTACTTATAAGCAGTAGCTCAGCTGGTAAAGAATCTGCTTGCGATGCGGGAAACCTGGGTTCGATCCTTGGATTGGGAAGATCCCCTGAAGAAGGGCATGGCAACCCACTCTAGTATTCTTGCTTGGAGAATCCCACGGACAGAGGAGCCTCGCAGGCTACAGTCTGTGAGGTCACAAAGAGTTGGACACGACGGAGTGACTAAGCCCAGTGCAGCACAATATAACTAAGCAGTAAAAGTTGGGTAAGGAGGGCTGTCTTAGAAGGACTTACAAGGTAGAATGGAGTTGTAGACGTATGACCCAAACTCAGTATATGAAGGAGCAAAGGATTGGGGAACCCTTTCTGGACAAAGTGCATTAAGCGCTTCCTTAGGAGTAGAGGAGGAGTAAGCCAAAAAAGGAAGAGATAACAGAGTCTTCAAATCAGAGGGAATAGCAACGATAAATGCCCACAGGAAAGACGGAGAGCTGCAACTCTAACGTCTGGGCCCATGTCCTAGAGAATGTGAGGGAAATAGTTGGAAGAGAAGCTGAAAAGTAAAGCTAGAGTCTCAAGAATGTCCTTGGTGCTTAGTTACCTTAGGCACACTCGTGTGCTTACTGCACCAGCAAGGAGCGGCAATTCCATAGCAAAGGGCAGGGAAAGAATACTTCTGAAAGTACCTATGAAAGGAATATTGTTATATTTCCTAACATTTTTACATTTTCATTTTGTATGCTATTTATTTTAGATTGTTATGTGAAAGAACATAAGGCATTTTTAGTGCCTCTAAAATTTTAATTTAGACCAACTTGTAACTTAGGTTAAGTATTATGGATTTCACTTTCTGCCATAAAGGTGGTGTCATCTGCATATCTGATGTTATTGATATTTCTCCCAGCAATCTTGATTCCAGCTTGTACTTCATCCAGTCCAGCATTTCTCATGATGTACTCTGCATTTAAGTTAAATGATCAGGGTGACAATATACAGCCTTGATGTACTCCTTTCCTGATTTGGATCCAGTCTGTTGTTCCATGTCCAGTTCTAACTGTTGCTTCTTGACCTGCATACAAATTTCTCAGGAGACAGGTAAGGTGGTCTGGTATTCTGAAGAAGAACTAAAGAGCCTCTTGATGAAAGTGAAAGAGGAGAGTGAAGAAGTTGGCTTTAAAGCTCAACATTCAGAAAACTAAGATCATGGCATCCAGTTCCATCACTTCATGGCAAATAGATGGGGAAAAAATGGAAACAGTGAGAGACTTTATTTTGGGGGGCTCCAAAATCACTGCAGATGGTGACTGCAGCCGTGAAATTAAAAGACACTTGCTCCTTGGAAGAAAAGCTATGACCAACCTAGACAGCATATTAAAAAGTAGAGACAAAAGCTATGGCTTTTCCAGTAGTCATGTATGGATGTGAGAGTTGGACTATAAAGAAAGCTGAGCACCAAAGAATGGATACTTTTGAACTGTGGTGTTGGAGAAGACTCTTGAGAGTCCTTTGGACTGCAAGGAGATCCAACCTGTCCATCCTAAAGGATATCAGTCCTGAATATTCATTGGAAGGACTCATATTGAAGTTGAAACTCCAATACTTTGGCCACCTGATGTGAAGAACCGATTCATTTGGAAAGACCCTGATGCAGATGCTGGGAAACATTGAAGGCAGGAGAAGGGGATGACACAGGATGAGATGGTTGGATGGCATCACCGATATGATGGACATGAGTTTGAGTAGGCTCCAGGATGGACAGGGAAGCCTGGCGTGCCACAGTCCATGAGGTCGCAAAGAGTAGGAGGACATGGCTGAGTGACTGAACTGAACTGATTATAGATTTCAACTTAAGAACAATGGGGAATCACTGAAAGCCTTTAAGCAGGGAAAATATATGATGTGATATTAATTTTGGAAAACCAGTCTGGTTTTCACATGGAAAAACAGGTTAGTGAGAAAATTAGAAGGTGAAGAGCAGAAAGATATGACTTAGGGATTGTTGCTATAACTCTCCTTTAAAGAGATGATGATGGCCTAAAATAAAGATGTTCCAATTGAAACATAAAGAAATGGACAAAGAAGTATTGGGTTGGCCAAAATTTTAGTTCAAGATCTTTTTGACCAACCCAATAGATTAGAAAACCCCTAGTGATTCACTGGATATGGAAAATAATTGTGAAAATAGAGGCTAGTAGTCCTGGGTGTTCATTGGAAGGACTGATGCTGAAGCTGAAACTCCAACACTTTGGCCACCTCATGCAGAGTTGACTCGTTGGAAAAGACCCTGATGCTGGGAGGGATTGGGGGCAGGAGGAGAAGGGGACAACAGAAGATGAGATGGCTAGATGGCATCACCGACTCGATGGACACAGGTTTGAGTAAATTCCGGGAGTTGGTGATGGACAGGGAGGCCTGGCGTGCTGCGATTCATGGGGTGGCAAAGAGTCGGACACTACTGAACGACTGAACTGAACTGAACTGATGACTCCAACTTTTCTTATTGGAACAAATTCTATGGACATCCTTACTCCATAGGGAACATGAGAGGAAGAAAAGCAGGTTTTGAAGGGGAAAGAGCTTGATTTAACATATTGAGTCTAATTTGCTTTTAGACTTACAGGTAAAGATAATAAGTAAGTTCACTGGCTGTACTAGAAGAGAAATCTGGACAAAATTTGCTGTATGACACAGACTTTTCAAAGTTAATTATAATTAAATTTGTCAAACACATAATATGTATCAGGAATAAAATGTGTGCTCTTTAATCTTCACAAAACCAACACGGTATTGCTATTGTTACTACTGTTACTATCATTGTTGCTACATTATTAGTGACATACTAAAGATTGGAAAAAACGCTGATGCTAGGAGAGATTGAGGGCAGAAAGTAAATGGGTCGACAGAAGATAAGATGGTTCAATGGCATCACCAACTCAATGGAAGGAGATGGAGCAAACTCTGGGAGATAGTGAAGGACAGGGAACTCTGGCATGCTGCAGTTTATGGAGCTGCAAAGAGTGGGACACGTCTTAGCAAACTGAACAACAACAAAGATATATATATATTATGCAATTTACCAAAAGTATTGAATTTAAAAATAAATGACAAAGATTTGATTTAAGCATCATATTTGTTTCCAGAAGTAACACTCTTAATCACCATGTTGATTCAAACAAGCATAATATGAGAACTGGTTTCCTTCTAGGCTAAAGGAAATAATTTAGCGGAGAAAAATCAGGCAAGATCTTCTCACTTCAGGAAAACAATTTTTCTAATTGTTTTGCCCATGGTGATACAGTTTATCAAGACTTTTAAACATTTCTAGTAAGGGAAGCAAAGAGTGGAATAGTTATAAACGTAATCCCTGTAAATATACCAAAATATTATCAACTTAGATTTGATGAAATCTTATTGTGCTATGGATACCTTCATACACAACCCATGAATTTGTCCAAATTAGCCAATATATCTAATAGACTTTATCAACCGAAACCATGACTGGTGACGGTTATTTTTACCATTTGTGAGCACATCTAATTCAAAGCCTGTGGTTAATAAAGTAAGGGTAGTAAGTATATTACATAATGATATAGTATCTGTAATAATGATATTCTCTTGGATTAGTATGGCAGATCAGTTTTCACTAGGATTTTCCCATGGAAACAGAAAAAAGAAAGTTTATTTATACATAGTAAGAGGAAAATAATCATCCCTCTATTTTTTATTCTGGTCACTAAAATTGAGACAGAATGTATTGGGTGCTAATTACTACATTTATGTGTAAATTATATAGAATATTCTCATTTCCCCTCTCTGTCCACTAGCATGATTTATAAGGTGGTAATGACCATCAGTTATTAGAGTTGTGATGACTGTACTTGTTCCTCATCCTCTTTGCTCTGTAGACACTTTTAGAGTGATCACGCCATTACATAATAGGCAGCTTTCTTGTTACATATACTTCACAGAGTGGATGATGTGATTAGGTGGAAAACTGCATGCCTCAACTTGGACTAACGTGTAAATGAGCTATTGGAACTAAAAATCAAATGTCAGACTCCCTTGCCATCAAGAGAAAAAGAGAAAATTGACAAATTCTAAGAATCATATCTTCCTTTTACATCAAGGTTTGGAATTTTGACATTATTATTAATATTTTAGATCTGATAAGTCTTCATGGAGGAATATTCTCCTCTGCTTTGCAGACTGTTTAGCAGCTTTCCTAGATGCTGGTAGTACTGCTTCAGTTGTAACAATAAAAAATGTCTCCAATAACCATCCTTTGAGGGATGAAATTGTTCCTGGCTGACAACTATGACTTAATATAAAATGTCCTAAATTATGATAATATCCATAATGTATTTACTTACATTTTTTGCCTCATTGATTTAACATCATTATCCAATCAGTTTTCAAGGACCTATGGAATATTTATGGGACATAGTTTGTCATTAAATGGGGTGAGATTAGTGAATATAAGGTTTACTTAAGACACTAGAATTGCGCCATATGACATTTTGTATTGGAGCATCATTGCCTTTCAATGCTGTATTAGTTTCTGCTCACAACCAGATGGGTCAGCTATACAAGTACCTACATCCCCTCCTTTTTGAGCCTCCCTTCCGTACCCCAACCCCATACCATTTGAAATTCTGATGTGTGCTTTAATAAAATAATTTTTTGAGAATTTTTTTCTTTCTATATAAAAATTTACCTTCAGGTAGATAAAGTTAGATGATCTATGTACAAAAAATGAGGGAATAATAAAGATAACAGAGAATTGAATGTTTGAAAGAATAACTGCAAAGGATAAAGAAAAAAATGATTGGAAGTTGGAGACAGTAGCTTTCAAAACCACTTTTTCAGAGGAAAAAAAATAGCCTATGAATTCACTTCAGAGGAAATTTAAGTTATATATGATGGAATAGACCATTTTTGATTCACACAGATTGATTGTTCTACTCTGGATCAGACAAGAAAATTACACAATCATGTTGAGCACTTAGATTACTTGGAGTAAATGGCAGCAAAGTTTTACTAAGATAAGAGAAATTGGCTAACATGATAGACAATTTTAATTCATTAATATAAAAACTCTGTGCAAAAACTACCACTAAAACATATTCAAATTCTGTATAAACTGTTTTTTGAGATGAAAGAGGAGGAGCAGTTGGAATGATGTAAACATAACTTTTAGCAGACTGAAATTAAAGCTGCTATCACAGTTTTAAATTATCAAATGAAAATCTCTGCATTTCAGAGAACTAAAATGCAGTGAATATAGGACATAATTGTGTTGAATTACTTTTTAAAGGCATATTAATTTCAAACATGTTTTCACCTGTGCCCACAAATTTTTCTGTAATGATTTTAGAGCAACTCAAAAGGGTTTTTACCTGAGCATTAATCTGTATTATTAAAATCCACTTGCAAGAGCACTTTTGTAGGTTGCAGTGAGTCCAGTTTTAGAATTAGAGATGGACACTATCCCATGAGCAAGGAATATGAAGCCAGGAACACTGATTACTCACTTTCATAAAATGTTCTATTACTTTTTAATTGTACCTTTGTACATTATTTTGATTTCCCTATTTGAAGCATTGAATGTGTGTATATGAAAAGACAAGTTAGAATTAATAAGCAATAGCTTACCTTAGTAGTATATACTCAACTTATAATTATGGCATACAGTACAGTTTTATATGTAGTCTTATATAACTCTTACAGGTGACCTTGCAAGAATAGCAGGAAAAAAATGTATTGCAGTCTTGCAGATGTAAAATGTCATGCTTAGCTATATTAAATGATCATTTAGAGTTAGTAATTAGAAGAGTTTGGTAATGGAATCCCAAGCAAGTAAGCAGTGCCTTTAAAGTACCCTGAAATTTATACTTATATAGATATTAGTGTTACTTTGATCTCAGCAAGCTTTACAAAGTCTGTTTCAGATAAATGTTATGATTTTATAAACCTGCTGTTTAAACCTTCCTCTCTCTACCTTTTTTTTAAAGTTTTTTTTCATTTATTTTTATTAGTTGGAGGCTAATTACTTTACAATATTGTAGTGGTTTTTGTCATACATTGACATGAATCAGCCATGGATTTACATGTATTCCCCATCCCGGTCACCCCTCCCACCTCCCTCTCCACCCGAGCCCTCTGGGTCTTCCCAGTGCACCAGGTCCGAGCTCTTGTCTCATGCACCCAACCTGGGCTGGTGATCTGTTTCACCCTAGATAATCTACATGTTTCGATGCTGTTCTCTTGAAACATCCCACCCTCACCTCCCACAGAGTCTCTCTCTCCCTTTCGTTGTGCCTTTGTTTTCATAAAATGTATTCCCTTCCCCACTTTACTCTGTATGTCTTCCAGACACATGTAAGTTGCAAGATCACTATAAAATTTTTTAAGCAAAGCTTAGAAATATCTTTCCACTCACTTCCTAGAGCTTTTAGAGTCATCCTGCTTGCACCTAATTACACTGCATATCGTGTTATTTGCTGTCAATTTAAGTATGTTTTTCTTACCTTTAACTGTATTGTAATTTGAGAAAAGGAAACATATGTTCATAGTTCTGTTTCTAGGTGACTTGATGCATAATATATGTTTAGATGCTCAATTTTATATTGGTCTTTAATTGTTCTGTTTGGATACATTGAAGGTAAAATACTACATTCATCACTTATTTGCTGACATTAACTGTCTTAAACATGGTGGGTTGACCAACCATTTAATCTACTCCTATTAACCTTTCGTTTTGGTGACAGGTTTTATACACATACATACACACACTCTCATATTCACACATTCACACATATACAGTAATCTCATGCTCCAAGCCCATGTCCTCAAGAAATTGTTTTCTGCTAGTTGGTCATAAGATCACTACTCTATGTTTTACTCTGGAATTTTTTCTTTTTAATTTGGGCAACAGAAAGATCTGCATATTGTTTACTATGACAGAATAAAAAGGAACAGAATTTACTAGCCATGTTACAGGAGCAGGGTTTGGGAAGGAAAGTGACTTCAGAGTTGTTGAGCTTGAATGACCTTTGAAAAAAATAAGTTATCGATGTTCACAGGACAATAGATACCATTTTCCAGTGAAAGAAACCAGTGCTCCGTGAAGAAATGGCTGCTTGTGGCACTCAGGCACATCATGTATGTAGAGCCAGAGAGTGAGGAAAAGCTTAAAAAAAAGGATGAGGTTTATAAAGTAACAGAGGGGCCAAATTAAAATTGCTCTTGATAATCAAAACTAGGCTGGTTTTAGCAACAAAATCAGCCAAGCAGTAGAAGACAAATAAATAGATATGAATATACATTTATATAAATGAAATATTGGTTAAATACATGAATGGGAATATGGGACAAATCTTTCTTATAGAAGAATGCCCAGTGGTGTGTGTGTGTGTTTGTGTGTGTGTATACACACACACTTTTGTCTTTACTAGAGAGCCTAGAAATAGACCCATGTAAATATAGCCAATTTATAAAGGAGCAAAGACAACACAACGGAGAAGACTGTCTTTTCAACAAATGATTCTGGAACAGCTGGACATCCACATGCAAAAATAATGACCTTAGACATAGACTTTACAGCCTTCAGAAAAATTAAGTCAAAGTGGATCTTAAAACTGTAAAATGTTTAGAAAATAACCGGGAAAAATCTAGATGACCTTGTATTTGGTAAGAACTCTTTAGAAACAAAACCAAAGGCATGACATATAAAAGAAAGGATTAGTAAGCCAGATTTCATTAAAAGGGAAAACTTTTTCTCTGTGAAAGATACTGTCAACAGAATCAGAAGACAAGCCACAGACTGAAAATATTTAAAAAAGACATATCTGACAAAAGGTCTGTTATCCAAACTATACAAGTGAGTGAGTTAAGTTGCTTAGTCGTATCTGACTCTTTGTGACCCCATGGACTGTAGCCTACCAGACTCCTCTCTCCATGAGACTTTCCAAGCAAGAACACTGGAGTGGGTTGCCGTTTCCTCCTCTAGGAGATCTTCCCGACCCAGGGATTGAACCCAGGTTTCCTGCATTGTAGGCAGACGCTTTACCGTCTGATCCACCAGGGTACAAAGAACTCAATTATAAGAGAACAAATAACCCAGTTAAAAATGGGCAAGAGACCTGAACAGACACTTCACCAAAGATATAGATGACAAGTAAGCATATGAAAAGATGTGTCCACATAAAAACCCGCACACAGATGTTTCCAGCAGCTTTACTCATAATTGCCAAAACTTCCAAGTAACCAAGATGTCCTTCAATAAAATTAACTGTGGTGCATGCTAGGTACATCCAGATAATATAATAGTACTTAGTGGTAAAAAGAAATGAGCTATGAAGTCATGAAAAGACCCATAGAAAATTTAAATACCTATTACTAAGCTAAAGAAGCCAATCTCTAAATACTATATACTGTATGACTCCAACTATGTGGCATTCTGGAAAAGAAAAAAACTATGGGAAGAGGGTAAGGATCTGTGGTTGCCAAGTGAGACGGGGGAGGGAAAGATGAGGGAGGGAGGCAGAGCCCAGAGGATATTTAGGACAGTGAAACTCCGTAGGATATTCTGTATGATAGATACATGCCATCATCCACTTGCAAAACCCATTGAGTGGATCCCAGTGTACACTATGGACTTTGAGTGATAATGAAGTGTCAGTGTAGGTTAATCAATTATTATGAATACACCACTTGATAGCCAGGAAGACTATGCCTGTTTAGGTGCAGGGGATATGGGAAGTCTTCATACCTTCTCCTTCATTTTGCTATGAATCTAAAACTTCTCTGAAACATAGAGTGCTTTAAAAAAATCTGATAAAACCTGTAATTTAGTTAATAATGATGTTTCAATGGTAATTTCCTGTATCAAGGGAAGGCAAGATGTTAATATTAGATTGTTGTTCAGTTGCTCAGTCAAGTCCGACTCTTTGTGACCCCATGGCCTGCAGCATGCCAATCTTCCCTGTCCTTCACCATATCCCTGAGCTTGCTCAAATTCATGTCCATTGAGTTGGTGATGCCATTCAACCATCTCATCCTCTGTTGTCCCCTTCTCTTCCTGCCTTCAATCTTTCCCAGCATCAAGGTCTTTTCTAATGAGTCAGCTCTTTGCATCAGGTGGCCCAAGTATTGGAGCTTCAGCTTCAGCATCAGTCCTTCCAATGAATATTCAGGATTGATTTCCTTTAGGATTGACTGGCTTGATTTCGTTGCAGTCCAAGGGACTCTCAAGGGTCTTCTCCAGCACCACAGTTCAAAAGCATTTCTTTGTCACTCAGCCTTCTTTATGGTTGAACTTACATCTGTACATGACTACTGGAAAAGCCATAGCTTTGACTATACGGACCTTTGTTGGCAATGTCTCTGCTTTTTAATATGCTGTCCAGGCTTATCAGAGCTTTTCTTCCAAAGAGCACGCATCTTTTAATTTCATGGTTGCAGTCACCATCTACAGTGATTTTGGAGCCCAGGAAAATATCTGTCACTGTTTCCGTCATTTTCCCATCTATTTGTCATGAAGTGATGGGACCGGATGCCATGATCTTAGTTTTTTTAATATTGATTTATAAGCCAGCTTTTTCACTCTTCTGTTTCACCTTTATCAAGAGTCTCTTAGTTTCTCTTTGCTTTCTGCCATGAGGGTGGTGTCATCTATGTATCTGAGGTACAAGGTACATCTATGTATCTGAGGTATCTGATATATGTATCAAGATTTCTCCCAGCAATCTTGATTCCAGTTTGTGCTTCGTCCAGCCCAGCGTTTCTTATGATGTACTCTGCATATAAGTTAAATAAGCAGGGTGACAAGGTTAATATTAGGGGGAATGGTAAAGGGCCTGGGTGAATTCCATGTACTATGCTTGCAACTTTTCTATAAATCTAAAATTATTATGCATATGTATAAATCTGAAATTGTTACAATATTAAAAGTTTATTTTTTAAGAGTCAATTAACTACATGTGATTGAAAGTCAGGGAAATGCGATTGGTTATGGTAGGTGTTGTCCTACTTGCCCTGGTTATCTCTGATCATATTTAGATATATTCTTCAACAGTATGATCTTGGGGACCAGAGAGTATCTTTGGGGGGCTAAATCCTAACTCTGAGACTTAATCTGGCAAGTTATTTAACCTTTCCTTAGATCCTCATCTGCAAAATGGAGATACTATGTCTCTGTTGTATAAGAGTATGGTAAGAATTAATTGAGATCAATTAAGAACATTGCCTAGGACAGACTATATGTCTAATAAATGTTAGCTATTGTTAGCATTATTGTTATTGAGTATATATTTATATTTCTTCTGTGCTTGACATTCATATAACCAAATTATCCTTTATCCAGTTACATCTTGTGAGTATATGCAGGTATTTCTGTGGTATTTATGCTTTGTGAAGGCCCCACGTGGTAACAGCACCATGAGTCTGCCTGCAGCATCATAAAGGAGTATCATTTCTTCACAGAACTCCTGATTAGACCCACTCCACGTGGAGAGAACTCTGGCTCCAATGCACTGGCTTCTCTGTTGAGTCAATGACTGCCAGAACCTCCCATCTCACTTCAGAGCATATGAGGAGCCTAAGATAACAGATTAAACTTTCTGATCCATCCTGTTTGATGATTTTTAAAATTCCTGTGAATAATTATATTCTTTCTGTCATGGTAAATTATTCTCTATGGATGCAAACTGTATCAAATTATTCCTCGCTTTTATTGTTCTCATCCATCTAGACTTCAGAAATCTCATCCATCTAAACTTCAAAAATCTTCAACAGCTCACCTGCTATTTACACAGAACTGTGGTGTTACATCTCATCTTGAATTCTTGCCATGTGACCTAAGATAGAACAGGGAGTATACTGCTACAGGCATGGTTTTAAAATAGGCAAGCACCTACAGGTTGTGTTACTTAGGAGTTCTGGGATAATCCTAACTTGGAGCCAAAGCTATGTTGGATGTTGTGAACTTAACAGCTGTTATTTGAAGAAAATGAACTTTTCACTTTAGGGTTTCTCAGGTATACAAATATATGTACAGAAGTGTGTGTTTATATTTGTTTAAACATCATAAGTAACTGAAAATAAATATTTATGCATTTAGATTTTAGGTTCTATAGAAAAAGCTGTGGGCAATAACATTTTTATCATGATCTCACTGTAGTCATGTTTTAGCATATTTCCTGACTATAGTATTAGTTTCCTATTGCTATATAGCAAATTATCTCAAATAGTGCTTAAAATAGCACATATTTATTATCTTATGGTTTACATGGGATAGGGGTCTGCACTTCTTAGATGATTCCAAGGCTGCAATGAATATTTGGGCCAGTACTGCATTCTCATCTGAAGCTCAGTATTCTCTTCTAAGTTCATTCAAGTTATTGGCAGAATTCAGGTTTTAGGTGCCTGGAAAATCCCATGGACAGAGGAGGCTGGTAGGCTGCAGTCCATGGGGTCGCTATGAGTTGGACACAACTGAGAAACTTCACTTTCACTTTTCACTTTCATGCCTTGGAGAAGGAAATGGCAACCCACTCCAGTGTTCTTGCCTGGAGAATCCCAGGGACGAGGGAGCTTGGTGGGCTGCCGTCTATGGGGTCGCAGAGTCGGCCACGACTGAAGCGACTTAGCAGCAGCAGCAGTTTTTAGGACTGAGGCCCTTAGCCTCTATATGCTGTCCTCTCCATTGGTGGCTCAAAAAGTGCTTGTTGCTTCTTCAAGGCCAGCAGGTCAGCATTTCTTCTGTTTCAAGTATCTTCTTTCAAGGAATATTCTGTTTTAAGGGGCTCAGAATTCATTAGATCTTATGTACAGGTGTCATGAGTCTGGACCCTATGAGATGGGCCCCCAGGCCTGTCGGGCCCATGATGCTAAGCTAACTTGTTCTTGCACTTGTATCCCCAGACCTGTCCCCACTGCTCACTGGCATGCACCCTTGTCTCTCTTCATGTTCCAAGATATAAATAAGAGTTTCA
Source organism: Odocoileus virginianus (assembly GCF_023699985.2). NCBI lineage: Eukaryota > Metazoa > Chordata > Mammalia > Artiodactyla > Cervidae > Odocoileus > Odocoileus virginianus. The sequence goes on from NC_069697.1 coordinate 13,928,934, forward strand.
AGGTAGAGACAGCAGAACTTCAAACCAAGTTAAGGGCCCTTCTGAGAGCAAGAGCATTGCCTGCTATATATGTGTCTGCTTTTTAAACTAAAAGACTAAAATTATGCCTGCTTTGTAGGTTGGTGATGATATTAAATGAGAAAAGGTATACGAAGAATTTATAACAAGGTCTGTTACATAGAAAGCATTCAACAGGTGTTATTCTTTATATTACTATGCAGAAGACTCAGTCAACCACTCAGAGGTGTCTAGTTAGAGAGAAAGGCATGTGAGCAGCTTATTATAATACAATAAATAAAGCCACTAGGCACCAACTCGACCGACATGAGTTTGAGCAAGCTCCAGGAATTGGAGCCGGACAGGGAAGCCTGGCGTGCTGCATTCATGGGGTCGCAAAGAGTGGGACACGACTGAGCAACTGAACTGAACTAAACTGAGGCACTGAGAACTTAAAAATGTGCTGTTTACAAGGGATTTATAGAAGTGAAACTGATAGATACGTAATTACTGTTCAATATGATTAGTATGATTTCCAAATCTACTTTGTCAAGGGACGGGGAGAGCCCTCTAGGACTCTCAGTTTCACATTAAGCAGTTCCAGTTCAGTAGCTCAGTTGTGTCCGATTCTTTGTGACCCCATGGACTGCTGAACGCCAGGCTTCCCTTTCCCTCACCAAATCCTGGAGCTTACTCAAACTCATGCCCATCGAGTCGGTGATACCATCCAACCATCCCTTCCTCTGTCATCCCCTTCCCCTCCTGCCTTCAATCTTTCCCAGCATCAGGGTCTTTTCCAATGAGTCAGTTCTTCGTATCAAGTGGCCAAAGTATGGGATTTTCAGCTTCAGCATCAGTCCTTCCAATGAATATTCAGGACTGATTTCCTTTAGGATGGACTGGTTGGATCTCCTTGTGCTTAGTGATCTCACACTAAGCAGGAAATATTAAAAAAACCCACCAATCATCTCCATTGATATTTAGGCCATAACAGAAAGCTGTCAGTAGATGGCAGCAAATCTCAACCAGGCCCTGGACAGGTCAAGGTTTTTCAGCGGGACTCCTGGACCATTCATCTTTGTAGACCCGCAGCTTGGCCCTAGTTATTTCATTAAATTTGTCATGCTGCAACTGTATTGTTGTTCAGTCGCTAACTCGTGTCCTACTCTTTGTGACCCCTGGGCTGCAGCACACCAGACTTCTCTGTCCTCCACTATCTCCCGGAGTTTCCTGAAATTCATGTTCATTGAGTTGGTGATGCTATCTAGCCATCTCATCCTTTGCCACCCCCATCTCATTTTGCCTTCAATCTTTACCAGCATCTAAGTCTTTTCCAGTGAGTCAGCTCTTCGCATCAGGTGGCCAAAGGATTGGAGCTTCTGCTTTAGCATCAGTCCTTCCAATGTTGATTTCCTATTCAGGAGTCTATTTCATTTAGGACTGACTGGCTTGATCTCCTTGCAGTCCAAGGGACTCTCAAGAGTCTTCTCCAGCACCACAATTCAAAAGCATCAATTCTTCAGTGCTCAGCACTCCTTATGGTCCAACTCTCACATACGTACATGACTACTGGAAACATTATAGTTTTGAGTGTTTGGGCCTTTGTTGGCAAAGTGATATCTCTGTTAGCTAATGTACTATCTAAGTTTGTCATAGCTTCTCTTCCAAGGAGCAAGCATCTTTTAATTTTATGGATGCAGTCACCATCTGCAGTGGCTTTTGGAGCCCTAGAAAACAAAATCTGTCATTACTTCCACTTTTTCCCCTTCAGTTTGTCATGAAGTGATGGGACCAATGCTATGATCTCAGTTTTTTGAATGTTTCAAGTCAGCCGTTTCACTCTCCTCTATCTCCCTCATCAAGAGGCTCTTTAGTTCTTCTTCACTTTCTACCATTAGAGTTGTATCATCTGCATATCTGAGGTTACTGATATTTCTCCTGGCAATCTTGATTCCAGCTTGTGATTCAGCCAGCCCAGGATTTCACATGATGTACTCTGCACAGAAGTTATGTAAGCAGGGTGACAATACATAGACTTGATGTACTCCTTTCCCAGTTTTGAGCCAGTCCCTTTTGTTCCATATCTGGTTCTAACTGTTGCTTCTTGGCCCACATACAGGTTTCTTTGGAGACAGGTAAGGTAGTCTGGTATTCCCATCCCTTTAAGAATTTTTCCACTGTTTGTTGTGATCCACACAGTCAAAGGCTTTAAAGTAGTCAATGAAGAAGCAGTAAATTTTTTGTTGAACTCCCTAGCTATGATCCAATGAATGTTGGCAATTTGATCCCTGGTTCCTCTGCCTCTTTGAAACCCAGCTTGTTTGGAACCTGGAAGTTCTTGGATCATGTACTGCTGAGCCTAGCTTGAAGGATTTTTGAGCATAACTTTGCTAGCATGTGGAATGATTGCAATTGTATGATAGCTTGGACATTCTTTGACATTGCTCTTCTTTGGAATTGGACTGAAAATTCACCTTTTCATGTCCTGTGGCCACTGCTTGGTTTTCCATATTTGCTGACATATTGAGTATAACACTTTAGCAGCAGAATCTTTTAGGATTTTAAATAGGTCAGCTGGAATTCCATCACCTCCACTAGCTTTTTAATACTTCCTAAGGCCAACTTCATGCAAAGAGTTGACTCATTGGAAAAGACCCTGATGCTAGGAGAGATTGGAGGAGAAGGGGATGACAGAGGATGAGATGGCTGGATGGCATCACAGACTTGATGGACATGAGTTTGAGTAAACTCTGGGAGTTTGTGATGGACAGGGAGGCCTGGCGTGCTGCGATTCATGGGTCGCAAAGAGTCAGACACGACTGAGCGACTGAACTGAACTGAACTGAAGGCCCATTTGACCTCATACTCTAGGATGTCCAGCTCTAGGTGAGTGATCCCATCATTGTGGTTAATTAATATTAATGTATTTTTTCTCCTTAAGCACAAGCTGCCATCATGACAATGGAAATACCTTTTTTTTTTTCTTCTCTCCATTTGTTTCCAAAACCACAAATTCCAAAAATGGCATTACTTGAGAAATGTTCTATATGTATGACTGCTTGGGAGGAAGTGAACACACAACACTCACATACACATGCTACTTTAAGATGAAATAAATGTCCTGGTTCAATTTTTCAAGAATAAAATCTTAAATTGCAGTGGTACGCAAGAAAGGAGAACATAAGGAAGCTTTGAGTGTAGTTCCTCACATCATCAGGGATCCTGATGGAACACGATGCTATCACTGACAACACAAACATGGTAGTATTTGGTGGATATGGAAAATTCAATCCTTGCTTTTTCATGGATTGCCAAAGGAGGATGGCTGTCAGATATGCCTAATGTAAAAGTACCTTTTTCTCTTTGCAGAACTTTTTACTTTTAGAATGCAGTGATGATCTTGCCTATATTGGTATCACACTGGAAATTGCAGAATGGTAGTTTGCTCCTTCTTTTATTTCCTCTCATTTTAGCTTGGTTATAAGAGAAAAAAACCTAACCTATGCACCACAAGCCCACTGGTTTAACCTAATATCACATCAATTTAGAAGTTACTAGGAGAAGAAATGGAGAAGGAAACCCACTCCGGTATTCTTGCTTGGAGAATCCCATGGACGGAGGAGCCTGGTGGGCTGCTGTCCACGGGGTCTCACAGAGTCGGAACACGACTGAAGCGACTTAGCATGCATGCATGCATTGGAGAAGGAAATGGTGACCCACTCCAGTATTCTTGCCTGAAGAATCTCAGGGATGGGGGTGCCTGGTGGGCTACCGTCTATGGGGTCACACACAGTTGGACATGACTTAAGGGACTTAGCAGCAGCAGCCGCAGCAGGAGAAGAAAAAGAAATGTTTGAGTTGAAAGATATATTTAAAAAAATAAAACCCTTTTTCATTCTTTTTGATGAGTTTCTGGCAGGTAAGAGTTTGCCTTTCTTGTTCTCTTCATTATTTTGTTGGTAGTTTGATGTCTTAATAAACATAGATGGGCCAGTTTTATTTTTTAGATTTCTTATCTTGACCTGCAAAGCTCTGTATGATTTTGTTCTTATTTGACCCCCCAAATTCTTCTACAATTATCCCTGGTAATTAGCACAGTACAGATGCACTTGCCCCTTATTATTTCTCAGGCACATATAGCTCTGCTCAACACTTCAAGGAATATTGTCGTATGAGTTGTTTCTATTGTCTTTCATTTATGAACCTAAGTGTCCTCTCCAAAGCAAATACTTCGCTGACCTTTCAGTGTAAAGAAGCTGCTGCCTACTCTATATTACAGGACCCTTCTTAAAAGCCATCATAGCCCTGGTGATGCTTCCCTCATAGCTTAGTCGGTAAAGAATCTGCCTGCAGTGCAGGAGGCCCAGGTTCAATTCCTGGATTGGGAAGACCCCCTGGAGAAGGAAATGGCAACCCACTCCAGTATTCTTGCCTGGAGAATCCCCTGGATAGAGGTGCCTGGCAGGCTGCAGTCCATGGGGTAGCAAGAGTCGGACACGACTGAGCGACTAAACCAGCACCACCACCACCCTGGTGATACCTGATTTCATCTTCCTCTCATAGGATGTAAGTTCCTGGAGACTGGGCATCTTGGCTATCTGTTCCTTGCTGTATCTTGCCACCTAGAATAGGATTGAAAACAATATTTTTGAATGAAAGAAACATCTCTGCTTTTACACTTTCTAAACTTTTATCTTTCCACTGTCTTTAATAGATATAAAATATTGATTTAAAATTGCTTTAAATACATGATGACCAAGGAGTCTTGCTTTGGGTAATGGCAATGAAACTTGGTTTAATCCTTGTACTAAGAAGTGTGGTATGTGTGTATGTGTTTGTGTGTATGTATATGCCTGTGTATGTAAATATCATGATGAGATACTAACAAGGCAATTATAGGGTCAAATTCTAAAAGAAAAGAAATAAAACCTAGAGATGTGAACTTACTATTTAGCTGTACATTTCCTTTAGAGGACTTGCCAAAACTGGAAGAGGGTAATTGAGAGGCCAAGAAACTGATAAGAAGAGTTTTTGAAAGATTTACAGAAATAAAATTTCAAGTTGGATTCAAGGCTTGCCAGGGACATTGGTAAATCATGCAGGATTCTGATTAAGATCCTTATGGTCTACATTCCCAAATAAGGGTGAAATGCACTTGCAAGGATTGAAGAAGTGTGACTTCTAATTCAATCACTGGTAGTATTAAGGCAACTCTAGTTTGCTGAGGACCCCAGCTACTTTCCTAAGTAAATGATAATCTGCTCCAGTGAGGGGGAAAAAAAAACTTTCCTAGACCTTCAATTCTCTTTGTGTAGTTGTATAATGAACCCCATACTGTATACATCATATTCTATATACTGTATGAAGTATACTGTATACTTCAAATTCTGACTTAAATTGAAGAAAATAGGGAAAACCACTGGAACATTCAGGTATGACCTAAGTCAAATCCCTTACGAATATACACTGGAAGTGACAAACAGATTCAAGGGATTAGATCTGATAGACAGAGTGCCTAACTATGGATGCAGTTTTCTCACATTGTACAGGAGGCAGTGATCAAGACCATCCCCAAGAAAAAGAAATGCAAAAAGGCAAAATGGTTGTCTGAGGAAGCCTTACAAATGGCTGAGAAAAGAAGAAAGGTGAAAGGCAAAGGAGAAAAGGAAAGATACTCATTTGAATGCAGAGTTCCAAAGAATAGCAAGGAGAGAAAAGAAAGCCTTCCTCAGTGAAAAATATAAAGAAATGGTATGGACCTAACAGAAGCAGAAGATATTAAGAAGAGGTGCAAGAATATATAGAAGAACTGTACAAAAAAGATCTTCATGACCCAGATAATCATGATGGTATGATCACTCACCTAGACCAGATATCCTGAATGTGAAGTCAAGTAGACCTTGGGAAGCAACAGTACAAACAAAGCTAGTGGAGATGATGGAATTCCAGTTGAGCTATTTCAGATGCTAAAAGATGATGCTGTGAAAGTGCTGCATTCAGTATGCTAGCAAATTTGGAAAACACAGCAGGGGCCACTGGATTGGAAAAGGTTAGTTTTCATTCTACTCCCAAAGTGAGGCAATGCCAAAGAATGTTCAAACTACTGCACAATTGCTCTCATCTTGCATGTGAGCACGGTAATGCTCAAAATGCTCCAAGTGAGGCTTCAACAGTACGTGAACCATGAACTTCTAGATGTTCAAGCTGTATTTAGAAGAGGCAGAGGAATGAGAGATCAAATTTCCAACATCCGTTGGATCACTGAAAAAGCAAGAAAATTTGAGAAAAACATTTACTTATGCTTTATTGACTACACCAAAGCCTTAGCCTACGTGGATCACAACAAACTGTGGAAAAGTTTTCAAGAGATGGAAATACCAGACCATGTTACCTGCCTCATGAGAAATCTGTATGCAAGTCAAGAAGCAACAGTTAGAACTGGACATGGAACAACAGACTGGTTCCAAATAGGAAAAGGAGTATGACAAGGATATATATTGTCACCCTGCTTATTTAACTTATATGCAAAGTACATTATGCAAAATGCTGGGCTGAAAGAAGCACAAGCTGGAATCAAGATTGCAGGGGAAAATATCAATAACATCAGATATGCAGATGACACCACCCTTATGGCAGAAAGTGAAGAGGAACTAAAGAGCCTCTTGATGAAAGTGAAAGAGGAGAGTGAAAAAGTTGGCTTAAAGCTCAAAATTCAGAAAACTAAGTCCCATCACTTAATGGCTAATAGATGGGGAAACAATGGAAACATTTAGTGACTTTGTATTTTTGGGCGCCAAAATCACTGCAGATGGTGACTGCAGCCATGAAATTAAAAGATGTGTGGCCCTGGAAGAAAAGCTGTGACCAAACTAGGCAGCATATTAAAAAGCAGAGACATTACTTTGCCAACAAAGGTCCATCGAGTCAAAGCTATGCTTTTTCCAGTAGTCATGTATGGATGTGAGAATTCGACTATAAAGAAACCTGAGTTCCAAGGAATAGATTCTTTTGAACTGTGGTATTGGATAAGACCCTTAAGAGTCCCTTGGACTGCAAGGAGATTCAGCCAGTTCATCCTAAAGGAAATCAGTCCTGAATATTCCCTGGAAGTACTGATGCTGAAGCTGAAACTCCAATACTTTGGCCAGGAGGAGAAGGAGCCAACAGAGGATGAGAAGGTTGGATGGCATCCCCAACTCGATGGACAGGAGTTTGGGTAAACTCCAGGAGTTGGTGATGGACAGGGAAGCCTGGTGTGTTGCAGTTCATGGGGTCGCAAAGAGTTGGACATAACTGAGCGACTGAACTGATGCTGAGGCCAGCAGATAAGAAAGAACAGCCAGGCACATGAAGAAATAGATAATGTTGCCAGAAGCAAGAGAACCAGAGAAATAACCAACTCCAATAAACCACACTCACAACAAAAACTTTCTTCATGCTCTTAGGGAGCAATGCATACACTGAACGCTGAATCATCTCACCCTTCATGAGCCTAAAATGAACTCTTCATCTTTCCCCTACTCTGCTCAATCCTGGCCTTACTTGTCTGTGTTGATGGCAACTCCATGGTTCTAGTGCTGAGCCATGACATTACTGACTTTTTTCTTTTTGTTATACCCTATATATGATTGGTGAAGAGGTCTTCACTCTCATTTGAAAATACAGGTAAATACAAAATCTGATCATTTCTCATGACATCGACAGCCACAAGCTTATGACCCTGTTCTTACTGAATTGCTTGTGTCTCTGTTTGCCCAATACAGGAATCAGGATGATTCTATTAAAGCATATGTTCAACCAGATTCTCTTCTGCTCAGACTTTACAATACTTTACAATAGTTCACCCTTCTACTCAGAGTAAAAGCAGAAGTCTTCAAAATGGTTTGTCATGTTCTACACCTTTAAAATCCAATCAAGGCTTTGAAGCAAGTTTTATACCTGTAAAATATAAAATTGATCTCACCCAGATTTTTACAGTGTAATGTGGCATAGGATGTCAGCTGTATTAATTTTCATGTAATGTACATACATTGAGCCAAGAAATTTTGGCATTGCTAAAACTGCAATGAAAACTATTTCCTGGAAACTTATATTAATCATTTTTTAAACTCATAATTTTCGTAGCAAAATTAGGGTTTAGTCATCATAAATGAAGATTACCTTACATTGTTAATGAGCTTTGATTACTATTGTAACAAACAACACAAAAAAATATCTTCACCTAATACAAATTTACTTTTGCAGTAATTCATCTTATTTCTCTTGTTATTTTGCTTTCATATAATGTTTTCTGATTAAGGTAATCTTGTAGGGCGCATTAGATGGTTTTTTTTTTTTTATTAACCTATTTTAATCTACTACTGTGGGCAGGAATCCTTTAGAAGAAATAGAGTAGCCATCATGGACAACAAAAGAGTCTGAAATGCAGTACTTGGATGCAACCTCAAAAATGAAAGAATGATCTCTGTTTATTCCCAAGGCAAACCATTCAATATCAGAGTAATCTAAGTCTATGCCCTGACCAGTAATGCTGAAGAAGCTTAAGCTGAGTGGTTCTATGAATACCTACAAGACCTTCTAGAACTAACACCCAAAATATATGTCCTTTTCATTATAGGAGACTGAAATGTAAAAGTAGGAAGTCAAGAACGACCTGGAGTAACAGGCAAGTTAGGCCTTGGAGTATGGAATGAAGCAGGGCAAAGCCTAACAGAGTTCTGCCAAGAAAATGCACTGGTCATAGCAAACACCCTCTTCCAATAACACAAGAGAAGACTCTACACATGGACATCACCAGATGATAAACACTGAAATCAGATTGATTATATTCTTTGCAGCCAAAGATGGAGAAGCTCTATACAGTCAGCAAAAACAAGACTGGAAGCTGACTGTGGTTCAGATCATGATCTCCTTATTGTCAAATTCAGACTTAAATTGAAGAAAGTAGGGAAAACCACTAGACCATTCAGGTATGACCTAAATCAAATCCCTTATGATTACACAGTGAAAGTGAGAAATAGATTCAAGGGATTAGATCTAATAGATGGAGTGCCTGATGAACTATGGATGCAGGTTCATGACATTGTACAGGAGACAGTGATCAAGATCATCCCCAAGAAAAAGAAATGCAAAAACGCAAACTGGCTGTCTGAGGAGGCCTTACCAATAGCTGTGATAAAAAGAGAAGTGAAAAGCAAAGGAAAAAAGGAAAGATTACTCATTTGAATGCAGAGTTCCAAACAATAGCAAGGAGAGAAAAGAAAGCCTTCCTCAGCAATCAATGCAAAGAAATAGAGGAAAACAACAGAATAGGAAAGACTAGAGATCACTTCAACAAAATTAGAGATACCAAGGGGATATTTTTTGCAAAGATGGGCACAATAAAGGACAGAAATGGTATGGACCTAACAGAAGCAGAAGACATTAAGAACAGGGGCAAGAATACACAGAAGAACCATACAAAAAAGATCTTCATGACCCAGACAATCACAGTGGTGTGATCACTCACCTGGAGCCAGACATCCTGGAATGCAGAGTCAAGTGGGCCTTAGGAAGCATCAGTACGAACAAGGCTGGTGGAAGTGATGGAATTCCAGTTGAGCAATTTCAAGTGCTAAAAGATGATGCTGTGAAAGTGCTGCACTCAATATACCAGCAAATTTGGAAAACCCAGCAGTGGCCACAGGACTAGAAAAGGTGAGTTTTCATTCCAGTCCCAAAGAAAGGCAATGCCAAAGAATGCTCAAACTACCGCTCAATTGCACTCGTCTCACACATTAGCACAGTAATGCTCCAAATTCTCCAAGCCAGGCTTCAACAGTATGTGAACCATGAACTTCCAGGTGATCTCTAGAGGAGTTAGAGATCAAATTGCCAACATCTGTTGGGTCACTGTAAAAGCAAGAGAGTTCCAGAAAAACATCTATTTCTGCTTTATGATTATACCAAAGCCTTTAACTGTGTGGGTCACAACAAACTGTGGAAAATTCTTAAAGAGATGGGAATACCAGACTACCTGACCTGCCTCTTGAGAAATCTGTATCCTGGTCAGGAATCAACTGTTAGAATCAGACATGGAACAACAGACTGGTTCCAAATCAGGAAAGGAGCACATCAAGGCTGTATACTGACACCCTGCTTATTTAACTTATATGCAGAGTACATCATGAGAAATGCTGGGCTGGATGAAGCACAAGCTGGAATCAAGATTTCTGAGAGAAATATATGATATGACCTCAGATATGCAGATGATACAACTCTTAAGGCATAAAGTGAAGAATAGCTAAAGAGCCTCTTGATGAAAGTGAAAGAGGGAGTAAAGAATTTGGCTTAAAGCTCAACATGGAGAAAACTAAGATCATGATACCTGGTCATATCACTTCATAGCAAATAGATGGGGAAACAGTGGAAACAGTGAGAGACTTTATTTTTGGGGGCTCTAAAGTCACTGCAGATGGTGACTGCAGCCATGAAATGAAAACACACTTATTCCTTGAAAGAAAAGTTATGACCAACATAGACATTATATTAAAAAGCAGAGACATTACTTTGCCAACAAAGTTCCGTCTAGTTAAAGCTATGGTTTTTCCAGTGGTCATGTATGGATGTGAGAGTCGGACTATAAAGAAAACTGAGTGCTGAGGAATTAATTCTTTTGAACTGTGGGGTTGGAGAAGACTCTTGAGAGTCCCTTGGACTGCAAGGAGATCCAACCAGTCCATCCTAAAGGAGATCAGTCCTGGGTGTTGATTGGAAGGACTGATGCTGAAGCTGAAACTCCAATAATTTGGCCACCTGATGTGAAGAACTGACTCATTTGAAAAGACCCTGATGCTGGGAAAGATTGAAGGCAGGAGGAGAAGGGGATGACAGAGGATGAGATTGTTGGATGCCATCAACTGACTCAATAGACATGAGTTTGAGTAAACTCCAGGACTTGGTGATGGAAAGCGAGGCCTGGAGTGCTGCAGTCCATGTGGTCATGAAGAGTTGGACATGACTGAGCCACTGAACTGAACTGGAGTGAACTGAATTGAATCTACTGATAGTCTAAAGATAAATAAACTCTGATATATAGGACTGAGTTAGCCATTTTTCTTTTGCTGTTTGTTTTTGTGTAACATTTCATGATTAAAGAAATTTCCCATTGGACTCTAGTTGTCTCTTTAATCTATTTAAATCTAATGATAGTTGAATGATAAATAAGCTTCAGTTCAGTTCAGTCGCTCAGTTGTGTCCGACTCTTCACAACCCCATGGACTGCAACACGCCAGACCTCCCTGTCCATCACCAACTCTGAGAGTTTACTCAAACTCATGTCTATTGAGTCAGTTGATGGCATCCAACAATCTCATCCTCTGTCATCCCCTTCTCCTCCTGCCTTCAATCTTTCCCAGCATCAGGGTCTTTTCAAAAGAGTCAGTTCTTCACATCAGGTGGCCAAATTATTGGAGTTTCAGCTTTAGCATTAGTCCTTCCAATGAATATTCAGGACTGGATTTCCTTTAGGATGGACTGGTTGGATCTCCTTGCAGTCCAAGGGACTCTCAAGAGTCTTATCCAACCCCACAGTTCAAAAGAATCAATTCTTCAGCACTCAGATTTCTTTATAGTCCAAATCTCACATCCATACGTGACCACTGGAAAAACCATAGCTTTGACTAGATGGACCTTCGTTGGCAAAGTAATGTCTCTGCTTTTTAATATGCTGTCTAGGTTGGCCATAACTTTTCTTTCAAGGAGTAAATGTGTTTTAATTTCATGGCTGCAGTCACCACCTGCAGTGATTTTGGAGCCCCCCAAAATAAAGTCTCTTACTGTTTCCACTGTTTCCCCATCCATATGCCATGAAGTGACGGGACCAGATGCCATGATCTTAGTTTTCTGAAAGTTGAGCTTCAAGCCAACTTTTTCACTCTCCTCTTTCACTTTCATCAAGAGGCCTTTTAGTTCCTCTTTACTTGCTGCCATAAGGGTGGTGTCATCTGCATATCTGAGGTTATTGATATTTTTCTCGGCAAACTTGATTCCAGCTTGTGCTCCACCCAGTCTAGTATTTCTCATGATGTACTCTGCATATAAGTTAAATAAGCAGGGTGACAATATACAGCCTTGATGTACTTCTTTTCCTACTTGGAACCAGTCTGTTGTTCCATGTCCAGTTCTAACTGTTGCTTCTTGACCTGCATACAGATTTCTCAGTATTAAAATTTTTTTAAAGAAACCAAATTGTATGTTTAAATATCATCCAAATAAGCTTGGATGTAAGTAAATTTTGATGCAAAGTGCATGAGGCAGAGATGCTAAAAACTAGAGTACAGCCCTCATTATCATGTAGCAATTTCTTTTGTCAGTACAGCTAAATTTAGAGCTAAATTTAAATACATGATTGTTAAATTTTAAAGGTTGAATTTTTAATGGAACATAGTTTCCATTGTCCTTTCTGGTGTGTGTGTGTGTGTGTGTATAGTTTTCTTTTAGCTACCTAAGTGTAAATTATAACTATTTTTAACTATAATTTATTCTCTTGGATTCAATCAAATTAGATTATGTAATTGAACTAAAATCAGAATAATAAAACAGAAGTTAAGGCAATGCTGTACGCCCATTTCATATCAACCTTTTTAGCAGGATGACTAATATATTAATAAATCTAACAACTTTGGTTACTGTCACGATGACCTGGACCCTCCTAGTTTACATCCTGAGTCAGGATCTCAGACGTCACCCAGAATGGAACTTGTGACATGTCAGTGGAAAAATGAAAACCACATTTAGATATTCAGCTCTGGGGAGGAAACAGTTTGGCCAAAAACAATTTACTTTGTAATTTTTCATTTCAGTTATCTGCAGCATGATGGCTAAAATGTGTTTTCTTCTCTTTTGTTCTGATTTGGTGAGGAAGCACAAATCAGTCTACACGGCCACCTGAGCACAGCTGCCAAGACTGTTCCTTAAATAGAGGATTATTTCTACACAATAGGGAGTGCTAACACATTTCCTGCCCTTGTGAAAATTCTGTCTACCTTGGGATAGGAAAATATACACCATTCTGCTTTTCCAAATAAATAGTATTAAATTTTCTTAGAGAAGGTAAATTATATGTTTAAATATCACACATTATAAGACAAAGTACTTAAAATTTACTTTGATAGTAATTCTTGTTTTTACAAAAATGTTTTTTTAGACATAAACACATCTTAGTATATATCTTCCAACTGTGTACTTCTCTTAGTAATTACTTTCCTGTTTACATGCATACAAAAGGGGCTAACTTAATTTTACAGTTTATAATAAAAATATTTTAATTTATAAAAATCAAATAATATCTTAGAAACATTTGAACAAACTGTTTCATGTATAACTTTTTTTTCTTTTGCAAAATAAGGCAATATAGCTGTTATATAGAAGATTTATATTCTTAACAGTATTCTTATTTAGAAGATTTATATTCTTAAGTATTCTTATAGTCTTACTAAAATTCTTATCTCTATGCACTTAATTTAGGACAATGCTGGAACAAATTGCATTAGGCTGGATTCAAAATTTGAAGTTTAGATATACTTTGTCAATGGTATCTTTCATTTGAAAATCTTGTTTTCTTAAAAATCACAAAGCAATCTGGGACCCTTTATAAACATATTGTTACTTACTTCATTCAATAAGTCTTGATTGGGTGCTGACTTTGCATCTAGAAAGCTTCAGTAGTAATGACACAACAATAAAAAAGGAGGAAACTTCCTGCCCTCAGATGACTTAGGGCAGTGGATATAATTAAATGGAAAGTGTGCCTTGTTATGGAAATGTATTGACTTCCTCTGTACCTTGAACTTTTTCTCAAAGTGATTAAGTGTAATGCTTATCCCTCCTTACACATTAAATTGATCTTTTAAAATTGTTTGAAAACAAACATACAATCTTTTTTCTGAAGATGACTCTTTTTTCATTATGTAGACAAAACATGGAATATGCAGTTTACAATTCACAGAACTCATTATTCTTGTTCCCATTCCTTTTTGACAGTCTGTTTCAAAGTCAGTGCAGAATAGATGTACAATCCCCATAACCTGTGAACAAATATAAAAGTCAGATGTGTGTAAAATAGTTCTTATTTTTCTATTGGCCTGAAATACTGATATGACTCCCCAAATACAGTGCCAGATTAATTTTCAAGGATCATGGCACCATCTTTATTTTTTTGCGACATGTTCAGCTCACATACTTGCAATGAATTGCATAGCTTGCTTGTATGTTCTTTACCTTCTGGCTCATTTTTGTACTTTTTTTAGTTAGAATTTTCCTAAAGTCAAAGAGCACGCTTTATTCATCACTTTAAATTTATATGGAATCACAAAAGACCCAGAATTGCCAAAGCAATTCTGAAGAAAAAGAACAAAGCTGGAGGTATAACCCTTCCAGACTTCAGATAGTACTACAAAGCTTGGATCATTTGTAGAGATCCACATGGACTGATCTAGAAATTGTCATGCAGAGTGAAGTAAGTCAAAAAGAGAAAATCAAATATTGTAGATTCACACTTATATGTAGAATCTAGGAAAATGGTATAGATTATCTTATTAGCAAAGCAGAAAGAAAGACATAGATGCAGAGAAGAAAACATGTAGACATTATGGATATAAACAGGGAAAGGGGGAGTGGAAGGAACTGGGAGATTGTGATTGACATATATACAGTATTGATCCTATGTATGAAATAGATAAGTAATGAGAACCAACTGCATGGCTCAGGAAACTCTAGTCAATGCTCTGTGGTAACCTAAATGGAAAGGCAATCCAAAAAAGAGGTGTTATTGGACAGAGAAGCCTGGCTGTCTACAGTCCATAGGGTTGCAAAGAGTTGAACATGACTGAAAAAAGTTAGCATGCATACACGGGTATACATACAGCTGATTCACTTTGCTATACAGTACAAACTAACAAAACATTGTAACACAACTATGCACCAATAAAATTAATTTAAAAGAACTTTTAAAAAACCAGCATGGTATTGGTGCAAAAGCAGGCATATAGATCAATGGAACAGAAGAAAGAGTCTGTAAATCAACCCACACCCTTATGGTCAATTAATCTACAACAAAGGAGGCAAGAATATACAAGGGAAAAAAGACAGTCTCTTCAGAAAATTGTGTCAGGAAAGCTAGAAAGCTGCATGTAAATCAATGAAATAGAGCAGGTCCTCATTGTTATGGATGAGTAACATTCCATTGTGTGTATGTGCCACATCTTCCTTTTCCATTCATCTGTTCATGGACATTTAGGTTGCTTCCATGTCCTGGCTATTGTAAATAGTGCAGGAATGAACATTGGGATACATTTGTCTTTTTGAATTATGGTTTTCTCAGGTTATCTGCCCAGTAGTGGAATTCCTGAGTTTTTTTACAAAAAACAAAATTTCATCATATTTTATAGAGACATGGATAGACCTAGAGTCTGTCATATGAGTGAAGTAAGTCAGAAAGAGACTCTGTGTACATCAATGCATATATATGGAATCTATAAAAAATGGTACAGATAAACCTATTTGCAGCATAGAAATAAGATGCAGACATAGAAAATGGATGTGTGGACACGAGTTGGGGGAAGGAGGGTGGGGTGAATCGGGAGATTGCAACTGCCATATATACACTACCTTGTGTTAAATAGATAGCTAGTGGGAACCTGCTGAATATTACAAGGAGCTCATCTCAGGGCTCTGCGGCAACATGCATGGGTGCAGTGGGGTGGAGGGATCCACGAGAGGGGATATATGTGTGTAAATGGGTGACTCACTTTGTTGTACAGCAGAAATGAATACAACATCATAAAGCAACTGTGCCTCAATAGAAAAAGAACACTCCCTCACACCATATACAAAAATAGACTCAAAATGGCTTAAAGACCTTAATTAACCATTGCACTCCTAGAAGAGGACATAGGCAAAACATTCATAGACAGAAATTTAGACTTATCTAAACTCTTAGATTAGTCTCCCAAGGCAAGAGGAATAAAAGCAAAAATAAACAATGGGACCTAATCAAACTTAAAAGTCTTTTCATAGCAAAGAAACCCTTCAGCAAAATGAAGGCAACCTATGGAATAGGAAAAAATATTTGCAAATAATGTGACTGTCAAGGGAGATAATATCCAAAGTATACAGCAACCCATGCAGCTCAATATCAACAAACAACCAACCTGGTAAAAAAATGGGCAGAAGATATACAGAGACATTTCTCCAAAGAAGGCATAGGGATAGCCAACACACATATAAGAAATGCTCAACATTGCTAATGATTAAAGAAATGCAAATCAACACAACAATGAGGTATCACCTCACTAGTCAGAGCTTTTGTTCATAAAAGCTTATGAATCATATTAACCAATGCTGGAGAGGGTATGGAACAAAGGAAACCCTTCTCTACTTTTGGTGGAAATGTAAATAGTGCAGTCAATGTGGAAAACAGTATGGAAATTCATTTAAAAATTAAGAATAGAGCTACTATATGATCAAGCAATCCCACTCCTGGATATATATTTGGAAAGATTAAAACTTCTAATTGAAATGATACATATACCCCAATATTCATCAGTTCAGTCACTCAGTAGTGACCAACTCTTTGAGACTGCATGGAGTGCAGCATGCCAGGGTTCCCTGACTATCTCCAATTCGTGGCGCTTGCTCAAATTCATGGCCATTGAGTCAGTGATGCCTTCCAACCATCTCATCCTCTGTCGTACCCTTCTCCTCCCACCTTCAATCTTTCCCGGCATCAGGGTCTTTTCCAATGAGTCGGTTCTTCTCATAAGGTGGCCAAAGTATTGGAGTTTCAGCTTCAGCATCAGTCATTAAAATGAATGTTCAGGACCGATTTTCTTTAGGATGGACTGGTTGGATCTCCTTGCGGTCCAAGGGACTCTCAATAGTCTTCTCCAACACCACAGTTCAGAAGCATCAATTCTTTGGTGCTCAGCTTTCTTTATAGTCCAACTCTCACATCCGTACATGACTCCTGGAAAAACCATAGCTTTGACTAGATGGACATTTGTCAGCCAAGTAGTATCTCTGCTTTTTAATATGCTATCTAGATGGGTCATAACTTTTCTTCCAAGGAGCAAGCATCTTTTAATTTCATGGCTGCAGTCACCATCTGCTGTGATTTTGGAGCCCAAGAAAATTGTCTGTTACTGTTTCCAAGTTTCCCCATCTATTTGCCATTAAGTGATGGGACCAGCTGCCATGATCTTAGTTTTCTGAATGTTGAGTTTTAAACCAACTTTTTCACTCTCCTTTTTCACTTTCATCAAGAGGCTCTTTAGTTCTTTCCTTTCTGCCATAAGGGTGGTATCATCTGCATCTGAGGTTATTGATATTTCTCCCAGCAATCTTGATTCCAGTTTGTGCTTCATCCAGTCGAGCATTTCTCATGATGTACTCTGCATATAAGTTAAATAAGCAGGGTGACAATATACAGCCTTGAGGTACTCCTTTCCCAATTTGGAACCAGTCTGTTGTTTCATGTCCAATTCTAACTATTGCTTCTTGACCTGCATACAGATTTCTCAGGAGACAGGTAATGTGGTCTGGTATTCCCATCTCTTTAAGAATTTTTCACAGTTTGTTGTGATCCACACAGTCAAAGGCTTTGGTTAGTCAATAAAGCAGAAGGAGATGTTTTTCTGGAACTCCCTTGCTTTTTCTATGATCCAATGGATGATGGCAATTTGATCTCTGGTTTTCTGCCCTTTCTAAAACCAGCTTGAACATCTGAAAGTTCTCAGTTCACATACTGTTGAAGCCTCGTTGGAGAATTTTCACATCTCACTGTGCTAGCTTGTGAGATGAGTGCAGTTGTGCAGTAGTTTGATCATTCTTTGGCATTGCCTTTCTTTGGGATTGGAATGAAAATTGACTTTTTCCAATCATGTGGCTCCTGCTGTATTTTCCAAACTTGCTGGCATATTGATTGCAGCACTTTCAGAGCATCGTCTTTTAGCATTTCAAATAGCTCAACTGGAATTCCATCACCTCCACTAGTTTTGTTCATAGTGATCACTATGAATAAAGGCTCTTTAGTTCATAGGCCCATTTGACTTTGCATTCCAGGATGTCTCACTCTAGGTGAGTGATCACACCATCATGGTTATCTAGGTCATGAAGATCTTTTCTGTATAATTTTTCTGTGTATTCTTGCCATCTCTTCTTAATATCTTCTGCTTCTGTTAGGTCCATACCCTTTCTGTCCTTTATTATGCCCATCTTTGCATGAAATGTTTTCTTGGTATCTCTAATTTTCTTGAAGAGATCTGTCAGGAAGCATTTAACAGGAGGCTTTCTGTGTGCTGTTTTGGATCTGTCAGGAATCCTCTGGTCCTTATTAATTCCTGAATATTCAGGAATTAAGAAGAGAGGCATACCTTTCCCGGGGCTGAGGAATCCAGGCATGTCCTTTGTTAGTTTTTCAGTATGGTGATAAGTACCCTCTTCCTTTTTATGAGCCATACAGTAAAAGTGATTGTTTATCACCTTATTTTTTTTTTATAGGTTAATTCATTCATATTGTTTTTATTTTTTGCTTGTTTTTCCCATTCACTTTATTTTTTTTTCATTTATTTTTATTAGTTGAAGGCTAATTACTTTACAATATTGTAGTGGGTTTTGTCATACATTGACATGAATCAGCCATGGAGTTACATGTGTTCCCCATCCTGATCCCCCCTCCCACCTCCCTCTCCACCTGCATGAGACAAATGCTCGGGCCTGGTGCACTGGGAAGACCCAGAGGAATTGGGTGTTTATCACCTTATGTTTTATAAGTCTGGAATTTTAACCTTTATCTTTGTTGAGAATAGCTACCTTGTAAGACAGTATATATGCCCACACTATGTTGATTAAAACACCTTTGCTCCATCAGAGCTTGGGTCCCCATGTCTTTCTTTCTTTCTTTCTTCCTTTCTTTCTCTCTCTCTCTCTCTCTCTATCTCTCTATTTCTGGCTGATTCCCTGGAGCATGAAAGCTGGCTGCGTAACCCAGGGAATATTAGCCTCTTTCCTTCTTTCACTCTCTCATCGTCAACTGCGGATCACCAGGTTCCAGTCCAGTAAAGGACCAACAGAGATCTCTAGTCTTTTCCATTCTATCATTTTCATCTATTTCTTTGCACTGATCACTGAGGAAGGCTTTCATATCTCTCCTTGCTAGTCTTCGGAACTCTTCATTCAAATGAATAATGTTTCCTTTTCTCCTTTGCCTTTTGCTTCTCTTCTTTTCTCAGCTATTTGTAAACCCTCCTCAGACAGCCATTTTGCCTTTTTGCATTTCTTTTTCTTGGGGATGGCCTTGATCACTGCCTCCTGTACAATGTCACAGACCTCTGTCCATAGTTCTTCAGGCACTCAGTCTATCAGCTCTAATTCCTTGAATCTATTTGTCACTTCCACTGTATAATCACAGTGGTTTTCCCTATTTCCCCAATTTAAGTCTGAATTTCACAATAAAAATTTCATGATCTGAGCCACAGTCAGCTCCTGGTCTTATTTTTGCTGACTGTATAGAGCTTCTCCATCTTTGGCTGCAAAGAATATAATCAATCTGATTTAGGTACTGACCATCTGGTGATGTCCATGTGTATAGTCTTCTCTTGTGTTGTTGGAAGAGGGTGTTTGCTATGACCCATGTGTTCTCTTGGAAAACTCTGTTAGTCTTTTCCCTGCTTCATTTTGTACTCCAAGGCCAAATTTGCCTGTTATCCCTGGTATCTCTTTACTTCCTACTTTTGCATTCTCGTCCACTATGATGAAAAACACATTTTATTTGGTTAGTTCTAGAAGGTCTTGTAGGTCTTCATAGAACTGTTGAACTTCCATTTCTTCAGCTTTAGTGGTTGGGGCATAGACTTGGATTACTGTGATATTGAATGGTTTGCCTTGGAAATGAACAGAGATCATTCTGTCGTCTTTGAGATAGTCATAGTAGTACTATTTACAACAGTCAATATATGGAAATAAACTAAGTGCCCATTAACAAGCAAATGCTTTAAGAAGATGTTATGTGTGTGTGTGTGTGTGTGTGTGTGCATAATGGAACATTACTTAACCATAAAAAGTGAAATACTGACATTTGTAGCAACATGTATGGACCTAGAGAATATTGTACTTAAGTGAAGTAAGTTAAACAGAGAAAGACAAGTAATATGATGTCATTTATATATAGAATCTAAACATTAATGCAAATGAATATATATACAAAATAGACACAGGCTCACAGACATAGAAAGCATGCTAAAAGATTACTAAAGGGGAAAAGGAGGATGGGAAGGATAAATTAGGAGTATGGGTTTAACAGCTACAAACTACATAAAAGAGATAAGCAACAAGATTTTACTGTATAGCATAGGGAACAATATTCAATATCTTGCAATAATCCATGATAAAAAATAATTTAAAATAAAATATACATATATATTAATATATAAAATATATGTAAGTATATCTGAATCACCTCATTGTACACCTGAACCTAACACAATATTGTAAATCAACTTGACTTCAATTAAAAAATAAAGGTAAAATGAGAGAAACCAACATAAAGGAAGTACAATAGTAGTTAAAGAATTCATACTTAACTACTTCTGAATTATTTGGTGTTAACTGTGTAACTAAATCTTTGGGAGATACAGATAGGGTTGTGCCTTCAGGTGAACTCAAGGGAATCACTTTAGAAACCAGAGTGAAGAGTTGCCAGTTCCACACATATGAAAGCTAAAATAAGTGCATCTGAGATTCCTCCAGGTATTATTCCCTGACCTCTCTTTCCCACTGGCCGCTCTGCTCACACTCTCTCCTCCTCTTAAGCTGTGCCTGGACCTGTGCATGCTCAGTCATGTCCAACTCTTTATGGAAGATCCCCTGGAGATCTTTAGACTGTACCTCTTCTCCATCCTCCCTTAATATTCTTTCATTTAACAGGTGGTTTGTAATTGTGAATTATTGCTCCACGGAGAATGAACTCTTTGAGGGCAGGGAGTATGTTTTGTTCTGTGTAGTTTTAACCTATTACTTAATAGTTCATGGCCTAGTGGTAAAGAATCCACCTGCCAATGCAGGAGACACAGGAAACCCAGGTTTGATCCCTGGGTTGGGAAGATTCCCTGGAGAAGGAAATGGCAACCTAATCCAGTAATTTTGCCGGGGAAATCCCATGGACAGAGGAGCCTGGTGAGCTATAGTGCAGGAGGTCACAAAAGAGTTGGACAGGACTTAGTCACTAAAACAACAACAATTACTATAAATCAGAAACGCAGAGACTTTAAGGTTATTGATGTAGAAGATCACTCAGCAGAACTAAATCTACAATTCCAGATGTATCGAAGGAATGAGACAGGTGGCCTAGTGGTTAAAAGTATAGTCTTTTTGTGTCAAACGAACAAACAAAAAAACCCAAAAAAACTCAGATTAGAATATGGATCCTCTTGTTGATAGGGTATCCTTAGGAAGTGGACATAATTCTTTCAGAGCCTCTGCTTTGACTAATGCTTATTTCATAATATTGATGTGAAATAACTTTGAATCAATCCTTAGCATATATTAAACATAATAATCTCAGATATATTTTAAATATGGACATTATGACCTTTAAGCAATAATAATCAATCAGATTAAAAATATAAAATAAACACGCAAAAAAGACCCATGGGAGTCCATATGACATTAACATAACTCATGGAGTTAAAGACAGTAGGAGGTAATTTTGTGATGGGGTAAATATATTGGCAAAAAGAACGGTGGCCCTAGTGAGTAAATATCCAGTTGTGACCAGGATAGACAAATTTATGATTCTTGTATTTAATTACTAATGGCTCTCCATTTCACTTTCACAATAGTCAGGATTTGGACAATAAATTGTGGGGTTACTCTATGATGTCACATGTGCTGATTTGGAACATTTTATGAGGAACTTTTTGCACTATCTAATAAGCATCATACACTGAAAATTTGCACAAGCATGTATAGAAAGAGTTTCATCTTCAGTATACAAAGATATGGGTTGGTCAATATTTCTATTCTCTCCAAATAGTCAATTTTTATTTTATCCAAATAAATATTTCTCTTTCTCTGTCTGACTTGTTTAACTTAGTATGATAATTTCTGGTTGCATTCATCTTGCTGGTAAATGGCATTATTTCATTCTTTGGGGGTGCAGAGTAGTATTCCATTGTACATCTATATTGCATCTTTTTTGAGGTGTATTTATTTTAAAAGCTATCCACCTTCCAGCTATTAGGCTCACTTACAGTTTTGGATCTTTAATTTCTCTCATATTACAGATTAGATGTATATTTGTTGACCTTTTTTTAAACAAGCTGCAACTTTGGCTTATATTATATGACACTCTGCTACATCATCAATCTCTGCAGACCAACTCTTCACAGAGGCCTAGAAATATTCAAAATTCCAAACTGAAATTATCAAAGAGTTGAAGTTAATGGTGGAACAAATATTTCCAGTGTTCTTCCATTTCCTTTTTTGGATTATTCAAGGCATTGAGGCTTAGTGTACTCACTAGGAAACTAGGGTGACTGTGAAGTACTAACATGAGATAATAAAGGAAGCCTCCCTTCCATTGATCAATCATCCAAAGAAATGTAATTCAAGAAAAAAAATAATTATAAAATATGCCACAGTCTTCCAGAGTTACCTTTACAAAAAGCAGCTCTTACTCTGTATCTTCCCTTCATAAAGTGAAAACCGGCTTTCAGCTCCCTTTTCAATCTGATTTCATACCCTGTTCTCCTTCAAACTTGTACTGTAGCCACATGAGAGATTTTATTCCTTTATATTTGCCATGGTGCATCAAGATACCAAACAGATAACCTTTACCAATATTACTTTTCTCTCTGTCTTTCACCTGCTTATCTGCTACTCATCCTTCAGATCTTAGTTCAGGTGGTACTTCCACAGGGAAGACTTCACTGACCTTTGGTTTGAGGCCAGTTTCTCACTTTAAAGGTTTTCTAGCACTGTGTACCTCTTCTACAACATTTGTGGAAGTTGAAATTCACCATTATTTTCTGTGATTATTTTATTTAAATCTGTTTCTTCCAGCAGAGAAGACTCAGTTCAGTTCAGTTCAGTCGCTCAGTCATGTCCAACTGTTTGCGATACCATGGACTGCAGCACAGGCTTGCCTGTCCATCACCAGCTCCCGAAGCTTGTTCAAACTCATATCCATCGTGTCGGTGATGCCATCCAACCATCTCATCCTCTGTTGTCTCCTTCTCCTTCTGCCTTCAATCTTTCCCATTATCAGGGTCTTTTCAATGAGTCAGTTCTTCGCATCAGGTTGCCAAACTATTGGAGTTTCAGCTTCATCATCAGTTCTTCCAATGAATATTCAGGACTGATCTCCTTTAGGATGGACTGGTTGGATCTCCTTGCAGTTCAAGGGACTCTCAAGAGTCTTCTCCAACACCACAGTTTAAAAGCATCAATTCTTCGCCTCTCAGCTTTCTTTATAGTCCAATTCTCACAGCCATACATGACTACTGGAAAAACTTGGCTGATGCACGCAGGATCTTCCATCTTTGTTGCAGCACGCAGGGTCTTTAGCTGTGGCATGTGCAATCAAGTGCCCTGATCAGGGATAGAATCTGTGCCGCCAACGTTGGGATCATGGAGTCTTACTCACTGGACCACCAGGGAAGTCCCGTAGAGAAGACTAGAAGGAAGGGAATGTGGTATTGGCCTTTGGAGCTAGTGCAATGCCTGGCTTGGTAAGCATTAACTGAGTGAATGCATGAAAAAACTCAGCTTCACATGTTTTATACAGAAGGGAGAGTTTGGGCTGTGCTGGTTGCCTAGAGAAACTGGAATATTTTTACCTTTTGAGTCTAGAGATGAAATGATAAGGAAATAATGTGCTGCTAAATGTAAAATTCCAAAGTTGCTTCTGTAGGTATAAATACAAAAGTGTCAGACACACAGAATAAGTAACAGTGGCCACCTGCAGCTTAAAGAGAATGCTAACCATCCAGAATGGTTCCTGTTATATTCTGGGGTAAAATAGCAAATTTTCTTTCTAATTTACTCATTTTCACTTTAATTAATCCTTAACTTTCTGGGTGACTCATGACATTTTCTCCAGATCCACCCCAGACTGTGTGGGTCTTAATATTGCTAACAGTCTTTGTACACCACATGTTTATACAAGAGTTTTATACAAGAGTATCTGTGTGTGTTGTGCATTATGGTTACCATGGTTGGGAAATATTTCCTGAGAATGGTGTTTTAAAGTAGCCATCAAAGTCAGATAAACAGCTGTTTCAAAGTTGATAATGGTGAGTGTGTAGATAACACGCAGACTTTGTTGCCAAGGACTGCAACAGTCTCAGGAGATTGTGAATATTGTATTTTCAGTAAGGTAACTGAAAATACCAAGGGGATCAATCTCTAAGGTACATGTTAGTAATCCTTTAAATTACAGAAGGAAAAGCACACCCCTAAAAAATCAAAATTATATTCAGATATAATAAAATTTGTTGGATGTATAAAAGGAAAGTTTAATGAATAAATAAGAAGAGAGAATAGTGAGAGAGAGAGGAAATGGATGGGGAAAAAATCCTAAAATTAGAGGAAGATAAGAAAAAAAGAAACCTTCATGTCGTGAAGAGAGTTCATGTCAAATTTAAAAAATAAATATGTGAGCACATTTCTTCAGTAAAAGAATAAAATTATGTTTCCAAGTACTATAATTATGCCTTGATTAAATCAGTCTACTCTTCTCTCAAGTGTAAAATTAAAGACAAAATTCCAGTTATTAAAGGATCAAGTGGTTTAAAGGTTTGTACGATCTTCACAGAATATATAACTCAGTATATTACAAACGTGCAAGTTTTTTAAAAGTTCTAACAACCTCAGCCTTTTAAAATTTAAAATGTACACTCTTAATTCAGACATATAATTATAAACCAAATACTTCATATAGTAAGCTAAATTGATCTCATCATTTTCCTTTAAATGTAGTCATTAGATATTATTTATATATACATTATATTGATATAAAAATTAAATTAATTACATTAAATGAATGTAAATTAATGTAAATCACATTAAATTAATGTAAAATTAAATTTCTTGTCATTTGAATGTATTTACAGTTCCCAGGGTTTTCTGTTCTTGTTTATGATTTATTTTTTGCTGAGATACTTAATATTCAGGCCTCACTTATCTTTATCAGAAAATTACATACAGTTGACCCACGATGTCAGTTTGGATTACAAGGTTCCACTCCTTCATGGAGTTTTTTCCCACAAATATGTACTATAGTACCACATGATCTAACTGTGATTGGTTGAATCTGAGAATGTGGAGCTGCAGTAAGAAGAACCAACTGTAAAGTTTTAAAAATTTATTTGTTTTTAATTGGAGGATAATTGCTTTACAATATTCAACTGCAAACTTATCCTTGGATACTTTTTCTTTGCAGGAGTTGATGTCCCTAACTCCTGCCTTGTTCAGGGGTCAACTGTATACTGTTATGGACTGAATTGTGTACCCCAAACCTGTATGCTGAAGCCTTACACTTCAGTGTGACTATTTTTGGAGATAGGGCCTTCAAGGAGGTAATTAAAGTTACATGAGGTCATAAAGGTGGGGCCATAGGCCCATAAAACTGATAAGATAGAAGAAGGAAGAAGAAAACTGATAAGAAGAGAACAGGCCCTAGAGCTCACTCTCTTCACACACACACACACACACACACACAGAAAAGGCCATGTGAGGACAGAGAAAGCAGCTCTCTGCAAGTCAGGAAGGGAGGTCTTACTGGAAACAGACCTTTCCAGCACCTTGATCTTGGGCTTTTAAGCTCCAGAACCGTGAGAAAATAAATTACTATAGTTTAAGCCACTCTGCTGCTGCTAAGTCGCTTCAGTCGCTCAGTCTATGGTATAATATTAAGGCAGCCCTAGCAGCCTAATACACATAGCATTGTATTTTATTTTATAACACACTAGAGCCCTACTGTTAGATCTACCAGACTTAGCATAGACATACATTCTTAACTAATCAAAGAGGTAAAATAAAACATATTATCTGAAAATATAGCACATATGTTTTGTTGTTATTTAGTTGCAAAGATATATTTTTCTATTTTATGATATAGCAAAATCATAAAATAAGACATATATTGAATATGTTTAACTTTTTTTTATTAAACATTTTAATTTCTTTGAAGAATCTCTGGTTCTTTGGAAATGTTTTCTATCAAATTATCTTTAAGTATATGTATATCTATGTACAACATTTGACTGTCATCCCTCATTTAGTATTTGGGAAATATCCTCAGGAAAGTGATGAAGCAGAATGGTAAGGAATAGAGAATTAAAGTATATTAAGTATAATCAATGAAGATTTTCCTTAAAAAGAAAAATCTTATTATAATAATATATTAAAGTAAATCATAGCTGATCCTTTAACAACACAGGTGTTGGGGTGCTGACCCTGCACATAGTCAAAAATCCAAACTAGCCTTATGTATATGTTTGTTGTTCCTTCAAATCATCGATTTCACATCCACAAATTCAGCCACCTGGTGATCATGGAAAGCTTCATCCAGACAAGAATATCTTTTAATAATATGGGTCATTGGTATCAGAACTCATCAGGAATAGAGTCTGAGAGGTTGAAGGATAGATTAGATTGAGAAGTTCAGGTTTTGAGGGTTATTAGCATATAAGTGGAGAAGGCAATGGCACCCCACTCCAGTACTCTTGCCTGGAAAATCCCATGGATGGAGGAGCCTGCTAGGCTGCGGTCCATGGGGTCGTGAAGAGTCAGACACGACTGAGTGACTTCACTTTCATGCATTGGAGAAGGAAATGGCAACCCACTCCAGTATTCTTGCCTGGAGAATCCCAGGGATGGGGAGCCTGGTGGGTTGTCGACTATGGGGTCGCACAGAGTCGGACACGACTGAAGTGACTTAGCAGTAGTAGCAGCAGCATATAAGTGGTAACTGAAAGAAGGCATATGGATGAGGCCACTTGGAAGGAAAGAGTAATGCAAAACACAGCCATAGAATATAGCTGTTAAAAACATGATCAATGAAACCAGAAAATCTAGATTCAAATTCACTTTCGACAAGCTATATAAAATTAGTCAAAGTTAATCTAGGTCTAATAAATGTGCATTAGTCTTAGAATTTTTCCAAGGACTTACTGTAGTAATGAGCTTCCTAGGTGGCGCTAGTGATAAAGAATCTGCCTGCCAATGCGGGTAGAAGTAAAGGAGGTGGGTTCGATCCCTGGGTCAGGAAGACCTCCCCTCGAGTTCAGTCCAGTTCAGTTGCTCAGTCGTGTCCGACTCTTTGTGACCCCATGAATCGCAGCACACCTGGCCTCCCTGTCCATCACCAACTCGCGCAGTCTCCTCAAACCCATGTCCATTGAGTCGGTGAAGCCATCCAACCATCTCATCATCTGTCGCCCCCTTCTCCTCCTGCCCCCAATCCCTCCCAGCATCAGGGTGTTTTCCAATGAGTCAACTCTTCACATGAGGTGGCCAAAGTACCGGAGTTTCAGCTTCAGCATCAGTCCTTCCACTCAACACCCAGGACTGATCTCCCTTAGGATTGACTGGTTGGATCTCCTTGCAGTCCAAGGGACTCTCAAGAGTCTTCTCCAACACCACAGTTCAAAAGCATTAATTCTTCGGCGCTCAGCTTTCTTCACAATCCAACTCTCCCGTCCATACATGACCACTGGAAAAACCATAGCCTTGACTAGATGGAACTTTGTTGTCTAAGTAATGTCTCTGCTTTTTAATATGCTATCTAGGTTGGTCACAACTTTCCTTCCAAGGAGGGCATGGTAAGCCAATCCACTGTTCTTGCCTGGAGAACCTCAAGGACAGAGGAGCCTGGCAGGCTGAAGTCCATAGGGTCACAAGAGTTGAACATGACTAAAGTGATTTAGCATGCAAAACCAACTGTAGTAATCAATGTAAAGCACTTTGAGGAATGTCTAGCTAAGAGTAAGCATTCAACATATAGTGTCTTATATTAGATTACAAGGAACAACCAAAGTCTACACTAGTGTGTGTGTGTGTGTGTGTGTGTGTGTGTGCGCATGCATGTGCACACATGCATACATGTGTGCTCAGTCCTGTCCAACTCTTTGTGGCCCAATGGACTGTACCCCACCATGCTCTGCTGACAATGGAATTTTCCAGGCAAGAATATAGGAGTGGGTTGCCATTTCCTACTCCAGGGAATCTTCTCAACCTAGGGATTGAACGCATATCTCTTGTGCCTCCTGCACTGGCAGGCAGTTTCTTTAGCACTGCTTTGTGTGCATGCATGCTAAGTTGCTTAAGTCACGTCCAACACTCTGCAATCCTATGGACTGTAGCTATCTAGGCTTCTCTGTCCATGGGATTCTCCAGGTAAGAATACTGGAGTGGGTTGCCATGCCTTCTTCCAGGGGATCTTCCCCACCCAGGTATTGAACATGCATCTGTTGTGCCTTGTGCATTGGCAGGCAGATTGTTTACCACTGCTTTAGGGGTTACAGATTTAAAAGATGGAGAATAAACAGCCAGAGGTAACAGGTAAAAGCAGAATATATACATTCTACGGAAGACAAATGAGGAGGGTATCTCAAGAAGAGAAATCTCTTAGGACCTTCAACTTCTTATAGATATTTACCCTCCAACCTGAAGCAACTAAATCAAGATGCAATAAATGAAAGAACAGCTTACAGCGTCAGACAATAAAGGGTAGTGATCCCTGCCTAGGGGGTTCCCAGGTGGCCCTAGTGATAAAGAACCTGCCTGCCTACGCAGGAGACATGAGAGGCAGATTCGATCCCTGAGTCAGGAAGATCCCCTGGAGGAGGGTGTGGCAAACCATTCCAGCATTCTTGCCTGGGAAAGCCCATGGACAGAGGAGCTTGATGAGCTACAGTCCCTAGGGTTGCAGAGTCAGACATGACTCAAGTGACTTAGCACGCAGCACATCCCTGCAAAGATGAGAACCAAATGAGTCTTATGATTAGCCCAGCTTACTACATTTGAAGAGACTCCAAGCTGGTGCAGGGAGGAGGCAATCGGGTGACACCAAGAAATGAGATGTGGCCAAGAGTTTGAGAACAAGGTGGCTAGAATTCACAGGGCAGAGCACCAGAGAGGAGAGAGCTGTGTGTAGAGAGAACCCTAAAAACCTGCAGAGGGCTTCCTTGAGCACTTCAGAGCCCTGCTCAGCACTCCTGAAAGGGAGGATGCACACAGCTGGGGCTGATTTGCTTGAACCAGTTACAGGAAATATCACCTGAGGCTCACACAGGATGACAACTGGATGCCTGTCCTCATCAGCCAGACTGGGAAGCCTAGTAACTCATGGGACTTTATGGGATATTCAGAGGCTTTGCCTGAGTAGTAGGAATATTTAGTCCAAAAGGCTGCTCCTGTCTAATATCTTCTGAAAAGTAAAGCTAAAAATAACAAATTGTTTTCAACTAACTTAACTTTATTTCGGAAGAAAGCTCAAGAATTGCAATACAAATATTTTGTTTCAAACAAGGTAGAATTCACAACATTTGGCAGCCAATGAAAAATGACCAGACATGCAAGGATGTGGGAAAATATAATACATAATGAGAAAAACCAATAAAAATGGACACAGAACTAACAAATGTTATCATTTGCAGATAGATTTTAAATTAAGAGAATTACAACTGCTTTAAATATTCAGATAACTAGAAGAGGGTTGGACATGTTAAATAAAAACATGAAAGATATATATATATATAAAAAGACTAAAAGCTCCAGAGAGAAAAATTTTGTCTGAGATGAAAAATACACTGAATAGGAATAACAGTGATTAAAATGTAAAAGACAAGTTTAGTGAATATGGAAACTAGCATTTGAAACTATATGAAATGAAACATGGAAAAAATACTTAAAAAGATGCAAATATCATCAGTCAACTGTGGAACAACTTACAGTGGTCTAATATACATGTCATCTGAGTTCATGTAGGATAGGAGAGGGAGGCAGCAGAAATATTTTGAAGAAAAAATGGCCCAAAATATGAATTCAGTGACAATGGTACACCTGCATAAACAGTAGAACACTATTCAGCCATGAAAAATAAGATCTTGCCATTTGTGACAGCATAAATGGATCTTCAGAGCTTTCTGCTGAATGGTACAAGTCAGAGAAAGATAAATGCTGTATGATCTTAGTTATATGTGGAATCTAAGAAAAACTCATAGAGGTTAGATTTGTGGTTTCCAGAAGCAGAGAGTGAAGCATGGGTGAATTGGGTAAAGGTGGTCAGAAGGGACAAACTTCCAATTTTAAGATAAATTAGTTCTGGAGATGTAATGTACAATAGTTAACAGTACTGTGTAGTATATTTGAAAGTTGCTGACAGAATAGATCTTAAAAGTTTTCACTCCAAGAGGGGGAAAATCTACAACTATGTGAGGCGATGAATGTTCACTGATTATTGTGGTAATCATTTCACAGTGTATGCATATATTAAATCATTATGTTGTACACCTTGAAAGTGAAAGTTAGTCACTTAGTTGTGTCCGACTCTTTGTGACCCCATGGACTGTAGCCCACCAGGCTCCTCTGTACATGGAAGTCTCTAGGCAAGAATACTGGAGTTGGTTGCCATTTCCTTCTCCAGGGGATCTTCCTGACCCAGGGATCAAACAAGGTCTCCGGCATTGCGGGTGGACTCTTTACTGACTGAGCCACCAGGGAAGCCACCTTAAACTTGCACAATGTTTTATGCCAATTATATGTCAATAAAGCTGGAAAATATTACAGATTCTGAAAAATCAATATTTTGACTTCATGTAGAAGATACCTATTTACTTATCTCTATACGATTCATGATGGCATCACCTCTTCCATTTTCTACCTGAATACAGTAATGAGAACTTAAGGAAATGGGTAGTGATTGAAAACTGTAATCTATTTTTATTTTTAGGATATTGTTTTCTCTAGCCTTAAAATACTGAAAGACTATATTAATGATCACTACATACAAATATACTGCCCAGTTTTAATCTGTTAGATTTGCAAATTCTATTTTCCTTGTTTATTCAAATAGTTAGTAGGAGGTCTGGATTTGATGTTCCTTAGAAACAGTTGTTGATTCAACTTATTCATCTCTTTAGAGAGAGAAATCAATTTTTATAGTCATATAAAAATGCCATGAAGACATCAGTGCATTTCATTTTCAGAAATAGTACACCATAAATAGAATAAGTGCATTTTATATTTCCTGTATTGATATTTTAAAAATACCCCAAGAATAATATTTGTAAAAGATAAATTCAGTCAGGTGAATACCTGAAATCTGTATCGCCAGGACGTTAACTCACTTATTCAAAAAAATTTGCATTTTTGATACACATCTCTAACATATAAAAGTCACTAATTTTGCTTGTGCTGTGAAGGAAACAAAAACAGAAGGCAGAAGGATAAGTGATATTCTTATCTCCAGCAAACCCATAATCTACTAGGATTGTTGAGAAATCTCCATAGTAAACTATAATGAAAGGTCACATGGAAATAATGGTAATAAAAGAGATACAACCGGTAGTTTAGAAAAACCAGTGTGTACCAGTGGATTCAAAGATGATTTCACACTATAGCTGACATTTACATTGGACTTCGACAGGTTAACCATGAACGGGCAGAGATCATGAAGAACACTAAAGTTGTGAGGGAAATGATCAAATTTAGGGAAGAATATTTGAAGGAGAATACTTTGTTTTTTATATAGAACTTTATATTCCTTTGAATATAAAGGGTTTAGAAATGCTTAAATTTATCTGCAGTATCGTTGTTCAGTCACTTAGCTGTGTGTGACTCTTTGTGACCCCATGGACTGCAGCATGCCAGGCTTCCCTACCCTTTACCATTTCCCACAGTTTGCTCAAACTCATGTTATTAAGTTGATGATGCCATCCAACTATCTCATCCTCTGTCATCCCCTTCTCCTGCTGTCCTCACTCTTTCCCAGCATCAGGGTCTTTTCCAATGTGTTGGTTCTTTGCATCAGTTGGAGAAGTATTGAAGCTTCAGCTTCAGCATCAGTACTTCCAATGAATATTCAGGATTGATTTCCTTTCGGATTGAATGGTTGGATCTCCTTGCAGTCCAAAGGACTCTCAAGAGTCTTCTCCAGCACCAGAGTTTGAAAGCATCAGTTCTTCAGTGCTCAGCCTTCTTTATGGTCCAACTCTCACATCCGTATATGACTACTAGAAAAAACATATTTTTGACTATATGGACCTTTGTATGCAAAGCAATGTCTCTGCTTTTTGATACACTGTCTAGGTTTGTCATAGCTTTTCTTCCTTTAGGAGCAAGTGTCTTTTCATTCCATGGCTGTAGTCACTGTCTGCAGTAATTTGGGAACCCAAGAAAATAAAGTCTGTCACTGTTTCCATTGTTTCCCCATCTATTTACCAGCAAGTGGTGGGATCAGATGCCATGATCATAATTTTTTGAATGTGGAGTTTTAAGCCAGTGTTGTAGTTTATGAGAAACAGGGAAACCTTATCTAAAATACCTGAGTTGGAGATACAAATAAGCCTTTGAAACATAATAGCTAACAGTATAACATATATCAGCTCAAACTACCCCCAGATCATTTTACTGCTCTCAGGCCTGACTTCCTTAGTCTAATAATTTATGTTGATAGATTCTGAGATAGAAAGGTCCAGTGTTATAGCACAAGAAGAATTGGAAGCTGCTCATTACGGTAAAGTAGAGATATTCTTCAAGATCTGTAATCCAATGAAAAAATGACTTGGTAAACATGCACTTACATAAGATCTCTATCTCTGAAAATATATCTCACAGGGGAATATTTCTCTAATGTCATATTTCCTCAAATAAAGGACTCATATGATCTGTTTCCAAATCTGTTGTGAAAGTCTCACCAATGGCTAATTCTAAATGGAGTGATAAAAGTTAAAAATAAGAGCATGTCTCCTCAACAATGATTTTATACTTTTCCTGTGCTACTTAAATTTTGTACCACTCTCATTTCAGCTGATAGCCATCCTCATCTGTAATTGTAAACACAGACATCATCAAAAAGGAATTTCCTTCTTTTCCCATGGGTGCAAACTTTAGTTGCACTTCATCAATCTCCAAGTTCCCATCTCTTATTAAGTTGTCTGTGCTGCTGTGTGCATGCCCACCTGGGTCCAACTCTTTACAATCCCTGGTCTGTAGCCCACCAGACTCCTTTGTCCACGAGATTTCCCAGGCAGGAATACTAGAGTGGGTTGCAACTTCCTTCTCCAGGGGATCTTCCCAACGCAGTGATAGAACCTGGGTTTCCCACATTGGCAGGCGTTTTCTTTACCACTGAACCACCTGGGAAGCCCTGTCAATGCTGGTAGCAAAAGCTAACTGACCCCGTTTGTGTCCTTTTTCCTATTGACTGTCATCTTCTCAAGTACTTCTTCTAATTATTATACCCCTTTTTCCTGAGTTCTCAATCTATCATTCATTAATCTGTTATTTTTATTAACATTCAACCAATCTCTAATATTTTCCATTAAAAAAAAAAGCTCCTCTTGATCTTGCATCTTCTTGCAGTTACTGTACCATTTCTCTGTTACCCTGAATTTCTAAGCTTCTGAAAAAACAAGCATTCATCTCTGTGGGCTTATGGCATATGTATGAAGGACATGATTTGTTTCAAATCAGAAAGTACCATCACTTTAATATACAAAAATATCATTTAGAATAAAATCAAGAAGCTTTTCTTAATGTAAAACTGGCTAGATTCCTTAATCTTTCTTTGTCTCTCTTTTTTCATTGAGAAAATATGACTAATAATGTCCATTCTCTCTAATTCATCAGAATGTCTTGAGAGAATTATGGGTTAAATTTCTGAGTTCTTATCAAATCATAAAATATGTTAAAATATGAATTATAACATGACCATTTCATTATAATGATAATAGCAGTAAAATTAAATGCTTTCCAGATTAAAGGGTTTTACCTATTTAAAAATGCCTTTATCATTACTTATGCTTTATTATTGTTTTCAAGTATAGTTGGAAACTGCCTTCAGTCCTTTCTAAGACATCTTTAATATTGAAAATTCAAATCAGTCTTAACAGCTAATTTGAGCATGCATATGCTATGGAAAGTGAAACTGTATTCAATACCCCTATTTGATTGAGATTTTTGACTACATGTTGTCATGATAGTCAAATTAGATAGCCCTAGTCTAGATGATGCTAGCTCACTTTAGAGGATATTTCTGTGAATTTGACAAATAGCAATTGCTGAGCCCAACACCAACAGTGATACATACTCCAATTTCAGCATGTCAAAATGAACTGAAGAACTGAGGAAACACATGATAGGAAACATCTGGTCCCTTTCAAGTCTGCTGAGGGAAGATGAGGATTGCCTTTTGACAATAAATAAATACATAAATCAAAATAAAACCCTAAAAGGCAGAGTTATTTTATTTTTCACATTGCCTTGTTGAACTAAAGAGTGAATGTGATTTTTAAAATAAGATGAATGTAGCTCAATGACTAAAACACACAGAAAAACCTTTGAACAATTTTATCTCCATATTTGAATGAGAAATAGATTAATCAGAAACCGAAGGTAAACCTTTAAAGACAAAAAAATGTTGTCAAGGTATATCAAGGAGTAATAAGATTCTTACCCAGTATCTGGTGACTTCTTTATTTTTTCATTTATTAGGAACCCTTTCATGTACAAGGTAAACTTAGGCATTGAAAGATATTTTTACTGAAAGTTCAGTTATTTTTACATCTTCCACATGAGAGCAGAAAATTATATATAATTTGTCTGTATTCAAATGAAAAAAGGTTAGAATTGTGAACGAATTCCTTTCTGAGTGCTTATGTACTAAGTTGTTTTAGTCGTGTCCAATTTGTTGTGATGCTCTGGACTGTAGCCCATCAGGCTTCTCTGTCCACGGGATTCTCTAGGAAAGGATACCGGAGTGGGTTGCCATGCTCTCTGCCAAGGCATCTTCCCAACCCAAGGATCTAATCTGCCTCGCTTACATCTACCTGCATTGGCAGGAGTGTTCTTTACCACTGGTGCCACCGGGAAGCCCAATTCCTTCCTGCCCCCCAACAAAGTAAAGGTGTGGAAGGTTTTCTTTTCCACATCACATAGGCCTCTTTTGTACTATCACTGGCCTTCTAGGTATACTGACTGTCTGTCTGGCAGGAGGTGCATGACTGGGAGTGGAAAGATTCAATAATATTCTGGCACATTCACAAGCAGATTGATGATATTGGTGATTCCCGCAGGGTAGGGGTGGATATCACTCCTGTTTATTAGCTGATGATATGCATCACTTAGACATACAAGAATTCCTGTGTTCTCACCTGGGATCGTGTGTTACACTCACCGGCTTGGTGATGGGATGGGCTCCCAAGGCAGTCTTGGTTTACACAGGACTCCTTGGCCAGTCTCATGTAGAGACTTGATAGTTCTCAGGGTTGATGATCAGGATTTTCAGGTTGGGGCCTCTTACCACAAACCCCTCCCCTTGCTCTCATCACTTCTCTCTCATTGTCTAGGTTGGGTAGCCCTTAGGTTGGAAGATTTGGCTCTTTTATTATTGCTCTTGTAATATGTTGTATTTGGCATAATATTCATGCTCTACTCCCATCAAGACTTAGTCTTTTGAGTTCCAAAATACTCAGTTCTTACGAATGAGAAACTAACTTTCAAGATAGTTATCTCTACTTTCAGCTTTAAGAGTCTGTGTTGGCATCCAAAGATAGATTTTGAATATTCTCAGTATGCACACTGTATTGGATCTCTATTATTTTCTGTTGTCAATAATTAGTTTTAATAGAGAGAGAGCCTCATGGTAAAAAAATAAATAAAAAAATAATAGAAGAAATTAGAGGGATAAATTGGTTAATATGTCAAAAACATTCTCCCACTACACATCATGGTATACCTTAGACACGTGCAAGTGTGCTCAGTCGTTCAGTTGTGTCTGACTCTTTGCAACCCATGGATTGTAGCCCCGTCATAGTCCATGGGATTTTCCAGGCAAGAATACTGGAGTGGGTTGCCATTTCTTACTCCAGGGGATCTTCCCAACCCAGGGATGGAACCCACGTCTCTTGTGTCTCCTGCATTAGAGGAGGATTCTTTACCACTGGGCCACCTGGGAAGTCCCAAACCTTAGAAAATGAAATAGGAAAACAAGATAAAACAAACAAACAACAAATCCCTGAGTATCAATAATTCAGTGGATCAGCTGATGCTATTAATATTAGCTCATTGTTTACTTTCTTGGATAGTATTTAGTTGTTATTTTCTATTTTAAAATATAGTTCTTCCATAAACCTCAATATATTTTAGATGCAAAGGGGAAAAATGAAAAGAATTTTGGGCAATATTCAAATTGAAGGAAGTAATTTTTACCATTTCACATATTTAAATAATAAAGTAGTAGACTTAATTTTTTTTCAAATTGTCTAAAAATTTTTTGTAACCCAATATTTGGCAAATTTGATGGGTTATAAACAGGGTGTATGTCACAATATTAACACCATGAATGGTAGTGTATGTACAGAACAATCAAAGGATAATTGCTTTCAAGTTGGAGTGAGGTCCTGGGGCTCCTAATGTGCCAAGCATTACATTTATAGTTGCTGGAATGAGAAAAGTCCAAGAATTCCAGAGAAGTGGAACCCGAACCAGGGTAGCTGAGGCAGTGGGAAGTAAATTTGCTTGGCTTGGCAATGCAGGTATTTATTCAGCTATTTATTTACAGCCCAGACTGTTAATGTCTTTGGCTGACCATCACCTTTGGGTATCAATCTGTGACAATATAAATTTTCTTCTCAGGTCAGATATTAGCACCATCACATGGCTTCACGATTCTAAATCAGAAATACCAGGCTCAGAGAACTCTCCTCAATGTTATGTGCCAGCCTGGATGGGAGGGGAGTTTGGGAAGAATTGGTGGTTTAGTTACAAAGTCATGTCTGACTCTTTATGACTCCACAGATTGTAGCCCACCAGGGTCCTCTGTCCAAGGGATTTCCCAGGCAAGAATACTGGAGTGGGTTACCATTTCCTCCTCCAGGGGATCCTCCCAAACCAGGGATTGAATCTGTGTCTCCTGCATTTCATGCAGTCCCCTGAATTACGAGTGTATTTTTAAGGGACTGAGGCACCAGGAAATCCTGGTGGGGGAGAATGGATGCATGTATATGTCTGACTGAGTCCCTTTGATATCCACCTGAAACTATCACAACATTGTTAATCTGTTATACTCCAACATTAAATAATAAGTTTCTTTCTTTCTTTCTTTTTTTAAATAATAGGTTTCTAAAAAGTAGTAAAATAAATATCAAGCTCCATCCCACCAGCTCGTGGGATGGGCAGGAAGTTCACTTCACTCTCTGTATATGTGGCAGGTAAGGGAAGTGCTTGCACTATCCTTTCATTTCTTCTGTTGACCCTACTTAAGGGGTTTCCTGGGTGGCTCAAGTGATAAAGAATCCGCCTGCCAGTGCAGGAGACCTGGGTTCAATCCTGGGTTGGGAAGATCCCCTAGAGAAAGAAATGGCAACCCTGTCCAGTATTCTTGCCTGGGAAGTCCCCTGGAGAGAGGAGACTGGCGGGCTAGGCTGAGGGGTCACCAAGAGTCAGACACGACTGGGCACGCAGGCACACACACATTCTCTCCTCTCCCCCACTTCCCCAGTCCTCTCTCTCTAGAGTCTATATGACTTTGTGGGGTGGGTGTAGCTAGCTCTATTGGAGAAGCTGCCACGTTGCGAAGCACGGTATTGAAATGATGATTTGAATTCCTCTACTTCTTCCCTCGTGTGGATTTTAGCTCTCAGAGTAGGGCCACTGGCATCCTGCACCTCAAAGCCCAGCCTCTCCTCCTGCCTTCTGGGAGCATTCAGCTTTACTTTTCCAGCAGTGGACCCATAACAAAAGATTATTACTCACTGCGGTGAGGATTTGGAGTTAGCTAGTGCTTGGAGTGTTCAGACTTTGGAGAGACTTGATACTAATAGATACGGGGAAAGGAGATTATTTAAGTAAACAACACATGAGAAAAAACATATATGTTTTGTCTCTATAATTCTCCCAAGTACCCCATGACATCCTAGTAGCTAAGCTCTTAACCTTCAAGATAAAGGACTGTGTTTTATTTATGTGTGTCTTCTCTTAGAGTTTTGCCTCACACAGGTGACATTCAGCAAATATTTATTGAATTAGTTAACTAAACAGAAAAATAATGTTCGCCTAAAACTCCTAAATAGTTTATTTCCTAGCAATTGTGGGCATTTAATCAGCTGCTAATTTTTAAAAGCAGTCATTAAAGTTGTTTTCAAAGGTTTGTTTGATAAAAGCATTATAATAAACAGCATTATTGAAGACCCTTTTCACCCAAACTTTGAACTGAGTTTAAATAACTCACATATTTCTAAAAAGAGTCTCTAAATAAGTAGGCACTATGATTACTGTCAGAGCCATTTTGGTATTATCAGATAACTGTTAATGAATAATAAGTAACTAGCATATGATTATCCAATTTACATTTAGTCCCCTTCATTGTCCTTGTTATTTTCCTTAAGCAGCAAGGAAACTGAAATTTAAAAGACAAGTCATTATTTGATCGACTCAAATGTTAAAAGCTCCACCATTAATTACTCTTAATATGTTTTCATTTGTTTATTATCATGTGTTTGATAAAATACAGTTTTTAGTCTGCAAAACATACTTCTGATAGCTTAAGCTGGTTTATGGAACTCATAATCAGGCTTAAATAAAAGGAGTAGTGTAAGGGATATTATAAGTATAGACATGGATTTTGAGTTTCCTTAATGGAGACTAAAGGAGAGTGATTGAGGGAAATGCTGGGAGTTGGAAAATTTCCTGGGAATGCCCTAGGATTTGCAACGTGACAGCAAGCTGAACCTAGAAAATGCAAATCAATTACCCAGAGAAAGTTGAGGAAGAGCCTTAAATATATAAAACCAGCATTCTCTCAAAGAGAGAGATTTCAAACCAACTAAAAACAATTAAATATTTTAATAGTTACAATAAAAGAAGTAAAAAGAAGCAACAGAATTCTATTTTTCTATCTAGCTCTGTATGTTCCAAATACTATCATTTCTATATATAATCAATATAAAATTATTAATGAAATATTTTACTTTTTTATACTAAGTCTTTGAATTTGGCATTTATCTTTCACTTATAGACCATCTCAAATCAGACATTAAGTTTTTACTAATGTTCAATATTTAGATGTCATAAAATTTACAGTCAAAATGTATATACATATAGCTAAGTTGTTCCAATAGTTTTTCAATGACTGAAGTATTCATATTCATTAAAATAAACATTTTGGTTTTCAGTAGCACCAGCTGCATTTCAAATGTTGAATAGCTGCTTGTGACTACTGGTTCCCATACCAGTTAGTGAAGTTCTAGACTGATAAATTTGAAGTGACAAAGGCAGCCTTAGAAAGAAACATTATGAAATGCCAGGCAGATAGAGAAAGGAGCAGGGTGTGTAATATTTACAAGCCAGGTAATCAGCTACTGAATGATCCAGTGTTGACTCTAAGGTGTTCTTGCTCAATATCGCCCTTTCCAGTTATAATAATATTTTTATTAAGAACAGAGTATAATTTGAAGCAAGTTTTCAAGCCATTTAAAAATGCTAGTGCAAGAGCACAAAGAAATCTTGGGTATCATCTAGTCTAATTGATTTTATAATAGTGAAACATGTCCAAAAATTATTATCCATTTATCCAAGTTTCAGTCAGTTAAGGCCAAGGCAAAGCTAGAATCTACCCAGGTTATGTTGATTTTTTTCTACTATATCAAGCAAGACTTTAGTATAATATTAATATTGATGGATAATCTGCTAATACAATTTTACTCCATTTACCTTAGACATAAACCAGTTTTTAAACAACTGAACTATTCTTTATATGAATAGTTGATGGTACTTCAGTTATACCATATCAACTCTACTGGTGTAAAAGTGTAGATCTTACACTAAGTGTTTTTATTAAAAAATAAAAGTAACAAAGAGAGCTGGGGGATCCTATAGAGGTGGTGGACATGTTTTTTGCTTAGATAACAGTGATAGTTTCATGAGTGTATACAGAAAAATTAACTCTACTAGATAAAAGACAAAAATTAAATGGAAAACTGAACATATTAAGTTCCTTTGGTAACAATGAGAAAAATACAATTTGGAATTGAAACTTTAGTTTTGAACCTAACAAACCAAGCATCATGTATATCATATGTAAGAGAATTCAATTTAAAATGATGTATTTAATAAACCTGTGAATCCACTGTCATCTCCTGAACCAAGGTAAGGAAAAAATGTACTTTGCCTTGTCTTTGTGGGTTGAATGCATACGTGACATCTTGCAACTCACCAATTACTTCCATACTTTGTATGTGATAGAATAAAATGTTGCAGCTATGTCTTGTCTTTAGAGAATCATCATTGGTGCCAAACTGAACATGTTCACACAACTCAGTTATTACTCATCATTGAATATGCCCTATGCTATCTACATTATCTCTACAAATAAATGAATAAAGGCTATGTAAGTTTAGAATTGTAGATAGATTATTCAACAGTTACATCTATTGAGTGCTCATGGTTGCATAGATCCAGCTATTAGAAGTAAAACCAGAGAAACAGTCGCTAGTTTTTAGGAATTAACCCTCTACTTAGCTCTTTTACCCAAAAGGTTTGCGTAAGAAGAGGTAAAGTTTATTTATTCAGAGCAAGAGGCAACTACCATCACTGGTGTTTTGGCAGAGACTCGAAGGCAGAGAGAGGAGTGGGAAAGTTTTGTAGAAAAGAGAAGGCTCCAGGTGTGCCTTGAGTGGAATAGTCTTTGGCAGGGGAAGCTACAGATGGGGTATCTAAAGACTGGGTATCCTATGTGATTGGTTGAGAGTGAAAGTGAAAATGAAAGTCACTCAGTCGTGTCTGACTCTTTGCGACCCCGTGGACTATACAGACCATGGAATTCTCCAGGCCAGAATACTGGAGTGGGCAGCCTTTCCCTTCTCCAGGGGATCTTTCCAACCCAGGGATCGAACCCAGGTTTCCCGCATTGCAGGCAGGTTCTTTACCAGATAAGTCACCATGGAAGCCCATGTGACTGGTTGGGGGTGCATATTTGGCTGTCACTGGTCAGTCTTAAGTTGGAAGTGGAGATAAAAATTAAGGAAGCTGTTAGTTATTAATCAAGTCCTGGCCATTTTAGGCCAACTGATACAGGAGTTTAGCTTCTTAGATTGTTACTAGATATGGAGGTCTGACTTCCTAGAAATCCAACTTATAGATAGCAGGTTGGCTGATTACTGTAGAGAATGGATTGGTTTCCTGGGCTTTTTGCTGCAGGTTGTGGGTCAGAATTGCGTTTTTGTATAGTCTGGCTATTGTCCCTGTGTATATTCTGTCTTTCAATATCTAAATAATAATGGCTCACTGTGACACTTAACATCAATCAACTGAGAGACAATTTTTTAAATTAATGACATTCCTTTTCCTCTTACAGTAATTAAATTTGTATTTATCTTACTTTTGTTTTGTTATTCTGTTGCTTTGAGGTTGTGTGAACTTCTCAATTTGTGTTAGATTTTTTACAAGAGAAAAGAACAAGATACCTGCTTGAACATCATTTTCTAAAATTACCAATCATAATCAGACACTTCTTTGAGATTTTTGGTTATTTTAGACCAAGTAAAGAATTTGAAAGTAGGATAAACCACATAAATAGAAGTGCAGACAAAATGCTTGGTCAAGAAATTAAATGTAATTTTCAAAATTTAGTTTATTTTCTTTTTTGTCACAAAAAAGGAAGCACTGTGATAAAATTTTCTTTCATTTAAAGAATTTGATTATTTCAATAATATAAGCCCTCAGGATTGAAAAATTATTGAAATGTTTGAAATTCAAGCACAACATGATGGTCCACTGTGGGTAGCCATTCCCCTCTCCAGGGGATCTTCCTGACCCAGGGATCAAACCTGGTCTCTTGCATTGCAGACAGATTCTTTACCATCTGACTCACCAGGGAATGATTAAGCCAAGAGAGGAGGTGACCTAGAAAATGAAGCATATACAATTTAGTCAGTTAAATAGACAATTTATTTATTGCTGGACTATTTTAATTGCAAATTTTAGGCTTCTAAGACTAGAGATTTTACTTATTTGTTTATTTACTTAGTTGTTTTTTACAAAAATATTTGAAGTTAATGACAGCTAAGTACCACACACTAGGCAGCTTAAAACAACAGAAATTTACTTTCTCACAATTCTGGAAGCTAAGCATCTGAAATCACAGAGTCCATCCTGTTCCTTCTGACTGATCTAGAGAATATTTCCTTGCCTCTTCCAGCTTCTGGTGGCTGCCAGCAGTCCTTGGCATTTCTTTGTGTTACCA
Source organism: Odocoileus virginianus (assembly GCF_023699985.2). Taxonomy (NCBI): domain Eukaryota; kingdom Metazoa; phylum Chordata; class Mammalia; order Artiodactyla; family Cervidae; genus Odocoileus; species Odocoileus virginianus. The sequence goes on from NC_069697.1 coordinate 13,971,433, forward strand.
TGATTTCAGTCTTCTTTGTCTTTATAGGACCCTGCCCTGTGTCTCTATATGTCTCCATGTCCACATTCTCTCTTCTTAAAAGGACACCAGTCATTGAACTAAGACCTGTCCTAATCCACACAAATTAACCTTGATAACATCTGCAAAAACTCTATTTTCAAATAAGGTCACATTCACAGATACAGGAAGTTAAGACTTCAACATATCTTTTCTGGAGCACACAATTCAGTAATATTGCCCAAAGTCTTAACATGCTTCTTATTAGATTTCCTAAATAGTTTTCTCTTTTTAGCTTAAAGCTCACATCATGATCAACTTTCTGGTGGTTATAAAATTTTCAGCCTTAGAAGAGCTCTCAGAAACATAGGTAGGTAGATAAATAGATGTTTTTCAATCTCTCAGTTGTGTCTGATTCTTTGCAGCCCCATGCATGGCAGCATGCCAGACTTCCCTGTCCTTCATCATCTCCTGAAAAGATAGATAAATGGACAGGTAGATACCTAAACCATTCTACATTACACTTACTAAATGACAGACACTGTTCTAAGCACATTTATGTGTGTGTACATGTATATATATTTATTTCATTATAATATATATTTCATTTAATTTTCCCAAAGCCTCTATCTGTTTATTGCTATTACTACTCCATCTTCTTATAAGAGGTAACTGAGTATTATGAACTAAACCAAATCAATTTGATTGTTCAAAATCATTATATTGTTTTAGGTTGTTATAGTTAGATATTGGATAATCAACTCTTCTGCAGGTGGCATGAATTATAATGAACTCAAGTCTCCAAGTGAATTTGCCTCACACTTAACAGCAAGAAAGTACAAAAATAACCATACCACCTGTTCTGTATACTTGATGAAATTCCAGCTCTCTATTATTTTAAATACTCTGACAACACATATTATGAAAGGTTCATTCCAGGCAAAAGCAACACTATTAGAGGCACAGTAGCAGAAATCAGCTAACCTAATTGAAGTCAAATGAAAAAATACTCTAGTAAGTATTTAACCTAGCACCATCAGAATTCTTCTGAACCTAGGACATCATCCTGACAAAAACAAAATGCAATACACCCAAGAACAAGACAAGGACTTAAAGTAAATTTGCCCAAAGTATGCAAAAATCATTTAATGGAGATAAGATTTTTAAATTACCAAGCTATAGTACCTATTGCAGAAATAAAAATACAGTGAGTATGGAAAAAGTTTTTAAAAATAGCTTTAAAAAATAAAAATAAAAATAGCTTTATTTGTAATAGTCTCAATCTAGGGAAAAAACACAAAATGTCTATCGAAAGGAAAATAAACAACATGTGGTAAACTATATGCATACAATGGAATTCTCTCATAGGTAAAAAATAAACAAACTATTGATATAACCAAAATATGGATGAATGTCAAGTTCATTATGTTTGGTGAAAAAAGCAATACAAGAGTACATACTCTATTATCCATTTACATAAAATTCTAGGAATTACAAAGTAATCTATAATGGCAAAAAGCAGATCAGTGATTTCCTGTCATGGTCACAGAATGGGACCAAGGTGAAATGCTAAGGGGCATGCAGGTACTTTTGTTGGCAGCAAGCAGTTTGCTATTCTGACTGTGATGATGAAATTCCAGCTCTCTATTATTTTAAGTTTTAAATATATAGACATAAGTTTTAAATATATAGACATAAATACATGTATTGAAGCTCATCAAATGGTACTCTTTAATAAGTCATTTTACTATATGTGAAAAGAAAAACCTCAGTGAGCTCTTAAAAAATGTAATTATTGTGAGGGTTGTCTCAAAACCTGAGAAGAGAGGATCCCCAAGGGAACAGAGGAAGGAGATGAAATCCTGCAACTTCATTTCAGATTGAACTCAAGATGCACCTGAAGAGGCATCATCCTTCCCCCACCAACCTGGATCTTCTTCCTATGAGTCAAGAAATTGCCCTCTTTTGCCTCAGCCATTTGGTGCAGGTATTCTATCACTTGTAAAAAAGAGAGAATCATACCTGCAGCAGAAATATTGCCTGTCACTCAGTTCTAGCAAAGGTAAATAAAATTGTTTATGCTAAATCTAATTTAAAATTTAATTATTTTCAATGATTGGGCTTCCCTGGTTGCTCAGTGGTAAATAATCCGCATGCCAATGCAGGAGATGTGGGTTCAATCTGTGGGATAGGAAGATCCCCTGGAGAAGGAAATGGCAACCTACTCCAGTATTCTTGCCTCAGAAATACCATGGCCGTAGGAGTCTGGCGGAGTACAATCCATGGGATTGCAAAAAAATTGGACTGACTTACCAAGTAAACAATATCAACAAAATTTCATTTATCATTTATGAATTGTAAACATTTACGAATTGTAAACATTTATGAATTGTAAACATTTAGCCCAAGTAGATAGTTCGGTCAAAGGTTTAGATTATCTTTGGGGATTTGTTTATTCTCCAGTAGGTTCCAACCAATGTTCACTACTGGATTTTGAGATGAGTCCCATGACATGAATCTCCTTTTACCTAGAACAAGAGGACTTGTGTCTAAGAAGGCTTAGATTTTGATACATTGGGTCTCAGTATAAAGTAATGCTTACATAACAACAGTTGGCAGTTTTGCCTTGAGAAAATAAGATTCTCCTCAAGGCCCAAATGCCGCTTCTTCTGTGAAGCTTTTATCTTTTCAACCTTTCCTTCCTACTCTCCAGAGAATGCAGTTCCCCTTAATAGTGATATTTCCCTTACTTCTCCTCAGACTCTGTAATTTTCCATAAAGGCTTTGTTGTTTAGCAAGGCAGAAACTGAAGAGGAACAAAAGAGTCTCTTAATGAGGATGAAAGAGGAGAGTGAAAAAGTTGACTTAAAACTCAACATTCAAAAAGCGATGCCAAAAATGGCATCCAGTCCCATCACTTCATGGCAAACAGAAAAGAAAAAAGGTGAAAGAAGTGATAGAATTTATTTTCTTGGTCTCCAAAATCACTGCAGAGGGTGACTGCAACCATGAAATTTAAAGATGATTACTCAATGGAAGGAAAGCTATGACAGACCTAATAGTGTATTAAAAAGCAAAAACATCACTTTGTTGACAAAGGTCTGTCTAGTCAAAGCTGTGGTTTTCCCAGTAGTCATGTATGGATGTGAGAGTTGAACCCTAAAGAAGGCTGACTGTAAAGAAGGTAGTCATGTACGGATATGAGAGTTGGATCGTAAAGAAGGACCGTAAAAAAGCCGAAGAACTGATGCTTTTGAATTGTGGTGCTGGAGAAGACTGTTGAGAGTCCCTTGGACTGCACGGAGGTCAAACCAGTCAACCCTAAGGTAAATGAACACTGAATGTTCATTGGAAGGACTGCTGCTGGAACTGAAGCTCTGATACTTTGGCCACCTGATGCAAAGAGCTGACTCATCAGAAAAGACCTGATGCTGGGAAAGATTGAAGGCGAAACAAGAAGAGGGTGGCAGAGGATGAGATGGTTAGTTAGATAGCATCACCAACTCAATGGACATGAGTTTGAGCAAACTCTGGGAGACAGTGAAGGACAGGGAAGCCTGTGTGCTGCAGTCCATGGGGTTGCAAAGAGTTGGATACGACTTAGTAACTGAACACACAAGGATTGATTTATTTTTTAATTTCTTTTTATTGGGAGGGTAATTGCTTCACAATGTTGTGTTGATTTCTGCTGAACAACAGCATGAATCAGCCATAAGTATGCATATGTCTCCTCCCTGTTGAGCCTCCCTCCCACACCCCCTGTCCCACCCCTCAAGGTCATCACAGAGCACTGGGCTGAAATCCCTGTGTTATACAATTTCCCACTAGCTCTCTGTTTTACACATGGTGATGTATATATGTCAGTGTTACTCTCAATTCGTCTCACCCTCTTCTTCCCTTGCTGTGTCCACAAGTTCATTCTCTATGTGTGCCTGTCCTGAAAATAGGTTCATCAGTACCATTTTTTCTAGATTCCATATATATTCTTTGATATTTGTTTTTCTCTGACTTCCTTCACTCTGTATAATAAGTGTAGGTTCATCCACCTAGTTCAGTTGACTCAAATTTGTTCATTTTTTATGGCTGTGTAATATTCATTGCATACGTGTACCATGACTTCTTTATCCGTTCATCTGTTGATAGACATTTAGGTTGCTTCCCTGTCTTGGCTATTGTAAACAGTGCTGCAATGAACATTGGGGTGCATGTATCTTTTTGAATTTGTTTTTCTCAGAGTGTATGCCCAGTAGTGAGATTGCTGGGTTAAATGTACACTGAAGATAATATTATTTTCTAGGACTCCTATAACAAAATACCACAAACTGGTGACTCAACAGAAATGTATTTTTCACAGATCTGGGAGCTAGAATTCCAAGAAGGAAATGTCAGCATGTTTGGTTTCTTCCAGGGCCTCTCTCCTTGGATGGACAGCTTCTCACTGCTTTATTGTACAGTCATCCTTCTGTCTGTGCTGTGTTCTAATCTCTACTTAGAAACACTCCAGTCATATTATACTAGGGCCCATCCTAAGAACCCCATCTTAGCTTAATTGCCTCCTTAAAGGCCTTATCTCCAAATACAGTCATATTCTGAGGTCTTGGGAATTAGAACTTCAACATATGAATTTTAGAAGGAGATAGTTCAGTCTGTAACAGAGATAATAATCCATGTTTTCTGCTCCTGATTCTTCTCTTATAAACTGAAAACTCTGAGAGAATGAACTTCAAATAAATAAACATTTTGAACTTGTAATGAGACCAAGCAGGCATATTTGCTTTGGAATTAAATAATCAAGTTATTAAAAAGAATCATGTATCAGGTTGAAGTGCCTGAACAAATGTATCTTATAAACCACACTCCATTATACATGTCAAAGTCATTTGATTGAACTAAATTATAAATGCTTACCTTTATATTTTCCCACATAATAAATTATCAACCTGATCAAATAAAGTATCCCAACAGAGAATGTCCGCATCTAGTATACCTCCTCGCTCAAGTACTTAAGCGAATATATACATATTCCTCAGGGTTTCCCTGGTAGCTCAGATGGTAAAGAATGTGCCTGCAGTGTAAGAGAACTGTGTTTGACCCCTGGGTCTAGAAGATCCCCTGGAGAAGGGAATGGCAAAGCCAGTATTCTTGCCTGGGGAATTCCATGGACAGACCATGGGGTCTCAGAGATGGACATGACTGAGCGACTAGCACTTTCATTTCCATGCATATTCCCCACTGCTTGTGTGTTTGCTTTATTCTGCTTCATGTGCAATCAGGACATTATGCCATCTGATATTCCTCTTAGCTTTATGACCTTCCCCTTGCAATATACAGTAGGAACCTCCTTTGAATTTACCTTTTAGAGTTTTCTTTGCTGAGTTTCCCAGTTGCCCTCTGATTCCCACTCTTCTCCAGGAGGGAGAACATGTCTTTGTCTGCTAGTTATATAAGAGGATAATCAGTCAAATATTCCTTGCCAGGCCATTGCCATTTCTGTCATTGAGAAAATTTAGTAACTGCCGGAGTACAATGACACAAAAGTATGTGTACATTCAGTCTCTTCCTGAAACTCTGCACCAGATATGCTCTGACTCATATCACACTCAGACCTGTCAGCCTATCATTTTTCTGACTGACCTATGTCAAACTGTACTGAGGCTGGAGTTCTCAGAGGTATCTCAGCATGTGTCTCAAGACTATGAATGTTTTCTAAAATATCTCAGTGCTGTAGCAAAAAGCATGGATAGAAGTAAAAGATTAGGAGTGATAAAATAACTCCCATAAATTATTTTTTTCTGTGGGATCAAGGTTGCAAGACTAAGCTGTTACTTTTTTCTTTGCCACTCACTGTCTGGACAAGTTTTATGCCTCAGTTTCCTCAAATAAGGTATTAACATTCCTGAAAGAGTGTGTCATACATAACTAATGATGGTAATGACCTTGAATATATGAACGCTTATTATAAATCCTGTGTGCATTCCACACACTACTGAAAATAATAATTACATTCTCTGTTAAGGTTCCTACCATACAGAATCTCCAAAAGAATTATAGTTCTTAGAGCCAGAATCTGTGGGAGGCAATTTCAGTCTAAAGAAAGATAAGTAAATTAAGCCAGGAGTCAGGGGCTGAAATGTGTTCTTTTTTTAACTGTTAGTTTCTTTATCTCTGAAATTTGTTTACCATATCTATCTTTGTCTAGTTCCCCAAATTTTCATAAAATAATTTTAAGCAGATTGGAGCATTTTTATAGTTGATATTTTGTGTAGCAATACATATAGTAATTCACTAGACAGAAAGATTCACCTATACAAAGGATTCTTTGGCCATATTCTCTACTTTTTTCCCTTCTTCTTCAGGTTTTTCAGGTAACAGGAAGAGCAGATTAATAAGGCCTCTAAGAAAATATCTTCAGGATATTTAGTTCATTTACTTCTAGAAACCCAAGACTCCCATTTTATGTACTCTTTTATGTACTCTTTTATGTATGTACAGTGAAATCACTTTTTCCCGATTTTGTTTTTCTTATTGTGATTTTTTTGAAATATAACAAATACTTTTCATATTCACAAAAGATATTAAAATTGAAAGATATAATATTCTAAGTGTCCAAAATCATACTTGGTTGATTAGCATGCTGTTAATACCATATTACTTAAAAGGTGACACAGTTGAATTGAATTGCAATGTGCAAACTATTTCACTGATTTGTATAACGTGAAGTCAGAATATAAAGCCAGTCTTTGGTAGGAACTGTAACATTAAGTTTAACTATCTATACAACTTCAATTATATTTATAAAAGATTAATATGATTGTTTTGCAAGAACTTAAAACTTTTAAACACTACTGGGAAAAGTATGATTTTTTCTAAGAGAGTAAAATTTTTTCTTTGTACACCTGGTTTCAATTTCTGTATAAATCTAGAGAGTAGAGGAGTTAAGAAAGTATACTTTAAGGAAAATGCAGTAATTTGTTAGGGCTGCCTGGCAATTTCTGTGGTTTATTCAATCTCTCACCCTTCTATACTATTTCATACCCTTTTTTCCTTAAACCTGAAATACTTCTTGCCATTTATTCTATGCTGGTGATATCAGTTCCTTTTTCATATGAAACATGGAGAAGTCAGAAGAGAACTATTTTATGCTCCCGCATCTGTGAGCCTGCATCCATCTGCTTCCATAGATTCTCTAATTCCCTGTAACCAACAGACCAAGGAAGAGCCAGTGCTCTTATCTAAAGCCAGCCTCTCTGTTCTTGGCAAGCACGTCTTACCCCCTGAAGGGCACGGCTCTAGTACTTTCTCCCTCTGTCTCTTCCACAATCAATCTTATTAGGTTGACCCAAAAGTTCATTCGGATTTTTCCATAACATCTTACTGAAGCACCAGGGCAATCTTTTTGTCCAACCCAATACATCCCTCTAATAAATCATTCTTCTTGAAACAAAACCATGCCATATTATATCCACCTGAAAAAATAATTTGTTTTAATAAAAACTCAAGCCACCCTACCTTTCTCTTCTATTCCTTTTCCTTGTCCCTTTAGCAGTGAAACTCCTCAGCAGTGTTCCTCCCCTCCTCTCTCCCCTACTATTCTTTTTATTCTTCCTCGGACTCACTATAATCAGGGCCTTATTGGCATCACTCCTTTGTAACAGCTCTTTACACTATTTGGTCTATTTTATTAATTATTCAACAAAAATTGTGAGCACTTGCTATGTGCCAGATCTCTTCAAAGTACTGAGTGGAGAACCTCAGAATGATATTTTTATTTCCTTCTGCTCTGGAAGTAAAGTTTTATACTTTCTAAGGGTAGCATAGCTGGACAAATCTTGGTGCACTTTCAGGAAAATTACAGTTGGGCAAGTCCTGTGCACCTCAATTTCCTGTTTGTCGGAGGAGATGGGATGCACAGCCACCTAAAACAGACCCAGGGCATCTGGAGCAGTGAGTACATCCTTCTGTGCACTGGTGACCTCGGCTTGGCCCACACAGTCACACTCTAAGTTCAGGTCCCACGCTCTAAGTCTCTAAATTACACGGATGCAAACATGCAGAGAATCTCAGTGCACATATTCCTTTTAATCACCTTTATCTTCATGACTGTCCCAGCCTCTAAGACAGCATAATTAGATACTAGATGGCTTCTAGACATCTCGTATTTTCTGTGATGTAACTTTTTTTTTCCACTTCTACTTTCAAGTGCCTTGACTATATAGACTCCGGAAGATTCCCTGATGATTTTGGCTTCCCTTTTAATATTTTATTTTTCTTGAAAACCCTCATCAAAAACCTCTTGGTGGTTAGTGTAGAGAAAGGAAGCGATTTGGTAATTGTCTCTGGGTACTGGGATGCTGCTTTAGGAAGATATCACTTACTTTGTCAAAGACTGAGTTTATCAAGGCATTATAAGGTGGAAGATAGAGGGCCGCTTTTTTCCTTTCTGCTTTTCAAATGATAGCTTTCAGGATTTCTCTGGTGGTCCAGTGGCAAAGACTCCAGGCTACCAGGGCAGGGGGCCTGGGTTCATCCTGGTAAGGAAACTAGATCCTGATAACCTAAGGCCCTGTGCAACCAAATAAATATTTTTTTTTTTAAAAGGATATGATATCTTTCTCTCAGATATACTTTAAAAAATGGAAATCGCCCATCAAATCTTTGGTAACAAGTAATTTGAGTCCTAAATTTCAAATAATGTTGTCCATAATAAACTGAAATAATTATTTTTATAGTCCTAACCTCAGGTAACATGTACCCTGCAGATCCACTGACAGAAGTGTGATCTAAAATGTTCCAAGTTCCTAAGAAAGGCATCCTCTTGTATTTGATGAATGGTATATCTGAAGAGCATACTCCTTTTAAAGATGACCAATTTAAACCATTTATTAATTCTACTGGTTGTCTCTAGTTATTAACAAAAACCAGAAGTATAAGCTGCTTTGTGGAAATAGCAATGGACCTAACAACAGGATGTTACATGAAATGATCAGGAAGCACTGCTTTGATTAAAATTATGAACACACAAAAATAACTAAACTAAACTTACAGAGTTCCTTCTATTGTATAACTCCAGAGCCGTATACCAACAATAACACATTTTCCAATGAGGTACAGATCTCTAGGCTGGATGCCTATAGGTCTTATTATCAGTGTTTTTCAATCCTGGTCCTTTAGAAATTCCTCAAATGAAAATAAGTCAAGCATTTGATATAAAGCCACCTTTAGGATTTTTAAAAACAGGTTTTCTCCTCTGTAGTGTAGTAACAGATTTGCATTTTTCTAACATACCTCTCACAGTTTATGCTGGCAACAATGCAATTTCAAGCAGCAGATGGTTACTTGCATATCCTAGATAAGGAGGGGGAAAAGCGAGTGATACACCAACTGGGATTGTAACTCTGGGAAAACTTGCATATTTCAGCAAAGCCTACAGAGATTGAATGTTTATGACAATAAAGAAAGGAAAAGTGAACAGGAGGCAGAAACTTTAATAGAAAAAAAAGGAAAGGTTAATGGGGCAGCTGGTGGGCCTGTTACTCCTCCTTGAGGAGAAAGCAAGCACCTTTGGTAATGTTGCGGCGTAATTTGTACACCATGGGAAGAATGCGGCATGGACACAAAGTTCCATAGAGAGGAAGATAGGGACTCATTGTGCCCTCACCACTGAGACTGTCTGAACACTATATGACCTCTGCACACACAGTCAAGCTCCTACGTGTAGTCTCCTTTTCCTTTCTGATCTGTTGGTCCTGGTTTTTTTCTCATCTCATCATTAATCTATATCAATTATACAAACTTACTAATAAATTTATCACCTCTGTAGTGTGTGGTGAATGCTCTAATTTGCTCACAGCTTTAACAGAACATTCTGATATATTGTTACCAAACCCAGGTCCAGTTGCTTGCTGCTCAAAAACCAATAAAAAACCCAGGCTGGTGGAAAGAAAAGTTTGCTTTATTTTGAGTGCTGGCGGTGGTGGGGGGTTGGGGAGGGGGCACATGCCTGTCCAAAAGCTGACTTCCACCCCCGCCCCCACCCCCCCCATCAACAATCAGGTTGTACGAACTTTTATAGATAGAGATAGGATGGTACATACAGAAATAGCACAGTCAGCTCTGACAGTCATCCTGAAGTCGGTCATTGGTGGTCTGACCAGTATCATCTTGTTGGTTTTAGGCACAGTTAATCTTCAGGTCCCTGGCATGCTGCCATCCATGAGGTCCCAAAGAGTCAGAAATGACTGAGCAACTGATCAGTGACAATGATCGTCAGTTCCAGCGTAGGTTTATTTTCATTTTTCTAAGAACGGTTTTTAGGATTGTGGCAGTTTATGTGATAGCTGCAGTCTGGTGATCATGTAGTTAACTTCTTTTACCTGGTGGGAGTTCAGGCTCCCCAGGTGGCCCTTGTAAAGAACCCGCTTGCCAACGCAGGAAACGTAAGAGATGCACAATCAATCCCTGGATCAGAAAGATCCCCTGGTATAGGGCATGGCAACCCACTCCAGTATTCTTGCCTGGAGAATCCTGTAGACAGAGGAGCCAGGCGGGCTGCAGTCTGTAGGGTCACAAAGAGCCAGATGTGACCGCAGGGGCTTAGTGCAAGTGTTCGCAAGACAGCTCACAGAATATGGCTAAGGGTATCATCCATAGCCTTTGAGGAGCACCTGAACGTCCTTGACTTTGCCTAATGACTGAATTGTTACTATTTGGTCTCCTTTGACTGTTTTGTTTTTTGTTTGCATGTTCTCACTTCTCCGATCAAACTTATCCTTCGGCTAAAGCTTTTCTACAAACAAAAGGCAGGCAGAAGACAGGGGGGCAAGGACCATAGGGTCCTGCTACATTTCAATAGGAATGAGATTTGGAGCACATCAGAACATATCGACTGTAGAGTTCATTGGGTTTCAGAGCAGTCCAGAAAAAATTTCTATAGCTCATTTGATACCTGAGGCCCATTTTGTTATTTATCTATGTATATCTTCATTTGCAAAAGGGGATACTTCCAGTACCTACCGCACAGGTTTGCTATGAGGATTTAATGAGTAAACATAAAGCACTAGAAGAACAAGCACTCTGTTGGTTACTCAATGATATTTTTAGTGTTATCATGTTAATATTATTTGCTGTGTGCAGATAACACTGCCGAGGAGTTACTGCAGACTTTTCTCTAAGAATTCCAATTATCCTCCAGTGCAGCAGATGATTTGCCAAATAATTAGAGCTAACCTTTAGTGTTTCTCATGTATGAGGCACTATTTTGAGTGCTTTCTATGTGTTAACACAGATAATGGTCACAATCAGCTCAGTTCAGTCACTCAGCCAAGTCTGACTGTGATCCCATGGACTGTAGCATGCCAGGCTTCCCTGTCCATTATCAACTACCAGAGCCTACTCAAACTCATGTCCATTGCATTGGTGATGCCATCCAACAATTTCATCCTCTGCCATCCTCCTCTCCTCCCACCTTCAATCTTTCTCAGCATTATGGTCTTTTCTAATAAGTCAGTTCTTCACATCAGGCAGCCAAAGTTTTGGAGTTACAGCTTCAGCATCAGTCTTTCCAATGAATATTCAAAACTGATTTCCTTTAGGATGGTCTAGTTGGATCTTCTTGAAGTCCAAGGGACTCTCAAGAATCTTCTCGAACACCACATTTCAAAAGCATCAATTCTTTGGCACTCAGCTTTCTTAATGTTTAAACTCTCACATCCATATGACTATTGGAAAAACCATAGCTTTCACTAGACAGACTTTTGTTGGTAAAGCAATGTCTCTGCCTTTTAATATGCTGTGTAGGTTGGTCATAGGTTTTCTTCCAAGGAGCAAGTGTCTTTTAATTTCATAGCCACAGTAACCATCTGCAGTGATTTTGGAACCCCCCAAAATAAAGTCACTCACTGTTTCCATTATTTCCCCATCTATTTGCCATGAAGTGATGGGACCAGATGCCATGATCTTAGTTTTCTGAATGCTGAGTTTTAAGCCAACTTTTTCACTCTCCTCTTTCACTTTCATCAAGAGGCTTTTTAGTTCTTCTTCGCTTTCTGCCGTAAGGGTGGTGTCATCTGCATATCTGAGGTTATTGATATTTCTCCTGGCAATCTTGATTTCAGCAATAGTGCTGTGATAAAGATACTAATACCACCCCTATCTTCTTTATAAGAAACGAAGGCACAGAGAAGTAAAACCCTATTGTCCTGAGGCAACATGGTCAAAAACTGGCAAAGTTCAACTTCAGACTCAGACTGCCCGTCTCCCAGGCCCACATCCTTGACCACCTTCCTCCATGCCTATCTACATTTATTCTCATATTATCCTACCTCTGTGTCTCGTTCTTTCAGTCCCTAACTCAGCTGAGCTTCTCACCTGTTTTTTTTTATTAATTTTTTTTATTGAAGCATAATTGCTTTACAGAATTTTGCTCTTTTCTATCAAACCTCGACATGAATCAGCCATAGGTTTACATATATCCCTTCCCTTTCCATCTCCCACCCCATCCCACCCCTCTAGGTTGATTCAGAGCCACTGTTTGAGTTTCCTGAGCAATACAGCAAATTCAAGTTGGCTGTCTATTTCACATATGGTAATGTGAGTTTCCATGTTACTCTTTCCATATATCTCTCCCTCTCCTCTCCCCATGTCCATAAGTCTATCCTCTATGTCTGTTTCTCCATTTTTGCCCTGTAAATAAATTCTTCAGTACCTCACCTGTTTTTTTACTTGATGATTTCCCATCTTTGGCCCAGCAATTGGTAATTCTCCCTTCCTTTCAAGTGTTTTCATTCTCTTCTATATCATTGATTTTTCAGTTGCTTTCCAAACATCAGTTTTCCATTTTCTTAAAATAAGTAAATACAACTCTTAGATTAATATTATTGTGTCTAGGAATATTCAGATTTCTCCCTCTTAGTCCATATTGAACAGCACAAAACAAGTAACTATATTCTATATATTCTTTCCTCATCTACTCCCACCATTCCCCTGAAACTGCTCTTTGAAAGTTTATTGTGACCCAGGCAAATCTGAAGATTTCCTTTGGATCACCTCTTAATGCAGGCAGGAAGGGGCCTTTGGAAATAGAGCCCACAGAGGTAGTTATTCCAGGCAATGAGTGACTTAGGGCAACAGGGAGGGTAGTATAAGTCTTCCTTAAAATTAAAAAAAAAAAAAAATCAGTGTTCAGGCTTCCCTGGTAGCTCAGAGATAAAGAATCTGCCTACCACTGCAAGATACAGAAGTTCGATCCCTGATTCAGGACATCCCACATTCCACGGAGCAACAAAACACATGTGCCACAACCACTGAGAATGTACTCGAGATCCCGGGAGCTGCAGCTACTGAAGCCCAGGTTCCGTAGAACCTGCGCTCTGCAATAAGAGAAGCCACAGCAATGAAAAGCCCTCACACCACAACTAGAGACTCGCCCCCACTTGCTGCAACTAGAGAAAAGCCCATGCAGCAATGAAGACTCAGTGCAGCCAAAATTAAATTAAAATATTTTTGAAAAGAAATTCAGTGTTCTTTTTTTACTTTTATTTACAAGCTCTTCAGGAGCTACTCTTGATTACTTAGTATTTAAATTGCTCATTCTTTTACAAAAATTTTACCAATATCTATGTTTGGGGATTTTGTTATTGTTGCTTATTCAAGACATTCCTTTAACATTGTTCTGTTATCCCAAACTAACAACCTCACAAAAACTTCTTGCAAAAGAATTAGATAATTAGCATAATAATGTCTGTGACTTTCCATTTCTTAAAGCGATTGACATTTAAGAACTAGTAGAACAGCTTTTCATTAAACTGCAATAATTACCTATGGACTTTGCAGATAATTGTTAATTTTAAAACAGTCATGGTTTGATACTGAGTATTGTTTAAAAAGGAACATCAGCACATGCTTAAACTACTTATCATTTGAATCTCAATAAAATTCCCAGGGTTCCAAAAGAAGATTTAAATATATGTCTGTCTGTCTACCTACTTAACATCTGTTTACCCATCCCTGACATAACTTGAGAGCTGAAACCTTACCTGAGTTTTTAATCTGTCTACCTGGTTAACATCTGTTTATCCATCCTTGACATAACTTGAGAACTGAAACTCTACCTGAGTTTTTAATTCCAGAGGTCTGTTCATTCAGGAATTGTAATAATCATATTTTATTGATGCTTATAGATTTTTTCTCAAAAAAGAAGATTAAAAAAAATTTTTTTTCTGGTATAGTGTGCTTTTCTCACTAAAAAGAGAATAAAAAACATCAGTATCTATGAAAGGGCTTAAAAAAAAAATTTTGCAGTATGTTGGTTTCTGCCATTAAACAATGTGAAAGGGCATTTTATTATTGAGCTGGCATTCATGCAGTGTCATTTCCTGACAGGGTTTTAAGCTCACCTTTTTAAGGATATCTTTGTATCTCTCACAACACTATCACGGTGTCTAACCTAGGTTAAGTTCTCAGTAACTGTTTTTGAATGAGTACACATATTCATGGGGGGGTTGGAAAGGTATATGGGAGTATTTTCAGTCTGTATTGTTTCTCATCTGCATGTTTCATTTAAGAATAATGCGGTGTTCCAGGAGAAGAATCTTGTAAGTTGAACTAAAAATAGGAGGGAAAATATAGTACATAGTAGCCCCTCTTTCCACTGAATTCTATTCTAGCAGTCTGGGTGTTTAGCAGCATTAAGTAGTTAGAATAGGAAAAAGGAGTCCATAATGGTGGTGGCTAAAAGACAAAGAAGGTAAAAACCCGCGAAAATAGAACAAAGGAAGGTCCGAGGACTGGAGTGAGAACCTTAGGGAAAACAAACAGCCCTCCTGCTTGTCCAGTTTACATAGGGCAGGCTCAGGGGGAGGAGAAAAAGCATATAAAAAGAGGAGCCAAAATTGAGCTGGGGCCTTCTCTTCTCTTTGCATCGTTTTGGTGGCCAGCCCTCTCACCTCAAGGATGTATGATCCTTTGCTTGTCAAATAAAACTGAGCTGTAACACGGAGCTGTAACACTGGTCCATCCATCGCTTCAAATTTTTGCTGTAGCAAGACAGAACCGAGGAACCTGTAAACTCCCCTGACATATATTGTGCCATTTCCCAGATTTAACTTGGCTGAAACAACCTTAGCTTGGCTCCCGCGAGGCAGAGGCTGGGCACAGCAGAAGCCCAACTTGGTGAAAGCTCCCACAGTGGAAGCTGAACACAAGGAAAACGCAGCACAGTGGAAGTGACAAGAAGCCCATTGTGCTGGAAACAAGGACATCAAAAACAAACTCGATAGAAAGCTCACATGACTCAGTCTCAGATTCCAAGAGACTCTGGTTGGGGGTAGCAAGTCCTCATGCCTATGGTTGGAAGGGCATATGGCTAACAAAATCTTAATTCCTTTACAATGTCTCATTTCTTGTTTCCTTGAACTGCCTGTGAACAGGCAAGCAGCTGAGGGTGCCCCAGGGTGTCCTGAAGGCTCCACTATCTGCAGTGTCCTAGTAGCTGTTACCCAAGCAGGTGGGGGTTCTTCTGTCCTTAATCTTCTTTGTGCCAAGGATCAGGCCAGTGAAAACTGTGATCACAGGTCAGGTATTTAGCAGATTTCCCAGCAGGTTATGAAGGGGATTCCTTGTCACGTTTTTCCCTCTGTTTTTCCCTCCCATCCTTCAGCTCCTCTCTCCATCTATGTCACTGCTTACAAAGTATTGGGCAGGTCATTATCTTTCCATTTCTAAGAGTTGTGCTTGAAACCGTCTACCCAAGATCGGGACTCAAACCCGCATGGCAGGGACTCTGTGCTGTGCTTTGTCACTCAGTTGTGTCCGACTGGGACTTGAGCCTGGCCAAAACCTGCGGTGCCCGGTTTTAGGATCTAATAAAGCTCGGGCTCTTGAAGTCTCATTGCAAAAAAATTCAGCGAGAGACACAGCGACAGGTAAGAGGTGGATTTGTTCGGATGTAGAGAGAAGCACACTCCAAGCGTGTGAGCCATGGAATGTGATGTGGTTAGTTTTCCCAAGCTCGGTGATTTCATATGCTAATGAGTGGGAGGATCATTCCAACCATTGGGGAACCACCCACTCCTGGGTCTTTTGACAGTGATTTGGTACTGTTCTAGCACCTCTGGGTGTATCATTTAGTTTGCAGATTGAGGATCAAGGTTTAGTTGAATTTGACTTGTCTTCTTGGACCCACTTGATTTTAATGTTTATATTATGCCCTTGGGCTGTATCATTCTTTCAAAAGTTGTGCCCTACCCCCTTCCCTCTCGTTTCATGCTCTTTTCCTGAGCCCTGTCCAGGCCCACAATGCTGCCTCTACAATCTTCTGGAGGGACAATCAGAAAATAGCTAGCCCTTGGGAGGGAAATGCTGTATAATATCCAATCCCACTAGATATTCAGGCCTTCATCTTCCATGCTTCCTACAACATGTGCAACAACAGCATCTCTCTGTGGACCCGCTAGGGCGGGTGACAGGCACACAATGTCTGCTAGAAGTCCATCTGTTGGTGGCATCCCTTCAAGGGCAATCGGGTTTCCAGGGATAATGTTTGCCACTTTGGGAGTTAGCCCTGCAGGCCATTTGGGCCCAAACCCTTGCCACCCTTCTCCTAAAGTTACAAACATACCCCTGGATCAAATCTCCACTCTGCTTTTATGGAACATTTGCTCTGTTACCTCTTATGAATTTGTTCTTAAGCCACTTACTAACTCCTACAACCAGGACTTTGCCCCCTTGTAGGTAATATTGCTCCACCCTGCTTATTATTAAAATAGTCTTAATGCCCCTAACAGGACTGGATAACCCACTCCTTTGTCATTACTTCTATTTTTACCTAAAGTGTGTCTATGACAATGAAATGTTTACCTTTGGAGACACTCTAAACTGCTCTTATGAAAAACTAGGGGAGGAAATCAGTGACTTACATTCCTTAAGAGCAATAGAAGATAAGGCTTATGGCTATTTGCCCAGGTTCCAAGGCTCAGGGCACAGATTTGGACTGCTTTACATCATGGTATCTATTCACATCTGCAGTGGACAAACTAGCAATGAGTTAAGATTACAACCCCTTAATCCTACCCAGCAATGGTCATACTGGAGACCTTGGGGACGCCCAACTCCAGTCTGGGGGTCCCAGGAGGTCAACCTGCCTCGACCTGTCTAGGGATCTGGTCCTCAAAAGGTTGTCACACCCCAACCTTCTTGGGGATCCACCAGTCCAGGGGTCCCAGGAGGTCGACATGCCTCGATCTGGAGGCATGCCTCATTACCTGCCTCAGCCTGCCCAGGGATTTGATCTCTAGGAGGCTGTCACACTTTGGTCTGCCTGGGGATCTGCACCCTGACCCGGGGATGCCTGGCTCTCAGGTTGCAACAATACTGGTTAGGATAAACTTCAGAAAGACTCACCCCTAAGGAAGTCCACCCATGGAAATAGAAGGAAGCCTATTAGTTGTGAGACTGTGCCCAGTCTCAGCAGTAACTCAGGACCCCAACAAGAACCTCATTGCCTTTCTGGAAAGGGTAAAGGAGGCCCTCCAAAAGTTTACCAATCTGGACTTAGACTCTTATGAGGGACAGGTGATTTTAAAGGACAAATTCCTGTCCCAATGTGCATCAGACATCAGGATAAAGTTACAACAGCTACAGCAGCAGGACCCTGCTGCCTCTTATAGAAGAGATGGTCCAGACAGCCACCAATACCTTTTATAACAGAGAACAGGACAGGAAGGCCAAGGCCCAGGAAAGGGAGAAAAGGAACGAGACAAGGCATGTCCAGATCCTGGCCACCCTCCAGGGAAGCCCTATGGCAATCCCTGAATCTTTAAAGGACAAGGCATGAGGCAAATGCCTAATCTGTGGACAAGTGGGGCATTGGGCCAAAGAGTGTCCAAACCATGACAAGTCTCCTAAAACAGCTTGGTACAAATGCCATCAATTGGGACATTGGGCGGCACTCTGCCCTCAGGACCCAAGAGCCTCAAGGTCAAGTACCAAGCCTTCCCTCATGATGGGGCTGAAATGGCCCACTCCAGCCAGCCCACTTGTCACAGATAACCATCATGGGGCTGGAGCCAAGGGTGCAACTGGATGTGGCAGGCAAGTCCAAGAATTTCTTGGTTGACACAGGGGCTACCTACTCTGTCCTGACCTCCTACTCTGGAGCCTTCTCCTCTCAAACCATTTTGGGTGTTACAGGAAAAACAATTACAAAAAGATTCACCCGAGCACTTCTTTGTTGCTGGGATGGATAAATATTTTCCCACCAGTTTCTGGTGGTCCTTGACTGCCCTACTTTCTTATTGGGAAGAAATCTTTCCCTTCGAAATCTTGAAGCTATTGCAGTCCTGATAGAAAATGCTTTAAAACTCTCTTTTGGGGTAAACTAACTATTTTTACCAGCCAGCAAGTGAAACAGCTTCTAAATGGGAGAGGTCATTTATGGATGTCTGGTCAAAGAAGTCTCAGATATCAAGTAGTGCTGCTGGAAAATCCAGGCCTGACTATATCCCCTTGTGAGGTTCTTAACCCAGCTACCCTCCTGCCTACTCCCAAGAGCTCCTCCCCTTTCACACTTGCCTAGAAACTTTGGACCATTGGACAAAACCTTGAAAGGGATTGTCAGAAGATCCTCTGACCAATCCTGAGGAAATCTGTTACACTGATGGAAGCAACTTTGCCTTGGATGGAAAAAAGAAGAGCTGGATATGCAGTAGTCTCCAATTTTGGGACCATAGAGGCTAAACCTTTGCCACCAGGACTTCAGCCCAATTAGCTGAGCTCATAGCCCTGACTCGAGCTTTAGAGCTGGGAAAAGGAAAAAGAGTAGCCTTTTACACTGACTCCAAGTATGCCTTTCTGGTTCTACATGCACATGCTGCTCTTTGGAAAGAAAGAGGCCAGTTGACCACCCCAATCAAATATGGTAATCAAATCCTTAGGCTCTTGGTGGCAGTACATCTCCCTGCTGAGGTTTCAGTCTCCCATTGTAAAGGACACTAAAAGGGGAGCCCAGAAGTGGTATGAGGGAACCAAGCAGCTGATCAGGCAGCTAAGAGAGCAGCATTACAGAACCAGGACCTAATAGAGGTTGCCACCTTAGTTCCACAGGCTAATTTGCCAGAAACTCCTTCATATACTGAAGGTGAGACTCCTAAAGCTAAGAGTGAGGGCTTTTAAGGCCATATGGGGTGGTTCCGAAAGGAGGGGCTCCTTTTTCTGCCTGGGAACCTCCAATGGAAGTTGGTTAACTTCTTACATGCCACCACTCACTTGGGCCCTCCAAAGATTACTAGAAAGATCCTTCAGAGGAACAAGCCTCCAAACAACTATAAGGCACATGGTCTCCTCTTGTCCCACTTGTCAATTAAACAACCCCCAAGGAGCTCGAAGACCCCAGCTGGCCCAGCCCATCCAATGACATGGGACCTACCCAGGAGAGGACTGGCAGATGGACTTCACCCAGATGACAGTTTCTCAAGGCTATAAATATCTACTAGTGATAGATGCATTCACAGGATGGATTGAAGGCTTTCCCACTCAGACTGAGAAAGCCAAAGAGGTGGTAAAAACTGCTCCATGAAATCATTCCAAGATTTGGTCTTCCCAGGTCATTACAAAGTGACAATAGGACATCATTTACTTCTAAGGTCACCCAAGGGGTCTTTAAAGCATTGGGCATTACTTATTATCTCCATTGTGCCTGGAGCCCTCAGTCTTCAGGAAAAGTAGAAAGAGCCAACCAGTTCTTAAAATCAGTGATAAAAAAGATAACCCAGGAGACCTCCCTGGGATGAAGGAGGCTTTACCAATAGCTTTCCTCTGCACCCATAATACCCCTAAGGAACAGGTTGTTTTCAGTCCTTATGAGATGCTATATGGGAGACCTTTTGTTTATGTCAATGATCTCTTCCTAGATCTAGAGGCTCAGACCCACTGATCTTATACTATGGCCATTGGGCAATTCCAATAGGATATATGCTTGTGGGGTGTCAACCAGGACCCAAAAGATTCTAAAGAGCAACCACTATATGCTCCAGGGACTCAAGTCCTAATTAAAGTCTGGAAAGATGGGTCACCAAAGGCTCAACTCCAGCCCACATGGAAGGGCCCCTACCCTGTAATACTTTGTACCCCCACACGACACAACTCCTGGATTCACTGCTCTTGAGTCAAGCATGGAAGAAAACAGAAGAGGACACTCAATACACCTGTGACACTCAATACACCTCTCAATACCCTGGGAGATCTCAGATACCTATTCAGGGCTACAAATGAGTGCCATTCTAATGAACACCCCCAAAATTGAGTTTCTGGGGATCAGATTTCTCAGGATAGCTCTAAAGAGCCAACACAGCTTGGCAGAGACAACACAAAATAGACAGGAGATAGATTTCCTGATCCAACAAGGAGGGACTTGAGCCATCTTGAACGAGACGTGTTGTTTCTGGGTAAATACCTCCAACTAAGTTAAAAAAAAGTCTCACAGTCCTCAATAAAAACTTTCAGATCCTATAGGATCTCAAAAAATGAGATGAAGAGTTTTCAGGTGGCTATAATCTCTTTTGGGGGGATCCTTCTCCTGGCAAGGGAAATTTGGAGTTGGCTAATGCCCCCTGTCATAACCATATTGATGCTGCTTATGATTGCTCCATGTATTATCAATTGTCTAGCCCGTTTTGTTTCTGCCCAGGTCAACAAGCTACAATGTGCAGTGCCAGTTCAACAAGGATATATAAAACTACACCCGACCACAGAAAATAAAGCTCACCCTTAGATGGACACCACTATAAGGATTCTGAGGCTTGAGACTAAGAGGGGGAGGCCCAATGCCCCTCGCTGTCCCAGGTCAGCAGGAAATAGCCAGAGAGACTCTATGCCCCTGTTCCCAAAGAATTGGGCCTCCCATCTCTTGAGGGAGGGATGTTAGGTAGTTAGAATAGGAAAAAGGACTCCATAATGGTGGTGGCTAAAAGAGAAAGAAAGGAAAAGCCCACGAAAATAGAACAAAGGAAGGTCCAAGGACGGGTATGAGAACCTCAGGGAAAACAGACAGCCCTCCTGGCTGTCCAGTTTACAAAAGGCAGGCTCAGGGGGAGGAAAAAAAAACATATACAGAGAGGAGCCAAAAATTGAGCTGGAGGCTTCTCTTCTCTTTGTGTCTTTTGGGTCGGCCTGCCCTCATGCCTTGAGGGTGTATTTTCCTTTGCTTGTCAAATAAAACCGAGCTGTAACACTGGCCTGTCCATCACTTCAAATTTTTGCTGTGGCAAGACAGAACCGAGGAAATTACAAACCACCCTGACAGCAGGAAATAATAGTTACATAGTCATAATAATGCAAATGCTGGATATTGATTTAAACAAAAATGTGCTAGAACTACATTGAAATCTGTATTCATCAGGGTTCTCTAGAGAAACAGAATTAATAGGACAGATATATATCTATATATAGTTATAGATACAGATGTTCTGTGCTGTGCTTTGTCATGTCCAAGTCTTTCTGACCCCATGGACGGTAACCCCTTAGGCTCCTCTGTCCATGGACTTTTCCAGGCAAAAATACTGGAGTATATTTTTGAAAAGGGTAGCTATTCCCTTTTCTAGGGGATTTTCCCAACCCAGCGACTGAACCTGGGTCTTCACATTGCAGGTAGGTTCTTTAGCATCTGAGCCACCAGGGAAGCCCAGTTATAGATACAGATGTAGATATAGATAAATATAAACGGTTATATCTATCCAGGAAGCAACAGTTAGAACTGAACATGAAACAACAGACTGGTTCCAAATAGGAAAAGGAGTATATCAAGGCTGTATATTGTCACCCTGCTTATTTAACTTATATGCAGAGTACATCATGAGAAATGCTGGGCTGGAAGAAGCACAAGCAGAAACCAAGATTACTGGGAGAATATCAATAACCTCAGAAATGCAGATGACACCACCCTTATGGCAGAAAGTGAAGAACTAAAGAGCCTCTTGATGAAAGTGAAAGAGGAGAGTGAAAAACTTGGCTTAAAGCTTAACATTCAGAAAACTAAGATCATGGCATCTGGTCCCATCACCTCATGGGAAATAGATGGAGAAACAGTAGAAATGGTGGCTGACTTTATCTTTGGGGGTCTCCAAAATCACTGCAGATGGTGACTGCAGCCATGAAATTAAAAGACGCTTACTACTTGGAAGGAAATTTATAACCAACCTAGATAGCATACTAAAAAGCAGAGACATTACTTTGCCAAGAAAGGTCCGTATGGTCAAGGCTATGGTTTTTCCAGTGGTCAGGTATGGATGTGAGAGTTGGACTGTGAAGAAAGTTGAGCACCGAAAAATTGATGCTTTTGAACTGTGGTGTTGGAGAAGACTCTTGAGAGTCCCTTGGACTGCAAGGAGATCCAACCAGTCCATCCTAAAGGAGATCAGTCCTGGGTGTTCATTGTAAGGATTGATGTTGAAGCTGAAACTCCAATACTTTGGCCACCTGATGTGAAGAGCTGACAGATTTGAAAAGACCCTGATGCTGGGAAAGATTGAGGGCAGGAGGAGAAGGGGATGACAGAGGATGAGATGATTGGATGGCATCACCAACTCAATGGACATGGGTTTGGGTAAACTCTGGGAGTTGGTGATGGACAGGGAAGCCTGGTGTGCTGAGGTTCATGGGATTGCAAAGAGTTGGATACGACTGAGCGACTGAACTGAACTGAAAGAGACATTTTTATAAGAAATTAATTCACACAATTATGGACACTGGTGTGTCTCAAGATTTGCAGAGTGAGTTGGCAACCTGGAGAACTAGGAGACCTAATGGTTTAGTTCTAGTCAAAAAGCTACCTGGTTGAAGACCCAGGAGAAGTCAATACTCAACTCAAATATGAAAGCAGGAAAAATCCAGTGACCCAGTTCAATTCAGTTGCTCAATCGTGTCTGACTCTTTGCAACCCCATGGACTGCAGCACACCAGGCTTCCCTGTCCTTCACCAACTCTTGGAGCCAACTCAAACTCATGTCCATTGAGTTGGTGATGCCATCCAACCATCTCATCCTCTGTCATCCTTTCTTATCCTGTCTTCAATCTTTCCCAGTATTAGGGTCTTTTCCAATGAGTCAGTTTTTCACATCAGATGACCAAAGTATTGGAGTTTCAGCTTCAGCATCAGTCCTTCCAATGAACACCCAGGACTGATCTCCTTTAGGATGGACTGGTTGGATCTCCTTGCAGTCCAAAGGACTCTTAAGAGTCTTCTCCAACACCATAGTTCAAAAGCATGAAAGCCATCAAAGAGTCCTACTTGAAAGGGTCAGACTTATTGTTCTATACAGACCCTTAATTGATTAAATGAGACTCACCAACATTAGGAAAACTATCCACTTTATGCCATCTACCAAGTTGAATATTACTCCCAAAACACATTTATAGAAATACTTAGAATAATGTTTCACCAACTATCTGGGTGCCCCATTGCCCAGTCAAGTTGACACATCAAACTAACCATTGCAGATGCTCTCAGAGTGTAGTGTATGAGGGAGAGGAGCTAAGTGTAGGGGATGAGGAGGGAGAAGTAAGAAATCTAAACAGTTGTTAAGCAAACAGGTAATTCTAAAATATACAGATCAGAAGCTGGCAGTGTAATAATACTTGAAACTCTATATTAGAATTCTTTATAAATATGAAGTAAGATGTGTTTAGAACAATACCCAACATACCATACACTCAATACATATTAGGTCTTATTTCTGAAATATTAGGATTCTTAATGATACCTCGCCCTTTCTTTTAATATTATTTTTATGCTTTGTATATTAATTTCTCAAGTAGTCTCAGTTTTCAATATTAAGTAAGTAATTTTTCATATAATAGTACTGAGAATATGACACTCTATGAAGAGGATAAAATGACTTACAGTCAGTTCCTACCAAAGAACTGTGGTGAACTATAAAAATGTGAATTTTGAGGTCATGCATAACTATTTCAAATATTAGACTCATCTTTTACTAATGCAAGCTCATACTCATGATATTCCACATATAGCACTTTCTTTGTGAAATAAAGTAATAATACCTAAATCAGAAGTTGCTGTATGGTATAAATGATTTTTACATATGCTATACTCTGCATACAGAGGCAGGATGAATTCGGAGAGTACTAATTCTTCTTATTTTCTCTGAGGACTGAACAGATTGATTAACAATACATATATTCTAGATTGATCTAGGGCAAGTAACTCAGTCTCTCTGTGCTTCTGTTTTCTTATCTATAAAGTGAGGTTATTAATAGTACCTTATTATGATTATAACAATAAGTCCTATGAAGATTAATGGAGTGAAAATTTCTAGTGTGTAGAAAGCCCTTGGAGTAGTCCTGGAACCAATGGGAGCTATTTGTGTGATAATAATGGTACAACAATGATAATAATTACTGTGATATTATTTGCCCCCAGAAACATTAGTATTAGTCACAACTAAACAAATAACAGCTATTATATTTTCCAAAGTCTGGCTTTTAAATTATTCATTTTCCAACTAGTCTTACACAAGTTCAGGCACTCAGGAGTCACTCAAGAGGTCAGGAGTCTATTCTTATCAGAAAGGCCTAAGAAAATGACCTTGGATGCTGATAGTAAGGAATTTTGTGGTAAGTTTGCCATTATGTTTGTATTCTATTTCCCTTCCCACTCCCCCAAAGCAAGGGACTCTTAAGAGACAAACTCTAAAGGTTTACTTTATGTTCCTGAACTTAAGGGAATAAATGATGGTACGCAAAATCACTCCCCCAAAGCATTTTCAAAGAAAAGGCTAGCCAAAGAATCCTGAGGAAGCAATATATGGGGTAATGTGCTGGTATATGTTTACCAATTGTCAGACCCTCCAGGAGGGGAAAAATATACATATATACAGACACACACACACATATATATATATATATATATATATATATATGTATTTAAAAACCCTGATTTGTAGGACTTCCTGATTTCCATCCTATAAGTATGTGCACTATGGTGGATTTCAAGTTACCACCATGAAGTTACTGAACACTGAATTGGGAATTGATGCTATCAGCTTTCATTAGCCCTAGGAGCAAGCTACATTCTTACAGAAAGCATTATCTTTAACAGTTAAAGTTCTAGCAGGTGAGGCTATCAGAAGAAACCGCTGAAGCATCCTACAAGAAAAACAAAGCCGCCATCGTAACCAGTACAAAAAGACCCAACATTAAGTTACAACGGAACCCATCATGTAAAGTCTGTTTACCCTTTGACCGCTTCTCTATTCCCCTACACCGTGTTGACATTTCATGGTGGCACCAGCAGTAAAGAACCCGCTTGCCAATGCAAGAGATGTGAGAGTTGTGTTTGATCCCTGGTTCGGGAAGATCCCGTGGAAGCGGGACTTGCAACCCACTCCAGTATTCTTGCTTGGAGAATGCCACAAACAGGGAAGCCTGGCAGGTTACAGTCCAATAGGATCACAGAGTCTGACATGACTGAAGCGACTTAGCACACAGGCAACAAGCAGAAACCTCAAATAAACTGAGAGACCTGAAGGAGGAGCTCTTACATCCTGTGACAGTAGCAGAAGCCAGCACTTTTCTTTCCTGGGAGGGAGCCAATCAATGAAAAACCGAGAACTCCTTATTCACTAAGCCCTCCCAACTCGCTTCTCCTCTCTGTAAGAGCATGTCCCTTCCCTTGCTGTGAAGGGGGACTTGCACATGGCTCACTGTGGTTGCAGACTCCAAATTGCAATTCTCAGTTAATCCTGAATAAACCCATATATGCTGGAGAAATATCTGGCAGTCTATTTGTTTCAGGTCTGTTGGCCTGACACTGTAAGAAACAGAGATGTGAGATAAGTGACAGAGCATGAAGTAAGAAATACATCAAGAGAAAAAAAATGAAGTCAGCTATGACATTCTTTCCCAGTGCAGCCAATGGCAGTCTTGAGCAGATGTTAGAGAGAAGTTTTAAATTGAATAATGGTCTATATTTTTATGTGAAAAACCTAGATTCTTTTGTGTCATTTTAAACTTTTCTAAAAACTGTGGAAGAGGAAATGACAGCAAATCTTCAGATAAAATACAAAAGGTAGAGGTGAAGAAAAGAAAATAGAGTTGCATTCTGCCTGTGCCCAACCTCGTCTAGCTGGTTCAGTAGATTAGTTCTAAAGTAATATAGAGGGCTTCCCTGGTGGTTCAGTGGTAAAGTGTCTACCTTCAATGCAGGAGACAGGAGATGCAGGTTTGAGCCCTGGGTCAGGAAGATCCCCTGGAAGAGTGCCCAGCAACTACTCCAGTATTCTTGCCTGGAGAATCCCCTGGAGGACAGAGGAGCCTGGCAGGCTAGTCCATAGGGTCGCAAAAGAGTGGAACACGATTGAAGCGGCTGAGAATCATAAGTAATATAGAAGTCAATCAAGAATGAATGCTTCATTAAGATATAATTTTAATAAAGAAGAGTAATGGTCACAGTGAAGCCCAGTCTTACCTGGCTAGTCTCTGCTATTATAGTCACATTATTAAAATTAATCATACTTTTTAAACCCCAGTGAAGGTTATTCTTCCTATAAAGTTCTTAGCACAATCTTTCTTGGATTTTCTCTTGACTACTGAATGTCCTCTTGATTGTGAGTACTTGGGGGTTGGAACCAGGAGTGTTGATTTTCTGTTTTCCTGCACTGCATAGAACAAAGTATGCTTCTTCACCTGTTCGTAGCTGTGTGCCATCATCTACTTGGGAAACATGTGTTTCCTTTAGTAGATTAAAAATATTCTTTGTTCTTTGTATGGAACTGAATATACTCAACAAGTCATTTTTTATCCGAAATGTAAAGGTCAATTTAATCCCAATTTTGGTCAATAAAATGGTATACTTCACTCAACTAAAATGGAAATTAATGGTGTTTTATCATCCAGTGGGGAAGATTCACAGCTCCTACAAACCTGAGGAATAAGCAGACATTGGAAAGAGCACAGTTAAATGGTGGACATAGTGAATCCGTAAGACCAACACCATAAAAGTGTCTTAACTCTTTTAATGAATGTCTTCCCTTTGGAATTTTGTGCCATAAAAATGACAAAAACCACTACAATATTGTAAAGTGATTAGCCTCCAACTAATAAAAATAAATGAAAAAAAGAAAAAAAAAGAATAACTTCCTAATTGCATGTGTAATATAGTTAAGAAAGAGAAATGTTAAGCATCCTATAAATTTATGCAAATTAACATAAAGAAGAACACTATCCTTTTCTAATTCAATGGAACAAAATCCGTTAGCTCTTGCTCACATTCTCTCTGTGGTCTGAAATGTATGAATCATCTCAACTATGTAACGGGCTTATCCTCAATCATGTTTATTTTGGAATTTCCTAATTTGCACTCTTGCATTTTCTTCCCAAACTTGTTACATGCACAGTTTTCCATAGTTTGTTTGACAGTAGCTCTGTCAGCTTATGATTGTTCTGGTCAAAAACCTTAGCATCATCTATGACCCTTTTCTTTTTCTCATACTCTACACTTAGTTTGTCAGGAATCTTGCTAACTTAACCTCCAAAAAATATATGGAATCTGACTCATTTTGTTGATCTAAACTGTCATCTGAAACAATCATAAGCCGGTATTTCTATTTATATCGTGTCTCTTTTCTCTTAGAGTGACATTACTTTCTTTAAAAAAAAAAATAATCACTTTTAATTATTTAATTGCTCTATTCTCTATTAAAATGTGAGCTCCACTAGGGCAGACATCTTTCTCTGTTTTGTGCTCACTGATGTATCAAGGACACTTTATACAGTACCTGGCATGCAGTAGGCCCTTAAGCACTTTGTTGAGTTAATAAATATCTGGCCTAACAGATATATTTGGATAATATCTCTATTTATACATTATGTGTGTATATGCTATATATATTATATGTGTTATCCACACATATGTATATACACACATATATGTATCTGTATATATGTATATTATTTGGATAGAAAATTTATTTTTCTGGTAGAAAGAGTGCAAATATATTTGTTTTGGATCTTACTAAACACATTTGTTTCTTTCAAAATTCCATTCTACACAAAGTTTATGACTTAACTTGTTCTATTAAGTTTAAATCAACATTTTGAATGAGGAATGGAGTTCCTCAAACAGACCATAGAGCAAATATTAGAGGAATAGGCTTATGTCATTTATGGATGTATCTATAAAAACAGCATGTTATGTGTCTTATTTAACAGAAAAATGGCTGAACTCTTTACTTAGAAATATTTCTTTAGTATATACTGCATACCTATTATTGTAAATAGTGTTTTTTTTTTTTTTTAAAGCACTAAAGTGAATGAGACCTGGGCATTGTTCTTAGGAATCTAATAAGTTTAGAGTTTTATTTAATATTAAAGTAATTATAATATGTGAGTAATAATATAATTATTATCATGCCAGGAGCATACATATAGTCTTATTGGCACTCAAAGAAAGAAGAACTAAATATGAAGTTTTGTGGTTTTATTTGCTTATTGTATTGATGTGATGGAGAATAGCAAGGAAACTTTTCAAGTTGGAAAACTTCCCTTCCTCTTTGAAATGAAATATCTACAAAAGTTTATTAAAATATCATGCAACAATTAAAGACATTTTGAAAGCATTATCTTTTTTAAATTTCAAAACTCTTACACTTTGAAATATGGGATGGTTAAATTTTAATAACATGAAAGACTACAAGAGCTTTGTTTTTATTGAACATTGTAATATGGCTATTTCAGCACAAACATCCTAGTTAGGCACTAATTAAGTATATATCAAACGGACCACCCATATAAAAAATCTTAAATACCCCTGGAATTAAGATAATTTATGTGTATGAGTAAATGTAGGAATAATTAGTCCACTCATAAATTATGGAATGAAGAATATAAATTTGTGTTAGAAACAGCAAACTCCTGTAGCATGTACTTTTAGCTATGAAGTAGACAGTGAAAATACATTTGCATTTTTGAAAGATAGTCTGATTTCTTAAACTCAAAATTTGTAATTATTCCATTCGGCAGTTTCTGGGTATAAATTTTATTCATTGACTCCTTAATATATCCATCTCTAAAGAAAAAAAAAGTAGGTATTTCTAGGATATTATGCTTTTCTCTCAACAAAGGCAAATCTTACAAATTCAAAATGTTCAGAAAGTTCTCCCTAGTTCTATATCTTCCTATTTCCACAGAATATGACCCATTCCCCTAGTATTTACTCTTACCATTTTACTTCTAAGTTCCTTCACAAATTTCCCTGACTTTAATAACCCTATTTATTCCTCCTGTTTCTTTTTAAACTGTTTATATTCTTCTACATATTAATAAACCCATAGGGTTTTAGATTTAAAAGAATGAAAACTCATAATCATTGTACTGACATCATCTATAAAAACCCTGTAGTATGCTGGTAAACTAGCTCTCAGAAGGAAAAAAAAAAAATCCTGATTTATAGTGTTTGCCAATATCTTTAGTGTAAATATTCCCCAAATTTACTGATTTTAAGATACCCAGCCAACTGTAAAAATTCCTAAATATTTAGCATTTGTCTTTCATAACTGGTAGGAGATAACTCAAGTACATATTGCAAGTGTTCAATTCTCTCTATTTAGAATATTTTTTGTGACCTGCAATGACTTCACAAAGAAGCCCATGTGCTGATAGACTTCAAGTTTTAAAGAGATCTCCCTTACATATACTCATAATTCTTTGCTGTGAAATTTACCTCTGAGTTGGCATTAATCACAATTCAAAAGCTACACAATATAAAAAGAAACTTTTTGCCATATGACGGTCAGTCAAAGACTATGGCAGCTTCTACTTCTATTAATGTCTTCTATCCCGGGTTAACCTTGACATTTTTTTCTAACTCTTTCTCATATCCCATGGTTTCCATAGACCTTAACAACCACTTATGTTCTTGGACTGTACTATAATTAACTGTCAACGGAGTCTAAAAATTAACACATAGCTCCAGATGTGGTCTGGGCAAAGCAAAGAGCCACAGAATTATTACTTTGCTTTCCCTGGGTATTAAAATTTTGCTAATGCAGTTTGAAAATTCATTAGATAATTTTGGCTGCCGAATCACACAGTTGGCTTTACAGAATTCTAAAACTGACTTTATCCAGACAAGTATGGTTTTTTTTTTAAACTAAGATGCAGTTAAGCCAGTGTGTGTGTGTGTTGTTTTGTTTTGTTTTGTTTTAATAGAATCATCCTGTACTTGCCCAGCTAATTTCTGAAAGCAGGTGTAGAAAATTACATTAATACCTCTGGCATTTCATCTTATTAATTCAACTTTTCTTTTCAGACAACAGTACAATTGAATTCATAGTCTATCAACTTTTCCTATCTTTATGTTTGTGGTATTTTCAAATATAAGAGTATACTTTCACTGTTTGCATCCAAATACAAAATAATCTAAATGATAAAGTGACAAGAGTGCATGGAGAGCCTTCCTATGGGAAGCAGCATATGAGAAAAGCCTGAACTTGAGATATTTTCATTTTTCTCCTGCGATGGTCTCTTTTCTTTCTCTGACATCCCTCATTCTCAAATGAGAAGCTGTAGCCCAGAAAATACCATCAAAATTTTTGTATCATCTGCGTGGCCTCAATTACAAATGCTTATTTGTCTTCAATATGCCATGTTCAGTTAGATAAAAGGATGACATCTCCAACTGTACAATCCAAATCTCCTGCCCCCAAAACTTCAGACTTCAACCTAAGACTTCAAAGTAACTAAAGATATAATTCATGTTCCTTTCTGAAATATCACTTACTTACTCAAGACTCAGCAGGAGAAGAAAGTTATTTGGGCTTTTTAGAAGTTTTGGCAAATACCTCCTTATCTTGGAGATAATACTTTTCCCAATTAGCTATGTGCATGCTCCATTGTTCAGTCGTGTCCGACTCTAGGGACCTGCCAGGCTCCTCTGTCCTTGAGATTTCCCAGGCAAGAATACTGGAATGGGTTGCCGTTTCCTACTCCAGGGGATCTTCCTGAGCCAGAGATCAAGCTCATGTCTCCTGCATTGCAGGCAGATTCTTTCCCACTGAGCCCCAGGGAAGCCCAATTAGTTATGGGGAATCTTTATATAACGAACTCTATATACTTCAAGAGAAAATCATTAGTGCTTACTGTACATTGTTCCTCCAGGAAATGATGTTCTCTGTGTGTTTATTTATACAATCTACTTATTTTGCATATATCAATGTGAATATATCATTGTATCAACCCATGTTATCATATACCCAATATATTGTAAGCTTATCTGCTTATATCACTTCTGTTTTAATTAATTTATATCTCACAAGGCACTGAAATTGCTTAATAATTTTTATAAATATGCTTGCTATGTCTTAAGTGAGAATTTTCTCACAGGACTAACTGATGTAGTAATATGACTGTAAGATTGATTAAAATCTTTCTAAATACATTGCTATTTCTTTATTGAAATAGTAACAGCAACAGCAATTCATTGTTCCCAAATGAATTAGATACCCAAAAATAATTTCATCTCTCATTTTTATTTTCTAACTCATATTTTAACAACCTCACTCTTCTCACATACAACTTGTTCTTTCTTGCTTCTTGGTTTTATTGCTTTGACTTGTCATGCTTCATTCTGTCCTTATTTTATCTACTCATGTCTCTGATATCAAATCTGAGATCTAAGCAAGGCTTTTCTAGGAAACCTGACCTTAGTAGCCATGCCTGACCTTCATCAACTCTTTCTATGCATCCTCTCCAGCACTGATGTATGTACTCAGTGTGAAGCACACTAAATCACACTTATTAATATGTCACAAACACATTACCATTCATCATTTTTCCATCTTTGTCATATGCATCCCCACATCCATAACATCCTCTACCTGGGTATGGATGTCATCAATTTAATTTAACTCTCTGCTCAGAGCCCTTCCAGGGCATCTTCTATAAAACTAAAATTTCTTTGAACAAGATATGAAGCCTCTGAGTGCTGTTCATCTTCTGGGCTCAACAGTTGATATAAACAGCTCCTCACGTCTAAGTCTGAGTTGCTCCATAAAGTTTCCAGAAATTCTATACATTATCCCACATCCAGTGTGCTCCTGCTGCTTCCTGAAATGACTGAAACTATATCCCGATTGGAAGAAAATGTCTTTAGGCATCAGGCTTATTTCAAGTACTACTTTCTTGATGAAATCCATCCTGTGTTCATAACCATAAAAAGTGTTTCCCTTTTCCATTCAACTTTCTTTTCCACTGATGGAGTTCTATAGGCAAGAGTCAGCACAAGCTTTATAGTCACACAGACCCGGTGTGAATCCAGCATATTCTTTAACAGAAAAACACGAACAAAAACTAATGACTTGTCATTTTCTGATATAGCCTATATTGTGTATCCTCTAAGTTTCTTCTAGAATGTCCTTTGCCCTCATCTCTACCCTACTTTTTCTTACCATTATATTTAATTTGTATATCTCATGTGCTGCTGCTGCTAAGTCGCTTCAGTCGTGTCCGACTCTGGGCGACCCCATAGACGGCAGCCCACCAGGCTCCCCCGTCCCTGGGATTCTCCAGGCAAGAACACTGGAGTGGGTTGCCATTTCCTTCTCCAATGCAGGAAAGTGAAAGGTGAAAGTGAAGTCACTCAGTTGTGTCCAACTCTTCGCGACCCCATGGACTGCAGCCTACCAGGCTCCTCCGTCCATGGGATTTTCCAGGCAAGAGTACTGGAGTGGGGTGCCATTGCCTTCTCTGATACCTCATATACTCACTTCTTAATTTTATATGATAGACATTGTTGAAAATTGAAAGGTGATTACAAAGAAAAATCTAGTTGAATTTTCTCAAAATGTGTAGAAAATAAGAGAAAAAACATTTGTATTATTTTTCCCATATCCCATGAAACCGAGTAACACATTTTTAAAGAAAAGTAAAACTTAAGATGGCATTAGCCTTTAATCATTAATTTATTATTTTGCTTCTCCATTATAGAAAGTTGCATCCAAGTATCTGTCATGCTGAAGGCTTTTCCAGATTTAGCTCTTTCTCATATTGCACTAGCATTGTCATGAGTTACTGCACTGTATTTTCACTATGGTGAAGTAGGTTTACAGCAACAGTACATTCTTGTTTGCCTTGTGTCTGATGAACTCTATTTTTCCTTCATTGTAATTACCTTTTAACAGTTATCATCAGAATTTTCCTTTTAAATGAATTTTAATTTTTTTTTTTTTAGTTTTGACTTAAAATAAAAATTAAAAGAAAAAAAAAGCACTTGGGATAATTCTAAATTCTAAACCTATATTACCAAACAAAGCAATGTCATCTGACAAGGTCAATCCCACTTAGGAAAGTACCTATCCTCTTGCTTTGGGTATTTATTTTGCTCCTTTCATTCGCTGGAGGACTGGAATGAGTTTCTAAAAAGTACTGATGTTTAATTCTCAAGATACTGGTGGAGTTTCTTATTTTCTGAATTTCTCTTATTAATTTGAATGCACACTTTAAAGAAATAAATATCATCACTACATTATTTCAAAGAGCATATCAATTAATCATCCATAAGTGAGAGGAAGGTATATTAGGATTATTATATTCTACCATACATTCTATTTATAATTATGCATTTCATTCTCTCCTCGATTTGAAACTCCTGTAGGTAAAATGCCTACTTTCTCTATTTCATTTAGCACTGAAAATGTCAAATACATTGCCTTATAAGAAGAGTAAGTGCATTAAAAATGTTGAATCAAACTGCATTTGATGAAATCTAATTACTGGATTGGAAAGATCCCCTGGAGTGAGAAATGGAAACCCACCCAAGTATTCTTGCTTGGAAAATTCCATGGATGGAGAAGCCTGGCAGTTTAGGGTCTATGGGGTCACAAAGAGTCAGGCATGACTGAGAGACTGAACGTGGAGCACAGTTACTGGATGGTTATTTTGAGGCGAGGGGAGGTCTATTTATGTATGTTGTTGTTTTGTGATTATACACTGTAACATTCAATAAAAGGTTCAAACAATTTAAATTTAGAAATGTGTACTGCAATCAATGTTAATCTTTATCACAAAAATTCCTCTACCAAAAGCCCACCTCTCATCAAAAATGTCAAGTCTCACTGCTGTTAAGAAATAAGATGCTCATGTAGAAATCAAATGGTAAAAAGTATTCAGCACCTGCTGCCTCCAGGCAAATTCTAAACTAAAGTTTTCCATGTTTAGAAATACTACACATCTAGATAGCGAAAGTGTA
Source organism: Odocoileus virginianus (assembly GCF_023699985.2). Lineage (NCBI taxonomy): Eukaryota > Metazoa > Chordata > Mammalia > Artiodactyla > Cervidae > Odocoileus > Odocoileus virginianus. Next base: position 14,005,679 of record NC_069697.1, read on the forward strand.
AAATTATTTTTTTGGCAAGATTTTCTCACTTCAACTTTTTGATGTATAGATATTTGTGTGAAATAATTTAATCACCACTTAATGGTTATGTGACAAAACCTTTGTACTCTTATTATCAGAGGATTCACTGAATTAATTGATTGGTCTTCCTAGGGCCTCCTTTTGACTGTAACACTACTAAATTATAATTTTCAGAAAGATAAAATTATGACATATAAAATAAGCATGGGCAAAAATTTTATTTAATTCATTAATGAATGAGGAAATCAGTAAAATGTTATAATCAATTCAAAGGAGAATTTGACAATCAGGCCTTCAGAAGGCCTGATTGAAATTAATTCTTCAAATTAATTTGCTTATAGGTTTAAAATTCTTTAATCTTCCATGCAACGTTAGGTCATATTTGATGTCATCTTTTCCATGGGTCAAAAATCAAGTTTCTTTCCTCCCTGGGCCATATTGATTTGCTCTATGATCCTATTTTGAAAAAGTTATCATCTACTCTTACAGAGAGGTAAAATGCCCTAATTGAGAGAAAACCAGTAATAGCTACACACCTTTATGTGCTAAGTCACTTCAGTCACGTCCGACTCTTTGCAGCACCATGGTCTATAGCCCACTAGGCTCCTATATCCATGGGATTCTCCAGGCAAGAATACTAGAGTGGATGCTCCAGGCATCTTCCAGGCCCAGGGATCAAACCTGACTCCTACAGCTCCAGCACTGCAGGCAGATTCTTTACCAGTGAGTCACTGGGGAAGCACAACTTTATAGAACAAGATAAACCCAGAAGATAAAAGTCTATCCAATACTCTCCTTTGTAAATTTGGGCATTTTTTTAAAATGAAAGAATATCTAATTTTGGAATGTGATCTTGATATTTAATCTTTTCTAGCATTTTTCTCAGTAGTGAAGCCTATTACAGTTTGTTTTAATGTTATTCAACAGTATGATTAATTTTTTTAAGGATATAAACTTTTCATGGCAACAGACTGGTTCAGAATTTAGCTAGATTCCAGAATTATTTAATATAGGCAGTGACTCAAGAATTTCTCATTCTATGATCTTTCTGAGCTCAACCCTTTTAAGTTGAAGCTTTACATTAGTTTCTCTGCTTCTCTAGCTACTAAGGGTTTGTGGTCTGGTTTAAACTACAGGTCCAAATTAAGTTCAAAGCTATTTCCAGTTCCCAAGATCAGAAACTCATTCCATTTCCTTCTTAACTTCCATATCCAGAAGTTCTCTGAGTCCTATTGTTCTCAGGTCAGGATAAATTTCTTTGCTGTCAAATAGGGCTGAGTGGAGAAGAAGCGGAGTCCAGATTTTCTCTAGCAGGGTATGTCAATGGATCACTTATCCTTTGATGAAAGACAAGAGTAGTTCTACTTATTGGGGTGGTGGTGAGGGCTAAATAAATGCCTTAGAACCACATCTTAGCCAAAGAGAGAGTGATAACACTTTAAAAAAGCAAAACACTTCAGAAAGCACCTTTCTACTTCAAGTCATAGGGAGCATTTTCACAGAGTTAGATTTCCAAGGAGTCAGTTTATGGGAGAAGAGCTATGCAGGTGATGAATTTATTATTTTAGAAACTAACCATATTCTATACTTGCTGACCTGAAGAATGACATGCCAAATCATTTGCCAAGTATAAGAACATAGTTTCACCCCTTGAAACCATCTTTAAATAGTCAAATCACACTTCATTTGTATAAATCAAATATGCTTTCATGTTCTATTACTTAACAGTGCTATCAAAGGTGAATTAATGATAGGTAACAATAAAGACAAGGAGCCCAATTAATTGGATGTTTCAATGGTCCAAGTAAGAGTTAATGATAGACTGAAATGAGGGTAGTTGCTATAGGAAAGGAGATGGTTCCAAAGCATAATTATCAGAATTTGGTGAACCAAGTGTGAGGGAAAATGTAGGCTATAAATTGGCTTAATTTTTTTCTTAGAGTTTTATTAGCACAAGTGCAATATGCACACAAACTATCTATTCATTTCCTTTGCTGCACAAACTGGCATTGGAACTGGAGACTCTGGTGGCCAGCTGGGCTGCTCTTTCCACAGTGGCTTTGTAGTTCTTGGAGGAGACACCGTGTGCTCTCAGCATAGTAAGATTCATTGCACATCAGTAGCACTTCATGGAATGGAAACTTCTAGAAGCCACTGAGCAGCAGGTGCTTTGTTTTCTTGTTGCTCCCATAACCCATACTGAGAATCAACATTTCCATAGACAGCGAATTCATTAATTGAAGTTTATTACCTGAATAGTAGATGCAGGAAATAATAGATGCTGTGACATTTGACATTGATGATGTTGAGTTTGAAACTCTATAAACTCTTCTGGAAAGTAGCTCAGGATCTGGAAACTGGAAATACACAACTGAGGTTATTGTGTTTATAGGCTTTAGTTAAAACCACAGATGACGATATTGTCAAAGAGAGTGTGTGCAGTGTGTGCAGGAAAGAAGAGACTGATCATTAAGAGAATGAAACCTGATAACAGAACCAAAAAGGAAGCTAAGAAAACTAAGTCAAGACTTTGTTGAAAAACTGTGGATAAGTTGGTGTCAATTAGATTATTGGAAGAATTGAAAGCCTTGAACATATACATATATTCATATGTTCATATCTATAGCTGTACCTATCCATCCTGAAGCCATAGAACCAATATAAATCAGGAGAAGCTAAACATTTAGGAGAAAGAAGATAAATTTGTTGGACAAAGATCCTGGAAGAAGAATACAAAAGCATCTGCAGATATAAATTATTTTGTACAAAGTTGGCAGGTGGTTTATATGGTTCATGCCTGATGACCTCAATTTTTTTTTTAATTTTTATTTTTTTTTAATTTTTTAAAATGATTTATCTAGCAGCAAATTTGTTGGATTTACATCCCATTCATTTGGTTTACATCCCATTTTTATTAGCTGTCTGCCCCATTTTCTGTGTACTTTTTTTTTTCCATTTATTTTTATTAGTTGGAGGCTAATTACTTTACAACATTGCAGTGGTTTTTGCCATACAGTGAAATGAATTAGCCATGGATTTACATGTATTCCCCATCCCGGTCCCCCCTCCCACCTCCCTCTCCACCCCATCCCTCTGGGTCTTCCCAGTGCACCAGGCCCGAGCACTTGTCTCATGCATCCAACCTGGGCTGGTGATCTGTTTCACCCTAGATATACATGTTTCGATGCTATTCTCTTGAAACATCCCACCCTCGCCTTCTCCCACAGAGTCCACAAGTCTGTTCTATACATCTGAGTCTCCTTTTCTGTTTTGCATATAGGGTTATCATTACCATCTTTCTAAAGTCCATATATATGTGTTAGTATACTGTAATGGTCTTTATCTTTCTGCCTTACTTCGCTCTGTATAATGGGCTCCAGTTTCATCCATCTCATTAGAACTGATTCAAATGAATTCTTTTTAATGGCTGAGTAATATTCCATGGTGTATATGTACCACAGCTTCCTCATCCATTCGTCTGCTGATGGGCATCTAGGTTGCTTCCATGTCCTGGCTATTATAAACAGTGCTGCGATGAACATTGGGGTGCACGTGTCTCTTTCAGATCTGGTTTCCTCAGTGTGTATGCCTAGAAGTGGTACTGCTGGGTCATATGGCAGTTCTATTTCCAGCTTTTTAAGGAATCTCCACACTGTTTTCCATAGTGGCTGTACTAATTTGCATTCCCACCAACATTGTAAGAGGGTTCCCTTTTCTCCACACCCTCTCCAGCATTTATGGCTTGTAGACTTTTGGATAGCAGCCATCCTGACTGGCGTGTAATGGTACCTCATTGTGGTTTTGATTTGCATTCCTCTGATAATGAGTGATGTTGAGCATCTTTTCATGTGTTTTTTTGCCATCCGTATGTCTTCCTTGCAGAAATGTCTGTTTAGTTCTTTGGCCCATTTTTTGATTGGGTCATTTATTTTTCTGGAATTGAGTTGCAGGTGTTGCTTGTATATTTTTGAGATTAATCCTTTGTCTGTTGCTTCATTTGCTATTATTTTCTCCCAATCTGAGGGCTGTCTTTTCACCTTGCCTACAGTTTCCTTTGTTACGGTAAAGCTTTTAAGTTTCATTAGGTCCCATTTGTTTATTTTTGCTTTTGTTTCTAAAATTCTGGGATGTGGGTCATAGAGGATCCTGCTGTGATTTATGTCGGAGAGTGTTTTGCCTATGCTCTCCTCTAGGAGTTTTATAGTTTCTGGTCTTACATTTAGATCTTTAATCCATTTTGAGTTTATTTTTGTGTATGGTGTTAGAAAGTGTTCTAGTTTCATTCTTTTACAGGTGGTTGACCAGTTTTCCCAGCACCACTTGTTAAAGAGGTTATCTTTTTTCCTTTGTATATCCTTGCCTCCTTTGTCGAAGATAAGGTGACCATAGGTTTGTGGATTTATCGCTGGGCTTTCTATTCTGTTTCATTGATCTATATTTCTGTCTTTGTGCCAGTACCATACTGTCTTGATGACTGTGGCTTTGTAGTAGAGTCTGAAGTCAGGGAGATTGACTCCTCCAGTTCCATTCTTCTTTCTCAGGATTACTTTGGCTATTCGAGGTTTTTTGTATTTCCATACAAATTGTGAAATTATTTGTTCTAGTTCTGTGAAAAATACCGTTGGTAGTTTGATAGGGATTGCATAGAATCTATAGATTGCTTTGGGTAGTATAGCCATTTTGACAATATTGATTCTTTCAATCCATGAACACGGTATATTTCTCCATCTGTTTGTGTCCTCTTTGATTTCTTTCATCAGTGTTTTATAGTTTTCTATGTATAGGTCTTTTGTTTCTTTAGGTAGATATGCTCCTAAGTATTTTATTCTTTTTGTTGCAGTGGTGAATGGTATCATTTCCTTAATTTCTCTTTCTGTTTTCTCATTGTTAGTGTATAGGAATGCAAGAGATTTCTGTGTGTTAATTTTATATCCTGCAACTTGACTGTATTCGTTGATTAGCTCTAGTAATTTTCTGGTAGAGTCTTTAGGGTTTTCTATATAGAGGATCATGTCATCTGCAAACAGAGAGAGCTTCACTGCCTCTTTTCCTATCTGGATTCCTTCTACTTCTATTTCAGCCCTTATTGCTGTGGCCAACACTTCCAAAACTATGTTGAATAGTAGTGGTGACAGTGGGCACCCTTGTCTTGTTCCTGATTTCAGGGGAAATGCTTTCAATTTTTCACCATGGAGGGTGATGCTTGCTGTGGGTTTGTCATATATAGCTTTTATTATGTTGAGGTATGTTCCTTCTATTACTGCTTTCTGGAGAGTTTTAATCATAAATGGATGTTGAATTTTGTCAAAGGCTTTTTCTGCATCTATTGAGATAATCATATGGTTTTTATCTTTCAATTTGTTAATGTGGTGTATTACATTGATTGATTTGCAGATATTAAAGAATCCTTGCATTCCTGGGATAAAGCCCACTTGGTCATGGTGTATGATTTTTTAAATATGTTGTTGGATTCTGTTTGCTAGAATTTTGTTAAGGATTTTTGCATCTATGTTCATCAGTGATATTGGCCTGTAGTTTTCTTTTTTTGTGGCATCTTTGTCTGGTTTTGGAATTAGGGTGATGGTGGCCTCATAGAATGAGTTTGGAAGTTTACCTTCTTCTGCAATTTTCTGGAAGAGTTTGAGTAAGATAGGTGTTAGCTCTTCCCTAAATTTTTGGTAGAATTCAGCTGTGAAGCCATCTGGTCCTGGGCTTTTGTTTGCTGGAAGATTTCTGATTACAGTTTCGATTTGCTTGCTTGTGATGGGTCTGTTAAGATCTGTTTCTTCCTGGTTCAGTTTTGGGAAGTTATACTTCTCTAAGAACTTGTCCATTTCTTCCAAGTTGTCCATTTTATTGGCATAGAGCTGCTGGTAGTAGTCTCTTATGATCCTTTGTATTTCAGTGTTGTCTGTTGTGATCTCTCCATTTTCGTTTCTAATTTTGTTAATTTGGTCCTTCTCCCTTTGTTTCTTAATGAGTCTTGCTAATGGTTTGTCAATTTTGTTTATTTTTTCAAAAAACCAGCTTTTAGCTTTGTTGATTTTTGCTATGGTCTCTTTAGTTTCTTTTGCATTTATTTCTGCCCTAATTTTTAAGATTTCTTTCCTTCTACTAACCCTGGGGTTCTTCATTTCTTCCTTCTCTAGTTGCTTTAGGTGTAGAGTTAGGTTATTTATTTGACTTTTTTCTTGTTTCTTGAGGTCGGCCTGTAATGCTATGAATCTTCCCCTTAGCACTGCTTTTACAGTGTCCCATAGGTTTTGGGTTGTTGTGTTTTCATTTTCATTCATTTCGATGCATATTTTGATTTCTTTTTTGATTTTTTCTATGATTTGTTGGTTATTCAGAACCGTGTTGTTTAGCCTCCATATGTTTGAATTTTTAATAACTTTTTTCCTGTAATTGAGATCTAATCTTACTGCACTGTGGTCAGAAAAGATGACTGGAATGATTTCAGTTTTTTTGAATTTACCAAGACTAGATTTATGGCCCAGGATGTGATCTATTCTGGAAAAGGTTCCGTGTGCACTTGAGAAAAAGGTGAAGTTGATTGTTTTGGGGTGAAACGTCCTACAGATGTCAATTAGGTCTAGCTGGTCCATTGTGTCCTTTAAAGTTTGTGTTTTCTTGTTCATTTTCTGTTTAGTTGATCTATCCATAGTTGTGAGTGGGGTATTAAAGTCTCCTACTATTATTGTGTTGCTATTAATTTCCTCTTTCATACTTGTTAGTGTTTGCCTTACATATTGCGGTGCTCCTATGTTGGGTGCATAAATATTTATAATTGTTATATCTTCTTCTTGGATTGATCCTTTGATCATTATGTAGTGTCCATCTTTGTCTCTTTTCACAGCCTTTATTTGAAAGTCTATTTTATCTGATATGAGTATTGCGACTCCTACTTTCTTTTGGTCTCCGTTTGTGTGGAATATTTTTTTCCAGCCCTTCACTTTTAGTCTGTATGTGTCCCTTGTTTTGAGGTGGGTCTCTTGTAGACAGCATATATAGGGGTCTTGCTTTTGTATCCATTCAGCCAGCCTTTGTCTTTTGGTTGGGGCATTCAACCCATTTACATTTAAGGTAATTATTGATAGGTATGGTCCCGTTGCCATTTATTTTGTTGTTTGGGGTTCACGTTTATACCCCCTTTCTGTGTTTCCTGTCTAGAGAAGATCCTTTAGTATTTGTTGAAGAGCTGGTTTGGTGGTGCTGAATTCTCTCAGCTTTTGCTTGTCTGTAAAGCTTTTGAGTTCTCCTTCATATCTGAATGAGATCCTTGCTGGGTAGAGTAATCTAGGTTGTAGGTTATTCTCTTTCATTATATAAGTATGTCCCGCCATTCCCTTCTGGCCTGAAGGGTTTCTATTGATAGATCAGCTGTTATCCTTATGGGAATCCCTTTGTGTGTTATTTGTTGTTTCTCCCTTGCTGCTTTTAATATTTGTTCTTTGTGTTTGATCTTTGTTAATTTGATTAATATGTGCCTTGGGTTTATCCTGTTTGGGACTCTCTGGGTTTCTTGGACTTGGTTGGCTATTTCCTTCCCCATTTTAGGGAAGTTTTCAGCTATTATCTCCTCGAGCAACTTCTCATGGCCTTTCTTTTTGTCTTCTTCTTCTGGGACTCCTATGATTCGAATGTTGGGGTGTTTCACATTGTCCCAGAGGTCCCTGAGGTTGTCCTCATTTCTTTTGATTCTTTTTTTCCTCTCTGCTTCATTTATTTCCACCATTTTATCTTCTACCTCACTTATCCTATCTTCTGTCTCTGTTATTCTCCTCTTGGTTCCCTCCAGAGTGTTTTTGATCTCATTTATTTCATTATTAATTTTTAATTGACTTTTTTTTAATTTCTTCTAGGTCCTTGTTAAACCTTTCTTGCATCTTCTCAATCTTTGTCTCCAGGCTATTTATTTGTAACTCCATTTTGTTTTCAAGATTTTGGATCATTTTTATTATCATTATTCTAAATTCTTTTTCAGGTAGATTCCCTATTTCCTCCTCTTTTGTTTGACTTGGTGGGCTTTTTTCATGTTCCTTTACCTGCTGGGTATTTCTCTGCCTTTTCATCTTGTTTAGATTGCTGTGTCTGGAGTGGGCTTTCTGTATTCTTGTGGTCTGTGGTTCCTTTTTATTGTGGAGGTTTCACCCAATGGGTGGGGTTGGACGATTGGTTTGTCAAGGTTTCCTGGTTAGGGAAGCTTGTGTCAGCGTTCTGGTGCATGGAATTGGATTTTTTCTCTCTGGAGTGCAATGGAGTGTCCAGTAATGAGTTTTGTGATGGGTCTTTGTGTTAGGTGTGACTTTGGACAGCCTGTATGTTGACACTCACGTCTATGTTCCTGCGTTGCTAAAGAATTTGCGTGGTATGTCTTGTACTAGAGCTTATTGGCTCTTGGGTGATGGTTGGTTTTAGTGTAGGTGTGGAGGCTTTTGGATGGTCTCTTATTCCTTAATGTTCCATGTAGTCAGGAGTTTTCTGGTTTTCTCAGGTTTCAGGCTTAAGTCTCCTGCCTCTGGATTTCAGTTTTATTCTTCCAATAGTCTCAAGACTTCTCCAACTATACAGCACTGATAATAAAACTTCTAGGTTAATGGTGAAAAGATTCTCCACCGTGAGAGACAACCAGAGAGATTCACAGAGTTACATGAAGAATAGGAGAGGGAGGAAGGAGATAGAGGTGAGCAGGAGGAGAAAAAGGGGACTCAAGAGGAGAGAGACAGATCTACGCAGTTATCTGTTCCCAAAGTGTTCTCTGTAGCCCAGACACCCACAAAGATTCACAGAATTCGATTGGGAAGAGAAGGGGAAAGGAGGAAATAGAGGTGATCTGAGGTAGAAAACAGAGAGTCAAAAGTGGGAGAGTAATCACCACACTCCTGAATAGAAATGGGAACTGAATATTGGATTCTTAAATGTCCAAAATTTATATCACATACTGAAAAACAAAGATTAAAAATCTAGTGCAGAGGTTAGACTCTTTGAAATACAATATTTAAAAACAAAAACAAAAACACACAAAAAATTTAGAAATGTATATGAAGTTTGGTTTAAAAATAGGGTTTCTCTCTCTCTCTCTTTTTTTTTTTTTTGGCAAGGTTATAGTGGAATGAAAATGAAAATTAAGGAATAGTAGAGGAGTATTAGAGGACTTTAAAAGGAAATAGAAGAGAAAAAAGAAAAAGAAAATATTTTTTCCCTAATTAAAAAAATCGTAAAAATATATGAAAATGAAAGTTGAGGAGTAATGGGGGAGTAATAGGGAATTTTAAAAGAAAATAAAAGAGAAAAAATTTAAAAAAAAAGGAAAGAAAAAAAAATTTTTTTTTAATTAAAAAAAAAAAATATATATATATATATATATCTAGGAATTTCTCTGGAGTTGTTGCGGTCAGTGTAGGTTCAGTTCAATTTCAGATAGTTCCTCTTTCCAGCTTACACTTCTCGATATCTATAGGCCCCTTCCGGTGTAGTCTGTGTTACCTTCAGGGATTTTAATCTGTTGCACCGGTCCTTTCTGAAGCGGTTCTCTTTGTTTATTTGGCTTCTGTTTGCCGTCTCTTTGATGTCTAATTTCTGCCCTGACACAGGCGGGCGGAGGTGATCGCTTATTTAGGTTTGCTAGTTCAGTTCAGTCCTGCTACGGGGAGGGCGGGGCGCTGCAGACAGATACTGCTCTGTGTGGATAGCGCTCACCGTGTTCCGGCCACACTGGGTTTGCCCCGCTCACGGGTGTCAGTGCTTTCCCCGTCTACACTGCTCAGGCTCCTGGCTGCTCTATATGGAGCGGGCCCTGCGTTGAGTGCGGTTCCAGTTTTCGGGTACTCCACAAAAGCGCGGATTCGGTTGCGCCTGCGTTTTGTGCCTTTCCCGGCCTGAGCGGCCCAGGCAGCCAGAGGATTGGGCGCAATCTCCCCGGGTACGGCGCGCTTTTTCCCTCCGCGGCCCCAGCGCGCGCCACCAGTCGGGTCTCAGGAAGTCTTTAGATAGGAACCGGGGGCCTGTTTGCAGTGTGGGAGGAGGTGGCTTCTCAGGGGCTGAGTTTGCCCTTTTCCCCTACCCCCTGCCTCCTACCTCCAGCCGGGATGGGCCGGCTCTTCTCTGGACTTTCTCGGTCCCTTTGTTTTGCGAACCGCAGGCAGTGTGTTCCGGCCGGTTAATTTTGTCCCACCGTTTAAAAAAAGTTCCCTCCGATTGCTCTCAAGGTCTTCGGGCAGGTCCTTACCCTAAGCAATGCCGCCCGCTCCTCTCCGTTCCGCCCTCGCTTGTTGCTGGCGGGTGCGGGCATCTGGGGTACTTTTCTGCTGGGAGTTGCTTTTAGGCACGTAATCTGTGGGTCTTATTTAATTTTTCCTCCCAGTTAGATTGCCGAAAACTTCCCCCAGTCCCGCCAGTGAGAGGGTTTCCTGGTGATTGGAAACTTCCTCTATTAAGACTCCCTTCCCAGGACGGGTCTCCGTCCGTAGCTCTTTTGTCTCCCTTTTTATCTTTTATATTTTGTCCTACCTCCCTTCGAAGACAATGGGCTGCTTTTCTGGGCGCCTGATGTCCTCTGCTAGCGATCAGAAGTTGTTTTGTGAAATTTGCTCAGCGTTCAAATGTTCTTTCGATGAATTTGTAGGAGAGAAAGTGGTCTCCCGTCCTATTCCTCCGCCATCTTGGCTCCTCCTCCAGACCTCAATTTTATTTAAAAAATGCAGGTAAACTTGTTAAATGTGTCAGGGTAGGCTTTTTAAAAGAATCTAAAGAAGACCAGTTATATGTATACCAGATTCACTTTGCTGTATACCTTAACTTAATATAGCATTGTAAATAAATTACACCCCAATAGTTTTTAATTCTAAAGAGAAAGATAAGTATATGAAAGGTATTAAGAAAGGGAAAAAAGTAACTGACCAAGAAAAATATATGGATGGTTGAGTGTTTCTGTAGTTCAGCTTAAATGGGATTCCCTTAATTTATAGTGGTTTAAATAACACTATAACACACTAAATCTAGGCAATTCCATGATTTTCTCCAGTAGTGGCAGATCTGTGTATTAAGAGGTTGAGAATACTTGTTAAAATCAGGTTCAGTGATTAACCAAACATCTTGGTACATCAGAGAAGAAAGTTCAATTGAGAATAATACACTGGGAAGAAAAGGACCAGAAGTCAAAGAATAGCTTCTGGAAATGAGGGTTTGAGAAAACAGGAATTTTAGGAGATGATAAATTTGAGGTTTATGATTAGAGAAGTGGAATTGACTCAAAGTTAACTGAGCTTAAAGAAAGAAGCATCTGTGAAATTAGGCCTATAGATAGGTCCTTCTTTTGGACTTTGAAATCACCACAATTAATTATAGAACACTGAATAAGGAAAAATACTGATTCAGATACCAAAACCTTTCATCAATATGAGATAGTGACTAAATGTTTTTAGATTATTGTAAAAAGGAAAAATAGAGAATGATGTATTCAGAGGTTGTGAATTTCAAATAAAAAGGAAATATTGTATGAAAGTAGAGAGTAAAAGTTTGGAAATTATGGAAATTAGCAGCAGAAATCACCCACACAAGGTCTTATGGTATGTAGGGAAAAAAGTATTTACTTTTTGTGAAAAATTTAAGGGAAAACTGTTCTTCTAATAAGGGAGGTGGAAAGCAAGTGTTAATATTGTTAAAGAATTTCTTTTTTATTTTATGAATATTTTAAAATATTAGACTAGTAATTCATTAGGTATATTTTAAAGTGTGGAACAGAGGGTGAGAAGAACAGTTGTGTATGAGAGGCGATTGGGTAGTAATATATAAAAGGGAGATTTCCACAGTGAATGTTGACTAAGATGGAAAGAGCAAGGTTGTAAAGTGTACTATAATGATCTGGTCATAGAGTCTGCAACTGTAATGTCAACTTGGTCACAGCTTCCTGGTGTCTCAGAAAGGGATTCTCACATGGAAGCCTAAGGCTTTTGGAATGAGAGTTGATGGAGTCGGGATCTAAACTAGAGCACAGTGTTTGCCTTTATGGATAATTTTGGGATGTTCCTCATTCCCCACTAAACATCTTCAAATGGCATGATTTTCCTTTTGATCCTCTTTTGAGCAAGCTCTGGCTTCCTCAGTGTTCTTAACGTGGTACCGGAGAAATAGTGTATACACTTACCTTCTGACCTAAACACAGAAGAGGACCAAGATACTCCCAATACACACATGAGTGTAAATGCAAGGGAATACTGTGTTAGCTCACTGGGTACTATTGTACTGTTGTCAAAAAGCAACTTCCAGTATAGCCCAATACTTTTCTTTTTCAATATGATATATATGTATTTTAGATTTTATCAGACTGTAATTATTATTTGACATCATGATTTCAATGTACTGATTTTCCTTCCCAATATGGTGGTTTGAAAATTTTAGTATTTTGGAATCACCAATGTTAATTACAAATATGAAATAAGGCAAAAAGATACAGCCTGTGGCAGATATTAAAGATCTCTTTTCAGGTTGACATCCTTCACGTGTAGTGGTTTGTTCACCTAAAAGCCACTCAACCATAAACCATTATCATCTTTTCCTCATTTGTGTATTATTAATAAGTGTACCATGAAAAATGTTGCAGGCAGCTTAATTAGCACTATGCAGTCTCTTTGTATGTGTTAGTTGCTCAGTCGTGTCTGACTCTTTGTGACCCCATGGACCATAGCTACCAGGGTCCTCTGTCCATGGGAATTCTCAAGGCAAGAATGCTGGAGTGGGTTGCCATGCTCTCCTCTAGGGGATCTTCCCAACAGAGGGAAGAAACTAGGTCTCCCACATTGCAGGCAGATTCTTTACCACCTGAACCTCCAGGGAAACCCAAGAATACTGGAGTGGGTAGCCTATCCCTTCTCTAGGGGAACTTCCGGACCCAGGAATTGAACCAGAGTCTCCTGCATTGCAGGTGGATTCTTTACCAGCTGAGCTACCCAGGAAGCCCTACAGTCTCTCTAATTGACTTCAAAAATCCCATAAATCAGCACTTCCTAGAATTTATGTGGTGTGGTGAAAGTATTTTGCTAAACCCATCCTCTGAAGGCTTTTGCTCTTGTTTTCCTATTCCCCCAGTTCTGCTTGGTACTTCTCAAAACTCTAAATCTTTGGTCAGTTAGTTTTCTGAGACAAGTTTGTTTTTTGTTGTTTTGATGGCACTGTGCACCACGCAGGATCTTGGTTTCCCAACCAGGGAACCTGCGCCCCCTGCAGTGGGAGTGTGGAGTCTTAATCGCTGAACCACTAGGGAAGCCCTCTGAGACAAGTAGTTTAACTAAAGATTTTAATACAGAGTTTCTAGAATCATCTCTGACTGCAGAGAGGAGAGCTCTCCAGTGGAAGATCTTGGATAATAGTAGAAGCTAGAGCTCCAACTTATAAATAGCCTAAGACAATAATATCTTTCTGTCCCTCAAGGCTCAATTATTTATTCAACAGCAGACTCACCACTGTCCTATTTATATTGAAGTCACTTTTGTTGAATATTTTATGTACCAGGCCCTGGCAAATATTGGAAATCCACAGGTGAATACAGTTTAGTTTTTTATCCTTAAGTAGCTCATAGTCTAATGACAGAAATAGATATTTAAATAGACACTTCATGGTAACGAGTGTAAATAATATGAGAATATATAAGACTTGAAACATGTGCCAGCTGGAACCTAAGTATAAAAAATTATTTCATAGTGTTCTCAAGTTAGTACCATTTATATAGAGTTTTGTCTGAAACTTTTCTCATTACATGGAACATTCTGTTTTGAGGCAAACAATTCAAGGCGGCATTTCATCAGACCGGTCTTGGCCCACTGACATCGAACAGCTACCCACACCTATGTTCATCAACCAGCTCTCTTATGTACACTTTTTTTGTTGTTGTCTACTTGGGGTCAGTATAATACAGTCAGAGCATCCCTGGGCATAACTCAGAATACTTATTAGCAATCCATTTCAGTTTCTATTTCACATGAACCCGGCGTCTGTTTCTCCACACATATTGTTCAGCACCAAGTTAAAGAAAATAAATTCATTGCTTTGTGGATGAGAAAGCAGGCCTAAGCTTGTTGACATCTGTGGCTTCTTTCCAAGTGCTTACTTTCAAAAGCCAGATCTCCATTCTTTTGTTGAGCTGAAAAATCAAAAACAACAACAACAAAAAAGCTATAGGAAATTTTCTTTGTGGAGGAAGAAACCATGTGTGAAGAATTTTTATCCACCCTGCACTGTGCATGTTCCTAAGTCTAAGTATTGAGAGTGCTGCCTCATGATTGAATCTGCATACCAGTGATTAAGGCCGTAAATTACACAAAGAAAATGAGCATACTGCTAAAATAATTGCTCCAACGTTAATTCTACCCTGTTACATCTTGCTAGGAATTCTTTGCCATTTATGTAGTCCCATCATGTTTATTGCAATTTTCAAGCCTGGTCTAATAAGATTCCCCCCCCCCCCCCCACTAAATCCTACTCCTTTCTTGTCTTTAAGTATCATAAGGACTGGATAATGAAAACTTTAAAATTACTCTGCAATTCTTGCTTACAAGGTGGTCGAAACTACCCAATTTTATTAGTACATTAAAAAAGCCATATGAAAGAATTAAATTTATATGTTTTTATGCTAGCAGCCCTATTACAATATTCCTTTCAGTTTCTATGAGAGGCCTTTCATCCTTAGAACTACAAAATTAAGAGACATTCTGCAATGAAATAAGGTCCTTTCATGTTTTAAGTATCAGAGTGATTTACGACTCCCCATTGACATGAAGGTGCTCAAATTATTGTCCCCCCCCATCTTTCTTTTCAAGTTCAAGATGAACTAAGTGAATTTGCCTTTGGTGTTTTATAATGTCAATGAATTTTTAAAAGCTTTTGAACAAATAATATTGCCTAGGCAGCCACCTGGGACAACATCATCACTTGATTTGTGTTTCTACTCAACTGAAACCGTCTCACTGATTCAGACAGGGCTCTGTAAAATGGGTGCCTCGGTACTTCAGCCACTGTCAACACCATTCCTAGGAAACATGCCCATCTGGGCTTTCCCTGAGCATCAGTTCTCTTATCCTTTCTTGTGAAGAAGAATTACAACTAACAGGTAGCCTTACCACTACAAGTGTGATTTGGCCCCTCCTTCAAGTGAAGTCTCTACCTTCTCAAGTAAATCTCTTACTAAGGCTCCTTTGTATACATGAAATTTTCACAAGAACTTTGCTAAGCCTCATCCTTTTACACTAGCATGGCTGCCCACCACTCATGTACCATTCAAATTAGAAACTCTCACTCTCCTTTCCTCAGACTTCAATGGATTTACACTTAAACAAACTACTATTTTCCGGGCTTTCTTGGTGGCTCAGCTGGGAAAGAATCTGCCTGCAATGAGGGAGACCTGGGTTTGACCCCTGGGTTGGGAAGATCCCATGGAGAAGGGAAGAGCTACCCACCACTCCAGTATTCTGGCCTGGAGAATTCCATGAACTATATGGTCCATCAGGTCGCAGAGTCAGACAAGACTGAGTGACTTTCACTTTCATGAACAACTTTAGTTGCTCTTTGATGTTAAAGTGCCTTTGATGTCAAAAAGTTGAAGCTTGCACATGAAGTAAGACTCTCAATGCTTGAGACTTAATTCATTGAACAGGGACAGAGCATGACTAGAATGAAAATAATCGTTCATTTCAGTTCTGCGGTATTATTAGCTGTCACAAACAAAGCAGGCTTGGACTCATATCTCTCATGAATGACAGGCCTTAAAATAAACACATGCTACTTCATGAAAAGTGTTGTCAAATCTTGGGGATCATTTTTTTTTTTTTCTAAGAGTGATATTATTTAGAAAAACTAGAACAGTGCTTTCTTGAAAGGCTTAGCTATTTATAGGCATGTCATCTTAAAAGTTTCTTTTCATAATGATGACTATAATAAGCATCTCTGAAGAGGTACAAGCCTCTATAAACAATTATGCTCAAAGCAGTTTTTGAAAGTTAAATGTAATTTACTCACCCAACTCAAGTGTTACCATTCTGATTTTTCCTAACATCAGTCAGTCAGTCAATTCAGTCACTCAGTCATGTCCGACTCTTTGCGACCCCATGTATCTCAGCATGCCAGGCCTCCCTGTCCATCACCAACTCCCGGAGTTTGCTCAAACTCATGCCCATTGAGATGGTGATGCCATCCAGCCATCTCATCCTCTGTCGTCCCCTTCTCCTCCTGCCCCCAATCCCTCCCAGCATCAGGGTCTTTTCCAACGAGTCAACTCTTCGCGTCAGGTGGCCAAAGTATTGGAGTTTCAGCTTCAGCATCAGTCCTTCCAATGAACACCCAGGACTAATCTCCTTTAGGATGGACTGGTTGGATCTCCTTGCAGTCCAAGGGACTCTCAAGAGTCTTCTCCAACACCACAGTTCAAAGGCATCAATTCTTCGGTGCTCAGCTTTCTTCACAGTCCAACTCTCACATCCATACCTGACCACTGGAGAAACCATAGCCTTGACCATATGGACCTTTCTTGGCAAAGTAATGTCTCTGCTTTTTAGTATGCTATCTAGGTTGGTTATAACTTTCCTTCCAAGCAGTAAGCGTTTTTTAATTTCATGGCTGCAGTCACCATCTGCAGTGATTTTGGAGCCCCCCAAAATAAAGTCTGACACTGTTTCCACTGTCTCCCCATCTATTTCCCATGAGGTAATGGGACCAGATGCCATGATCTTAGTTTTCTGAATGTTAAGATTTAAGCCAACTCTTTCACTCTTCTCTTTCACTTTCATCAAGAGGCTTTGCAGTTCCTCTTCACTCTCTGTCATAAGGATGGTGTCATCTGCATATCCGAGGTTATTAACATTTCTCCTGGCAATCTTGATTCTAGCTTGTGTTTCTTCCAGCCCAGCATTTCTCATGATGTACTCTGCACATAAGTTAAATAAGCAGGGTGACAATATACAGCCTTGACGTACTCCTTTTCCTGTTTGGAACCAGTCTGTTGTCCCATGTCCATTTCTAACTGTTGCTTCCTGACCTGCATACAGGCTTCTCAAGAGGCAGGTCAGGTGGTCTGGTATCCCCATCTCTTTCAGAATTTTCCACAATTTATTGTGATCCACACAGTCGAAGGCTTTGGTGTAGTCATAAAGCAGAAATAGATGTTTTTCTGGAACTCTCTTGCTTTTTTGATGATCCAGTGGATGTTGGCAATTTGATCTCTGGTTCCTCTGCCTTTTCTAAAACCAGCTTGACCATCTGGAAGTTCTCAGTTCACATATTGCTGAAGCCTGGCTTGGAGAATTTTGAGCATTACTTCACTAGCGTGTGAGATGAGTGCAATTGTGCAGTAGTTTGAGCATTCTTTGGGATTGCCTTTCTTAGGGATTGGAACAAAAACTGACCTTTTCCAATCCTGTGGTCACTGCTGAGTTTTCCAAATTTGCTGTCATATTGAGTGCAGCACTTTCACAGCATCATCTTTCAGGATTTGAAATAGCTCAACTGGAATTCCATCACATCCACTAGCTTTGTTCGTAGTGATGCTTTCTAAGGCCCACTTGACTTCACATTCCAGGATGTCTGGCTCTACGTGAGTGATCACACCATTGTGATTATCTGGGTCATGAAGATCCTTTTTGTACAATTCTTCTGTGTATTCTTGCCACCTCTTCTTAATATCTTCTGCTTCTGTTAGGTCCATACCATTTCTGTCCTTTATTGAGCCCATTTTTGCATGAAATGTTCTCTTGGTATCTCTAATTTTCTTGAAGAGATCTCTAGTCTTTCCCATTTTATTGTTTTCCTCTATTTCTTCGCATTGATTGCTGAGGAAGCCTTCTTATCTCTCCTTGCTATTCTTTGGAACTCTGCATTCAAATGGGAATATCTTTCCTTTTCTCCTGTGCTTTTCACTTCTCTTCATTTCACAGCTATTTGTAAGACCTCCTGAGATAATTAGGCACAATTTTTCTTGCGCAGCAATAGTATATTTGTTTTTTAGCCTTCATTAAATTCTTTTAGACCTGAGTTCAATCCCTCGGTTGGGAAGATCCCCTGGGGAAGGGTATGGCAACACACTCCAGTATTCCTGCCTGGGAAAACCCAGGGACAGAAGAGCATGGGGGGCTATAGTCCAAAGGGTCACAAAGAGTTAGACACTACTGAATAACTAACACAACACAACAACAAAAAACTCTTTTATCATGCTCAATTTTTAATGCCAATAATCACTGTCTAATTAGAGTCTGAAAGAAATTAGATTTGCAATCTGCATATTTGAAATAAATGAATTGTATTTTATTATAAATAGTCTATTAAATTGTTTTATATGCCTTTAGGTAGTTACATACTAATTTGTCGAAACTTTAGAATGCTCTGACAGTACTTTTTAAATGTAATATGGCTATAAGTATAAATAGAATGGTTTGTTAATCTATTTTCAACTATATCTTATTGGACATGCCAATAAGATATTGATATTTTACAATATCATTTGCACAAATAAGCATTTTCACAAATATTTTCAAAAATAAACATTTCTTCCTGAATCCAAATAAGTGCTAAACACACTTAGGCTGAAATCTAAATTGTCATGATTGAATTCCTAAATTATAGTCTTTAAGAACTGCACTGAACAGAAAAGTATTTCAATTAACAAAAGGTCATGACATTATTAGGGGGAAAAATAATTTTCCTCTACCCTTTTAGGTTCTTCCGGTTGGTCTAAGAATTAAATTGACATGAGGTAGATTTAACAGAAGAAAATCAAACAAGGTTTAATAACATGTATACTTGGAAGAGATCCAGGAAAGCTGAGTAACTTATCCAAGTGGCTGAAAATCTCACTTAAATATCATCTTTAGCTAAAGACAAAAGAGGATGTTGAGGGAAGGGGTTTGGGACTTCAAACAAGAGGAAGACAGTGAACATGGAGTTAAACAAATATTTGGTAAATATGTTTCTGGGCCATACCGAGACAATGGGACACTGAGTGAACTTTGATCTCTAGGGAACCTTGTTTCTGCTCCCCACCACACTTAGCTCAAATTCTTTGCAGATAACTCTGGTGATAGCTCTATTTCAGGAACATGCCCTCTAGCTAAAATTTTTCAGAGACAATTAGGGAGAAGGTCAAACTTCATTTGTGAGTTTTTTGGGCCTTGATTATTTTTAACTCCAAATAATCCACACATTTGGGGGTAGCAAATTTTGTTGCCCTACACTGTACCCCTGAATATGTATACTCTTATATACCTTAGATTTAAAAATTGTTTCCTACTACTAAAGGTAGCAGGGGCTTACCTAGTGGCTCAGTGGTAAAAGAATCTGCCTGCCAATGCAGGGCACTCAGGAGACACTGACTTGATCCCTGGATGGGCAAGATCCCCTAGAGGAGGAAATGGCAACCCTCTCCAGTATTCTTGCTTGGAAAATTTCATGGACAGAGGGGCCTGTTCATGGGGTGTCAAGGAGTCAGACACCACTGGGCAACTGAGCATTCATGCATGCAATAGCCCAGATGGTGAAATTTCAGTATTCCCCCCAAACTGGCCCTGATCCTTATATTTACTTTTTCTTCTTATTTTTAGCACACTGAGTCTGCTGATGGCATTTTCATTCAGGCTGACAGTGTTAATATTTTCTGAGATTATATAGGTGTTTTATGGAGTTCTTTATTGCAAGGGCAGCCAGTTAACAAGCTGAACTGGGTTACATGTTGCTACCAGTTAGAAGCAGGAGGTGTTTGCTCCAAATTTGTTTTCTTCCCTGTGTTAGAGAACATATGTGTGCTTGTAAAAATATCATTAATCCTTGAAAACATTTATTCAGTTGGACAATGTTTCTTTCCCTGTTACATGTGCAATTTATGGCTTTCTAAAACAGAAATCAAGATGTTCCCCAAGTAAATGTTAATAGAGATACATCACATTTAAGGAATGAAAACAAAAATAAAAACAAACAAAACCTAACAAAACAAAAAGCAAACCTACTCAACTGAGTCATATATGTAAAATTCAATCTAGAAATGAATACCTATAAAATTAAATGAGAATTCTAAATACACAAGGTATTAAGACAAGGTGGCCAGAATATACAGAAGAAATATTGAAAAAAAGATCTTAATGACCCAGATAACAAGGATGGTGTGATCACACACCTAGAGCCAGGCATCCTGGAATGTGAAGTCAAGTGGGCCTTAGAAAGTATTACTACAAACAAAGCTAGTGGAGGTGATAGAATTCCAGCTGAGTTATTTCAGATCCCAAAGGTGATGCTGTTGAAGTGTTACACTCAATATGCCAGCAAATTTGGAAACTTCAGCCATGGCCACAGGACTGGAAAAGCTTAGTTTTCATTCCAATCCCAAAGAAGGGAAATGCCAAAGAATGTTCAAACTACCTCACAATTGCACTCATCTCACATGCTGGCAAAATAATGTTCCAAATCCTTCAAGTTAGGCTTCAACAGTATGTAAACTGAGAATTTCTAGGTGTACAACCTGCGTTTAGAAAAGGCAGAGGAACCAGACATCAAATTGCCAACATCTGCTGGATCATAGACAATCAAGGGAATTCCATAAAAACATCTACTTCTGCTTCATTGATTATGCTAAAGTCTGTGTGGGTCACAACAAACTGTGAAAAATTCTTAAAGAGATGGGAATACCAGAACAGCTTATTTGCCTCTTGAGAAACCTGTAGGCAGATCAAGAAGCAACAGTTAGAACAGGACATGGAACAACAGACTGGTTCCAAATTGGGAAAGGATTATGTCAAGGATGTATATTGTCACCCTGCTTATTTAACGTATATGCAGAGTACATCATGTGAAATGCCAGGGTGGATGAATCTCAAGCTGGAAACAAGGTTTCCAGGAGAAATATCAATAACCTCAGATATGCAGATGACACCACCCTTATAGCAGAAAGCTAAGAGGAACTAAAGAGCCTCTTGATGAAGCTGAAAGAGGAGAATGAAAAAGCTGGTTTAAAAATCAACATTAAAAAAACGAAGATCATGGCATCTGGTCCCATCACTTCATGGCAAATAGATGGGGAAACAAAGGAGAAAGTGACTTTATTTTCTTCAGTTCCAAAATCACTGTGGACAGTGACTGCAGCCATGAAATTAAAAGACGCCTGCTCCTTGGAAGAAAAGCTATGACAAACCTAGACAGCATATTAAAAAACAGAGACATCACTTTTCTGACAAAGGCCTATCTAGTGAAACTGGTTTTTCCAGTAGTCATGTACAGATGTGAGTTGAATTATGAAGAATGCTGAGTGCCAAAGAATTGATGCTTTTTAATTGTGATGCTGGAGAAGACTCTTGAGATTCCCTTGGACAGCAAGGAGATCAAACTAAATCCTAAGGGAAATCAACCCTGAATATTCATTGGAAGGACTGATGCTGAAGCTGAAGCTCCAATACTTTGGCTACCTGATGCGAAGAACTGACTCATTGGAAAAGACTCTGATGCTGGGAAAGACTGAAGGAAGGAGGGGAAGGGGCCACACAGGATGAGATTGTTGGATGGCATCATGGACTCAACAAACATGAGTTTGAGCAAACTATGTATTCTCCTGGAATAATTTAATATTTTTATAAGATGTATGCTGATATGATTGCAGGGATTCAGTTATGATTTTTATATAAGGTCTATATCAACCATTCAGATAGTGATTCTTTCATCTGCATAAAAGATATATGTTTTATTGTACTGATACATTTTAAATCATCTAATCACTTTCCTCTTTATTTACCATTAATTCTATTTCTAGTTTTTTAAATTGTAATGTTTCAATAAATAACTTTGAACATGTATTTCAATATATTCTTGTGAATCAATCCACAATTACATAAATAGATGTTATATACTGGAACAGAGAGGACATGCATTATACATTTTGCTCAGTTCAGTTCAGTTCAGTCACTCAGTCGTGTCCGACTCTTTGTGACCCCATGAATCGCAGCCGAATTCCCCTCAGAACACTTGCATTCTTTTACATCACCACAAAAACTTCTGAGGACACTTATTTCCTTCTTCTCTCACCAACACTAGATATTATCTAACTTGTCTATCGGATGGAAAAACATAGAATCTCATGTTTTATTTTTATATCTTTTTATATGAGCAATGTTGAAAATTCCCTTATAAACCTGTAGGCTTTTTGAAAGCTTCTCTTGTTAATCTTTTCCATTTTAATTGCCATATTTCACATATTATTTTATTGTGGTTTTGTATATTTATTATTTGAGAAGTCAGTTATTTGCTATTTGCTATTTTGATTGCTACAGTCACTATATATGCTTCCCATGTGAGTTCACAACTCTATTTTTTTAACTTCAGATATTTTTTTCTATATATAACTTTTAACTTTGTAGGTATCAAGATTATCAACTTTAAAAAAAACTATATCCAGTTTTATTTTACTTGGAAAAGTCACCTTACTCTAATATCATATTAATTAACCGAAGTATTTTTCCAGCTTAAAGTATTTTCATTAGCAACATTTAATTATTTGATAAATACACTTCATATTTTGATATCAGTAGTGAGATGAAGCATTTTAGCTACAATTTAAGTAGGTGCTCTATAACCATATGTGACTACTGTATTATAGAATTTTTCCATCATCACAAAATTCTTATTGGACAGTGGAGGTATAGAGTCCTTTACCTTCATATTCAGATTTTTTTTTCTGGGTGGTCCCTTAGATTTCTTTAATAGATAAACAAACAACACTGGGATAACAGAAAAACATATATGTGCATATCTGATATAGTCCAGAGCTGAATGGCATATTGTGGCCTAGAAAAACTAAAGCAATTTTACTGCCTAAACCACTGAACTTTGTTACTGCTATGGACATATAATGGTAGTGTGCTGGATAGAACCAAAGAAACTCTTAGGGATCAGCTAGTTCAAACATCTTATTTTCTGTAGATGTGGAGACAAAAGCCTTCAGGGAAAAAGTAGATTTCCTATGTAGTTACTTTGTAAGATAATGAAGAGAAGAATTCAGGTCCCCTAACTCTCAGTTTAATCCAGCACCACATATTTATTATTAACCTATATCTGTGTGGAAAGAGAAATTATTTGGTACACTCAAAGAATAATCATATATAACCACAGAGATAAAAAAACAACATTAGCTACCTGAGTCAATGTTTAATTATATTTGTATCCTGTCTACTTCCCTGTGATTTACATAGTGCAGATCTCAGTACCTTTATTCCATAGAAGAGGAAGTGGAGGTTTATATCAGACACTGAACAGCAAAGGCCTTAAAATTCCTCATCATATATATTTACTCTCCAGCCTCTTCCTTTTCCTGTGGCAGTAGGTGTTCATGTTCTCTTTATTCTACATAGTTTTCAGACCTTGTCCCCATTTCCTTCTTTCTAAACATTCCTATACCAAAGGCTAGCCCCTTTGGTGGGGGGTGGCAGAATAATACAGATACTCCTTGTTTCTGCATCCACAACTTTCAAGGTGATCACCAACAGAAGTTCTGTTGTGAACTGACCCATCCCCCACCCGAAGTCATCAGCAGCTCATGGATCTTTTATTAGTAGTCATCTAAAAAGTTTGTAGTAGTCAGCGTTTACTCTACTGTACAACATCACTACCAGTTTACAATGAAAGTAAACAAATTCTCAGGTCATATTTGCCACAAACATCAGCAGTTCAGTTCAGTCGCTCAGCTGTGTCTGACTCTTTGTGACCTCATGGACTGCAGCAAGCCAGGCTTCCTTGCCCATCACCAACTTCTAGAGCTTGTTCAAACTCGTTTCCATCGAGACAGGGAGGAAGGATAGATTGGGAGTTTGGGATTGACACGTATCAGTTCAGTTCAGTCACTCAGTCATGTCAGACTCTTTGTGATCCCATGGACTGCAGCACGCCAGGCCACCCTGTCCATCACCAACTCCCAGAGCTTGCTCAAATCACGTTCATTGAGTTGATGCCATCCAACTGTCTCATCCTCTGTCATCCCCTTCTCCTCCTGCCTTCAATCTTTCCAAGCATCAGGGTCTTTTCCAATGAGTCAGTTTGTTGCATCAGGTGGCCAAAGTATTGGAGTTTCAGCTTCAGCATCAGTCCTTCCAATGAATATACAGGACTGAATTCCTTTAGGATTGACTGGTTTGATCTCCTTGCAGTCCTTCATTCTATATGGTAGTGTAGAAGAACACGCACTCATTTTCTCCTGTGAGAACTGCAAAATTACAACTCACTGCTGAACAACCATCGACAGGAGAATGTTGGATCCCACCAAAAAAAGATACCCCATGTCCATGGGGAAAGAAGAAGCCCGAGCAAGTGGTAGGAGGGGCAAAATCGCATTTAGAAACAAACCCCATACCTACCAGAGATGATCAGAGGGCTCAACCCAAACCTTGTGTGCCCCAGGAGACCTGACAGAGACTGAACCGCATCTGCCTTTGAGTGTTTGTCTCCTGAGGAGGTACGGGTCAGCAGTGGACTGCTGCAGGGGCAGGAGCTCTGGGTGCAGCAGACCTGAGTGTGGCATAAGCCCTCTTGGAGAAGGTCATCATTAACCCCACCATAGAGCTGCCAGAACTTACACAGGACTGGGGAAACAGACTCTGGGAGGGCACAGACAAAACCTCGTGCACACTAGGACCCAGGAGAAAGGAGCAGTGACCCTACAAGAGACTGACCCAGACTTACCTGTGAGTGTCCTGGAGTATCTGTCGGAGGCGTGGGTCAGTGGTGGCAGAGTCTGCCTGGGACATTTTGAAGGAGGTTGTAACTATCATCATTACCTCCACCATAGTTTGGTCTCAGGTCAACAACAGAGAGGGAACACAGTCCAGTCCATCAAAAGAAAATCAGATTAAAAATTTGCTGAGCATATAAAGAAAGCTGAGCACTGAAGAACTGATGTTTCTGAACTGTGGTGTTGGAGAAAACTCTTGAGAATGCCTTGGACTGCAAGGAGATCCAACCAGTCAATCCTAAAGGAAATCAGTCCTGAATATTCATTGGAAAGACTGATGTTGAAGCTGAAATTCCAATATTTTGGCCACCTGATGTGAAGAACTGACTTATTAGAAAAGATCTGAAGCTGAGAAAGATTGAAGGCAGTAGGAAAAGGGGACGACAGAGGATGAGATGGTTGGATGGCATCACCGACTCAATGGACATGAGTTTGAGTAAACTTGGTACTGGTGATGGACAGGGAGGCCTGGCGTGCTGCAGCCCATGAGGTCACAAAGAGTTGGACATGACTGAGTGACTGAATTGAACTGATCATGACCCCACCCTCATTTCCCCCACAGTCAGTCTCTCCCATCAAGAAGCTTCCATAAGCCTCTTATCCTTATCCTTACCAGAGGGCAGACAGGATGAAAAACACATTCACAGAAAACTAATCAAACTGATCACATGGACCACAGACTATCTAACTCAATTGACATGCATACACTGCTATAATTAGATAACCAACAAGGACCTACTCTATAGCACAGATAACTCTGCTTTATACTCTGTGATAAATGAAATGGGAAAATAATTTGAAAAAGAATAGAAAGAAAGAAAGAAATATACTAGTTTTATTCAGTGTATCATGCAAAATGCCAGGCTGGTGAAGCACAAGCTGGAATCAAGATTGCCAGAGAAATGGCAATAACCTCAGATATGCGGACGACACCACCCTTATGGCAGAAAGTGAAAAGGACTAAAGAGCCTCTTGATGAAAGTGAAAGAAGAGAATGAAAAAGTTGGCTTAAAACTCAACATTCAGAAAACTAAGATCATGGCACTGGTCCCATCACTTCATGGCAAATAGATGGGGAAATAATGGAAACAGTGAGAGATTTTAAATTTTTTTTTTGCTCCAAAATCACTGCAGATGGTGACTACAGACATGAAAGTAAAAGATGCTTGCTCCTTGGAAGAAAAGCTATGACCAACTTAGACAGCATATGAAAAAGCAGAGATGTTACTTTGCCAAAAAATGTCCATCTAGACAAAGCTAGATGGACATTTTCCAGTAGTCATGTATGGATGTGAGAGTTGAACTATAAAGAAAGCTGAGCACTGAAGAATTGATGCTTTTGAACTGTGGTGTTGGAGAAGACTCTTGAGAGTCCCTTGGACTGCAAGGAGATCCAACCATTCCATCCTAAAGGAAACCAGTCCTGAATATTATTGGAAGGACTGATAATGAAGTTGAAACTCCAATACTTTGGCCACCTGATATGAAGAACTGACTCATTAGAAAAGATCTGAAGCTGGGAAAGATTGAAGGCAGTAGGAAAAGGGGATGACAGAGGATGAGATGGTTGGATGACATCACCAACTCTGTGGACATGCATTTGAACAAGCTTCAGGAGTTGGTGATGGACAGGGAGGCCTGGCGTGCTGCAGTCCATGGGGTTTCAAAGAGTCAGATATGACTGAGGAACTGAACTGAACTGATTCAGTGGAGAAAAGATATTAGCCAAATCTATGCTTGGTAGAAAGGAAATACAGTCAGAAAGTGGCAACTCGGGAGCAGTTCCCATGCCATATTTAGAGAATTTTCCTAAAGGACTCATGTTTGATAGAGTCAAGATAATCTAAAGAATAAATTATTTCCCCTCTATTACATTCACTTGGAGGAAGCAGGAATAAAATGAAACATATTAGTTATTTGTAGACTGAGCATATTTATAAAGTTGCAAAGATTTTAAAGATAACCTATTTCAGATCCTTCATTTAACAGAGAAAATTCTAAGTCCTGAACAAGAATATAATCTTCCAACCGGAGTTTAGTGGAAGAAGTAGAAATCGGATCTCTGAACTTCCTGCCTACTGCAAATTCTACAGTAAAAAACACCAATATTTATATTTTTCTGGCATCAAATTATAAAGGGGACTAAGCTGACTAAATAGAAAGTGGAGGAAAGTCTATGAGGAGGTAATGCTGGAATTTCCAGCTCAGAGAATAAAGAAATGGGAGAATTATATGGTTAGAGGCAAGGTAAGTCTACAATCCTGAAAGGAGACTGACATTTGAGTCAAGATGCCCTCTAAGCAGAAGGAGATGTGGAAATGCCCTAAAGAGAAAGGGGAAGTCCAATGAGGAAATGGCAAATGAAGTTTTATGTGCTAAAGCCTCAAGGGCAGAAGGACCCACAAGAAAAACGAATTGAGTTAACAGCTAAATTATTTACCTGCCCAATATTTTTATCAGTAATTCATTTATTTACTAGTATGTTAGATAATAAATAATGACTATGATAATATTGACTTACACATGTTAAAACAAAAAGGATGGTAACTTTTTGGGCCTTCCCTGGTGGTCCAGTGCAGGGGGCCTAGGTTCAATCCCCAGTCAAGGAACTACATACCACATGGTGCACGCTAAGTGTTCTCATGCCACAGCTGTTCTCACGTGCCGCAGCTAAAGTTCCCAGATACCATAAGGAAGATCAAAGATGCCTTATGCCTCAACTAAGACCCAGTACAGCCAAATAATTAAACTTAAAACATTTTTAAAAGATGCCATCTCCTAAATAGTAACTAATCAGCTTATAGGAAACCTTATATTTAATATCTAACAACATAATGATTTCATTTCATAGGTTATATAATTATGTAAATTTTGCCTGAAAAGGCAAGTATGTTATTATGGCAATTGTTCTAAAATTACAATAATTTACTGCTGCTATAGCATTAAACTTGGGTCTACATTTTTGAAAATTGCAAACCCTGTGGCTGGTACTTTAAAGTTTATTTTAGAGTTTGTGAAAATATACTTTTGTGACGATTACTTATTCTTGGCTCTAATAAAGTATAATGCTTTAAAAGTCATGGACAGGCAACAAAATAATTACCACTGATACTTTAAAATTAAGTGTTTTCTTTAGAGCAAGTAACAAAATAATCACTGATAATTAAAAAACAAGGCATTTAGTTTAGACAATTATTCCCTCTCATTATTTTATTCCAGGAATGAATTCAAGAATTCAAAAGTAATTCAGTCAATTAAAAAAAAAGTAAAATAATTCTATCTTAGGATTTCAGTACTATAAGATTTAAAAATAAAATTTAATATAAATTGTGATAGGCACAGTACTGCTCTGTCGTCTTTGTGCTGTGCTAAGTCGCTTCAGTCGTGTCTGACTCATTGCAATACTATGGACTGTAGCCCACCAGGTTCCTCTGACCAAGGGATTCTCCAAGCAAGAATACTGTTGGCTTTACTTGTGTGATATTTTTAGAAAAATGTTCAGAGAATAAGCAGAAGTCTATAATCTTAAGAAAAAGACCCATCTTTTACTCTACTGAAATGGTGAGCTAAATCACGTCTAGAGAAAAGAGACTCACCCAAACCAAGTGTTTTAGAGTTCTGGCAAGAATTCTTATGACCTTAGGCAAATAAAATAATGATCGACCTTAATTTAAGAATGTTTTAAAATCTTAGTGTAGAATGTTGTAATCTAGTTAAGTAACATTTGCCACAATAAATTATATGGTTGTTTTATTACATGTGTGGTTTCCCTGAGGTGGAATAAGGCAAACCATCAAAAATATAATATGAACAATGCCTAAACCAGAGTAACAACAGTGAAAAGACATATGTGTCCCCATAAGGGAAATGTCATTGTTCGACATTTGTACATATCTTGTGTTGCCTCTCAATTGAAAAAATAATTTGAAACTGATAATTAGTAAGGATAATAAAATTTTACTTTGAGGAGTCCTGGGAGAGACGGGAGGGGGAGGAATACAAAGAACAGTTCAGAGGGAAAATGGAGAGATCATGTAGTTTAGAATCTACTGGATCTCTAAAACTTTTCAAAATGTCTAAAACTTCTACAAGCAATGTAGACTTAATGTTTCATTGCATATTAAATGACTGGATCCTAAGAGGAAGATTTAAATTATTGACCCATAACAAATAAGTTCAAAACTCACAAACAAAAAGAAGGAAGAAAAAAGTTCCTAATCCCTTTAGAGATGTCATTTCATTTACTTGGGAAGTCAACACTGTGTAGATAATATTTTTTTTCTCATTTTATTTATAAATATATATATATATATAAGTACATATATAATTTGTAGATATTGAAGTAAAAAGTATAGTATAGTTGAGTATAGTTGACTTACAATGTTCCAGGGGTACAGCAAGATGATTCAATTATACATATACACATACATTGATTTTGAAATTATTTTCCAATATAGCTTACTATAAGATATTGCTATCGTTCCCTGTGCTATACAATAATGTATGGATGTGAGAGTTGGACCATAAAGAAAGCTGAACACTGAAGAATTGATGGTTTTGAACTGTGGTGTTGGAGAAGACTCTTGAGAATCCCTTGGACTGCAAGGAGATCCAACCAGTCCATCCTAAAGGAGATCAGTCCTGGGTGTTCATTGGAAGGACTGATGCTGAAGCTGAAGCTCCAATGCTTTGGCCACTTGATGCAAGCAGCTACCTCATTAGAATAGGCCCTGATGCTGGGAAAGATAGGCAGGAGGAGAAGGGGACGACAGGATGAGATGGTTGGATGGTGTCACCAACTTGATGGACATGAGTTTAAGCAAGCTCCAGGAGTTGGTGATGGATAGGGAAGCTTGGCGTCCATGGGGTCGTAAAGAGTTGCTCAGACATGACTGAGCAACTGAACTGCCTTCTTTCATAAGAAGTATTACGTAGGTTAATGATGATCACATTGAAATTTTCAGTAAGATTTGTGGAAATGGAAGAATCATGTTCTCTGTGGTGCAGGGACATGTGTAAGACTGAATCCTCAGTAGCCAATAAACCTCATTTGTATGCCTTCACTATGATTACTTTGTTATGATTTCAATTTGCTATCATATTATACATGAAGTAACATTATGGATATGTAAAAGAGAAGGATAACTACAAGCTTCAAAATTTTGATTACCAATGATGGATTGGGAGTTTCTACTCTTTCCTTAATTTTTCTAAAAAAATTATTATTGAAGTATAGTTGAATTGCAATGTTGTTTTAATTACTGCTCTATAGCAAAGTGACTCAGTTATTCTTTTTCATATTCTTTTCCATTATGGTTTATCACAGGTTATTGAATATAGTTCCCTGTGCTATACAGTAGGACCTTGTTGTTTATCCATTCTATATATACCAGTTTGCATCTGCTAATCCTATGATGTTGAGTCATATGAGCTGTTTATACATATTGGATATTAATTCCCTCCTGTCAAATCATTTGCAAATATTTTCTTGCATTCAGTAGTTTGTCTTTTTGTTTTGTCAATGGTTTTCTTTGCTGTGCAAAAACTTCTAAGTGTAATTAGGTCCCACTTGTTTATTTTGCTTTTATTTCCTTTGCTTTACAAGACAGAAAAAAAATTGCTACAATTTATAACATAAATTGTTCTGTTCTGTTTATGTTTTCCTCTAGACGTTTTATGGCTTCCACTCTTACATTTAGGTCTTTAATGCATTTTCAGTTTATTTTTGTATATGGTGTTAGATAATGTTCTAATTTCATTCTTTGACATATAGCTGTCCTGTTTTTCCCAGCATCACTTACTGAGAGACTGTCTTTTCTCTTTTGTATATTCTTGCCTCCTTGGTCACAGATTAATTGACCATAAGTCTGTGGGTTTATTGCTGG
Source organism: Odocoileus virginianus (assembly GCF_023699985.2). Taxonomy (NCBI): domain Eukaryota; kingdom Metazoa; phylum Chordata; class Mammalia; order Artiodactyla; family Cervidae; genus Odocoileus; species Odocoileus virginianus. Next base: position 14,036,321 of record NC_069697.1, read on the forward strand.
GCTCTGTAGTCTGTTTCACTGATCTATGTGTCTGTTTATGTGCCAGTACAATACTGGTTTGACTACTGTAGCTTTGTAATATAGTCTGAAGTCAGAAGAGACATGATTCCTTCAGCTCCAGTCTTCTTTCTTGAAATTGTTTTGGCTATTTGAGGTCTTTTGTAATTTATTGAATCTGTTTTTTAGTTCCAAAAAATTTTTGATGGGGTATTTAGCTTTTCTACATGCAATACCATGATATCTGTGAATAGAAAAAAAATGTATTTCTTCTTTTCTGACTTGGACACATTTAATTTCTTTTTCTTGATTATTACTCTGGCTATAACTTTCAGTACTATATTGAATAAAAGTGGCAAGAGTGGGCATCCTTGTTTTATTTCTCTTCTTAGAGGAAAACCTGAGTTTTTCACTGTTGAGTATGATATTAGCTGAAGGCTTTTCACATATGACCTTTATTATGTTGAGGTAAATTCATTTTATACCCATACTGTTCAGAATTTTTATCATAAAAGAATCTTCAATTTTGTCACATCCCTTTAAAAATCAGTTGAGATAATTTATTCTTCATTTTGGTAAAGTGATATATCACATTTCTTTATTGATTGGTGAATATTGAACCATCCTTGCATCTTTAAAATAAACCCCACTTGATCATAGTATATGAATTTGTGTCCCAACATGGAGGATCACATTCAGCACCTAGATAATGCTGCTAAGAAGCTGAAATCTCAAGCAACATCTGGTAGAGAAGAGTAGCTGGGAGACGAGGATTTTTGCCTGTTCGCTCTGTACTGGGCCTGGGTATATAGCTGGGGGGAAGGGGAGGCAAATCCTCCTGTACCTGTGAAGAATTGTTGCTCTGTTTGCTAGCATCCTGTGGGAATCATGAAAGCAAGCACCACTGATTATCAGAGCCATATGATCTGGGGGTCTAACCTCAGGCAGAAGCCCATACACTGGAATGCAAACATGTGTTTGAACTCCTTCTAGGGAGATGCTGGCAACTGGGAGCAAAGTAATGGGGGACAACAGGTAAGGTGTTCACTTCTTCCTCAGTCTCCAGGGAGAATCGTAGCCAGCCCCTATACATGTGCTAAACTAGAAGTCTGACCCTCAGCTTGCAGGTTTCAGTGCAGGAGACCCGGGTTCAATCCCTGAGTCGGGAAGATCCCCTGGAGAAGTCAATGGCCACCCACTCCAGTATTCTTGCCTGGAGAATTCCATGGACAGAAGGCCTGGTGGGCTACTGTCCATGAGGTCATGAAGAGTTTGACAGGACTGAGTGACTTTTACCTTCACTCCGTTTTGTAGGTATCATAAGCACATCTTCTGGTTTATGGAGCTAGTTGTTTTGAGGACCTGTACCGTGGGTGGGAGTCTTAGAGGCTGGGGTACTAAATGTGGGCTCCATGCCCTTCACTCCTCAGGGAGAAGCTGGGAGTTGGGAGTTCCTTCCTAACTGTGTGGAACTGTGTGTGTGGGGAGGTGGGGTTTGTGGTGACAGTCTGTCTCAGCCTTTCCTATCCCTTTCAAGGTGGACATTTGTTTATTTGCTGAATGTGTAGGGGTCACTCAGCTAGTTCCAGAATTTCTTTCAGAAACAATTGCTCCTTGTTGCATATTTGATGTGTCCATAGGATGATGGGAGTTCAGGGGCCTCTATGTCACCATCTTGGCTGACCCTTCTTCATGATCTCTTATATCCCTCTCCCCCAGGGAAATCATTAGGTCAGTGGGAATTATAACTACAAAGGGAATTTGACTGAAAATTTCTTGGAATCATATATAATCACCAATAAGGTTACTAACTGTCCTCTTTTTCTATGCATATAAGAACACAAAAATGAAAGCAAAACAGAAAAAATAAAATACAGATTTTGTTAACTATTAAAATAAATAACTTAGATACATAGCTCAATGCAATGCATTATCTAAGAAACATTCAAGCAAAATTCGTAACCTCAATTAGATCCTTGGTAACATGTACAAAAAGTGAATATTTCCTTAATGAGGGTTCTAGTATGGTATGTAGATAACAAGGAGAGGTGATTGTTATAGATATTGGCTATATTAATCAAAGATGTTAATTCTTCTTTATTGGAGAATAATTGCTTTATAGTGTTGTGTCTGCTGTACAATGAAGTAAATTAGCTTTATGGATAAATTTATCTACATCTATTGAACAACAGGGATTGTCTTTTAATAGTTTGAATTACCACTTTATTTAGCATATTTTCCTTTTAATAATGTTTTTCCACAAAGTATAAATTATTTCAATTTATTTCAATAACCTCCCAAGAAATACAGAGTTGCACCAAGTTGCTTCAGTCGTGTCTGACTCTGCAACCCCATGGACTGTAGCCCACCAGGCTCCTCTGTCCGTGGGTTTTCCCAGGCAAGAATACTGGAGTGGGTTGCCATTTCCTCCTCCAGGGGATCTTCCTGACTCAGGGATTGAGGGAGCATGTAAAGAAGCAGAATTGATAATAATGTGCTTACATATTACTTTTCATTGTGGAAAGATTCAATTGAAATATATTAATGTCTGTGTTTATGTTCTTATAGGAAACTGCCTATTTTGATGCCTTATAAATTTTCCCCCTGTATCTTTACTCTATTGGAAATAAACCAGTCCTTTTGAAAATACACATTCACATGTGAATAAGCAACACACTTAAAAATAAATGAGAACATTAGTAATGAAGGTTATGGATGTTTAAAATGCTTTTTACAGTTACTGAAATCCAAAGTTATTTTATGCTTTTGAAATAAATACACCAAGATTACCACAATTGAAATGTTTGAAGAATATTGTCTGTTCACTTTCAGATAAACTTGCTTCGGAGGCATATAACTTTCTTTTGTGATAGCCTCCTAAAAGGCAAGCTCCCTTCTGTAATTCTCCAACGCTGTTATGCTCCGTGAAGCTGGACTTGCGGCAGTTCCATCAGCTGCTCAGTGGCCTGGACTGGACTTTCACTGGCACTTTGGAAGAGGCTTATCAACATGGTTTTAGAAAAGGAGTAATGTTATCATGTTGTTTCAGTTCTTGCTCTTGATGGTGGAGAATTCATGACAGAAACCAGTCTAAATTAAAGTCATTACATTTTCACTTTACTAGTCTTGCCAAATCCTTTCTACTTGCTGAGTTCTCATACCAAGGAATTCTTCTGAATGATGAATAAAGCTTTTATTTGCTTTTCCCATAACGTACCTCCAAGTAACCCTCTAATTATCTCATTTCCTTCCCCAGTGAACAACCTGTTCATAATTAGTGTTAATAATTTTATTTTGGAAAGATTTACTTATCTTTTGTTTATACATGAGTATTGCACAAAATTATTGGGAAGTGATTTCCTATGTATTCATCAAGGGAGATGGTAATTAAAGTGTTTTAGGGTTTTAGATACCTCTGATATCATAAATATTTTCCTGGATATTGTATTCTCAGGACAGTTTATGCTTTTATCTCAATGTAAAAGACAGTTGCAGTTTAAGCTTGTGATTTATTGCCACACACATTTTTTAATTAGGTGAAAAATGGAATGATATACTGATTTTTTAACAGCTCAAGATACTTAAATCTATTAAAGCAAAGTGATCATATTAATACAGGGGTTTATGCCTATATTCCAAATGACTCAGTGTGACATCTATTTTCTTAGGAAATCCAGATATGAAGATTGCCTCACACAAAATGGCAGTCTAATTTAGGTGTTCCTTCAGACATTAGTCACCCCACCCCTCAAAAACATATATGTGAATGTAAATGTCTTTATTCTCAGAGAAATTTTAAATGAATTCAAGTAATTGTGTTATATATCTTTGGTCCAGGTGATAATTATATTAAACAGAAGTCATATTAAAGGCCAAGTTATGTAGGTTTTAGACTAGAAAGAAATGCTGAATAATTTTGACTGAAGTGATCCACTTCATTACTCAGTTATGTTGACTAATGATTATCTCAAATAAAATAATCAGATTACTGAAATTTTTTTACAGTCTTTTGATTGAAATTAAAATGAAAACTTGAGGGAATTTTATTGTACTCTAGTTATTATATCTGAATATGCAATATGATTTGAATAACTTGGTTGCTATAAATATTAATATCTGTTTTATGTAAATGTTGCTTTCTTCAACTAAGATCTTATTTCAGAAATGTTTTCCTAAATTTTCCAAAGTAAATCACTTCAGCTATTAAATACTAAATGTATTTGAATCATGAAATACTTTGGGAAGAAAAAGTGTGGGTCATTACAATAATAAAATTCTGCTAGTATGAAACTGGTACATATTCATTCTCTACTGATACCTTTTCCAATAGAATCACTTGAAATGCTATACCAATTGGTAACAAAGACTTATTGATAAAAACTAATAAAAGGCTCAGTTTAACTTTCTCCTGCTCTTCCAAAAAACCTATTGAAAGCCATCCAAAAGGTGTTGTACAGTTAATTCTTCAGTCAGCCAGCATTGTTTGTCTCCTCATGTTTCTTGGCCTCTGAAAAATAGTGCTGTGTTTAAAATATTCACACTGAGTTGAAATTTCTATCTGTGTTTTATTTATGTAACCTACAGACTGATACCCTGCAATATTTTATTGATCAAGGGGTTAATTCATCATTGAAAAAATTAAATGTTTTTGCAAGTTCAGCAATAAACATGAAACCCAAGGCTCTCTAAACTATGTTAATTATTTTAGAAAGTTTAGCTTTATAATTTGTTTCCAAATTCTCAAAATTAATAACACAGATAAAAAGGCAGAAACAGTTTAAAATTAGGCCTTAAGATCAAAATATGATTCTAGTCCTCACTAAATGGCTGAGTTAAAATACTGATAGTATTTTGAGAGCTGAACAAATAAGAGATGAATGTAGTTGACATTAAAAAGTCTTTGCTGAGTAGATCTCATTATTGATTTCATCTAAATAAGTTAAGTGTTTCAGACTCTGCTGTGTTTTCTGTAACTTTATTTTCTTCCCCCTCCCCTCTTGAACAATGTAATTTACTTGTCAGATAAGAAATTACCACCAGGTAGGGAAAGAAAAATACAAATTTGATCTATAAATCAATTAATGTCCAGACAGTTTCCTAGAAAAATATATATTTAAATACAAGATTCAAAATTTGGAGATTTAAATCCAGTGTGTGGTGCTAAATCACTTCAGTCATGTCTGACTCTTTGGACTACCCATGGACTGTAGCCTGTCCGTGGAATTCTCCAGGCAAGAATAATGGAATAGGTTGCCATTTCCTCCTCCAGGGGATCTTGCTGACCTAGGGATTGAACCCAGGTCTCCCACATTGCAGGCGGGTTCTTTACCTTCTGAGCCACCAAGGAAGCCCAGACGATAAACTGAGGGGACACTAAAAAAAAGTTAGAACGTCAAATATTGTGAAGAAAGAGGCAAAACCACAATTTTCTCAAAAGAAAGATATTTGAAACTTAAGTGGGATATTTTGAATGAAATTCATCTTGTACCTTCAGTTTCTCCAGTCCCTAACTGAAATGAGATTTCTAGCTCAGTATTTAAGACAGCATTAAAGAAACACAGTCTTCATTTGCCTGTTGATTAGAAGATGCTTGGGCAAGTAACATGTTGTAGAAGTGGATGACATAGTTCCTGTCCATCCTCTGGTTTCAGGGTATAAACCACTTTGGTGATGTCCTTTCTGACTCACAAAGACTTGTTTATGTACCTCAACATATGTGCTGTTTACTTTGTACTAACTCATTTGTCCATTTGTTTTAACCACTGGTTCATATCCATTTACATATCTTTCTGCATGATTGGTTGTATGTCAAGATAACCTTCATGTTTCTGCATAAAGTTAGAAAAGAAACACAATTATGAATCAAATAATTTTAGAAGTAAATCATTCCATAGTTTACATATCTGTGTATAACCTGATTAGTAAACCACATTAAGGTGGTTTCCAAGAAACGTTCTCTGAACGGTGCTGAAGAAATGCTCCGCTAATTGTAGGCTCCAAATGACAATGTAAGACATAGCCCAGAGAGCAAGAGTCATGCCACAGCATGATTGTAATATACCTCGCTCAATTAGGAAGACAAATAAGAAAAGTCAGTGTGTGTAAGTCAAGTATTTTCTTAATTTGTTTCCCAGAGAGAGAAAGCTTGATGCCAGGCTTTCCAGTTTAAGAAAACATTCTGATACTTGGCAGTCTCATTATTAATAGCTGGGATTTTGAAAAGTGTAATGAATAGTGATACTGTTTACATCTAACTTATGTCTTCTCTCCAAGTACAAAAAATATTGAGTTAGTACTCTTTGATAATAAAAAAAGAAGACTGAATTTTAATGAGATGTAGCTTAATTGTAGTACAGAATGTCTTTATATTTTTAATTCACTTTTGTCGTGGTATCTTGACTACAACAAAAGAAGGCTCTTAATTAAAATCAATAAAATCTACTTCCAGGTTAACTTTTACCCAGATTGTAAATCATTTCAGCCAGTAATTTTGTACACTGCTTTGATACATTTATCATAATTTTAGCTTTGACACATTCTACAATAAATTTAGATAGAAACTTGAGAAGGTACTTTTACTTGCCAAAACTGACCTAGCTGAACAGATAAATGCTTGGCTACATTTCATGTCATTAGGATCAAGACTTTATATAACAGAGTAGCACTTAATGGCAAGATATAGATTGACACATTTTTAGTGTAACTAAAATAATCTTGATTAATTCTACCACTAACAAGCAATTCTAAAATGGACTCTTAAATATTTTGTTTAAGATAAAGTGGAGAATAATCTAGGAAAACAGAATAAAACATGCATTTATATTTATAAATAGACTTTATGGTATTATCATCTTAATAATTAGTTGTAAATTTATAAAAATATGCTTGCAATTTTCCCTTAAACTATGTTAAATCACAATGTACTAGTGACACTAATATGCAATGAGATAGCTTTATATAGATAAAAAGTTGACATCACTTCTATTGCTATAAATTACTTTGAAGTTTATAAAATTAAATATTTCTAAATAACTCTAATCTAATAGTCTATCTCCTATCAGAACTTGGCAAACACAGAATTCTTTGAGAATTCCTGGTGGCTTAGTGGGTAAAGAGTCTGCTTGCAATGTGGGAGACCTGAGTTTGTTCCCTAGGTTGGGAAGATCCCCTAGAGAGGAAAATGGCAACCCATTCCAGTATTCTTGCCTGGAAAATCCCATGGATGGTGGAGGAGCCTGGCAGGCTCCATGGGGTCATAAAGAGTCGGACATGACTGAGTGACTTCATTTTCACTTTCACTTTTAAGTATTTGCTTTAATCCTTATTAAGAAGATATTTAATATATAGCACATTGACATATAAAAACAAAATTCAGTGACAGAAAATGTATATATTCAGAACTGTTGAAAATGGAACTAAATTTTTACATTAATCTCATCTAATTTAGATAATAAGCTGGTAAACAAAGGTTTTGATTACTGAGTTGGTAATTTTGACATTATCAAATGTGATTACTTGAATAAGTTAAGTGTTAGATTTTATTACACAGTTTATTAGTAAATTAATAGTTGTAGCAACAATAACAGCCTATATTTTAATAATGTCTTTGATTTCAAATCAAATATCTATTAGATAAATATAGTATGTATATATCCAAAGAAATATAAAAAAATAGTTCTGAACTGACAAATCAGAGGGGGAACCCTACATATTATATTGTAGATTTTGACAATTTTGTGTTTATTTTAACTATATTACATTTATGAATGAAAATATTCTGATTTATTTTATCACATGAATAATACATGAGCTAATGTGAAGAGTTTGCATTGCAGATAGTGTTTTTTTGTTTCAATGAATCAGATTTTATACAATAATTTTTTGCAATAGATCATGCCAGTATGAAGGGATTTCTAGGTGGCACTAATGGTAAAGAATCCGCCTGCCAATGCAGGAGACGCAAGAGACGCTGGTTCAATGTCTGGGTGGGGAAGACCCCCTGAAGTAGGAATATATTCTTGCCTGGAAAATCCAATGGACAGAAAAGCCTGGCAGGCTACCACCCATGAAGTTGTGAAGAGTTGGACATGACTGAGCAACTAATACTAACGTGCCAGTATGTGACAAAAAAATATAATGAGATTGATTTATTTGTCTTATACCCAAAAGTGATGTGAATTACCAGTCAATTGGTCAGTTTGAAGGAACTACTGATCGTAAGGAGAAGGGAATGGCAATCCACTCCAGTATTCTTGCCTGCAGAATTCCATAGACAGAGGAGCTTCATGGGCTACAGTCCATGGGGTCACAGAGAGTCAGATATGACTGAGCAACTAATACACACTGATCATAAAAATGACCGGGTTGCAAACCCTGTCCTGTGATTTTATTCCCATTGTGTGTGTAAATACAGTCATCATTGCAGCTAATGCCAGAAAAGGACTAAATTTTAAAAGTACAGCTGCAAGTTATCAATTCTTGACTTATTGAACTTATACAACAAATGCCTAGGACAGAACAGGCATATAACAGGTATTACAAAAAATCTAGTGAATAAAATGACTACCTGATCTTATTGAATATCAGTGTGATGGAGAATGCATCACACTTGCATGTAAGTTACTGTACACTTAGTTACAACTAATGAGTCCTTATTCCTATTAGTTGGACAGAGTTATTGTTGAAATAAGCTGCAACCTCAACAGATGACCAGTTAGGAATGGGGAATGGTTGGAATTAGGAAGGTACTAAACCTTGGGGAACTGATGTTGGTAGAAAGAAGAATGGTATTCAAAATGGACAGGCAAAAATTCAAATCTCAATCTGTCTAAAGATATGTATTGAATATGCAGTGACTCAGGAAGTCATCAGTATTTGAGAAACTGTCTTCAATTTTTATTGATTTATAATTTAAATAACAGTAATACCACATATCTTATGTGGAATGAATTTAGATGAATATATGTACCCATGTGAAAGTGTTAGTCACTCAGATGTGTCTAACTCTTTGTGACGCCATAGACTGTAGCCCGCCAGTCTCCTCTGTCCTAGGGGTTCTCCAGGCAAGAATGCTGGAGTGGATAGCCATTCTCTCTCCAGGGGATCTTCCCAACCCAGGGATGGGAAGCATGCCTCTTGTGTCTCGTTCCCTGGCAGGCAGGTTCTTCATCACTAGTGCCACCTGGGAAGCCATAGTTCACCCAAGTTCATGTCCACTGAAACAGTGATGCCAAGGGCTACCTGAATTGAGCAGTTGACTTGTTGGAAAAGACCCTGATGCTAGGAAAGATTGAAGGCAAAGGAGAATAGGGTGGTGGAGGATGAGATAGTTGGATGGCATCACCAACTTAATGGACATGAACTTGGGTGAACTCCAGGAGATGGTGAGGGACAGGGAGGCCCGGCGTGCTGCAGTCCACGGGTTGCAAAGAGTGGGACATAACTTAGCAAATGAATAACAACGAGTCAGCTCCTCAATAAACACAGAGTTCCCTCATGCTGGTTTTCAGTCAAGTCTCCCTAATCCCAGCACAGAGCCTACCATGGCTTCTTTCACCACAGAAGGGTCTTCATTGTTCTTGAATAGTATATATATATAGATATATGTATATAGATGTGATTACATGTACTCTTTGAGTCAGTTTTATTTTCATTCAAAGTTATGTTCATGTGGTTTATCCATACTGTTGCATGTAACAGCAGTTCAGTCATCTTTATTGCTCAGTTTTGTTCTACTCTGTGACTACATCCCGATTTGGCTATGTCCCAGCTGAAGAATATTTGGGATGCCTTCAGTTTTTATTTATTACCAACAAGATTTCTATGAGCATATTAAGATCTTTGTACCATCCTTTATTCAAGTCCCAAAGCACGGTCTTTCCGGTTTTTATCTATCTCACAGGGTTCACAGGCAATAAAATCCCTGCCAATGAAATTATCCTTGGCAACTTATACCTACCCAGAATTACCTAAAGATTCAATGCAGACACAGCTTGGATTCTAGCTCTGGGATCTTTACTGTATGAAATTAAAAGATTATGTAGCATTCCTATATATTAATTTTTCAGTTTGACAAATTTAGAAAGGATTAGGTATAAACCACATAATCAGTCAAAAATATGAACCAGCTCTGTTGCATAGCTTGCAGGTATTTCAAAATGAAATACAATTAAAATTGCAAGTATTTAAAAAGTTAATTACTTTTAAGTTGATCCAAGACCACAGGTTACACCCCTAACTCCTGCAACTGGTCAAAACATCATACGTAGAAAACAGAAATGAATCAAGTTGTTCAACTCCACAACAAGAAAAACAATAAAAGCATTTTCATTCTGTTGACTTCTTAAGACTGTAGTTCTTAATGTCACTTTCTCCACATTTCTAGTTTGTTACGAATTATGGTGCATATCATAAACATTTTGTACTAACAAGAACTACAGTATTAAACTGTAAATAATTCTTAAGTGATTTTATGTAGATCCAAGTTCATCTCATACTATAATACATTATTCCTATTTACATCTTTTCAATATTCCTCCTTGAATGAGAGGGAAGCTAGAGTCTTATATTGAGAACATAGGATTAAAATGACTGAAATGTATTCAGTAGAGGTGGACATGACTAGATTTGCTTTCAGGCAAGAACGCACTGACTCTTTCTCCTAGGCAAGGAAGTGGTATTCCCTGAGATGTCAGCATGAATGAAGAAGAGTAAAGTAAGTGAAAGAGTAGAAGATGAAATCAGAGACATACAGGGTTTGGTCCAGATCACACAGGGTCTTGTAAATAATGGCAAGATTTAGGTTTGTATTCAGAATTAGACGGGGAAGCATTGAATCATTTGAACATAAGCATGGTATGATCTGACATTTTTAATAAAATTTCTCTGGCTATTGTATTGACAATAGACTGGTGGAAGGAAAGGAGGACAAAGGTGGGAAAAGGCTAATCAATTAGGAAGCTCTTGGAATAATTCAGCTGAGGGACAGTGATGTATTAGACTAGAAAGATAGCAATGAGGTGGTAAGAAATGGTGAGATTCTGAGTATATTTTGAAGGTAGAGTTAGTAGGACTTGCAGATGGACCAGAAAAAGGAGTGAGGAAAAGAGATCTGCCAAGAATTTTGCCAAGGGTATTGGATTAAGCAGTTGGAAGTCAGGACTGGAGGCTTTCATTCAGCCCACTATAAATGTATATCCTTTGTAATGCAAGAATCAAGCAAATATTTCTGAAAGCTGTACTGAAATTATTAAGCTACACCTATTAAACAGGATTATTCAGAATCTGGGGAGATTATTACTGACAAGAAAAGAGTAATGAGATCTGGGTGAGAATAGGATACTGATGCCTCTGACTGAACTTTCCCTGTTTTAAATGTGACATATTTGTTGCTTTGGCTATGGATGGACATGTTATTAACAATAATTTATATTTGCAAAGGACCACATTAAGTTATGTATGTGCAAAAATATTACAAATTTTAAATAGAAAAATAATGCAAGGTATTTTGTTATATATTATTACATAATGTTATAGAATATGCATCTGTATCTACTTTGTTTTTTTTTTAATCTTTCTAGCATAGCCTTTTTTTTTTTTTTTTTTTTTTAGCATAGCCTTTTATTACCTCTTCATATGGGCTTTCCAAGTGGTACTAGTGGTAAAGAACCCACCTGCTGATGCAGGAGGTATAAGAAACATGGGTTTGATCCCTCAGTTGGGAAGATCCCCTGGAGGAGGGCATGGCAAACCACACCAGTGTTCTTGCCTGGAGAATCCCATGGACAGAGGAACCTGGCCAGCTATTGTCTTCAGGGTAGCAAAGAGTTGAACACAACTGAAGCAACTTAGCACACACACATCTCTTCATATAACCACAATTTTGAAACATCTTTTTCTATAGAGTCAGTATAAAGATAATGTAGGCTTCCTTTAGCTAGTCACCCAAATATCATTTTTTATAATTGAGAATTTGAACATTTTTTTTGTAATTTTTAACCATCAGAGGTTTTAAGTTGCCCTGTGATGTAATAAAATAGTTAACATTGTGAAACTCTGCTGGATCTTTTTGTTTTGAAGTTTATGTGTCTGCCTTTCACCAGAATACTTTCTGTCATATATAAATTTTGGCAAGATTAATAGTTCTGAAAAAATGTAAAAACCTAATCTGAAGTTTTGGCCTACTCAGGAGCACTTCAAATGCATGTTCTAATTGTCTCTGTGTTGTATTGAGCCACTCAGTTCTGTAAACAAATGACTCTTATAGTACGTATTTTAAATTATTGACAAATGTGTAGGAGACATCATTGGAACACTTGTTTCTTCAGGCTGTTTGCTACACTGGTGTCAGTTTTATACATCATTCTACCTGAACCTGCTAGACTCTATCAAGACAAAATGTGTTAGATAGGCTAAGACTTGATCCCTATACATAAAACATGAGACTTCATGTCCAGACATACTTGGGATTTGTCATACTGCTGTCAGCTGTACCCATCCTACCAATACAATAACTGATAATTTCTATTTTGTACAATTCTCACTAAAGAAAAGAATTTGCACATATAATTTACTGTTTAAGTGAATATACAAAACAGAACTTCTGTATTTGCTAGGCATGGGTACAACTAAAATCTACTGCTTAATTTTTTGCACATATAATGACTAGAAGAATTTTCTACAGAGTAGTTATGATTCTGGTTCTGTGTATTTCAAAACTTGTTTCACCTCTGCGACCCACATGCTCCTGGCTGTCACCTTTATGAGCCCATGTGCTGCATCTACTAAGTCAGTGTGGTGAAGTGATTTGGAAGTCTTTCTGAAGGCTATTCTATCTGTGACAGGCAAGAACTTAATTCTGGCAAGAAATGACTATAAATCAAAGAACAATATCAGAGTGAAGCCAATTAACTGTCAATTCAACTCAGTTGCCCTTTATAGAGATCCAAAAATATGCCTGTGACTACTATCAAAACTGAAATGTGATCAAGGCAAGATCAATATAATGAAATGTATGAAATTGTAAGCATATTATATATCACTTATACCAAGATAAATTGTAATACATAAAACATATAAGTTCACACACAGATGAATTCACCATTTGTAGCAGTGTTTATGTCCTACAAAAATAGGAATTCTGGTTAAATGTAGCTTGTGTATTTCCATAAAAAGGAAAACACATTGCACTTATAATTTATAATTACAGTTCTAAGTATGTAAGTAATAATGTGATCATACTGTGATTATGTCCAGTCCTGTATCTCACAATGCCAGGTGAATCTGAAAGATCCAATTTGTATTCAGATAAAGTATAAAATTAAAAATGTTACAATATGATGTCTTTTCACAACATGTGGTACTGTAGATATTAAACACAAATGTCATTCTTTTTTAATCCCTAAATAGTACCAGAATCCAGATGGAATCCATGAATATAGCATATTTTGACCTATTTTTAATAATTCGGTGAAAGCAAATTTAAATATTTATGAAGGTAGAGTTTATTTTTTAATATATTATTCACAGGCCAATCTCTTTCATATAACCAAAGCTCATGGAAAATATCAACTGAGGATCATGATTCTATCCACCATTATTTATTAAAACATAAACAGAACTATTTTCTACAAAGGATGTTTCATATTATGATTGATTGCCAAGTGAGATAAACCGATTCAAAAATTGACAGCCATTTCAGTTTCTGGTATACCAGAATTAATTTGAACAGATCCTTTTAATTCAAAGCAAAGCAATATAGAGTCTGGTCCCTTTCCTCTTGAAGTTCAACATTATCAAAATATCTTTGATGAAATGAGAAGGCTTGCTTGACTGAGGTCATCTTGTAGATGTGGACAGCAGGTACTCATAAAGTGGAATTTACTGAAAGGATGGAAAAATATGTATTCAGGACCTGGGCTCGAAACCAATTTCTAGAATACAGTGTGGTTGAAACAAGATTCCCCTTCTGACCTAGCCATACTCATACTAATATGGTTTCCTTTCAGGTAAATGCAACTTGTAAGCTCAAATTTATAAATGTGATATAGAACTGTTATAGAAGACTTCCTCTTCTTTATCATGGTGTTAATGCATGCTTAGTCACTCCAACATAGCCCACCAGGCTCTTCTGTCCTTGGGGATTCTCTGGGCAAGAATACTGGAGTGGGTTGCCATTTCCTACTCCAGTGGATCTTCCCAACTCAAGGACTGAACCCATGTCTCCTGCCTCTCCTCGTGGCAGGTGTATTCTTTACCACTGAGCCACAGGGAAAGCCCTTATCAGAGTGTGACTATTGCTAACCATAGTATGGGGAAGAGAGGTTTTCTCCTCTGATGCTATCTGCTCTCTGAGAAACTTCTCTGTGTGTGTGCTATGTCACTACGGTCATGTCCTACTCTTGGCGACCCTATGGTCTGTAACCCGCCAGGCTCCTCTATCCATGGGGATTCTCCAGGCAAGAATACGGCAGTGAGTTTCCATGCCTTCCTCCAGGACTGTTACAAACTAGCAAATATTCCATAGGAAAAAAATTATAGTTCTCTACAGGTTTATTGGGGCTTCTCAGGTGGCTCAGTGGTAAAGAATCTGCCTGCAATGCAGGAGACGTAAGAGATGCAGGTTCAATCCATGGGTCAGGAAGATCCCCTAGAGGAGGAAATGGCAACACACTCTAGTATTCTTGCCAGGAAAATCCCATGGACAGAGGAGCCTAGTGGTTTGCAGTCCATAGGATCACAAAGATTTGGACATGACTTAGCGACTGAACAATAGCAATAGCAACACAGGTTTACTAGTTCTTATTCTGTGGCTATAATCACAGAACAAAAGATCGGGACTCTCTGACAACTTGAGCAGGCTTTCTAGTTTCTACCCTACTGTAATAATAGCCAGTTTTGGTTGTAAGGCAGGAAAAAAGAATGCAGGCAAGGAAATAAAGCCTTTCTGTCTACCTGTAATCTCTCTACTTGTAATACCTCTGGAGCCTGAGATGACTTAATTTGAATGGTCTCATATTATACTATTCTATGCTGAAGTTGCATTGTTATTGTTTAGTCCCTCAGTTGTGTCTGACTCTGTGACCCCATGGACAGCAGCACACCAGGCTTTCCTGTCCTTAACGATCTCCTGTAGTTTGCTCAAACTCAGGTCCATTGAGTCGATGGTGCCATCCAACCATCTCATCCTCTGTCATCCCCTTCTCCTCCTGCCTTCAATCTTTCCCAGCATCAGGGTCTTTTCCAATGAGTTGGCTCTTCAAAACAGGTGGCCAAAGTATTGTACCTTCAGCTTCAGTATCAATCCTTCCAATGAATTCAGGGTTGATTTCCTTTAGGATTGACTAGCTTGATCTCCTTGCAGTCCAAGGGACTCTCAAGAGTCTTCTCCAAAACCACAGTTTGAAAGCATCAATTCTTTGGTGCTCAACCTTCTTTATGGTCCAACTCACACTCATACATGACTACTGGAAAAACCATGGCTTTGACTAGACAGACCTTTGTCAGCAAAGTGATGACTCTGCTTTTTATTACCATGCCTATGTTTGTCATAACTTTATTTCCAAGAAGCAAGCATCTTTTCATTTCAATGGCTGCAGTCACTGTCCACAGTGATTTTGGAGCCCATGTAAATAAAGTCTGTCATTGTTTCCATTTTTTCCCCATCTATTTGCCATGAAGTGATGGGACTAGATGCCAGGATCTTCTCTTTTTGAATGTTGAGTTTTAAGCCAGCCTGTTCACTTTCTCTTTCACCTTCATCAAGAGGCTCTTTAGTTGCTCTTCGCTTTTTGCCATTAAGGTGGTGTCATCTGCATGTCTGAGGTTATTGATATTTCTCCTGGAAACCTTGATTCCAGTTTGAGCATCATCCAGCCTGGCATTTCTTGTGATATAATTTGCATAGAAGTTAAATAATCTGTCCATGGAATTCTCCAGGCAAGAATACTAGAGTGGGTTGCATTCCCTTCTCCAGGGGATCTTCCCAATCCAGAAGTTAAACCTGGGTCTCCTGCATTGCAGGTAGATTCTTTACTATCTGAGCCAGCAGGGAAGTCTGAAGACAAATAGAACATTTTATAGCAACCCCTAAGTCAACCCTGGAGGAAATGAATAATACAGTTGCAATTGGGAAAGTAGAACCCTTAAGACTAAGTATTATTTCACATAACTTTACTTCTAAGATTTGGCAGAATTCTCAAGTTACTTGATAAGGAGCCAAATGGATATTGAAAGTTTTTATGTTTAATTGTGATTTTTAAATTAGTTCTATAAGTGAAAGTGTTTGTCACTCAGTGGTGTCTGACTTTGTGACCACATGGACTATAGCCTGCCAGGTTGCCCTGCCCATGCAATTCTCCAGGCAGGAATATTGAAATGGGTTACTATGCCCTTCTCCAGGGACTCTTTCCAACTCAGGGATCAAACCCATGTATCAAACCCAGGTCTCCTGCTTTTGGGGCAGATTCTTTACCATCTGAGCCACCAGGAAAGCCCAAATGACTGTTAATGTAAATTAAACTTTTAAAGCATCATGACACCACATAGTGTGTAGATGAGATCATCCAGAGAGTATGTGGCGTGAGAGGAGAAGGGACAAATAAGAAGACTGCATGACCACTGAATTTCGAGAGTTAGATAGAGCCTGCTAATTAACCAGAGAAGGAGCAGATGGAAAGGAGAGCAAAATAAAGGAGAAAGTAGTCAAAGCGGATGTACTGCCATCCGGAATACCGCTGGTGATCTGTGAAGACAGTGTGATGGAATGTTATATAATAATGTGTGTGTGTGTGTGTGTGTGTGTGTGTGTGTGTGTGTGCATGCGTGTGTGTGTATGAAAAGTCAAATGGTCAGATGAAAAACTGCTTTAGAATGGAATGTTATATAATAATGTGCGCGCGCGCGTGTGTGTGTGTGTGTGTGTGTGTATGAAAAGCCAAATGGTCAGATGAAAAACTGCTTTAGAGTTGAAAAGATCTGAATTTGTAACTTGGGTCTAATACTTAATAGCTGGATGACTTTGTATTGCCTCATTGTCATCCTTCTTAAAATAAAGACATGAATGCTTAAGGTGTCTCTAATAGCATGTGTACACTCACTAGCCAATTTTAAATACTAAGTAATGGTAGCTATTGATACTGTTAAAACATCGCTTAGATCCTCCCTCTTTCTAATGACTTTATTATTAACAATGGTATTACTCATGATAATAATAATAATGCTAAATGCTGCTGACAGACTGTCTTTACTAATCAGGTTTTCTTGATGTCTAATAGGAAATATAATTAACTTAAACACTAAGGGAATTTATTGGAAAAGGGTGTCATGTACCTAACAAAATTAAGTAAAACACAAAGATGCTGAGATCAAGCACACATTGCAGGAGACTAGGCATAGTCAAGATGACAAAAGCTTGTCACAGAAGCCATCTGCTCAGAACACTGCAGCTTGGCTAGACTGGTAGACATCCCCTGCCACCTCCTGAAACCTGTTGCTAAGATACTGCATTGTCCACTCTGTCACTAGTACTATTCCAGGGCTGCTCAACCTCAGCATGACTGACATTTTGGTCCAGACTTTGGTTTTTGGTCTTACTGGTAATCTGTAGGAATCTTAGCAGCATCTCTGGCTTCTGCCCATTAGATGCAAGTAGCACTTCCTCAGTTTCGACATCAAAAATTTCTCCAGACATTATAAAAGGGCCCAGTTGAGAAACACTATGCTTTGCGAGTATCTCTGACTTACACCTCTGCTTACCTCTTTCAAAATTCGAATATGGAACAGGGGCATCCACTTAGTTATACCTAGCTCACATGAACAGCTTCTAATTACCAGGAGCTGAGAAGAAAAATGATATTGCTCCAATTTAGTTTGCATTGTTGGAGACACTTGGTCCCCACTTACCTTGAATTCCCTTATTATATATGAATTGTATTAGAGTACTGCTCCACAAAAACAACAAATATCCATGGAGTCCCCTATGTGCCAAATATTTTGCTAGACTCTTTACAGTGATTTATAATATTTGCAATAACTTTAAGGCAAATGCTGTTAAAAATCATTTAACTGATGCACAAGATGATTTTTTTAAATTGGCATCGGGTTTAAATTTGTGTTCCTTTTTTGTATTTTTTTAATTGGAGGATAATTGCTGCCCAATATTATGTTGATTTCTGCCATACAACAATGTGAATCAGCCATAAGTATACATATGTACCATCCCTTTTGAAAAACCCTTGAAGATGTTTTTCTGATGATATCTGAATTTAAAAAAAAAAGGTCAATTCCAAGTTTTCTCTTGCCCAAGTTCAGTTTTATAACCCAATTATGTATAAACTAGCCAACTCAGGATTTCTCCTCCTAACTAGCAACCTAGCCCCAAGTCTGCCAAATTGAGTAATTCACAGTATGGAAGCTTGCTGGCTATACACCTAAAGTATCTTGAGGATCCTGCCCAACTGGCCCATGTAATTTGGGACCTGAAGACTTTTAGTCCAGCAGTATCTATTGTATAGACATTGTTAAATGAGTCTTCGTTGACCACTTAGTTTTCTGTTACTTGGGAATCTCTGTAAATATCTTATCATCTAAGCCTATTTGGTCTACTGCAACAAAAACACCATAGACTGTGGCCTAAACACAAGCATTTGTTTCTCAAATTTCTAGAGGCTGGGAAGTTCAGGTTCAAGGAGCTGGCAGATTCACTATCTGGTAAGAGTTCCTGGTTCATACATGGTCTCCTCTGTCCTCACATAGGGGAAGGGAGAAGGGAGCCTTCTGGGGGTCTCTTTTAGAAAGGACACTAATATCATTCATGAGGCCTCACTCTCATGACCTAATCCCCTCCCACTGCCTATACCATCACATTGAAGATTAGGATTTCAACATATGAACATTCAGTCCTTTGCATTTTGCTTTGTATTTCATCCTTACCACACACTTGCATTTATTATTAGGTCATTTAGAGACGTTTGGTTCAACAAATATAAACCTCACTGAACAGACATGCAAAAATTACTAAACATTTAATACAGTTTTGTTAGCAATAAATGGTTTTGACTACAGGCCAATCCACTTGCCAGAACCAGAAATATTATAGCATCCATCACTGATAATGATCATTTTTGGGTTAAGAAGTCTGTTGCTCTCATTGTGACCCAAATTCTTTCATTCTCTAGTGAATATCATGCTTTTTAAGTTTTATCTTTCTACATAAAATACAGATAAGAAGAATGGGAAAGTCTGGCAAAAGAAAGAAATTTAATCTCAGTGAATTTCACTCTTTTCCATTGTGTATCCGTATCAGCTAAGGTGCCAAAATGTAAGAGTAGCATGACAATATTAATAGCCATTCTTAATTGTGTGTATACCAGGTTACATGTACTAGACAAAGCAGTTTATATGCTTTATTATTTATTATTCAAAAACCACTAGGAACTAGATTTATTATTACTTGTTCTATAGCTGAGGAGTTTGAGTTACAATAAATTGAAAGCATGCAGCAGGTCAGTACCAGAGCCATGTTCTACCTGCTGCTTTCTACTTCAGAAACCTAGTTTACATTCTTGTTGGAGGAGACCCACATTTCCTGCATTGGAAGGCACATTCTTTACCACTGTGTCACCAGGAAGTCCCATTTCCTTTTTACCAGGCTTGAGTTCCATGGTGAATTGTAAATAAGTCCTTGCTTAGCAATTTTTCCATCCCTACTTGATCTTTTACATCAACTTATTAATGTGTTATTATATCTCTTTCTCCTCAAAAAGAACAAAACATATTACTCCCATTTCTCTTTGTAAATACTCCCATTTTCCTCCTGGTCTTTAAAGTAAAACTTCCATAAAGGCATTTTTCTACACTTATCACTAGTTTATCCTCTTCCATTTCTTCTTGGACTACTTCAGGTCTTTACCCCTAGTACTAGATCAGAACTACAATAACCAGCATCACCACTGATCATTGTTCAACCCAAAAACTAATTCTTAGCCATTGTACTTTTTGACTCATCAACAGTTTTTAAAACTTAACATACTTTATCTTTCACTTTTTTCTTTCAGAATGCCACCCTCACTTGGTTACCCCCTTAACTTTCAGACAGCTCTGTCTGTCTATTTTGTGGTTCCTCCACGTTTCCTCCAACCTTTAAGCAGTAGAATATTCCAGGATTCAGTTCTCAGACCTCTTCTCCTTATATTTATATTTTTCTATTTATATTTACACCCTATGTGGTCTCATCTAGTCTCATAGCCTACTAACATCTATATGTAGGTTTATAAATAAAATAAATTTTTTTCCAACCCATACCTCTCCTCTGAGCTACAACCATATACATCCAATTGCTCCCTGTATATCTGCATTTCAAACTGAACACATTCAAATTTAGTTCCTGGTATTTTTCTCCTGTACCCTGTTCCCAACTCCCATTCCCCCCACAGTATTCCGCCTCCATCCCACTCCCATTCTCACACTTTCCCCCCTTGTCAACCTTCTCTACCCATAGTTGTCCCATTTCGGATATCCCATTCCATTCCTTGTCTGATGGCTTTATCACACATTCCACAGAGTATCTTGCTTGCCCCAAAATTCAGCCATAAATTCACTCTTCATGACCATCCCTCTTCCATTCCATCCACCGGGTTGTGCACATTTCCTTCCTAATTGTGTCCATGTGTCTACCCTTACCACGCTAGTCTGTTTTTCAACATAGAAATTAGCTTTCTTTGAAAAACACAGTTAGGCCTCTGCTGAAATGCTTCCATTGGCATCTCAACTCATTAAAGTAGAAGTCTTAAGTTTCTATAAGGTCAACAGGCCTTACTTGACTTCTTTGACCTCTTCTCCTATGACTTGCCTTCCCCGACACTGATTGTTTCCTTTTTTTGCTCCTTGTACATTTCAGACAATCTTCCCGAGCAGAAACCTGCTCTTTTCTCCCATTATACACATGTGACTTTCTTTTTCACCTCCTTCCATCTTTACTCAACTGCCATCTTCTAAGTGACACTTCTAACTAACCGTTCAGCAGCAATCCAGTCTTCTGTTGCCTTTAGGCACTCACTGTACCCCTTTCTTGGATTTTCTCAAGGTTTGTCAACAGTGAAATATGTTGTCTATTTTATACACTTTTTAAAATCACCATTCAGAATG
Organism: Odocoileus virginianus; assembly: GCF_023699985.2. Classification (NCBI taxonomy): domain Eukaryota; kingdom Metazoa; phylum Chordata; class Mammalia; order Artiodactyla; family Cervidae; genus Odocoileus; species Odocoileus virginianus. The sequence continues at coordinate 14,057,462 of NC_069697.1, forward strand.
TTAAAAAGACATCAAGCTAAAGCTTTAGCAATAAGACATATTATTATTTAATAGTAATAATTATTATGCTTTGATCAAGGATTTTTTTTGAGAGACACTGGCCATCCTATTAATGCCTGGCAGTGAAGAGTTCAATGGTTACCAGTACAGTTCCAGCCCACCGCCTTGATTCCTGCTGAGGTACCAGCCTACCATTGCTTTTTTTATTAATATATCAGTATAAGTGCCAATATAATGAAAAAGATAAACAGAAAAGAAAAGATAAAAGATAAAAATAGCTTTGACTTTGTGGATCCTCTGAAAATTTCTCTGGAACCTGAAAGACTCTGAGAACCACAGTTTGAGAACTAATATCTGAAATGCTTTGGAAAGTCAGAATAAATATGACAATATAAATATAAGAAGCTTACAACTGTGACAACTATTAATACCACCAACATACTGAAAAATCAAATATTCAGGAAGAAATGCAATTAAATAGCAAGCATTTTCAGATGCAATGCCATGACCTAAACACAAACCCTGGAGAGTAATAAAGAACAGTGTGTGTCAGAACTTTAAAAACAAAACTTCTTGATTAATGGAAAATTGTAGTTTAGAGGCAAAGTTCAGAAAACCTGGAAAGTTTAAATGACTTATACTCATTTGATTACTGAGAGAGCTAAGATTGACTTCTTCCCAGTATGTTGTGCTATTTTAGAAATGACACTAGCCTGCACAATTCTTGAATCTGTGTGTCTAACTCAGATGTTTCTCATATAGAGTCAGATAGCCTTTCAACTACTTTCAGGGCATCTCTGTCAGGCTACTTGTCACTCTGTTCCTTTTCTGAACACCCTGTTATCCCATAAACTCCCTGGGGGAAGATGCCACATTCTTCATTTCTATGGCCCACATATGTGCAGACCAGCATTTTGTACAATGGCTGGAAGATGGTAGTTAAAATTCTGAAAATTTTTCTCTTTGCCTTTGCTTTGCCAAGTGATAGATTTTACTGTTCTCGGGTCTTTCTGTGTGTTCTCATTTACCCCTCACAACAATGTTATCAGGTAAATATGTTGTCTAGGTTTTATGAAAATAAATGTAAGATCCTCCAAGATGATGAGTAATTTAGCCACGTTGCCAATGTTAATAAGCAATGGAGTTCAGGTTGAACCCACCCTCTTAGTCACGCTGAAATGTGTAGTAATACTCAATAATTGTCAATTAAATGACTAAAGGCCACTTTGGAGGGCCTTTAAAAACATGAATAAACAAATCTCATTTTGATGGGTTTCATTTATTGAATTATGGGGAAGCAAACCTTCTTATAATAATATATATATATATATATATATATATATATATATATGTATATAGTTCAGCTATGTTCTTAAATTAAAAGTGTTATAAAATTTTACCAAGGGAAAATAACTTTATGAGGAATGATTATATTGATATAAATGCTATGAGGGTATTTATATTCACTCATTTTCTTCTATGTCACCAAATACATTTGCTGTTTATAACAAGTGGGGAGGCTTCTTCTTTGAAAGTTAGCACAATATTAATACATGTGTATAGCCAAAACTTTACTCTAGTAAATAGATACCAAACTGCATATTGCTTTAAAATTCTTAGATTGTTTTTCCTGTGCAAATAATGCATTACTTTCTCAAGTGTAGAAATGGCTTTGTATGGGGTTTATAAAAACAGAAATATACATTATGTTTCTCTTGACTATGACACAAGCGGTGTGCACACAAAACTAAACTGGATGCTTTTCAGTCAACCAATCATCAACTTAATAGCTTACACATCAGGGAAGATGCTGTGGGAATTTTTTCTAATAGAGTCAGTGATGATTTGACTTACTTTCTATCCAGTTACTTGCATTTACTGTATTTAGCTTCAGAAAAGAAATCTTGATAGTTCATATCACATACTTTCTTAATTTTGTATATATACATAAGAATCTCTCACTATGTATATAATTTTTCTGTTTATCATCCTTTCTGTTTATCATCTCTTTGGATGAAATGAAGTTTTATATCAATATTTCACCATTGACCTGGAGCATTTAGTGAAATGATCAAAGATGTCAAACTTCTCTTTTACTTCCCATGATCTGTTTTCCAAAAAGTTCTAATGATAAATACTTTCCAGTAGTCATGTATGGATGTGAGAGTTGAACTACAAAGAAAGCTGAGCACCAAAAAATTGATGCTTTTGAACTGTGGTGTTGGAGAAGACTCTTGAGAGTCCCTTGGACTGCAAGGAGATCCAACCAGTCCATCCTAAAGGAAATCAGTCCTGAATGTTCATTGGAAGGACTGATGTTGAAGCTGAAACTCCAATACTTTGGCCACCTGATGTGAAGAGCTGACACATTTGAAAAGACCCTGATACTGGGAAAGATTGAAGGTGAGAGAAGAAGGGGATGACAGAGGATGAGATGGTTGGATGGCATCACTAACTCAATGGACATGAGTTTGAGTAAACTCCGGGAGTTGGTGATGGACAGGAAGGCCTGATGTGCTGCAGTCCATGGGATCACAAAGAGTTGGACACGACTGAGCAACTGAACGGAACTGATGCCATGTCTATCAGAAATTCTAAGCACATTGTAGATAACTAGAAAGATTAATGTCCAAGGGAAGATGACAGGGCTCAAATACCAAGGAAGCAGACCTTACTTGTTAATTATACACCATAACAAAAGCTTTCAAGTTGGACACATGTTGATTCAAATCCTTGTTCTATCACTTATGATTAAGGCAATTTAAAAAGCCTCTCTGAGAACTATACAATCTTGTAAAACAGTGGTAACCAACTATAGCTTTGTGAATATTGAATTTAATATATATAATCATATATAAATATATAATCTATGACTAATTATTGAACCCAGGTCTCCCACATTGCCGGCAAATTCTTTACCAGCTCAGCTACAAGAGAAGCCCAAGAAGACTGGAATGGGTAGCCTATCCCTTCTCCAGTGGATCTTCCTGACCCAGGAATCAAACCAGGGTCTCCTGCTTGCAGGCAGATTCTTTACTAACCTAGCTATCAGGGAAGCCCATATATAACTACATATAAATATCTAATCTATTACTAATGATCATTATATGTAATTAATTTATAATATGGCATATACTATGTACCAACTTAATGGCATGAGTTTGAGCAAACTCTGGGAGACAGTGAAGGACAGGGAAACCTGTCATGCTGAAGTTCATGGTGGGGTCACAAAGAATCAGACCTGACTTAGCAACTGAACAAAAAACATATACTATGCCATGTCATATCATATGTCACACACCATATACCACGTATTGAAACTGCCTACTGCATCGTAAATATACAAAGTATATAAACACTCAATATAAATACCATTAGTTCCAAGACAAATTGTAATAAGCATAAGAAATGTTTGCAGTTTGAATGTAGCTTTGCCATTACAGATTAGATAGCAGTGGAACTAACAGACCTAAAGTTAAAGTAAGCAAGTTTTTAATCAAATGTTCAATTGATTAATTTAAACCACAATTGAGTAATAAAAATTATCTTTAATGTGTGAATGCTCATTGAGCTCAGTTGTTCAGTCGTGTCAAGCTATTTGCAATCTCATGGACTGTAGCCCGCCAGGCTGCTCTGTCCATGGAATTTTCCAGCAAAGATACTGGAGTGGGTTGCCATTTCCTTCTCCAGGATATCTTCCCAACCCAGGAATTGAACCCAGGTCTCCTGCATTGCAGACGGATTCTTTACCAGCTGAGCCACTAGGGAAACCAATGTGTGAATAATAATCAGAACAATTTTGGCTTTTAATATTTTAGCTTATGTCATTTTCTTTTGCTTTATTTTGATAGTTGTGGGGTTAACTAGTGGATAAAGCATGCTTTCAACGGTTCCTCATAGTCTATAAATAGACCCAGAAGCACACAGAAATGTTGCCAATTGAAAGGCAAGTCTATCACAGGTGATGAAACCGTGAAGATTATAAAAATCTTTGAATGAAAGGAATATATGTTCACCATTATAATAGATGAAAGATCATGAATTTTGCTTATGACAGATAATCTAGTCCATAGTCTATGATATTCAAAGGTTAATGGAACCAGATGTGTTTGATATTGATTACAAAATGTCATAAAAATAATAATTTTCAAGTAAAAATGTAGACACTAACAACCCTTCTCCTCAAAATCAAATCTCTCTGATCTGAGAAGGTGATTTTACCCCAGTGCCTGAATGCTTAGATAACTTTTGCACAGCTAATTAATCATGGACCAAAGATTATATTGATATAAATGTTAGAATCACCATAAATTTAACTGGTACCAAAGCTCAGGCCTTTTGAATTGCTAGATTTGTATTATATCATTAATGTTTACAACAATCTCAATAAGAGGCTTGTAATATCAAGCTCCAGGAGATGGTGAAGAACAGGGAAGTCTAGCATGCTGCAGTTCATGGGGTCGCAAAGAGTCAGACACGGCTGAGTGACTAAACAACAATGCTCTTACTCATAGTTAATAAATAATGGTTTGGGGCATTTTAAAAATGATTAAAATAGCATCAATTTAAAAATATTAAAAAATTTCTGTTTCTAGAAATAATTTTAACTTGTTTTTTAGAAAGTAAAAATGCTTTATCTTAATTACTTTCACTCTGTGAAAGTGAATCACTACGTGAAATCTAATTCTCAAATCAAAGCAAAAATATTTGTAGCTCCTGGCATAGTAATTAGTAAACAAATAACGAATTGCCACATTTTCATTAAATAAATTAAGAGATACAACTGTATTCTATTTCACTGAAAACTCTGGGAATTCTGAGATGATGGTTCACATCATTTTAAACTATATTTTAAATGGATACTGTAATGAGCTGCCCACATAATTTTCAGTTCAGAGACACTGATATCCTCAGTAGTCAAAAAAGTGTTCACTATGGATGGCTCAAAGGCCATGACCCTCTTTAGGACCTACACTAAGTCAAAGAAGCTGCCTTGCCCAAGCTTATGCCCCTTCTTAGAGCTAATCTATATCCAATAGCTAATTGATCCTGGGCTACAAAGACTTGGCAGCCTTTCCTTAATTCAAAAGGTCACCTCAGGTTTAGAGTTCCTTATGGTATCAAACAATGCTTCTGATGCAATGGTATTGTGGTTCAACTTCTTCTGCCTAACCCTCATCCATTTGTATTATGTTTCTGGGTGAATTCCTCAAAAAAGAAAAAAAAAATCCTGCACATAACTGCACATAAATATCCATCTTCGATCTGATTCCAGGAAATGTAAAATATATCAGGAGTGCTCCTAAGGGCAGGCTATAAAATGAGATTTTATAAATGGAATGCCAGTTGGAAATAAGATTCATCACTTATTGTAGCTGACAGCTCCTGGAATGCTAGAGTGGTACAATTGCTGAAATCTTTACTGAGGACAAGTTGGGATGAGATAACACATAAGAGGGATTGTCCTTGGCTGTTGCAATGCCTCTTATAGTTACTAGGAAAAGATGAAAATTCAATAGCTCACATTAAGTAAAGTCTGTTTACCAGAATTACTATGGCAGGTGGTGGAAGATAGAATAAAAAAGCTCATAAAATTTGGCATCGTGGGAGGAGCCACCTATGTTCCGTGAGAGAACTGGTAGTAAGACCCCTTTAACCAAAGCCCTAGGAAAGGCACTGGCAAGAGGACTGCGTTTATCGTTGAGGTGGATTCTCCTCTTGTGTTCAGGACTGACTCCCTGATAGTAACTATGAAGCTAGGAACATAAAATAAAGTACCCATGGAATACAGCCCACCAGGCTCCTCTGTCCATGGAGATTCTTCAGGTAAGAATACCAGAGTGGGTTGCCATGCCCTCAGGGGATCTTCCCAACCCAGGGATTAAACCCAGGTGTCCCTCATTGCAGGCAGATTCTTTACCATCTGAGGCACCAGGGAAGCAGAAAATAAAGTCAGGTTACAGCTTTAACTACCAGAAACAAAGTGGGTGCAATTATTATCATTGGCAAGTAGTAGATCAAAGAGGTCTGACCTACAGAGACTGTTCAGGTAGTTAATAGAATACGATGAAACCGGCAGCAAATTATACAATGGAGTCCAACAAATGTAATTTGTTGTTTACTTTGTAGACTAAAATAAATTGTCATGGATGCTCAAAAGGTAGAAGGCAGCCATCCCAATAAAAAGCTATATTCCCTTGCCCAGTTTCTGGGATTAAACCAATCACAACTCATGGAACTGTACACTGCAAAAATAAAATTTACTATGTGTAGATGTAAACCTTAATTTAAAACTCACCTGGGCCTCTGGATTCAGAAATAACAATTGAGAATTTTTTTAAGTTTTTGAGAATAAATACACTGTGTTAATTGAAAATTTATGATACTTTCTTATTGCAGTATAATTGATTTAAAATATTATGTTAGTTCCAGGTGTAAGGCACAGTGATTCAGTTCTTTTCCAGGTTCTTTTCCCTTATAGGTTGTTACAAATTATTGATTGTAGTTCCCTATGCCATACAGTAGGTGCTTGTTGGTTATTTGTTTTTTTGTGTGTGAATTGTACTAATTTGCTTCCGCTGTGTCCAACTCTTTGCAGCACCATGGACTATAGCCTTCCAGGCTTCTCTATCCATGGGATTCTTCAGGCAAGAATACTGGAGTGGATTGCTATGCCCTTCTCCAGGGGATCTTCTTAGCCCAGGGATTGAACCAGTATCTCTTACATCTCCTGCATTGTCAGGTGGGTTCTTTACCACTAGTGCCACCTGGGAAGCCCATCTATTTCATAGAAAAGTATGTACAGTTAATTACAAGCTCCTAACTTATCTCTCACCTCTTTCCCCCATTTGATAACCATAAATTTGTTTTCTGTATCTGTGGGTCACTGTCTGTTTTGTAAATAAGTTCATGTGTATCTCTTTTTTAAATTTATTTTAAAAATCATTGTTTGGAGAACCTGTAGGCTAGGGCTGCCACAATAGAGTACTAGTGACTGGATGGTTTAAGAACAGAAATTAACTTTTTCACAATTCTGGAAGCTAAAAGTCTTAGATCAATGTGTTGGCAGGATTATTTAATTCTGAATCCTCTCTCCTTGGCTTATAGATAGCTCTTTTCCCTGTATTTTCATATCATTATCTCTATCTACATTTCTGTGTCCAAATTTCCTCTTCTGAAGAGGACACTGGCCATATTGGATTAGAGCCTGTCCTAATAACCTCATTTTAACTTAATTACCTCTTTAAAGTTGCTATGTGAAAATACCAGCATATTCTGAGGTCTTGGGAGTTAGGACTTCGGCATATGAATTTTGGGAGGGATTCAATTCAGCTCATACAACCACCCATTTATTCAAATACCCGTATTATGACTATTATGTAAGGTAATACTAAAATACTGTTGACCCTTGAACTACATGGCAGTTATGGGTGCCAAAACCCCCACATCCTCAAAAATTAGTGTGTAGCTTTATAGTCAGCCCTCTATACTGAGGTTCCACACCCAAAGATTCAACCAACTACAGATAGTGGAGTACAGTGGCATATGCTTACTGAAAAAAAAATCCTCATGTAAGTGGACCCATATTGTTCAAGGATCAACTGTAATGATACAAGCTAAAACAGGTGAGATATTAATTTATTAATTTCTATTGTCCAAATACCCAATTCAAATGCTAACTCAAGTCCCCAGCATTCTTTATCTGAAGATAGTTTTATAAACACACACAAGTGCCTTCTAGGTCACTTTACTTTTCTTTTGGACTTGAACATAAGTCAAAATGCATTGAAAAACTAACAACATCATTATTGGGTCTCCAAGTTTGTTGTTCGTTGTTCAGTTGTCCAGTCATTTCCAACTCTTTGCAACCCCATGGACTGCAGCATACCAGGCCTCCCTGTCCTTCAACATCTCCCAGAATTTGCCCAAGTTCATGTTCATTGCATTGGTGATGCTGTCCAGTCATTTAATCCTCTGACGCCCTCTTTTCCTTCTGCCCTCAAACTTTCCCAGCATCAGGGACTTTTCCAATGAGTCATCTCTTCTCATCAGATGACCAAACTATGGAGCTTCAGCTTCAGCCCTTCCAGTGAGTATTCAGGGTTGATCTCCCTTAAGGCTGAATGGTTTAATCTCCTTGCTATCCATGGGACTTTCAGGAGTCTTCTCCAGCACCATAGTTAAAAGGCATCAATTCTTTGGCACTCAGCCTTCTTTATGGTTCAGCTCTCACAACTGTATGTGATCACTGGGAAGATCACAGCCTTAACTGTACAGACCTTTGTCAGCAGAGTAATGTCTCTGCTTTTCAACACACTGTCTAGGTTTGTCATTGCTTTCCTGCCAAGAGGCAATCATCTTCTAATTTCATGGCTGCAGTAACTGTCTGCATAGATTTTGGAGCCCAGGAAGCGAAAATCTGTCACTACTTCCACCTTTCCCCCTTCTATTTGCAAGCAGTAATGGGGCCAGATGCCATAATCTTAACTTTTTAAATATTTAGTCTTAAGCCAGCTCTTTCCCTCTCCTCCTTCACCCTCTTCAAGAGGCTCTTTAGCTCCTCCTCACTTTCTGCCATTAGAAAGGTATCATCTGCATATTGGGCTTCCCTGGCAGCTCAGATGGTAAAGAATCTGCCTGCAATGTGGAGACCTGGATTCAATTCCTGGGTTGGGAAGATCCCCTGGAGAAGGGAATGGCTACCCACTCCAGTATTCTTGCCTGGAGAATTCCATGGACAGGGAGCCTGGCGGGCTACAGTCTGTAGGGTCGCAAAGAGTTAGACAGTACTGGGTGACTAAGCACAATTGAAATATCTGAGGTTGTTGATGTTTGTCCCACTTCTCTTGATTCCAGCTTGAAACTCATCCAGCCCCGGCATTTCTCACGATGTGCTCAGTGTATAGGTTAAACAGAGTGACAACAGATAGCCCTATTGTACTCCTTTCTCAATTCTGAACCAATCAGTTGTTCCATATATGGTTCTAATTGTTGCTTCTTGACCCATATACAGGTTTCTCAAGAGATAGGTAAGATGGTCTGGTAGTCCCATCTCTGTAAGAGCTTTCCACAGTTTGTCATGGTCTACACAGTCAAAGGCTTTAGTGTAGTCAGTGAAACAGAGATAGATGTTTTCCTGAAATTCTCTTGCTTTTTCTATAATCCAGCAAATGTTGACAATTTGATTTCTAGTTCCTCTTCCTTTTCTAAACTCAACTTGGACATCTGGAAGTTCTTGGTTCACATAATGCTGAAGCCTAGCACACAAGATTTTAAGTGTGACCTTACTAGTATGGGAGATCAGTATAACTGATGGTTAGCACATTCTTTGGTACTACCCTTCTTGGGAATTGGGATGAGGATTAATCTTTTCCACTGCTTAGTCTTCCAGATGTGTGGACATAATGAATGCAAAACCTTGTTGGCTTCCTCCTTTAGGAATTTGAACAGTTCTGCTGGAATTTCATCACATCCACTAGCTTTATTAATAGCAGTGCTTCTTAAGAAGGCCCACTTGACTTCACACTCCAGAGTGTCTGGCTCTGGGTGACCAACCACACCATCTCAGTAATCCAGTTCATTAAGATCTTTTTCTATACAGTTCTTCTGTACATTATTTTCACCTCTTCTTGATTTCTTCAGCATCTACTAGGTCTCTATGATTTTAATCCTTTGTTGTGCCCATCCTTGGCTTGAGCAGAATGCTCCCTTGATGTTTCCAGTTTTCCTGAAGATATCTCTAGTCTTTCCCCTTTTGTTGTTTTCTTCTATTATTAAAAATTGTTCATTGAAGAAGGTCTTCTTGTCTCTTCTAGCTATTCTTTGAAGCTCTGCATTTAATTGGATGTACCTTTCCCTCTCTCCCTTGCTTTTTTGCTTCTCTTCCATAATATTGTATAGAGATGGCGAACAAAACCATCCCAAAGGAAAAGAAAAGCAAGAAGGCAAAGTGGCTGTTTGGGGAGGCTTTACGAATAGCAGAAAAATGAATAAAGAGACTCCAAGTTACCCATCATTAAAACTGGCCTCTCTTCCAGAGAGAAGCCAAGTGGTTCATCTTGTCTTGTGATCCTGCTCAGCTGTGTCCAAGTCTTTGTGACCCTCTGGACTGTAGCCCAGTGGTCATGTATGGATGTGAGAGTTGGACTATAAAGAAAGCTGAGCGCCAAAGAATTGGTGCTTTTGAACTGTGGTGTTGGAGAAGATTCTTGAGAGTCCCTTGGACAGCAAGGAGATCCAACCAGTCCATCCTAAAGGAGATCAGTCCTGAACATTCATTGGAAGGACTGATGCTGAAGCTGAAACTCCAATACTTTGGCCACCTGATGTGAAGAGCTGACTCATTGGAAAAGACCCTGATGCTGGGAATGATTGAAGGCAGGAGAAGAAGGGGATGACAGAGGATGAGACAGTTGGATGGCATCACCGACTCGATGGACATGAGTTTGAGTAAACTCCGGGAGTTGGTGATGGATAGAGAAGCATGCTGCCGTCCATGGGGTTGCAAAGAGTAGGACACAACTGAGCGACTACACTGAACTGGACTGTAGTCCGCCAGCTGCTCTGTCCACGGAATTTTTCAGGCCAGAATACTGGAGTGAGTTGCCATGCTTTCCTCCAGGGGCTCTTCCTGACTTAGGGATCAAACCCCTATCTCCTGTGTCTTCTGCATTGCAGGTGGATTCTTTACCTGCTGAGCCATCAGGGAAGCCCCCAAGTAATTCATATTTTATCACAAATTTCCTGAAGTTCATTATTTCTGGTACCATTTAGTTTGACTATCACTTTGTCTCATGGTGAGTTAGCGCCATTGAAGGAAGGAAGGTACCATTTATGGTTACTAGGAAAAGGAAGCCAGAGCAACTCTACCCCACTTCCAATTTTGTTTTTCTGATTCACTCTTTTCCTGCTGCCCATAAGCACTGCCTTTGTGAATCACAGTGCCCTTTCCTGTAGACTCAAGACACCAGGGCATTTTCTTACATTGAAAGTATAGCAAGAAGAAAATTGATTTATAATAAGGTTTTGTTTTGGTCTCAGGTTTTGTTTTTTAAGAATACATACATATATTTCTCCACTTATGAGTTCTTGCTCAAAGTCAGGGAAGTAGTATTCATGATATGTAATATTATCGCTGTGATTATGATTCTCTGTTTAGATTACACACAAAGGTGAATATGTATGTATTTTCATTTACCCTACATTATATCCTTTCCTCACAGTCAAATGATTAAGGTAATTTTCAGGTAGAATAATTTATTTTTAAGAATGCTTGGCAATTACTTTGCCATTCAAATCTACTTAACTGCTAACTGTTGCTTTGTTGTCCTAGGATATAAAACCAATTCACTTTTAAAGTCTGAATATCACTCTGGGAAGGTAAGTATAAAATATGCCATGGGCAAGATTGTGAGGCAAATGAAATAGCTCTCTAGCTGAATGCAAATGTATTCATGAAGAGTATAATGTTTGCACAACAAAATCAGAGCTCTGGCCAGCACTTTCCAATGTGAATGTTCTTAGTGACCATTTAGGTATTCAGAAAATTGTTGTTATTGCTGTTGTTTAGTCTCTAAGTCACTCTTTTGTGACCCCATGGACTGTAGCCCACCAGGCTCTGTCCATGGGATTCTCCAGGCAAGAATACTGGGGCGGGGGGTGGGGGTGGGGGTGGGTTGCCATTTCCTTTCCAGGGAATCTTTCTGCCCCAGGCATCAAATCTGCATCTCCTCCACTGGCAGGCAGATTCTTTACCACTGGGCCACTTCGGAAGCCCATTCAGAGAATAGTCTTTTTCAAAGCCTGATAATATCCATGAGGTTAGAATACTTCTACTTGAGAAAAAATTACCAAGGCTTTAAGATATAAAAATGTGCTTTCTTTGGACATATATTACTTAAATCATCATCTATATCAGGATTTTTCAACCGTAGCATTATTGCCATTTTGGACTATCCTTTGCTAGAGGGGCTTTCCTGGGCGTTGCGAGATATTTTAACAGCATTCTTGGTGTCTACCCATTAGATGCTAGTAGCAAACCCCCTTACTTCAGTCATGAAGAGATAGCTCCTGGCATTGCCAAATGTCCCCTGGGGGAAAAAACTACCCCAGTTTGAGAACCACTAACATAAATATATGCCTGCCGTATTCTGTGCACATTATACCAAACGTGTTTATTTTCGAACTTGGGTACTATAATCAGACATTTTCCGGTGTTTGCATTTCTGGATGCTCAAATAGTAAATGGACTTCAAATGAAGTTGCAAGTAGTCTTTGAAGAAAGTGGCCATTACTAGAAAGTCTAGAAAGGGACAAAAATAATTCTTCGATTAGTAGAAAGGGCACACTTGGGATAAGGATTTGTCTTTTCTATACAGATCCACAGGCTGAATTAGGAATGTGAATGGAGATTACAGGAAAAAAGATTGTAACTGTGTAGAATAATTTAAATAGCACCTTGATAACATGCTGCTTTAGTTTTTTGACTTTATTTGTCACTGAATCTACACATTTCTAATATCTATTGATCATATATTACTTTACATTGTAAAGTAATGTAAATGTAAATGCAATGTAAATGTAAATTTAAAATGTAAAGTAAATGTTTATGTTCTTTGTAATTTTACTATTGCGGTATTTGTATTTTCTTTTTAATCTGTAAGTGCTTTTGTACAAGAAAACTGTTAACTTTTGCCTGCTACATAGCCCATATATTACTATCTTTTTAAAATTATTCTTTTTATTTTTGATATTTTTGATATAGAGTTCTTAAAAAATTGTGTACTCCAAACCATTAATTTGTTGCTGTTGTTTCTTCATTTGCTTTTATATCTAGTAAGCTCTTTCCCATAATTAGGAAAATAAATACATTAATTTATGCATGAATTTTTATATTATATCTGTAAATTCTGAGGGACTTTCAATGCCAGGCTAATGTATGAATGTGAGAGCTGGACTGTGAGGAAAGCTGAGTGCCGAAAAATTGGTGCTTTTGAACTATGGTGTTGGAGAAGACTCTTGAGAGTCCCTTGGACTGCAAAGAGATCCAACCAGTCCATCCTAAAGGAGATAAGTCCTGGGTGATCGATGGAAGGACTGATGCTGAACCTGAAACTCCAATACTTTGGCCACCTCATGCAAAGAGTTGACTCACTGGAAAAGACCCTGATGCTGGGAGGGATTGGGGGCAGGAGGAGAAGGGGATGACAGAGGATGAGATGGCTGGATGGCATTACCGACTCAATGGGCATGAGTTTGAGTAAACTCCGGGAGCTGGTGATGGACAGGGAGGCCTGGTGTGCTGCGATTCATGGGGTCGCAAAGAGTCGGACACGACTGAGACTGACTGAACTGAACTGAACTGAATGTATCTTGGAAAAAGAGGAGAAAACAATCTAACGGAATTGTTATATTGTCAGTAAACCAATCTAAATTTTACTGAGTGCCTATCACAAGCCTGACACCATGCTAGTTGGTTTATAGACTGATCATAAATGTAACACCACTATTAACATTTCATCATTATTATTATGCTTGGTTATAAATATGAAATTGAAGCCCACAAAGTATAATAGTTTGATCAATGACACACAGTTTGTAGGGTTTCCCAGGTGACTCGGTGATAAAAGAACCCACCTACCACGGCAGGAGCCACAGGAGAGCCAGCTTCAATTCCCTGGGTCAAGAAGATCCCCTGGAGAAGGGAATGGCTACTCACTCCTATTCTTGCCTGGCAAATCCAATGGACAGAGGAACCTGGCAGGCTACACTTCATGGGGTTTGCAAAGAGTTAGACATAATTGAGCAGACACACACAGACACCATCTAGTTTGTAAGTCAGAAATTCAGAAGGTTCTCTTTGACCTAAAGCCCATGTTGTTTCTATATTCTATAAGAACTATTCTATAAGTAACAGTGAGGCTCTTGGACTTTTGAGTGGAAAATAATATGGTCAGAATTGGGCTGTAAGAAAATCATTTTAACAATGGCTGAGATGGGAAATTTTTGTTAGGACATTTTTGTTAAATTCTTGTTAAAGGACATTCTGGAAGCTACTGAAGAAGATCAAGTCAAAGATAATAAAATCCCTATATCTAAAAACAAGAGTAGCTAGAAATTGCAGAGGGAGGAATAGAGAAGAGATACTGAGGAGATAGAATTGACAGGACATGGTAACTGGATGTTGGGGAAAGAAAATAGATGTATAAAGATTAGGAATTTTCTGGTAAGTCACCTTGAAAGAATATCTGAGTAGTTTTTCAAATACAAAGTTTTTCTAAGGAAGATTAGAAGGTAAATTTTGTATAATCTCAAGTGACAAATGAAGAGGGATAATCCTATGTAATGGTTTAAACTAGGATTGCACCTTGGGACAGGAAAAAACGGGTTAAAATTGAGTTGGGAATCAACTGCACTGATATAAGGAAACTGTGAGCTTACCAAGGTTACAAGCTGAAATGAGGAGAATCATGGGCAGATGCTTGGGAATATCTGTATTTAAGTGGTGGGAATAGAACAAGAATGTGGCTGCAAAAATAAAGTAGTGTGGCAACATGGATGGACCTAGAGATTATCACACTGAGTGAAGTTAAATTAAGTCAGACAGGGAAGGACAAACACATGCTATCTTTTATGTGTGAAATCTTAAAAAAAAGAAAAAAGTGCAACTGAACTTATTTACAAAACAGTCACCGATGTAGTAGAAAACAAACTTGTGGTTACCAGGGCATGGGGGTGGGGGGAGTAAATGGGAGATTGTGATTGACATATGCACATATACACACATATATAAAATAGAGGACTAATAGGAACCAACTGTACAAGGAACTCCTCTCAATATGGACTATTGGGGAAAGAATATAAAATGAGTGCATATATGTATATGTGTAAATCAGTTCAGTTCAGTCACTCAGTTGTGTCTGATTCTTTGTGACCCCAGGGACCGTAGCATGCCAGGCGTCCCTGTCCATCACCAACTCCCAGAGTTTACCCAAACTTATGTCCATTGAGTCAGTGATGTCATCCAACAATCTCATCCTCTGTTGTCCCCTTCTCCTCCTGCCTTCAATCTTTCCCAACATCAGGGTCTTTTCAAATGCGTCAGTTCTTCGCATCAGATGGCCTAAATATTGGAGTTTCAGCTTCAACATCAGTCCTTCCAATGAACACCCATTCTGCCATATACATATACATATCATATATGTATAAACAATTCAATTCAACTTGCTATACACTTGAAACTAACACAACTTTGTAAATCAGTTATTCGCCAATAAAAAATTTTAACAGAATAAAGGAGAGTGTAGAGAAGTAGAAGGAGAACAAATCATTTTTCTAAAAAGAGGATAATTACCTGTTGCAAATGATGTAAATATTTTTAAACAACATATAACCTGCACTGTCAGGGTCGTGCTCATAGGCCCTCATACTTAACCAGATTAGCACATGGCTATTGAAATTCCTACTCCCAGGACCTGCTGTCATCACCAGAGACTGCCGTCTTTGCTCACACCACACTTACAGTGTCAGAGGATTTCCTTCCAACCCCAGCAACCCTCAACCAATGATGTGACTTCGGGCTTCCCAGGTAGCTCAGCTGGTAAGGAATCGGCCTGCAGCAGGCACCCTGGTTCAATTCCTGGGTCAGAAAGTTCCCTTAGAGAAGAGATACCCTTCTCCAGTGAATCTACCTGCAATGTGGGAGACCTGGGTTTGATCCCCTGGAGGAGAGCATGGCAATGCACTCCAGTATTCTTGCCTGGAGAATCCCCCTGGACAGAGGAGCCTGGTGGGCTACAGTCCACGGGGTCACTATGAGCCAGACTCGACTGAGTGACTAGGCACAGCACGGAACAGTGAGTGTATAAATACTCCAGCTCCCTTTGTCCTCGAGAGGATGCTGCTGGGGCACCTCTTCCACACTGACTATGCCATTTCCCCAGCATGCTTGACTTAAGTTGTCCTCAGGCGAGATTTTATTGATTATCTTATTACTGCCTGGTAGTGTTTCATGGAATCATTTAAGAATGTGTTTTCAAACTCAAATCTACCTCAGGATCTTCTGGAAGAACACAAGTGAAAAAGAACAAAAAAATGATAGAGGATGTTATTCTTAGGGACAGCAAGGTCACTGACGGCTTCAGGGACAGCCCTCACAGGTGAGTGGCAAACAGACTGGGTGTAGGAAGCCTGAGAATGAGGATGCTTGGAGATGCCAGGTAATCTGCGGTGAGGTCGAGGGAAGTTGAGAAGATTGGATCTTGGTCTGAGTTGAGAAAGGGTTTGAGCCTTGTTTCTCAGCCTAGAGTGAGATGAAGGGAGATACTGAGGTTCTGAGAGTAGCTGATGGATCCTAGAATAGTTGCTGCAGATAACATCACAAGCCATCCATCAAAATTAAAAATATTTTAAGATATCATATAATATTAGTTAATGAAAAGAGCAATATCTTTTTAGTCAGACAGACCTGCATAAATATTCTGGCCTTACCACACCAACTGTGAAACATTTAAATTCTCCAGCCTCATTTTTCATCTGTGACATAGGGATTTGTTATTGTTCAGTCACTCAGTCCTGTCCAACTGTTTGTGATCCTATTGTGAAATAGGGATAAGATTCATCAATCAAATATTTGTGGATTAAATGCAACAATGTTTAGGGTTTCCTGGCACATACTAAACAATAAATGTGAGCTGTTACCCCATCTGAGGGATGAAAAGACCCCAGCTGCAGTGTGATTGTGTGAGTTCAGAGTGGCAATATTCAGCTTGGTGTAATGCGCCTTTAAAAAAATTAAAATGTTTATCTCTACTACCTAAATCTTGAGATAAGAAGTACCTATTGGGTCCAAGTTTTCCTTTCCCAGGGGTTCTAACAGACTCACAGGTCCTAGTTTGATAACCTACTACATTTGTATGGCATGTACTTAAAAAGATAACAAAAATAATGGTTTACTTCAGCTTTAGCGTTATGGATATTTTACATGGGTATTATTTTTCGGGCAATGAATGATATCTGATTATTCTTGGAATATCAGACTTGACTTGCGGTTTCCTTCTTCAATTTTATTTACAAATCAAAACAATGTACTGAATACCAAATAAAAAAGAATTTTTCAGCCACATTGTTATGTCCCCAAAGGAAGCAGCAACCTCAAGTGAACTTCCTTGTTCTTATTACATATCCTATTTTTAAAATTTTTCTCTTTTAAAAGTAGTTTTTATATACTTTGACTTTTTTTTAGTATTAGGGTTTATTATATATGGTATTACATCAGAAAACATTATTTCTATAGCTATGACTCAATCATGTGAATTTTTTGTGCACTATATTTTCTATAAACATGGAAGAGAACTATTCACATAATCATTATAATTTAAAGTTTATGGGGTCAATTACTCTTATTAGACACTAGCAAGCAGGAAGCAAAATGTTTGTGTCAGCTATGATCTTTCTGACCTTTGAATATGAATATTCTGTGATTCTATTTGCAGATGGCAAGGTTTTTTTTTTTTTTTCCTCTTTACAAATCCAGATTAAAGTAAATTTCAATAAAGAAAAAATTTAATAAGTTATCAGAAAGCATTTTGGTGGCATTGAATTGCACCTGAAATTATATTTAAAAATATGCCAACAAAGTTTATTTGGGTAATTACAGTAGAATATGGATTTATACCCTGTGTTAATTTAAATTATTCAACATTATCTTATTGAAACTTACCATTTCATATGTTTATTACTAAACACAAAAGTCACAAAAATGAAAAACTCACAGTGCCACCTCTCAAGAATTTAAACATCCAGAGAAATTATTAACCTGTCCACTTCCCTTTTATGAATATAAATTACAAAAACAGGATTTCCTTAGCCAGGAATTCAGCCAGCATAAAAATATTTTTTTCTTCCTCTGATTTTCTGGCTTCCAGAATTTTGGCACCAATATAAACCTTGAATTTAGCCATCCATGCATATAGCCCATAATACTAAAATAACCTACTAATCTGCACTGGAATAATTTTAGATAACTTAAAGTTAATGCTCTCTCCAAAGCCTTCTCCTGTCCAAAATTTTTCCATTCAATTCAATAATGTGCTTAGACCCAAAAGCTAGAAATCATCTCTTATCCCTTTCTTAACACCCTTAATCCAATACATCAGCAAGTATGCCAGTTGTAACCACTTATCCTTTCTCCGATTTACCTAATCCAAACATTATCATTTCTCATCTTGGCTAATACAATTGCTTCATACACAGTCTCTTTATCACCACTCTCACCACTATGTCCACTCAGCCACTAAAATAGCTTTTAAATTATGTAAATGGATTATATCCCACAAAATACAATCATATATCATATCCTCCACCACCTCTGGTCCTGCTTTAAATACTCCAGTGGCTTCTGTTCCAATTAGATAACATTTAAACTCCTTACAACATCTCCCTGGGTTGCGAAGATTCCCTGGAGGAAGGCATGGCAACCCACTTCAGTATTCTTACCTGGAGAATTTCCATGGACAGAAGAGCCTGGTGGGCTACAGTTGACAGGGTCTCAAAGAGCCGGACACAACTGAGCGACTAAGCAGAGTATAACACAACATCTCACAATCTGTGACCTCATCCATCTTCTTTCAGTCTTCCATTTGTTCATCCTTCTTCCCTGGTCTTACTTTTCTTAAGAATGCCATTGCTTTTCTTCTTTTTTAATATAATCTTTTCAGCTATAATTTTTTTTAATTAAGCACTGTATTAGCTGCATCCCATAAGTTTTCATGTTTTGTTTTCACTTCCAATCATCTCAAAATGGTTTCTAATGTCACCTGTAATATTTTCTCTTTGACTCACTGGTTATTTAGGAGTGTGTCACCTAACTTCTACAGAGTTGTGACTTTCCCAAATTTCCTTCTACTATTAAATTCTAACATTGGTATTCCCTGGTAATATAACACATTAATACTTTGTGTAAGTGCAATCAGTTTACATTATTGAGACTCATTTGATATAGTCTATACTGGAGAATGGTGCCATTTTGCAGTACGCACTTGGGTCTAAAATACCAGCTGGGAGGCCTCTGGGCCCAGCCACCTAATAAGCCAGTGAAACTAGAAAGCACAAAGGAAAAAAAAGAGGAGAGCAAGATGGCAGAGAAGTAGGTGGAGGTGGAGTACATCTCTCTCCATGGATACGTCAGGAATACACCTTCAGACACAGAAGTGCATCCAGGACACCAGCTGAGGGTGGACAGGAATACCTGACCAGTGGAACCGTGCAAAAGCTGAGGTCAAGCCCTGAGCCTTGGAGTGGGAGCACTGACTCCAAGACCCGAGACTACAGAGAACTAACCCCAGGGAGTATCAAGTAGTGAGAATCCACACTAAGGAAGCCACTTGAATACGAGACCCCGCATCACCCAACCACCAAGAGCACCCTGTGCAGGATGCCTCATCTAAACAACAAACAAAACCAAAATGCAAACCCAATCATCAGCAGACAGGATTACCACCTCACTCAGCTTTGCCCATCAGAGGAAAAACAAACAAACAAGCAAAAGCTTAGCACAAATCTCACCCTGTACAAAACTTACACAAATCACTAGACCAACCTTAGGAGGGCAGAAACCAAAAGGAAGAAAGAATTCAACTTTGAAGCCTGGGAAAACGAAACCTCAAGCACAGTAAATTAAATATGTATGTGTATATATATATATATATATATATATATATATATATATATAATGAAAAGGCAGAGAAATACTACACAAATGAAGGAACAAATCAGAAACACACAACTCCAAATAAATGAAGAGGACATAGGCAAACTACCTGAAAAAGAATTCAGAATAATGATAGTAAAGATGATCAAAAACCTTGAAAACAAAATGGAGAAAATGTAAGAATCAATTAACAAAGACCTAGAAGAATTAAAGAATAAACATACAGAGACAAACCACACAATTAAAAATACTCTGGAAGGAAAGAAGAAATCTAGTTCCACGCACCAGAACACCGATGCAAGCTTCCCTAACCAGGAAACCTTGACAAGCCAATCGTCCAACCCCACCCACTGGGCAAAACCTCCACAATAAAAAGGAACCACAGACCTCCAGAATACAGAAAGCCCACTCCAAGCACAGCAATCTAAACACGATGAAAGGGCAGAGAAAAACCCAACAGGTAAAGGAACATGAAAAATGCCCACCAAGTCAAACAAAAGAGGAGGAGATAGGGAATCTACCTGAAAAAAAATTTAGAATAATGATAATAAAAATGATCCAAAATCTTGAAAACAAAATGGAGTTACAGATAAATAGCCTGTAGACAAAGATTGAGAAGATGCAAGAAATGTTTAATAAAGACCTAGAAGAAATAAAAAAGAGTCAATTAAAAATGAATAATGCAATACATGAGATCAAAAACACTCTGGAGGGAACCAAGAGTAGAATAACGGAGACAGAAGATAGGATAAGTGAGGTAGAAGATAAAATGGTGGAAATAAATGAAGCAGAGAGGAAAAAAGAAAAAAGAATCAAAAGAAATGAGGACAACCTCAGGGACCTCTGGGACAATGTGAAACACCCCAACATTCGAATCATAGGAGTTCCAGAAGAAGAAGACAAAAAGAAAGGCCATGAGAAGTTACTCGAGGAGATAATAGCTGAAAACTTCTCTAAAATGGGGAAGGAAATAGCCACCCAAGTACAAGAAACCCAGAGAGTCCCAAACAGGATAAACCCAAGGTGAAACACCCCAAGACACGTATTAATCAAATTAACAAAGATCAAACACAAAGAACAAATATTAAAAGCAGCAAGGGAGAAACAACAAATAACACACAAAGGGATTCCCATAAGGATAACAGTTGATCTATCAATAGAAACCCTCCAGGCCAGAAGGGAATGGCAGGACATACTTATATAATGAAAGAGAATAACCTACAACCTAGATTACTGTACCCAGCAAGGATCTCATTCAGATATGAAGGAGAATTCAAAAGCTTTACAGACAAGCAAAACCTGAGAGAATTCAGCACCACCAAACCAGCTCTTCAAATGCTAAAGGACCTTCTCTAGACAGGAAGTGCAGAAAGGTTGTATAAACGTGAACCCAAAACAACAAAGTAAATGGCAATGGGACCATACCTATCAATAACTACCTTAAATGTAAATGGGTTGAATGCCCCAACCAAAAGACAAAGATTGGCTGAATGGATGCAAAAACAAGACCCCTATATATGCTGTCTACAAGAGACCCACCTCAAAACAAGAGACACATACAAACTTAAAGTGAAGGGCTGGAAAAAAATATTTCATGCAAACGGAGACCAAAAGAAAGCAGAAGTCGAAATACTCATATCAGATAAAATAGACTTTCAAATAAAGGATGTAAAAAGAGACAAAGAAGGACACTACATAATGATCAAAGGATCAATCCAAGAAGAAGATATAACAATTATAAATATTTATGCACCCAACATAGGAGCACCGCAATATGTATGGCAAATGCTAACGAGTATGAAAGAGGAAATTAATAGTAACACAATAATAGTGGGAGACGTTAACACCCCACTCACAACTATGGATAGATCAACTAAACAGAAAATTAACAAGGAAACACAAACCTTAAATGACACAATGGACCAGCTAGACCTAATTGATATCTATAGGACATTTCACCCCAAAACAATCAACTTCACCTTTTTCTCACGTGCACACGGAACCTTCTCCAGAATAGATCACATCCTGGGCCATAAATCTGGTCTTGGAAAATTCAAAAAAATTGAAATCATTCTAGTCATCTTTTCTGACCACAGTGCAGTAAGATTAGATCTCAATTACAGGAAAAAAATTATTAAAAATGCAAACATATGGAGGCTAAATAACATGCTTCTGAATAACCAACAAATCATAGAAGAAATAAAAAAAGAAATCAAAATATGCATAGAAATGAATGAAAATGAAAACACAACAACCCAAAACATATGGGACTCTGTAAAAGCAGTGCTAAGGGGAAGGTTCATAGCATTACAGGCTTACATCAAGAAACAAGAAAAAAGCCAAATAAATAACCTAACTCTACACCTAAAGCAATTAGAGAAGGAAGAAATGAGGAACCCCAGGGTTAATAGAAGGAAAGAAATCTTAAAAATTAGGGCATAAATAAATGCAAAAGAAACTAAAGAGACCATAGCAAAAATCAACAAAGCTAGAAGCTGGTTTTTTTAAAAAAACAAACAAAATTGACAAACCATTAGCAAGACTCATTAATAAACACAGAGAGAAGAACCAAATTAACAAAATTAGAAATGAAAATGGAGAGATCACAACAGACAACACTGAAATACAAAGGATCATAAGAGACTACAACCAGCAGCTCTATGCCAATAAAATGGAAAACTTGGAAGAAATGGAAAATTTCTTAGAAAAGTATAACTTTCCAAAACTGAACCAGGAAGAAATAGAAGATCTTAACAGAGCCATCACAAGCAAGGAAATCGAAACTGTAATCAGAAATCTTCCAGCAAACAAAAGTCCAGGACCAGATGGCTTCACAGCTGAATTCTACCAAAAATTTAGAGAAGAGCTAACACCTATCTTACTGAAACTCTTCCAGAAAATTGCAGAAGAAGGTAAACTTGCAAACTCATCCTATGAGGCCACCATCACCCTAATTCCAAAACCAGACAAAGATGCCACAAAAAAAGAAAACTACAGGCCAATATCACTGATGAACATAGATGCAAAAATCCTTAACAAAATTCTAGCAAACAGAATCCAACAACATATTAAAAAAATCATACACCATGGCCAAGTGGGCTTTATCCCAGGAATGCAAGGATTCTTTAATATCCGCAAATCAATCAATGTAATACACCACATTAACAAATTGAAAGATGAAAACCATATGATTATCTCAATAGATGCTGAAAAAACCTTTGACAAAATTCAACACTCATTTATGATTAAAACTCTCCAGAAAGCAGGAATAGAAGGAACATACCTCAACATAATAAAAGCTATATATGACAAACCCACAGCAAGCATTACCCTCAATGGAGAAAAATTGAAAGCTTTTCCCCTGAAATCAGGAACAAGACAAGGGTGCCCACTCTCACCACTACTATTCAACATAGTTTTGGAAGTGTTGGCCACAGCAATCAGGGCAGAAAAAGAAGTAAAAGAATCCAGATAGGAAAAGAAGAAGTGAGACTCTCGCTGTTTGCAGATGACATGATCCTCTACATAGAAAACCCTAAAGACTCTACCAGAAAATTACTAGAGCTAATCAGTTGCCGGAGCCTGCCAGCAAACGAACCGGTCACGGGTGCAATCGCCGAAATACCTAAGAAATAAAGACTCGGAAAGATGGGGTTGAGAGGGACAGAGTCAGCTCTCGACTGAAACCGACAACTTTATTGAGGAGTAACATGCTTATATATGCTAACAGGACTCACTAAATTTAGATCAAGGACATGTATACGTGCAGAATCACAGGCATTAGTCTTCGCTCAGGAATTTTATCTCAACTCTTTAAGACTATCAGAGCAAGGGAGTGGCGTCTTAGTATGATTACAATCAGTTAAAAGATTATCATGATTACAATCAATTAAAGATTATCTAAAGATTACCTAGACATAAACCATACACAGGAGCCTGACAATCTCGTCAGGAAAATGGGTAAAAGGTCGCTACAGCAATTTCCTTGAGGGAGGTGAGAAAGGCCAACCTGCACTTTAATAAATCAGGGGTGACGGGACAGAGAGGGACCTCTTGATCTCTCTCAGGGCCAAGAAGGAGCCTGAGCAGTCAGGCTGGCTCCCCGCAATCAGTGAATATAGTAAAGTTGCAGGATATAAAATTAACACGCAGAAATCCCTTGCATTCCTATACACTAACAATGAGAAAACAGAAAGAGAAATTAAGGAAACAATGCCATTCACCATTGCAACAAAAAGAATAAAATACTTAGGAGTATATCTACCTAAAGAAACAAAAGACCTATACATAGAAAACTATAAAACACTGATGAAAGAAATAAAAAAGGACACAAACAGATGGAGAAACATACCGTGTTCATGGATTGGAAGAATCAATATTGTCAAAATGGCTATACTACCCAAAGCAATCTATAGATTCAATGCAATCCCTATCAAGCTACCAACGGTATTTTTCACAGAACTAGAACAAATAATTTCACAATTTGTATGGAAATACAAAAAAACCTCGAGTAGCCAAAGTAATCTTGAGAAAGAAGAATGGAACTGGAGGAATCAACCTGCCTGACTTCAGACTCTACTACAAAACCATAGTCATCAAGACAGTATGGTACTGGCACAAAGACAGAAATATAGATCAATGGAACAAAATAGAAAGCCCAGAGATAAATCACGAACCTATGGATACCTTATATTTGACAAAGGAGGCAAGGATATACAATGGAAAAAAGACAACCTCTTTAACAAGTGGTGCTGGAAAAACTGGTCAGCCACTTGTAAAAGAATGAAACTAGAACACTTTCTAACACCATACACAAAAACAAACTCAAAATGGATTAAAGATCTAAATGTAAGACCAGAAACTATAAAACTCCTCGAGGAGAACATAGGCAAAACACTCTCCGACATAAATCACAGCAGGATCCTCTATGACCCACCTCCCAGAATATTGGAAATAAAAGCAAAAATAAACAAATGGGACCTAATGAAACTTAAAAGCTTTTGCACAACAAAGGAAACTATAAGCAAGGTGAAAAGACAGCCCTCAGATTGGGAGAAAATAATTGCAAATGAAGCAACAGACAAAGGATTAATCTCAAAAATATACAAACAACTCCTGAAGCTCAATTCCAGAAAAATAAATGACCCAATCAAAAAATGGACCAAAGAACTAAACAGACATTTCTCCAAAGAAGACATACAGATGGATAACAAACACATAAAAAGATGCTCAACATCACTTATTATCAGAGAAATGCAAATCAAAACCACAATGAGGTACCATTACACGCCAGTCAGGATGACTGCTATCCAAAAGTCTACAAGCAATAAATGCTGGAGAGGGTGTGGAGAAAAGGGAACCCTCTTACACTGTTGGTGGGAATGCAAACTAGTACAGCCACTATGGAGAACAGTGTGGAGATTTCTTTAAACACTGGAAATAGAACTGCCATATGACCCAGCAATACCACTTCTGGGCATACACACTGAGGAAACCAGATCTGAAAGAGACACATGCACCCCAGTGTTCATCGGAGCACTGTTTATAATAGCCAGGACATGGAAGCAACCTAGATGCCCATCAGCAGACGAATGGATAAGGAAGCTGTGGTACATATAAACCATGGAATATTACTCAGCCATTAAAAAGAATTCATTTGAATCAGTTCTAATGAGATGGATGAAACTGGAGCCCATTATACAGAGTGAAGTAAGCCAGAAAGATAAAGAACATTACAGGATACTAACACATATATATGGAATTTAGAAAGATGGTAATGATAACCCTATATGCAAAACAGAAAAAGAGACACGATGTACAGAACAGACTTGTGGACTCTGTGGGAGAAGGCGAGGGTGGGATGTTTTGAGAGAACAGCACGTATATTATCTATAGTGAAACAGATCACCAGCCCAGGTTGGATGCATGAGACAAGTGCTCAGGCTTGGTGCACTGGGAAGACTCGGAGAAATCGGGTAGAGAGGGAGCTGGGAGGGGGGATTGGGATGGGGAATACATGTAACTCCATGGCTGATTCATGTCAATGTATGACAAAACCCACTGCAATGTTGTGAAGTAATTAGCCTCCACCTAATAACAATAAATGAAAAAAAAAAAATACTCTGGAAGGAATCAATAGCAGAATACCTGAAACAGAAGAATGAATCAGTGAGCTGGAAGATAAAGTAGTGGAAATAACTTCTGACGAGCAGAATAAAGTAAAAAGAATGAAAAGAACTGAGGATAGTCTCAGAGACCCCTGGGACAATATCAGACAATATCAGACACACCAACATTTGAATTATAGGGGTCCCAGAAGAAGAAGAGAAAAAGAAAGGGTATGAGAAAATTTTTTAAAGAGATTATAGTTGACAATTACCCCAACACGGAAAAGGAAATAGTGAATCAAGTCCAAGAGGCACAAAGAGTCCCATACAGGATAAACCCAAGGAGAAGCAAACCAAGACACATACTAATCAACTAACAAAGACTAAACACAAAGAAAGAATATTAAAAACAACAAGGGAGAAGCAACAAGTAACATACAAGGGAAAGCCCATGTGCTTAACAGCTGATCTTCAGCAGAAACTGCAGGCCAGAAGGGAATGGCAGGATATATTTAAAGTAATGAAAGGGAAAAATCTACAACCAAGATTACTGTACCTGGCAAGGATCTCATTCAAAATTGATGGAGAAATAAAAAGCTTTACAGACAAGCAAAAGTTAAGAGAATTCAGTACCACCAAACCAGCTTTACAACAAACGTTAAAGAGATTTATATAGTCAAGAAATACAAGAGAAGGAAAAATATCTACAAAATCAACCCCCCAAAATTAAGAAAAATGCAATAGGAACATATATATCAATAACTACTTTAAATGTAAATGGATTAAATGCTCCAGCCAAAAACACAGACTGGCTGAATAGATACAAAAACAAGACTCATCTATATGCTGTCTACAAGAAACCCACTTCAGACCTCAAGACACATATAGACTGAAAGTGAGAGGATGGAAAAATACATTCCACGCAAATGGGAAGCAAGGGAAAGCTGGAGTAGCAATCCTCATATCAGGCAAAATAGACTTTAAAATGAAGAAGATCACAGGAGATAAGGAAGGACACTACATAATGATCAAGGGATCAATCCAAGAGGAAGACATAACAATTGTAAATGTCTATGCACCCAACATAGGAGCATCTCAGTACATATACTGGAGAATGTTCCATGTGCAATTATAAAGAGTACACATTCTACTTTGCTGGATGGAATGTTCTATAGGTGTCTATTAAGTCTACTGGTTTATAATATTGTTCAAGTCTTCTTTTTCTTGTTAATCTTCTTTCTGCTCAGTTGCTTCAGTCCTATCCAACTCTTTGTGACCTTGTGGACTGTAGCCTTCTAGGCTCCTCTGTCCATGGGATTCTCCAGGCAAAGATACTGGGGTGCATTGCCATTTCCTCCTCCAGGAGATCTTTCCCAACCCAGGGATCCAAAAGGCATTTCTTATGTCTTCTGCATTGGCAGGCAGGTTTTGTTGCTGTTGTTGTTGTTTTTTACCACTAGCATCACCTGGAAATCTTTACAGTGGTTCTATTCTCTACTGAAACTGGGATATTGAAGTCTCAAATTATTCTTCTTAAACTTTCTATTTATCTTTTTAATTATATAAGTTTTTGCTTTATATAGGGGGTTCTTTGTTAGTAACAATGTTTGTCTTGAAGTCTATTTTCTCTGATACTAATTTGTCTGGTATTAATATAGATGCTGTCTGTCTCTTTTGGCTATTTCTTATGTGATATGTCTTATCCATCTTTTTACTTTCAATTTGGCATACATCTCTGAAGTGGGATCAGTTTTGAAAATCCATTGTGTCAATCTCTGCCTTTCAACTGAAATGTTTAATCCATTCATTTAATGTAGTTACTGATAAGATGGGATTTATCTCTGCCATTTTGCTGTTTGTCTTCCATTTGTATTACATCTTTTTCTTGTTGTTCTTTGTTTCTCCCTACTACTTTTATTTCTTTGTTGTTGTTGCTGTTAAGTAAATAGTTTCAAATATACAACTTTAATTCCCTTGTAGTTTCTTATATTAGACTTTTTGAGTCATTTTCTTAGTGGTTGACCTGGGTAATACAATTAAAATCACAATTTATAACAACCTAGTTTGGATTAATACCAACTGACTTCAGTAGTATACAAAAGCTTTGCATCATTCCTTCCCCATTCCTTTGTCATCTATTTGCCATAAAAAGTACATCTTTATAGGCTATATGCCTATGAATATAGGTTTATAATTATTACTTTATGCAATTTTGTTTTAAATTTAAGGGATAAAAATTATAAACAAAAACCACATTTACACTATCTGTTATGTTTTTCTATGTAGCTAGCTACTTCTTCTCTGGTGCTCTTTATTTCTTCATATCAGTTTAAAGTACTGTATTGTTTCCTTTCATTTCAGCCTGAAGAACTATTTTTAACATTTATTACAGGTCAGGTCTACTAGTGACAAATTAGCTGTTATTTCTTAATCTGGGAATGTCTTAATTTCTCCTTCATTGTTGAAGGGTAATTTTGCTAGATATAGAGTTTTTGGTTGACAGAATTTTCCTTTCAGCCCTTTGAATGCCTTCTGCGTTCCAGGTTTATGTTGAGAAACCTCAGTTAATCTTACTGAGCATCTCTTTTATGTGATGAGTCACTTCTCCTTTGCTACTTACAAGACCTTCTCTTTTTCTTTGCCCTTCAACAACTGGATTTTGATATGTAAATGTGTTGATCTTTTTGTGTTTATACTCATTGCTACAAAGCTGGGGATGGTAGAATGGGAGAGGGCAAGTTAAAAACACCACATAATTTACTGTTAGACCTAGCCATTTATTTTGAATTAATTCTTCTGGAGAGCTTTAAGCTTTCAGCTAACTTTCGGAGTTCTCCAAAAACTGATTTTGACAATTTTCTCCAGTGCTTCATTAACTGAATAGGCTAATTTTGAGTCTCATCTTAAGAAAGAAATTACAGTAAATTCAGTTTTTAATTTTCTTTTTTGAACAGAAAAAGCTTTTCAGCAATCTGTAAAAGTTTTGACATGGTCCATCTCAGACACATTAAGCTATCATTAATATGTTTGAGCAAAAAGAGAAAAATTATCAGACCTATAAAAAAGTCCAACAGAGAGAAATATATCTCTGTCTTAGAGTAAATTGGCTGCAAGGAAAGATAGGACATACATTAATTGAAAGAAATTTTTTAAAAAGTATAATGAAAAAAAAGGGCAAAGTGTTCCAACAAAGGACAGATAATAAATGGCATCAGGATACTGCTGAGAGGCATAATTAGAGTTCATAATTGTCCAAGGGCACATTGTTACATTAGATAATTTACCTCTTCAACTTTCTTTAGACTTGCATGCATTATTCTCATTTATATCTTTTTAAGTGAATTTGTACAATAACTAAATCCAGGAGGATTAAAAAATGGAATAGACACTGTTTATGTTCAGATTTCTTCCCTGGGTTAAACATTACAAATGCAAGTTCTTAAGAGCACAGAATTTCAGTCAGTTCAGTTCAGTCGCTCAGTCGTGTCCAGCACTTTGCGACCCATGAATCGCAGCACACCAGGCCTCCCTGTCCATCACCAACTCCCGGAGTTTACTCAAACTCATGCCCATCGAGTCGGCAATGCCATCCAGCCATCACATCCTCTATCTTCCCCTTCTCCTCCTCCCCCAATCCCTCCCAGCATCAGGGTCTTTTCCAATGAGTCAACTCTTTGCATCAGGTGGCCAAAGTATTGGAGTTTCAGACTCAGCATCAGTCCTTCCAATGAACACCCAGGACTGATCTCCTTTAGGATGGACTGGTTGGATCTCCTTGCAGTCCAAAGGACTCTCAAAAGTCTTCTCCAACACCACAGTTCAAAAGCATCAATTTTTCGGTGCTCAGCTTTTTTCACAGTCCAACTCTCACATCCATATATGACCACTGGAAAAACCATAGCCTTGACTAGACAGAACTTTGTTGGCAAAGTAATGTCTCTGCTTTTTAATATGCTGTCTAGCTTGGCCACAACTTTCCTTCCAAGGAGTAAGCATCTTTTAGTTTCATGGCTGCAATCACCATCTGCAGTGATTTTGGAGCCCTAAAAATAAAGTCTGACACTGCTTCCACTGTTTCCCCATCTATTTCCCATGAAGTGATGGGACCAAATGCCATGATCTTAGTTTTCTGAATGTTGAGCTTTAAGCCAACTTTTTCACTCTCCTCTTTCACTTTCATCAAAAGACTCTAGTTCTTCTTCACTTTCTGCCATAAGGATGGTGTTTTCTGCATATCTGAGGTTATTGATATTTCTCCCAGCAATCTTGATTCCACCTTGTGCTTCTTCCAGCCCAGCGTTTCTCATGATGTACTATGCATATAAGTTAAATAAGCAGGGTGACAATATACAGCCTTGACGTACTCCTTTTCTGATTTGGAACCAGTCTGTTGGTCCATGTCCAGTTCTAACTGTTGCTTCTTGACTTGTGTATAGGTTTCTCAAGAGGTGGGTCGGTATTCCCATCTCTTTCAGAATTTTCCACAGTTTATTGTGATTCACACAGTCAAAGGCTTTGGCATAGTCGATAAAGCAGAAATAGACTTTAGGACGATATAAATCTAGTTTCAATTCCTGCCCTGTCTATTTAATAGTCCTTTAACACTAAACAAGTTACTATTTAGAAATAGCATTTTCTCCCTATGAAAACTATAGAGCTTATGAGAAATAAATTCAATAATGTATGTAAAGCTCTTAGCTCAGTTCCTAGGTTATCATGAGTGCTAAATAAATGGCAACTATGATTAATGCTTTGCCTGTATTAAATATCTTATGCCTATAAAAATGACTTCTCCTATTTCAGCAACTTTCATAATAACATAATTTTAAATAAGATCTAGTCCACATGTGAATGTAAACTACATACAACTTGATCGATATTTAATGTGTACAACACAATTTGTAAGAAAGTATGACTGTCACATCTACTCCCTTGTGTTATTTGGGAAAATAATCCAGAGCTGTTTAAAGTGAGATAATGAATATTTATGTTCATTATCTCACTGTTTCATTTCTCTTATTTTACTTCTTCATAAGTCTGAATTGTTTTTAATGCAGGATAATTTTTTTCCTTCATTTTATACCATGCTTGTTTCTGTTTGGAATTAGAGCAAGTATACTACTGTAGTAAAGTCTTGATATCATTCAACTTGACTTCTGCACCATTTGTCTCTGAAACTCAAATGCATAACTTATATCTGCAGGATTTCTATTGCTGTAGCTATTTTTCTTAATTTCTATTTCACAGATCCACAAAATACTATATTATCTTCTATAATAGCAAACATAATAATCATCATGACTATTCGTTGAAGATTCTCTATGGACTAAACAGTCTCAAAAATCATAATACCAATGCCTACTGTTTATTGAGAAACAATGTATGTATATCTCAATAATCTTTATAACAACTATAATAAGGAATTATTATTCTTATTTTACATATGAGAAGATAAATATACTCTGGTGTCAATTTATCCTCATCACAGTTCAGGAAAAGGTATCATCACACAACTTAAAATCAACCTCATCAGCCAAGAGTGAAATAATGTTCAAATACTTTGATTTTCTTCCTTATAATTAATGATGAAATAAGGTAGGGATAATTTATTAGTGTAGCCATCTTATTTGCTTCCAAACAAATAAACAGGCCATCTCTCTTCAAGTTCACATTTTTTGAGTGGGTCTGATATAAAGCATGGTTTTGGCAGTCATCAAATTACTCAGGTTAGTGCAAAAGCACTTTAACAGTGTGGCCCACTGTAGCCCACCAGGCTCCTCTGTCCATGGGATTCTCCAGGCAAGAATGCTAGAGTGGGTAGCCATTCGCTTTTGGAGGGGATCTTCCCAGATTGAACGCACATCTCCTGTATTGCAGACAGATTCTCTACCATTTACCTACCAGAAAAGCCCCATACGGAGGCATACTTTTATCTAATTGTCCTCAGCTGAATTATTTGAAAAGGTAGCAAAATTTAATTTACATTATGTTTTCCCTGGTGGTGGTTTAGTCGCTAAGTCATGTCCGACTCTTGTGACCCCATGGACTGTAGCCTGCCAGGCTCCTCTGTCCATGGGATTCTCCAGGCAAGAATACTGGAGTGGGTTGCCATTTCCTTCTCCAGTGGATCTTTCCCACTCAGATATGGAAGGAAACTCTCTCTTCTTCATCCCAGGCAGATTCTTTACTGACTGAGCTACGAGGGAATCCCATGAATCTCTGATTGTCGCTAAAAAATTTGTTTCAAAGATTATACTATGGTGCTTTTTTAAAGCAAAAATTATTGTGTAAACTGATGATTCTCTGTTGCAATTTAGCAAGTCAGTTTAGGAAGTAGAAATAACTAAGCCCCTTTAGTCCATCAGAGATTTTACAAAGCTTGGAAAGCTTGAAGATTCATTGATGTGTCACAAAAAGTGATCACTCAAGCATTGAAGCATCTGTCAAAAGCTTCCAAATGACATTTTAAGAGAAGTTGTTTAGTTTCTGGCATTGAAAAAAAGAGGATGCAGGATTTACTAAAGAGGAAATGCACAGAAAATTCTAGAATTCTTTGGTATACTGTGAGATGATAATTCTTTCAAGATCATGAGCATGTAATATCAAAGCAGAAATCACCTGATGTGCATACTTTTGATGGTGATTCAGAAGAGCATTTAGACTAGATAAGGAAGACATTGAAATTTTTGATATTAAAGTTTAAGATGGTCTGTAGTTAAATGGATGGTCTGTAGCATGGTCTGCAACATGCTTGTTGCAGTTGTCATTTCAAATGAATTTTTATTTAAGGTAACACTTTGTTCTTCTCACTGAGCTTCCAGAAAATGGATGATGTGTCTTACAATTAATAGAGTTTATGAATTGAGGAAATATGGTCCTTATATTCACAAAGCAAAATATCAGCTCAAATTATATTTTACTAGTAGGTGCTTTTTCTAAAATGATTGCTATCACATGTGCTACCTTGAAAAGGCAGACAGTTTTCATACGACTTGTTATCTATTTATTTGTGTAGCAAAACAAGGCATGGGTAAACTTTTATTGAACTTCATCCTTATCTTACTAATTCAGTAAGATATTGTCTTTTTCTATTTCTTTAAATGCATCCCTCAAGTTATGAAACCTATATTATTCTCTGGTACTCTATATTTCTTATTGTAGTAACTGGGCCACATGATAACCCTTTTAGAACTTCTCAACCTCAGTACCAATAACATTCTGAGTTATATAATTCTTTGTTGTAGGGGGTTGTCTTGTGCATTATAAGATATTTAGCAATGTGTCTGGCCTCTACCAGAGCTCTCCAGAAGGCTCAGTGTTAAAGAATCCACCTGTATTTCAGGAGCCATAGGAGACATGGATTAGATACCTGGGTCAGGAAGATCCCCTGGAGTAGGAAACGGCAACCCACTTCAGTATTCTTGCCAGGATAATCCCATGGACAGAGGACCTGGTTACAGTTCATGGGATCTCGAAGAGTTGGACACTACTGAGCAAGAAGGCACACACGCACTGGCCTCTCCCACTAGATATCAGTAGCAAATTCCCCTTCTCCCAGTTGTGACAACCTCAAGTATCTCCCCACGTTGCAAAGTGTTCTGGGAGCAAAATTGTTCTGACTGAGAGTCACTGATCTATTGTAATGCTAAAGACTAGATAAAGTTCACCAGTGGAACTATGATTCAAAACCTGGATTTATCCATTACTTATAACTTGTGGGATATTGGGCCTCATTTTTATAACCTCTGAAACATGCATAATACACTTCTTATAGAATTATTAGAATTTGATGGAATAATATATGTTTTAGGATAACAATTCATACCTTTTACTATAAAGGAGATTTAAAACACTAAAAAACAAAAGGAATCAAGGACATATTAAAATGTTTGTATTTATTATTATGTCAACTATTGAGCTGAATTTAATAATAATTTTGGAAATTATTTGACATATCTCAAAAAGTTATTTTAGTGTATTTTTTCTCCCACCTCTTGCTCTTTTCATGAATTTCTTTAGACCTGATACGTTGAAAAGGTACAGAACATTTGGCCCCTTCTTTGTTATACCTCCTCATGTAATTAAGTAGAATTCTTGAGTCCAACCTCACACCTACTGTAATTATACTCAATTATGCCTATTACTTTATACTTTTTAATATTACCCATTCTAACTACTAATCATTATTTTCAACCAGGTATATTTCTCTTCATGCACTGGCCACTAAAATTTACTCCTGATTAAACTGGGGACTAGTTAGATATTGGGAAAAGTATCTATGTTGTATCTTAGCTGTTAAAGGTCAATATAACTTAAGACTCTTAAGTGCTTATTCTCACTAGTCTTAAATATCATCCAAACTTTGATGGCCTACTTTGACTCAGGTGTCCTGGAAAGAATGGGAGCAGAGAAAACTATTAGAAGACTATTTCATTAATCTGTGAGAATAATGAGATTGCAATGAAGAATATGAATGTAAAACATATGTAGATAAAAATCTGGTTGAATGTTGTTGGTGAGCAAAATTGTGGCATCTAAAGTAATTGAAGTTTTGTGGGACAGCTATAATTTATTCGATTAAGGAATTATAACAGTAAAGAATAGCAAAAAGTGATGAGGTGTTCAGTTTAGAATAAGCTAAGTTTGAGAATTAAATGAAAAATCCAGGCCCAAATATCTAGTAGGGAGTTAGATTAGATCCACATAATATTTGGAACTTAGAATTTTTAGCCAAAGCTAACCATTTGGATATATATATTAACATATATATACATATATAACCAATTATATATCCAATATAATGTGTGTGTATATATATATGTATATATGCATATACACATGTGTGTGTTTATGTATGTACAGTAGTTAAGGCATAAGATGGACCATAAAAAATCACATCCTCAGGCACTGGAATTACTAGTATCACGTTAAGTCCTCTCTGATAGTCCTAGGAATTTTTAAAGTCTCAAATGAAAGAATGTTACTTGGGAAAAAAATACCAGTCATCAGATGATTGCAAATGACAAGAAGATGACAATATTCTCAACACATATTACTGTAGTTCACAGACCATGACTTTGTGACAGCTGTGTAATTTTAGTGAAATTACGAAGTAGAACAAAGCATTGTAACGTTGGAGAAAAGTGCTTCAGAATCAGTCTTTGAACTGAGAGACTTTATATAATAACATGGTTGCTACTGACAAATACTTTCCCCTCAATTTTTTTTCCCAGTAAAAGGAGCTGTCATATATTTCCTCTCACATATTAATTTCTAACTTCATTTATACTAACATAACTAATCAGATCTTAATTTCTGACTGGAACTTACTGCTCCTTATTTCATACCTCTCAACATTTACTTCAAATAATTAAATTGAAAATTCAGATTTTTCTACAAAAGTTCAATTTAACCCAACATCCTTCAGCTATTTTTCCTTCCTTTGTCTCTTTCACTAATTGGATAAGAGTTTGTGAAAAGAACTGACAAGAATGTTTTCAAATAATACCTGTATTTGGTGATCTAACACATTGAAGCTTCAAACATCAGTAGGATAATGAGTTTGCTTCCAATCAGAAGCAAGGAATATGATATTTTGAAAGATTATTTTAAATTAAAGGAGATTTCTAATTCCATATTTATAGCTTGCCTTTATATAATGTAATCATGCAATTTATGACTTAGTTCTATGGAAAAAAGCTATTAATATAAAATACAATTTATGTAGGTGTAATATGATGTATAGATACACACACATTTATAATAAGCTCATAGTACTCACTGTATGAATTTAAACAAAAATTTATCTTTAAATCTCACAGTCCCTTTGAATCTGCCTATCAGAGAGATTTCTTCCCTTTCCTGGGGTTAAAAAAAAAGGACATTTCCATAATATTCAGCTTAATATCATCAATGAATAACAGAGTCCTACACTATTACTTAACTCATTAACATGACCTCACTTCAGTAATTAAAGTGACCAGTCTCATGTCACAACGAAAACATTGAACTTTATTTAAAGCTAAAACTTCTTTCTCATCTAAAAGAGGCTTCTGATAATGGGAACAGGAGAAAGAATACAAGGTACTTCTTTTATTTTTTCCCTTAGATTAAGTTTCATCATTCCTCTTCTCTCAGGGACACTTCAATTTCTGACTTGTCTGGAGATAAAGCAACAAGACATTAAAAAGCAAGAGAATAAAAGTTTATTGCTGTACTTACAGTGTTTGTAAGATGACAGTGTTCTCTGTGTCTGGTAGAAGTTCTGAGCTGATAGATTTCATAGAAGACTTTTCCTCCCTCCCACTTATTTTTTATTTTATTTAAAGTAGCAAATGAATGAAATTGTATATATTTTTAATAGATAGTGCAAGCATAAGTCCTTGCTATACCACTAGTACTTTTATCTATCTCTTAATTTTTGTACAAGCACATTCATCTTTTACTCACTTCAAAGTATTTGAAATTCACAAAACCATCCCAAAGTAAAAGAAATGCAAGAAGGCAAAGTGGTTGACTGAGCAGGCTTTACAAATAGCTGAGGAAAGAAAAGAAGCAAAAAGCAAAGGAGAAAGAGAAAGATATACCCGACTGAATGCACAGTTCCAGAGAATAACAAGGGGTGATAACAAGTCTATCTTAAATGAGCAATGCAACGAAGTAGAGGAAAACAATAGAATGGGAAAGACCTGAGGTCTCTTCAAGAAAATTGGAGATATCAATGGAACATTTCATGCAAAGGTGGGCTCAATAAAGGACAGAAATGTTAAGGACCTAACAGAGGCAGAAGAGATTTAGAAGAGGTGGCAAGAATACACAGAAGAAGTATCCAAAAATTTCTTAATAAACTGGATGATCACAATGTTCTCACTCACCAAGAGCCAGACATCCTGGAGTGTGAAGTCAAGGGAGCCTTAGGAAGCATTACTGTGAACAAAGGTAGTGGAGGAGATGAAATTCCAGCTGAGCTATTTCAAATCAACAACCTCAGCTATGAAGATGATACCACTCTAGAGGCAGAAGGTGAAGAGGAACTAAAGAGCCTCTTGATGAGAGTGAAAGACAAGACTTAAAAAACTGGCTTAAAACTCAACATTCAAAAAATGAAGATCATGGCATTGAGTCCCATCACTCATGGCAAACGGATGGGGAAAAGTGGAAGCAGTGACAGGTTTTATTTTCTTGGGCTCCAAATTCACTGCAGACAGTGATTGAAGCCATGAAATTAGAAGACACTTGCTCCTTGGAAGGGAAGCTATGACCAACCTAGACAACAAATTAAAAAGCAGAGACATCACTTTGTTGACAAAGGTCTAATCAAAGCTATGTTTTTTCCTGCAGTCATGTAAAAATGTGAGAATTGGACCATAAAGAAGGCTGAGCGCTGAAGAATTGATACTTTTGAATTGCAGTGCTGGAGAAAACTCTTGAGAGTCCCTCGGGCTGCAAAGATAGCAAACCAGTCAATCCTAAAGGAAATCAACCTTGAATATTCATTGGAAGGACTGATGCTAAAGTTGAAGCTCCAAAACTTTGGCCATCTGATGTGAAGAGCTGACTCATTAGAAAAGTAACTGATACTGGGAAAGATTGAAGGCAAAAGAAGAGGGTGGCAGAGGATGAGATGGTTAGATAGCACCACTGACTCAATGGACATGAATTTGAGCAAACTCTGGGAGATAGTGAAGGACAGGGAAGCCTGGTATGCAGTAGTCCCTGGGGATGCAAAGAGTAGGACAGAACTTAGCCACTAAACAACAGAAACAAACCTATTTTTTTCATCCTTCCTCCCATTCCTGGAAAAGATGTCTATAAATTAGACAACAAAAAAGTTCTAACTCTTACTTCAACAGCCCAAAATACTTTTAAGTGACTCAACAATTATTCCAAGTTATGATTCACTTTTTTTGAATGCTTCATTGTTCCATCACTGGAAAAGTTTTAGTATATTTTCTGTGGAGTAGTGATGAATTTTCTTCCTAATGGATGTCCTATATCAACATCAGTAATAGTCTTAATGGCAGGACTCTCATCATTCTTCTAAATGGTGCTCTTGGGCTGAATTAAAACTGATTACGAGCCAGCTCTCTCATATAACTCATATTTAGAAAACACTCATGCATTCTTTTCTCCCACCACTCTGTGAGTAAGCCCTACCAGAACATCTCAGTCCATTTCTACCTTCTGGATTTTTCTATCCATGATCTAGAGAAGAGTCCACTGTGTCTCCCTAACTCCAAGAGATATGTGGCAAGCACTCTAATACTGAAGCTTTGCTGCCTTGATCTGATGTAAAAAAGTAAGCAACATATACTATCAATCTCTCAATAAAAGAGATAGCTATTGAAGCACAGATATGGCCAAGGAATTTCTCATCACAGACTCTCTCCCAATTTTCTATAATTTGATGTGAGTGAAAGATCAAGAGTAGTGAAACAAATACTTAGCCCTCCTTTGGAAGCCTTCCTTTGGAAATGTGCTTTGTGTTCTGACTTGTAATCTGATATAAGGAATGCCTTATAACTTAGTGTATCAATCAGTATTTCTAGTTCAACATCCTGCTCTACATGTTATACACTGAGGCAAATGGCTAATTGACACTTATCATTTCTTCTTTCCTACAATTACAGGAGACAATTTTGCTAAGCTTTCTGCCATTACATCTTTCCCATTCTCTGGTTTCTGATAATGTGTTCCTCATTTTTATTTGAGCAACCAATGGCTTAAAATCTTGTCTCCATTAATTATATTCATCTGAAATTCCAAACCTTTTAAAATTTCTATGTGGGTGTGGGCTTTTCTTCAGCTCAATTTTGTGACAAAATATTAATATTTACACTGCATATCTTGCCATCATGGCAAACCCCACAAAATAAAACCACAGTCAGAATATTTTGTCAATTTGGCTCTGATTACTGAATTACTTCTTTTTGTTAATGATACTAGCACTCTCATACATTCAGTAAGTTTTATATGATAGTCTCATTTTACTCCATTATTTTATGCCTGGAGCTGAGTTATTATGGAGGATACAAAAAAAAAAAAAAAAAACAAACCCCAAAACACAGATGAACTTTGAACCTTGTTTTAGGTGGAGGACTCACTAGCTAGCCAGATATGTAATGCTAAATGATAGATTCTCTAGTTATGGTATGAAAAGCATGCAAAGGATGTACATAAATGTCTAACAGGAAACTAAGCTAAAGGTTCAGAAGATGCCTCTAAACTCAATCTGTATGATCTCAGAAAAAAGGACCACTGAAACTAATTAACAAATTTTTTTTTGAAGTTTATTTGTTGTCAGCAGAAAGGGTATGAGAAAAGAAAGAGCTTCGCTGTCAGAAGGAGTAGCAATTATAAAGACATGAAGTCACTTGAGCATGAAACATTCTTAACCTAGTTCCTACTCTTGCCTTTCCTCCCATAATCAATTTGTCACAGAGTCTTCTACTCTGACCTCAGAATATTCCTTTCACTTTCTCTATTTCCTTTGCTACACTTGAACTTTTATTTACTTTTATCTGAATTTATCTCTTTGATTCTTAACTGATTTTCCTACATTTCCTCTCTTCTGATTCTAGCTCATCCTATATTCCAAAGTCAGATAAATATAATTACATTAGAAACATGAACAGAATTTTGTCTTAACATCTGAATTAGAGCTTGTCACTATTCTAATTAGAGAATGGAGGCTTGAGTCAGTATGTAAAATAAAAGAGACAAGAAAAATAAAACGTGGTGTCTTTCTAAGGTAACATCGCCTGAAGAGATAGATAGATGATGATAGGTAAAATGTAAAACAGAGACTGTTTCATGAAGAAAAATCAGAAGGGAAAGTTTGTTGCCTTCTGATTTTCAGCAGAAATCACAAAAAGGAGCTTCCATTTGAAAGACAGTTTCATATATTACTAACATATATGCGACAAGGCTTAAATGTATTAAGCTATATAAGTTGTTTCTTGATGAGAAGGCAATATTTAAAAGCTGATGCCAATTCTATATAAATCATACTTTAATATGAAGCTAACATGACAAAATGATTTTGGATTGAATGTTTATGAATAAAAAAATTGTTCGTCCTCCCCAAATGACTTCCAACATTTTCTGAGGGTTTCTCAGGATGACGAATGCTTAAAGCAGTCTCTTCCTTTCTTCATCCCAAGCCTTCTTGGTACTCTCAAGCTGACTGTATTGCAAATAAAGCTTACATAATCATCTCTTTGCAGGACATAACTAAACTGAGCTGGTGACTGCCTCCGTGACCACCATTCTGGCCTCCATGCACTTGCTAAGTCATTCAGTCTTCTCTGACTCTTTGCGACCCTATAGACTGTGGACATTCAGGCTCCTCTGTCCTTGGAATTCTCCAGGAATACTGGAGTTAGCTGCCATGCCCTCCTACAGGGGATCTTCCTGGCCCAGGCTGGCCTCCAAGACAGTAATCACCGTTTTAATTCTGTTTCATGAAGAAGACCAGAATTTGATTTCAACTGAATGATTTACAACTGTTTCTGGTGGGCTACAGTCCATGGGGTCTCAAAGA
This sequence comes from Odocoileus virginianus, assembly GCF_023699985.2. NCBI lineage: Eukaryota > Metazoa > Chordata > Mammalia > Artiodactyla > Cervidae > Odocoileus > Odocoileus virginianus. The sequence goes on from NC_069697.1 coordinate 14,097,819, forward strand.
GTTGGACATAGCTGAGCAACTAACACAAACACACACACTCATCCTAAAGTCAGGATGATGTTCTTTAACCAACCAAATAATCCACATCTACGTACTGTAGAATCTAGAATAAACTTTCACCTGCTCTTAGAGAGAGAAGGATGGTGGATTAATTTTTATTAATTTCAAGTGAATATTTATCACCTATTAATTAATAAATACTATTTTACCTGAATGGACTCAGCTAATATTCTGCAAAGAACTTTGAGAGATAGAGAAGCAAAAGTGAAGATTCTGCCTTTAAAGAATTGAAAGATGAAATTAACATATAATTACACCTAGAGAAAAATGCAAACAATATATAATTAGTTGCTAAATTGCATGGTATAACTGCAATAAAAGAAGTTAGGCAGGATAATTTCTAAGGGGCTTGACCATCCTTCAATGTTTGGCTTCTGACATTGGTGTACAGATATTTTAAGGGCCAGAAATGACATATGTAGTTTGCATATTTCATGTTAATAAAACCATAATTTATAAAATCTGTTTCAAAGTGGAATTTCTTTCTATAATATTTTAATTAAAGTGACTTTAATGGAAATCTGATTGATTTTCCCCATCTTTTACCGTACAGAGTACAGAATCCATGGTGATTCTGATCATGTATTAATACAATGCCCATTATCACCTATATTATTACCTACAATTTTCTAAGGTATAAATTACTATCCTTACTTTGAAATTATTGAAAATGAATCCAGGAAACCAAAGTAGTTTGCCTGATCACACCATGAGTTCAGTTCAGTCACGCAGTCATGTCCGAATCTTGGCGACCCCATGGACTGCAGCAAGCCAGGCCTCCCTGTCCATCACCAACTCCCGGAGTTTAACCAAACTCATGTCCATCGAGTCGGTGATGCCATCCAGCCATCTCATCCTCTGTCGTCCTCTTCTCCTCCTGCCCTCAATCTTTCCCAGCATCAGGGTCTTTTCCAATGAATCAGCTCTTCGCATCAGGTGGCCAAAGTATTGGAGTTTCAGCTTCAGCATCAGTCCTTCCAATGAACACCCAGGACTGATCTCCTTCAGGATGGACTGGTTGGATCTCCTTGCAGTCCAAGGGACTCTCAAGAGTCTTCTCCAACACCACAGTTCAAAAGCATCAATTCTTTGATGCTCAGCTTTCTTTATAAGTCCAACTCTCACATCCATACATGACCACTGGAAAAACCATAGCCTTGACTAGACGGACGTTTGTTGACAAAGTAATGTCTCTGCTTTTTAATATGCTATCTAGCTTGGTCATAACTTCCCTTCCAAGGAGAAAGAGTCTTTTAATATCATGACTGCAATCACCATCTGCAGTGATTTTGGAGCCCCCCAAAATAAAGTCTGTCACTGTTTCCACTGTTTCCCCATCTATTTACCATGAAGTGATGGGACCAATGCCATGATCTTAGTTTTCTGAATGTTGAGCTTTAAGCCAACTTTTTCACTCTCCTCTTTCACTTTCATCAAGAGACTCTTTAGTTCTTCTTCACTTTCTGCCATAAGTGTGGTGTCATCTGCATATCTGAGGTTCTTGATATTTTTCCCAGCAATCTTGATTCCAGCTTTTGTTTCTTCCAGCCAGCGTTTCTCATGATGTACTCTGCATATAAGTTAAATAAGCAGGGTGACAGTATACAGCCTTGACATACTCCTTTTCCTATTTGGAGCCAGTCTGTTGTTCCATGTCCAGTTCTAACTGTTGCTTCCTGACCTGCATATAGGTTTCTCAGTAGGCAGGTCAGGTGGTCTGGTATTCCCATCTCTTTCAGAATTTTCCAAAGTTTATTGTGATCCACACAATCAAAGGCTTTATCATAGTTTAATAAAGCAGAAGTAGATTTTTTTCTGGAACTCTCTTGCTTTTTTAATGTTAACAATTTGATCTCTTGTTCCTCTGCCTTTTCTAAAACCAGTTTGAACATCTGGAAGTTCACATTTCACATATTGCTGAAGCCTGGCTTGGAGAATTTTGAGCATTACTTTACTAGCATGTGAGATGAGTGCAATTGTGTGGTAGTTTGAGTATTCTTTGGCATTGCCTTTCTTTGGGATTGGAATGAAAGCTGATATTTCCAGTCCTGTGGCCACTGCTGAGTTTTCCAAATTTGCTGACATATTGAGTACAGCCCTTTCACAGCATCATCTTTTGGGATTTGAAATAGATCAACTGGAATTCCATCACCTCCACTAGCTTTGTTTGTAATGATGCTTCCTAAGGCCCACTTGACTTCACATTCCAGGATGTCTGGCTTTAGGTGAGTGATCACACCACTGTGATGCACAAAACTGGTGTGAGTTCCTGGAATACTCAGTAAATGTTAGAGAATAGGATGCTGGGGTGGGCTTAGGCAGTGAAGGGTAAAAATTTGTTATCAAATACAAAGCATCTTTTTTGGAAAGTAGAATACGTATGCTAGGAATAAATTTGAGTTTGAAGAATCAGAAAAATGAATGTTTCATATTAAATTTTAAGAAGGGAAAAAGCAGGGTTTTCTGGTGTTTCAGTGATAAAGATCTGCCTTCCGGTACAGGAGACACAGGTTCAATCCCTTGTCCTGGAAAAATCTCACAGGCCCCGGAGCACCCGGGCCCATGCACCACGACTGTTGAGCCTGTGCTCTAGAACCCCGGAGCTGGCACTCCTGAGTCCACATGCCTAAGAGTCCGTGCTCCAGAACAAGAGGAGCCACTGCGATGAAAAACCCACACACCTCAACTAGAGAGTAGACTGGGCTCACCACAACTAGAGGAAAACCTGCCCAGCAACAAGGAGCCCAAACAGCCATAAAGACATCAATCAAGAAACAAAGTTACTAAAAAAAAAGAAAGAAAGAAAAGAAAGAAACAAAGTTACTTTTGAAAGAGAGAAAGAAAGGGAAAACAAATGATGAGAAGTTCATCTTAAAGAAACCAAACAAGATAGGAGATAGGTCAACCTAGAAACCATAGGAAATAGTAATGTAAGCAGGAAGATAACTCATTTAATATCTGGTCACATCTTATCTCTTCATCTGTATTTCTTCCCACTTCTCTTCCCAGATACTGTAGTCAAAATGAGCATTTTTTACATGTCCTACAAATTAAGAACTCTCTAAACTAAATCTTTTTCCTTGTTCTTTTTTATCCAACACCATCCCAGTCATAGTTATAGATAGTCATTCCTAACATAAAAGGGCTATGTTATGAATAGAGAAAGTCAGATTTTAAAAAAAGCATTTTTATATATCAATAATATACTCACAAAAATAAAAATAACAGTCAAATATTAATGCTCACACTTATAACTTTTATTTCATGCTGCATCAAAGAAGGGCTCCTCTGGTGGCTTAGACAGTAAAGAATCCACCTACAAGGCAGAAGACCCAGGTTTGATCCATGAGTCGGGAAGATCCCTTGGACAAGGGAATGGCAACCCACTCCAGTATTCTTACCTGGAAGAATTCTGTGGACAGAAGAGCCTGGTGGACTACAGTTCATGGGGTCACAAAGAGTCAGACATGACTGAGCAACTAACACTCCATGTTGCTTCAAAGAGCCAAAGGAACATTGTCAGGAAAACCTGAATTTCCAGACTAAAAGAAAGTACTGAGTTCTCAGTAGAGTCTGAAATTTTATCCCGAGGAAAAAGAGAAGACTCTAAAAGTTTAAGAGAGAGAAAGAGAAGGAAAAAGGTGATATACAAAGGTGAATGAATGGGAAAGTTACAAGGTTTCTGATCTGCCATACCAGGAAAATAATGCTTTAAAAATATTGATGTATTTAGGAAAGAAAAAAAAAAAATGGTATATACCTAGAAAACTAAACAAATGAAAAACTGCAATTATTTATGCCAGTGAAAAACACTATTTTATAAGAAGATAAAAATAATTGCAATACAATGTTGGATTGATAATAAGACATGTAACCATACTGGGCTATTGGATATTGGGGCTATTGGATGCCGAGATGTGCTGAAATAAAAGAGCTAAAACCATTGTATGGTAGAAAGCTAACAAATGATGTCAAAATTTGATAGATGAGATAATAAAAATGCTTTAGAACATTACTTTTTAAAAATATACTGTTTTAAAATGTCTGTAAAAAATAAATGAAACACTTGGAAACTTGTCTTGGGGGAGAGGGTCTAGGTTGAGTGAGAATTGAAGAGTATGCTCTTAGTTTTCATGAAAAGTGTTTTAGTTTTATTTGATTTCTCAACTATGTGTATTTATAATATTGACAAAAATATAAAATGATTTCAATAAAGTGAACAAAATGTAACTGTGCTCTGTGTGTGTATGTGTGTGTGTGTGTGATGTATGTGTAGTAAAACCAGGATTAACACACGTAGGTGAAGTTAGGAAATTATTCTTAGTTGAGATTAAGATTTGATTTGGTATCTTTTGATATTCAACATTTTCTTGATGTAAAAGAGAGTAAAGGTTTTTCAGTATAGAAAATATTATGTGAGCTGGTCTCTACCATTCAAATAAGTTTATTGAGTTATGGATATAAGCTGAGTTGTGGTATAATTCTCTATTCAATTACCTCAGACATTTCTGGATTACTTGTATAAAATGTATATCTATATATAACAAAATACATTAAAATTACATAAATTTAATTCCTTGTGTCCTTGCTTCATGTATGTTATATAGATTTGTTAGTGTCTTTGCTTCTCTGATGTTCTAACTTGTTCAGGAGAGAACAAAAGGAAGAATGAATTACATGTGGATTGACATGAAGAACTTCCACATTTTTGTATGGAAAGCAAATCTTTAATATATGCAAGCATATATTTTCTTATAAGCAGATGTTGACATTACAAAATAACAAGTAATTGAGCACAGATGGTGTGCTTGGCATACTAAAAATGCTTAAAGGAAAGCACTTAGTAGAAAGCACAGATTTTCTTTTTAGTTAGGATTCTTTTGACTTTAAATATTCCAGATTTCTTTCTCACTTAATGCCTTTTTGCAAAGGGAATGTTCTGAATCAGTATGAAAATAGTAATATGCTGAATATTAATGATAGATACAAAAGTGTTTTTTATTCCAAATCCACCTCATGAGAATGATGGTACATAGCTTACAGGTAAATGGTAATTAACATTAATATTGTATATAAATTACCTTTATATCTTTTATTTCCAATTTTTATTACAGTGATATGACTATTACATTCATTTGTATTAGTCATTGAATAAATTAAGTTAAAACATGCTGTGATAATAGCTTAGTATTTTTGATAATTGCAGTGAATTAAATCTGCAGCAGAATAAAATAGTGTCTACTTTCTCCTATTAATGTTTCCTGTTGAAATGTGTGTAACTACTTAACCAAAATACTAATGATGATAATTGAAGGAGGAAATGGGAAAAAAAGTAAACTTTTAATTCTAACTAGGAGATAGATAATGGTTTCAAATTAGCATTGTGTGTAGCAAAATAATGCTAATTTTCATTTTAAAATATAATACCAAGACAGCCACACCATGTTCACAGCACTGACTTTTAATGATATTAAAAGATGTATTTGAAGTTGATTTATCCTTATAAAAGAGGAGAGAGGGCAGACTCTATCACAAATTTCTGGCTGGTGTCCACAAATTTTTATGTTCAACTGAGATAGAACTTGCATCATTTTATGCCCCAAAGCCATTTCTTCCCTCACAAAGGTTTCCCATTGACTTCAAAGCAGGAGCCAGAGGAGGGCATATTAACATTGAAATGGATGAAAAACAGATTCAAGTTTTTTGAATGAGCATAGCAAATTGGAAGGCATCTAGTAGAAATAATCAGCAAATCAGTTACTCTGACAGACCATTTGAATCTCTATTAAAGTCAAATGAAAAAGATGAACATACTTTTTGCTTTGAATGTGGAAAATCTGACAGTTGAAATGCATATTCACAAGACAGGGGGAAGAGGAAACATTTAACTCCTTAGATGCAATGAGCTGTGACAAAGAAGCATGCAGGATACTTTATTTTTCGCATCTCATGCTAAATCTCAGGATACACAGGGATTTGGGTGACTTAACAGTTCTTAGTCATTCTTACAGATAATTTTTTAAAAAATAAAGACCCTAGAAAAGTTAGATAATTCTGATATTCTCCTGAGTCTGGGAAAAGATTGAAGGCGAAAGGAGAAGGGGGCAGCAGTGGATGAGATGGTTGGATAGGATCATCGACTCAGTGGACAGGAATTTGATTAAACTCCAGGAGAGAGTGAGGACAGGGATGCCTGATGTGCTACAGTCCTTGGGGTTGCAAAGAGTCAGACATGACCAACAAGAATAACTATGTATTAGGAACTGGTCTGGGTGCTGGGGACTCCCCAGAGACCAAGTGGTAAAAAATTTCTACTTGGGAAGTTTTATCAAAAGTACTGACTTCTGGGTCTTGCAAAAACCAATTGACTCAGACTATCTGGGGTGACCAGCCTGAAGATTGGTACTTTGTAAAGGCTCCCCATCTAACCTAACAATGCCACCATGGTTGAGAACCACTGTTAGGAGATGGAGCTACATTGTTCTATCATCTATCCTTCTTAAATAGTTCTTCTGTTTCATTGACAGTAGGGAAGAGGACAATAACTGTTCACAATGGATTTTAATATACACTTTAATGATCACTGTTTTGTAGTTGGTACTGTTATCAGTTGACTGAAATTTAAGCTTACCTGAAACACCACTGGGTGAAATCCTTCACTTATTCTTGGTGCCTTCAACTGCAGATTCCTTTGTTCAGATTTAAGAATTTATCAATCTCATTAACTATCTTTTTGGAGTTTTTCAACATTTTTGTTCTGTTAGTACCATTCTTTCTGTTCTTTGTATTATAATGGCCTCAAATTTGCTGAATAAAACTTTTCCTTTGATTATTCTGCAGCAACTAGTTCACTAGCATAACATATTCAATAAATATGTGATGAGTCAAGTTAATTAGTATTTCTTTACCTCAGAGTGAAAAGAAAATTTTGAAATGTACAGAAAGAATTTTCATCACAGCTCCCTAAAGTAAATCTTCCATGGTATCTATCCTCTTGGCCCTTAAGAGATTCATATGAAGCAAATCTTCTCCAAAATATATCTTATGTGGTTGTTGTTCAGTCATTAAATCATGTCCAGTTCTTTGTGACTGAGGCATGGCAGGCTTCCCTGTCCTTCACTATCTTTCAGAGTTTGATCAAATTCATGTCCGTTGAGTCAGCGATGCTATCAAATTATATCATGCTCTTTTGCCCCTTCTCCTCCTGCTCTCAATCTTTCCCAACATCAGGAACTTTCCCAGTGAGCCATCTCTTCTTATCAGGTGACCAAAGTATTGGAGCTTCAGGTGCAGCGACAATACTTCCAATGAATATTCAGGGTTGATTTCCTTTCAGATTGAATGATTTGATCTCTTTGCAGTCCAAGGGACTCTCAAGAGTCTTCTCCAGCTGTAGGTTCAATCCCTGGTCAGGAAGATCCCTTGGAGGAGGAAATAGCAACCTACTCCAGTATTCTTGCTTGAGAAATCCCATGGACAGAGGATCCTTGTGGTCTACGGCCCGTGGAATTACGAAAGAGTCAGACACCATTTAGCAACTAAATAACATCAATACATAGTAGGAAGTGAGCAAATGTTGGCAGAATGAATGGATAAATGAATGAGAATCAGGTTGTCTTTAGGAAAAATATTAATAACTAGATAGTTGTATATAATTGAAAGATAAGATCACAGTTCTAAAGAAAATAGCAGGGATATATAATAATAATCTAGATTATAAATAATCCTAGGTTATAAATAATAATACATATATAATATATAAGTAACAATATAATTTAATACTCCTAGATTTAAATAATCTAGAATCAAGTGATCCTAGTATTTTACACAGTTGAATGAGCAATAAAATGTTAGGAAAAAACAAGCGTGTTTAGAAATACACATACACAATTTACTACTAAAGCCAACTATGTGAAAGCATGGCTCAAGGTCATACCATAAAAAGAAATCCAAGAAGTAGAGCCAGGATGTAAGGAGCATTTGAGTACAGCACAGATGTAGTAAGTAAAACCTGAAACCAGTTCAGTTCAGTCAGTGGCTCAGTCGTCTCCAACTCTTTGCAACGTTATGGACCGCAGCAGGCCAGGCTTCCCTGTCCATCACCAACTCCCAGAGCTTGCTCAAACTCATGTCCATTGAGTCAGTGATGCCATCCAACCATCCCATCCTCTGTAATCTCTTCTCCTCCTGCCTTCTATTTTTTCCAGCATCAGGGTCTTTTCCAAGGAGTCAGTTCTTCACATCAGGTGGCTGATGAAGTATTGGAGTTTCAGCTTCAGCATCAGTCCTTCCAATGAATATTCAGAACTGATTTCCTTAAAACATCAATTCTTTGGTACTCAACTTTCTTTATAGCCCAACTCTCACATCCATACATGACTATTGGAAAAACCATAGCTTTGACTAGACAGACCTTTGTCAGCAAAGCAATGTCTCTGCTTTTTAATGTGCTGTCTAGGTTGGCCATACCTTTTCTTTCAAGGAGCAACCGTCTTTTAATTTCATGACTGCAGTCACCATCTGCAGTGATTTTGGAGTCCCCAAAAATAAAGTCTCTGACTGTTTCCATTATTTCCCTATCTATTTGCATGAATTGATGGGACTGGAAGCCATGATGTTCATTTTTTTAAATTAATTCATTTTTTTAATTGAAGGATAATTGCTTTACAGAATTTTGTTGTTTCCTGTCAAACCTCAACATGTGTCAAATGCTGAGTTTTAAACCAACTTTTTCACTTTCCTCTTTCACTTTCATCAAGAGTCTCTTTAGTTCTTCTTCGCTTTCTGCCGTAAGGGTGATGTCATCTGAGTATCTGAGGTTATTGATATTTCTCCTGGAAATCTTGATTCCAGATTGTCCTTCATCTAGTCTGGCATTTTGCATGATGTAACCTGCATAGAAATTAAATAAGCAGGGTGACAATATATAGCCTTGTCATACTCCTTTCCCAATTTGGAACCAATCTGTTTTCTAACTGTTGCTTCTTGACCTGCATACAGATTTCTCAGGAGACAGGTAAGGTGGTCTGGTATTCCCATCTCTTTAAGAATTTTTCCACAGTTTTTTGTGATCCACGTAGTCAAAGACTTTGGCATAGTCAATAGTAGTAGATGCTTTCTGGAACTCTATTGCTTTTCTATCATGCAACAGATGTTGGCAATTTAATCTCTGGTTCCTCTGCCTTTTCTAAATCCAGCTTGAAAAGAACCAAGTAGACTTTCCCACTTGGAAGATTCTCAGTACTGCAGGAAACTGCATTAAGATCCCATTTTATTTCTTTGATCTCCAATCACACTACTGGTTTTACAGTGAAAAATTTTATAAAGAAATTTTAAATGTTATTTATTATATTTGAGTTCCTTAAATCAAATCAAGTCACAAGCATTTAATAAAATGACCAAATAAAATATAACTGTTAACAGCTGCAGTGTGAAATATATTTGGCCTTTGTTCCTGATTCCTGACACAGAAAGTCCTAAATCCCTTGAGATTCTCAGAGTGATAAGAATATCTTTTGTTATTCTTAAGGGACCTCATTTGATCACACTTGAGTGTATGCTAATGAGGTGAACAAGAAGATAGGAATCCCTAGATAATCTCCAGATGGTGGTGGTCACCAATAATTGGAGGGCTAGAATTTCAGCTCCACCCATCAACCTCCATATATAAGAGGGGCTGGAGATAAAGTTTTATGAAAGCTCCTGAACAAAGCATTTGTTGAGCTTATATTTTCACATGCTTGCTCCTGTTCTGGGAACCTTCCAGACTCTGCCTATGTACCTCTTCATCTGGCTGTTTATCTGTATCCTTTAAAATAACCAGGAAATATAGTAAAGTGCCTCTGAGTTCTGTGAGCTGTCCCAACAAATTATTAAACCTTAAGATAAAGTTGTGGGAACCCCCTATTTATAATGGATTTATAGCAGTACTTTAGTAAGAAGTATACGGGCCAAGACTTGTGACTGGCATCTGAGGTGGGGGACCTTATGTAAGACTGAGCCCTTAAGCTGAGCCAGAACTGAATTCTTAAACACCCATTTGATATTAGGTGAATCAGAGGATTGGTTGTTGATTTTGGAACAACAGCCTTAAAATTTTTAAAGTAAGAAAAAATGAAATACTAAAAGGAGAATGGAGGATTAGAAAAGATACACATAATCATAGCACTATATTTTATATTAGTGTGCTAGCATATACTAATTAAAATGGATTTATTATAGAATGTGAATATAAGTACAGTAGTTAATATGACAAATATTGCCATAGAAGACAAAATATGGGCTTTCCTGGTGGCTCAGATGGTAAAGAATCTGCCTGCAATGCAGAAGGCCCAGGTGCGACCCCTGGGTCAGGAAGATCCCCTGAAGAAATGGCAACCCACTCCAGTATTCCTGCCTGGAGAATTCCATGGACAGAGGAGCCTGCTGGGTTACAGTCCATGGGTCTCAAAGAGTCAGACACGACTGAGGGACTGTCACTTTTGCTTTCATAACCTGAAATTGTCTTGGGAAGGATGATGAAAGATCTTGTATCCATTGCGCAGTTTTCTTGGTGGGCAGCTGATAGATATGAAAAATTGAAACAATAAATAGAAGTGTAACATTTAAATTATATGGACAGCTGTCAAAATAAAAGCAGAAACTCTTTGCTTGTGAAAAGTAACAGCCTCTATGGTGGTGTGTGATCATGGAGTTTTTTCTTTGTTCAATATTCTTATGTTCTATTATGAAATTTTTGCAAGTGCCACTTCTATAATTGACATGCTTGATTTAAAACACACTATCAACTACAAAAGAAATCACCATTATCTATAATAACAGACAATCCAGAGAAATGTCTGAGTGTTAATATTTTATGAATATGACTTATAAAATACACATATTTGAAAATAAAAGACATATCCCTGTGTTTTTTTTATTTATACAATATATCCCCTGGAGGAGGGCATGGCAACCCACTCCAGTATTCTTGCCTGGAGAATCCCCATGGACCGAGGAGACTGGTGGGCTACAGTCCATGGGGTCACAAAGAGTCGGACATGACTGAGTGACTAAGCACACACTATATATGCAAAACACTTTATGCCTATTATACATTATAGAGCTGCTAACTTATTATTAAAATATTACCTGCCTATTTCAAGTATATAGATGATTATTTGACCTACCTTTTCAAATACATTGGGGCAATAAAGTTTATCAAAAATTCTCCCTTTTTAATTCTGTTCTAACTCCTTCACAAGTTTTGCTTGGACTATAGAATTATTCATAGAATATTTCAGAGTGTAGTGCTATCAATTCTTGAATTTTTTTGTCTTTCATAATTTGCTTCTTTGCACTTAAAGAGTTCTTTTCTAATTTTGTGGAAGTCTTAAAATTAGTTTTAGGAAAGTTGCACAGTGTGAGATTAAATTAATTAAGGGCTGTTAGTGTGCTACAGTGAGATACTGGATATGAGATCTTCAAAAACTACCTAGAGCTTAATTAATTTTGATTTATAGCACATCCATATCCTAGTAACTATAGCACTAACCTGTCATGACTTAAATACAAGAAATTGAGGGGAATAAGAATGGAAAGTACTTTGAAAATGTGTGCCCCTTTATACTTGAACTTGTCTTTGTGAAATTTGTCCTGTTTATGTGGGCACCTGCTTTTAGAATGCAGTTTCCCTTTGTGAGCTCAATGAGATGGTTTAGTCACTAAGTTGTGTCCTATTCTTGCGACCCCAAGGACTTTAGCCAGCCAGGCTCCTCTGTCCATGGGATTTCCCCATCAAGAATACTAGGGTGGGTTGCCTTTTCCATCTCCAAGGGATATTCCTGATCCAGGGATTGAACCACGGTCTCCTGCATTGCAGGTGGATTCTTTACCTAGTGAGTTATCAGGGAATCCAAACTAGCTACTGGGAAACTCACTTCAATACAAATTTATGAGGATGATCTTACTTAGATTCAGAAGTTGCTCTTCTATGAAAGAATCTTTGTTTCTAAACTAATGTGCCTGAAAAAAGTAAATGTATAAAGAAATTTAAATGGAACTAATAATGCACGTAAATGATATGAGTGAGTTTACTTAAGCTAATTGATTATATTTAATATCTCAGGTGTAATAATTCATTAATCTGAGAAGGCTTTGTATTCATCAAGTATTTTTTTTTAATCTGAAGATTTCTTAGGTAAATTGCAGAAGTCCTGTAGATTTCCTTTGGAAGTTAATCAATGTCCATTTATCCATAGTTTGAAATTGCTGCTCACTTCAAATTTACTCTTTAAAAGCATGACTGTACATTGTTCTTTTTCTGTTTTGTACAGTTTCATGTTGACTGACCCCTCCCTCATCTGTTTTGTGACCGTGGCTCTTTTTTTGCCCTGCAAATAGCTTTCTAATTTTCTGTTTAGCCACACTTGTGCTACTCTAATTTCCTAGGGCTATATGATCACTTCAAATCTGCTTTTGAAATTTTATTTATGCCTCCTGACTCTATATTCTTGGGAGCTTTTATCTTCTTCCTATCAGAAATCATGGATGTAAAGTGCTGCCTGATCAGTAGATGGTCACGCAAAATCCCACTGCCCTCTCAGAACACAGCATAAACATCCTCTTATGTTTATGCTTTCTGGCTTCCTCCCTTTAAAGCATTGGCTATCAGAACTAGGAAATAGTCAAGCCTTTGAACACCCAACTAGAGTGACTAAAATATTTGTACTCTTTCTGTTCAGTATTTATGGGCTACATCACCATGAGCAATCTGGTTAAAAAGATATAACAAGTTACGTTTTCCTTCTCAGTACTTCAGTTTCCATATCTTCAAACATAAGAATAACTGTCCTTACATTTACAGTTTATTCTAAAGATTAAATAAAAACAACACACATTCACACAAACTCCCAGCGCAAGGTCTTATATGGAGTAAGTTCCTTTAGAGATCTTGAAAACTACTGCTCAATAAGAGTATTTATCAAAAGGCTTTTGTTCTGTTGTTTTAATTCTGAAAAAGGAGATTTATAAATTGCTAACAGTCTTTGAATATTTTCTTCAGTTCAGTTCAGTCACTCAGTCGTGTCCAACTCTTTGCGATCCCATGATTCGCAGCATGCCAGGCCTCCCTGTCTATCACCAACTCCCGGAGTTTACCCAAACTCACATCCATTGAGTCGATGATGCCATCTAACCATCTCATCCTCTGTCGTCTCCTTCTCCTCCCGTCTTCAATCTTTCCCAACATCAGGGTCTCTTCAAATGAGTCAGCTCTTCACATCAGGTGGCCAAAATATTGGAGTTTCAACTTCAACATCAGTCCTTCCAATGAACACCCAGGACTAATTTCCTTTAGGATGGACTGGTTGGATCTCCTTCCAGTCCAAGGGGCTCTCAAGAGTCTTCCCCAACACCACAGTTCAAAAGCATCAATTCTTCAATGCTCAGCTTTCTTTATAGCCCAACTCTCATATCCATACATGACCACTGGAAAAACCATAGCCTTGACTAGATGGACCTTTGTTGACAAAGTAATGTCTCTGCTTTTTAATATACTGTCTAGGTTGGTCATAACTTTCCTTCCAAGGAGTAAGTGTCTTTTAATTTCATGACTGCAATCACATCTGCAGTGACTGTGGAGCCCAGAAAAATAAAGTCTGACACTGTTTCCACTGTCTCTCCATCTGTTTGCCATGCTTAGTTTACTTTAATTGAAGCTATGATATAGTGCTAGGTGCACCTGCTGTTTTCATACTCCAGATTTTAGAAAAATAAACAGAGATGATAAAACTAAAAATGCCTCCAAGGATCTTATCAGTGACCTTGGTTGATCAAGCATGGCTGAAATAATGAGCTCCGAATGCAGTAGTTTTTGCTGGATTTGCAGGGAAGCCTACTACCATCAATACAAGTTTGCATGCCCACATGCCTTTTGAATTATAATTTTCTGATTATTCAATTTGAAGAGTATAGCCATAGCAAATTCAACAGGAATAAATTCTGCCAGAGTTCTGTCATAGCTATAGCAAAATCAATAAAGTAATATTTTATCTCACCATCTTCATTTTTACTACAGTGTAGTGTGGGTTTTTATACCACATGTCAAACAATGGACAAAGCCCAGAGTTGGAAAAATAGAAGGATATATTATATTAAGGTTCTTACACTGTATACAAAGTGGAAGCTCTTAAAAAATTAAGTAAGTACTCATCTCAGTTCAGTTCAGTCGCTCAGTCATGTCTGACTCTTTGTGACCCCATGGACTGCAGTAGGCCAGGTCTCCCTGTCCATCGCCAACTCCTGAAGCTTTCTCAAACTCATGTCCATTGAGTCAGTGATGAATCCAACCATCTCATCCTCTGTCGTCCCCTTTTCTCCTGACTTCAATTTTTCTCAGCATCAGGGTCTTTTCAAGGAGTCAGTTCTTCGCATCAGGTGGCCGAAGTATTGGAATTTCAGCTTTAGCATCAGTCCTTCCAATGAATATTCAGGACTGATTTCCTGACCGGTTTGATCTCCTTGCAGTCCAAGGGACTCTCAAGAGTCTTCTCCAACACTACAGGTAAAAACATCAATTTCTTTGGCACTCAACTTTCTTTATGGTCCAACTCTCACATCCATACTTGACTACTGGAAAAACCATAGCTTTGACTAGATGGATCTTTGTTGGCAAATTAATGCCTCTGCTTTTTAATATGCTGTCTAGGTTGGTCACAGCTTTTCTTCCAAGGAGCAAGCGTCTTTTAATATCAAGGCTGCAGTCACTATCTGCAGTGATTTTGAAGTCCAAGAAAGTAAAGTCTATCACTGTTTCCATTCTTTCCCCATCTATTTGCCATGAAGTGATGGCACTTGACCCCATGATCTTAGTTTTCTGAACATTAAGTTTTAAGCCAACTTTTTCACTCTCCTCCTTCACTTTCATCTAAAGGTTCTTTAGTTCTCTTTCTGCCATAAGGGTGGTATCATCTGCATATATGAGGTTATTGATATTTCTTCCTGTAATCTTGACTCCAGATTGTGCTTCATCCAGCCTGGCATTTTGCATGATGTTCTCTGCATAGAAATTAAATAAGCAAGATGACAATATACAGCCTTGACTTACTCCTTTCCCAGTTTGGAACCAGTCTGTTGTTCCATGTCCTGGTTCTAACTGTTGCTTCCTGACCTGCATACAGATTTCTCAAGAGGAAGATCAGATGGTCTGATATTCCCATCTCTTTAAAAAATTTCCAGTTTATTGTGATCCACACAGTCAAAGGCTTTGTCACAGTCAATAAGGCAGAAGTAGATGTTTTTCTGGAACTCTGATCCCAGCTCTCAGAGAAGAAAGCAGGTGGACCAGAAGCAGCCGGAGAGGCAGGAGATGGGGGTGAGGGTGAGGGAGAGGGAGAGGGTGAGGGCGGGCCCGGGGGCTGCCCAAGGGCAGCGGCAGTGGCGGAAGAGGTGCAGGAGCCCAGCGCTGTGCATGGAGGGGTGGATAACCATGTCCTGGGGTGAGGAGGCTGCAGGGACGTGTGCAGCTGGCTGATCCCATTCTGGGACGGAGGGCACAGGCTCCAGTGGAATATTATTCAACCATAAAAAGGAAATATTGCCATTTGTGGCAGCATATGTAGACCTTCGGGGCACCATGCCAAGCTAAATAAGCCAGACAAAGAAATATAAGTACCATATGATCTTACTTATATATATTCTTAACCAGATACTTCATAGATTTAGAGAAGTAGGGGATCTATTTGCCTACTAAAGTCACCAGGAAATCACTGATCTGCTTTCTTTCAGTATAGATTAGTTTATATTTTCTAGAATATTACATAAATGACATTATACAGAATGTATTCTCTTTTTTGACTTGGTTCCTTTCATTCAGCATAATAATTGTGATACTCTTATGTATAGTAGTATGAATCAATAGTTCATTCCTTTTTATTGCTGCATACTGCTTCATTATATGGATATACAATAATTTATCCATTCACCTGTTGATCAACAGTTAGATTATTTCTCATTT
The DNA here is from genome assembly GCF_023699985.2 of Odocoileus virginianus. Classification (NCBI taxonomy): domain Eukaryota; kingdom Metazoa; phylum Chordata; class Mammalia; order Artiodactyla; family Cervidae; genus Odocoileus; species Odocoileus virginianus. Next base: position 14,113,873 of record NC_069697.1, read on the forward strand.
AAGGCTTTTACAAATAAAGCTGCTATGAACATTCACCTGTAAGTCTTTGTATAGTCATGTGCTTTCACCTCTTTTGGATAAATACCTAGAAGTGGAAAGTCTGGCTCATATGACAGGCGAATGTTTAGCTTTTTTAGGAAATTGCCAAACCATTTTCCATTTTGTATCCTACCAACAGTGTATGAGAGTTTTAATTCCTTTGCATCCTTGACAATACTATGGTCATGTGTATATGTGTTTGTTTAAGTTTAGCTATTCTCATGAGTGTGTAATAGTATCTCACTGACTTTAATTTGCATTTTCCTAATGATTAGTATTCTTGAGCAGTTTTTCATATGGTTATGTTTAAAAGTTTTTTATATTCTTTGATGAAGTGTCTACTTAACTAATTTTGGTTTTGTTTCTTATTTGGATGTAAAGTAGTGTTTTAAAAATTCCCCTCAGGTGCTTCAAGTTCTTGAGAAGAATTTTTTAATTTTGTGTTTTCATTCCATTAAAAATTAGTGCACTTTCATTATGTTTAATCAGGATAACAATGTATAACAAAACTATTTCAAGCCATTTCAACTCCTGCATTTCCATTTGTGTGCAGAATTATCCAGAGCTATCTAGAAGTGAATAGTTGCCTATTTAATACTCAAATATTTCTGTACAATAACTGATACCAAGCAATTCACAGCATATTACTGCTTTTACCCTCTGGAATCTTAAGATTTTTGCATCATTTTTTCTCTAATCAAGCAATTCATATAAGCAAAATGACTTTGATATTCTGTTTTTTTTCTAGATTTTTCTTCCTTATGTGTCAATATCTTCCATTCTACTTATCTTATATTAAAAAAAAAAACAACTTATTTTTAAAAAGTCTCTTCTTGCTAGCTTAGGAAAAAACATCTCTTCAGAACTACATCACTTTTGCTTTATGATCAAGGAACACATAAGATTTGCCACATTCCCCACATTTATTTTTGTCTTTTTAAACATGGAACCACAAAATTATTAACATGAAAAAGTAGCACCATTTTGTTTACGACGATATATTATTGTTACAACACCTTTTTTCCTCGCCTCTGTGTCAATATTGGCATGTCAATGTAAATATTTTAAATCACCCTTCAGATGAGGTAAAGAAAGGGAGATGAGAAAGGCATATACGTTTGTAGCAAATTTCTCATTACAGCAAAATGCAAACTCTTAAGCAAGACTCATAGCCGTGTATTTAAAGGTGTAAAAACAAAAACAAAACCTCAGCTGTTTTTATTATTCTTTATATTTTGAGTAAGTTATGGTCCAATAAAAATGATCACTATACATTTAAAATATATACTGAAAAAATCATTTGTTTTTTCATTCAAACAATAACAATTCCATTGAAGTAAAACAAATTATTCATTTGAAATATTTTACCTAGTGTTTATAGAGAAGTTTTTATATTCCTGTATATTACAAAAGCCTTACGGAAGAAAAGTGATCCATTTAGAAATTTTTCTTGAAAATAATTACCAAAAATGATATTAACACTCTTATTCATTAGATTTCTTTCTTAAGGATTCATAGAATGCTGATTTAGAAAAGACAGTTCTAAAATGAAGTATTTTATTAGAGATTTTTAAATGCCTCAAACTAGTACAGTGCATTTATCTTGTGATGAATGAAGATTAATTTTATCCTATTGCTTATTTTCAAGAGCACTTAAAATTCTAAATTGCTAAATTACATAAATTACTTTCTTAATAAAAGTGAATCACTTTCTCATTATCAAGATGATAAAAGAGCTATCATTTATCATTGTTACATTTGTTATGATAATGGTGCTGTCTGAAATGCTTGGCTGATTTAAAGTGGTACTTTCATTTTTTTGTGAAATTAAAGTAAAATCCCAAAATTTTACACACCACCTCTTAATATTCACCTTTACTAAGTCAGAACACTTTTTTGTTTGATCATTTTACTAAGTGTATCCTAAGTCTCTCAGTAGGTAATTATGACTAAGAATGATTTAGTAAGAGCATCTTAATTACAGATTAGAAAGTTAATTTTTTTTAAAATCTCCATTTTCTCTTGGAAACATTTAAAAAGTTTAATAAATCATTGTTGAAACCTTTATATATCTATTTCACTAAAACTTGTACAATAACAATAAGTAAGATACTTTTTGTCAGTGTTTAACATTTCCATTTATTATGATAGCACCCAAATATCTTTCTCATCAAATAATTTTCAACTTTTTCTTTCTATATTACTCACATTGAAATACAAGGTAGATAATATTTCTCACTTAAGACAGGAAAAGAATGGAATTCAGAAATGAGATTGATGGAAATTTGTTAATCATAAGATAAGGACAAATAAGAAGAGAGGGAGAAAGTCATTTACCTATTCATGCATTCCACAATTATTTGCTTAATACTGGGTGCTATGCTACATGCTGATGACATAAAGGGGAAAGAAGACATGGGCCTTGCTTTGGTAGAACTGTATTTGTCTAAAATACATTTTCCAGGTTACTTGTATTTGTACAATTTGTAGATGCGCTGACTGTGACTGGATGATTCCGTTGTTTTGGCTAATCAGGAGAGAAATACAGAGAGTCATCTTTTTTCTCTGCCTAGAGATTGGAATTTTGATCAGTACAGCCTTAGAGAACACTGATAATGTCAAGAACACTTAGAAACAATGTGTGTGTGTTTGTATGCTCAGCCCTGTCCAACTCTTTGCAACCCCAAGGATCAAAAATGTGTCTCTTGCATTTTCTGCATTGGCAGGCGGATTCCTTACCACTTACTACCATTTGATTAAGTTCACATATTTATTTGCAGTGACAAAATTTTATTCAAGATTAGTATATTTTCCTATATCATGGCATAAAAGAATGGACTTAGCTGATTACATCATCATTTATGTATCTTTTATTTTCTTATATATTTTAAAGGAAGAGGGGAAAATGTTTCTTTGTTATATTTATGCAATCAAGAGTTGTTAGGTAATTATTTCTGGTATGACTTCACATGTATTGTTATTTGTGCTTCCATTTGTTGCTTTACCTAGAAAAAATACAGATTATTTAATATTCTAACAATAATGAACAATTTGGACACAATACTCTCTACAGTTTAAAAATTAAAATAGCAGTATTTAATACTCAACATTATTTATGACAGTTAATACATAGTATATACAAGTCATTCATAATAGAAATTTAGTTTCTTTGATTTGGCTGCGATGTAACAAATTGTTCTGAGTCACTTTCATTTCTACCTACTCTTTCACTGATTTTTATTTTCATTTTTAAACTCTATAATTCTATCTTCCAGTCTTTTTTTACTTTGTTATCTTATTTATGCTTAAATTTACAAGCTATTTCAGACAAAGTGATGCAACATGCTGCAGCGTCTGCTTAATTTATCCTGTTGGTAAAATTTAAATTGTATCCTAATATGACCTATCAGCTTCTAACACTTGTTCCAAGAATCGAAGGATCCCTTATTCCCTATTACTTCACTCTACCCTGTATTTCTGCTGTCATTACCACCTACTCCTCATTTTATCACTGCCTTGTTTCGACATGTTGTCCAACTACCCCTTTTACGTCTGCCTGTGTTCTCTGCCACGTTACTTTCATACTGTCTGCCAATGCAGGAGACATGAGACTCCAGCTGGATCTCTGGGTAGGGAAGGTCTGCTGGAGGAGGGGATGGCAACCCACTCCAGTATCCTAGCCTGCAGAATCCCATGAATAGACGAGCCTGATGGGCTATGGTCCACAGGGTCACAAAGAGTCAGACATGACTGAAGTGACCCAGCACACCTACAACATTATCCCTTTTTCATATTAACCATTTTATTTTTCAAATCAGATGAATTGTTATTTCTATCGATTTTTCTAGTCCAGTCCCCAAATCAGTGGAAATTATTATGAAATTAAAACAGAATTTTGTGCCTGATTAGAAGAAGACTTTTCTTTGAAACAACAGTGCTTTGTAAAGCTACAGTAACATGTATCAGTTACTTTGTTTCATAATTACCATACCCTTAATGGAAAGTGGCTCTTCTGTTAAAAATGAAATTAAAAGCCAGGTATAGAGGAAATTCATTAAAAATTAAGATTTATGGAAAGTTTTCAGTCAATATAGTATGACAAATGAAGATCCAACATTTGTAGAAAGGAGGCAAAATAAGCAAATCATTCTTTTATTAAAAAAAAAGTGTGCTGTATATTAGAGATAATATTGCATTATAGCCATTTTTATCAAAGTAAAAATGTAGTAGTTGCTTTGAGGAAGCAACCATTGTCTAGAAAATATCACTTATAGGTTTCTTAATAGAACTTCTTACCTTTATTCACAGATTTATAATATTAATTCCTCTCCGATCACTCTCTACTACTTAATTTCCTTTCCACATGCCTTTATTGCATATGCTTAACAATCCTTAAGTATTTTTATAATTCCATGTACATTTTGTCAAGTTAATTAGGTAATTTGACATCATCTTATATTTCTTTTTTGTATAAATCTAGGTCTAATATTGATATTTGATTGAGATCTGCCCCAGTCTCCTTCAGTAACAATATGCTTATAAATTAGTACTGAAATAAATATATTTAATGTGATTTTTATATCTAATAAGACCTTGGGCCAAGAACATGGAATAAAAAGAGAAAGATAGGTTGAGCATGACTGTGGTTTACATCTTTGGTAACTGAGACCCTTATATTTAGAGAACTGAAGAGGAACTAAACAGCCTCTTGATGAAGGTGGAAGAGGAGAGTGAAAACAGTGGCTTAAAACTCAACATTCAAAAAACTTAGATCATGGCATTGGGTTGTATCATTTCACTGCAAATAGATGGGGAAGCAATGGAAACTGTGTCAGATTTCATTTTCTTGGGCTCCAAAATCACTGCAGATGGTGACTGCAGCCATGAAATTAAAACACACTTGCTTCCTTGGCAGACTAACTATGACAAATCTAGACAGTGTATTAAAAAGCAGAGACATCACTTTGCTGACAGAGGTCCATCTACTCAAAACTACTGTTTTTCTAGTAGTAAAGTATGGATGTGAGATTTGGACTATAAAGGAACTGAGTGCTGAAGAATTAATGCTTTCTAACTGTAGTGCTGAGAAGACTCTTTAGAGTCCCTTGGACAGTGGGGAGATCAAACCAGTCAATCCTAAATGAAATCAACCCTGAGTATTCATTGGAAGGACTGGTGCTAAAGCTGAAGCTCCAATACTTTGGCCACCTGATGTGGAGAGCTGACTCATTGGAAAAGACCCTAGGGCTGGGAAAGATTGAAGGCAAGAGGAGTGGGGGGCAACAGAGGATGAGATGGTTGGATGGCATCACCAACTCAATGGATATCAGTTTGAGCAAACTCTGGGAGATAGTGAAGGACAGGGAGGCCTGGTGTGCTGCAGCCCATGGGATCACAAAGAGTTGCATATGACTGAGCAACTGAACAACAAAAATATTTAGAGACTGGGAAAGGGTAAAAGTAGGTGATTTGGGAGAAATATACATAAGAGGAACAATAGATGTCCAGGTGCAAATAGTGAGAATAGATTCAGTTTGTCAAGCTTCAGGTGCCTGCTTTACGTTCAGGTGGTGATGACTAATAGGTAGTAGGAAATATAAGTGTAGCAACCAGAGTGATGAAATAGATTTGGTAAGACTTAGTCATCTGAAACTACTGGATTGGATGAAATCCATTCAGAGAATGCTAGGAAAAAAAGAAGAGGAAGAAAGGGAGAAAGAGAAAGGAAGGGAAGAAAGAAGAGGGAAAGAGAAGAGAGAGAGAAGGAGAAGGGAGGAGGAGGGAGGAAAGTAAATAGGGAAAAGCTCAGGAATCTGACTGCAAAACTAGGAGTCATTTATTTTAAGGCCATATTAGTAAGCATAAGCCTAAAGGGGGGCACAACATAAGATATGTAATCCATGAATAAAAGGGAAAACATTATATAAGCATGATTTATAAAATGCAGAGGAACCAGAGATCAAATTGCCAACATCTGTTGGATCATAAAAAAAGCAAGAGAGTTCCAGAAAAACATCTACTTCTGCTTTATTGACTATGCCAAAGCCTTTGACTGTGTGGATCACAACAAACTCTGGAAAATTGTTTATGAGATGGGAATACCAGACCACCTGACCTGCCTTTTGAGAAACCTGTATGCAGGTCAGGAAGCAACAGTGAGAACTGGACATGGAACAACAGACTCGTTCCAAATAGGAAAAGGAGTACGTCAAGGCTGTATATCGTCACCCTGCTTATTTAACTTATATGCAGAGTACATCACGAGAAACACTGGGCTGGATGAAGCACAAGCTGGAATCAAGATTGCTGGGAGAAATATCAACAACCTCAGATATGCAGATGACACCACTCTTATGGCGGAAAGTGAAGAACTAAAGAGCCTCTTGATAAAGTGAAAGAGGAAAGTGAGAAAGTTGACCTAAAGCTCCACATTCAGAGAACTAAGATCATGGCATCTGGTCCCATCGCTTCATGGCAATAGATGGGGAAACAGTGGAAACAGTGACAGACTTTATTTTTGGGGGCTCCAAAATCACTGCAGATGGTGACTGCAGCCATGAAATTAAAAGACACTTGCTCCTTGGAAGAAAAGTTATGACCAGCTAGATAGCATGTTAAAAAGCAGAGACATTGCCAACAAAGGTCCATCTAGTCAAAGCTATGGTTTTCCAGTGGTCATATACGGATGTGAAAGTTGGACTATAAAGAAAGCTGAGCACCAAAGAATTGATGCTTTTGAAATGTGGTGTTGGAGAAGACTCTTGAGAGCCCCTTGGACTGCAAGGAGATCCAACCAGTCCATGCTAAAGGAAATCAGTCCTGAATATTCATTGGAAGGACTGATGCTGAGGCTGAAGCTCCAATTCTTTGGCCACCTGATGCAAAGAACTGACTCATTTAAAAAGCCCCTGATGCTGGGAAAGATTGATGGCAGGAGGAGAAGGGGACTACAGAGGATGAGATGTTGGATGGCATCACCAACACAATGGACATGAGTAAAGTCCCAGAGTTGGCGATGAACAGAAAAGCCTGATGTGCTGCAGCCCATGGGTTTGCAAAGAGTCGGACACAACTAAGCAACTGAACTGAACTGACTGATAGTTTGTGAACAGAGTCTGAGACTTAAGATTTCTGTTCCAGAATGTAGGAGAAATGATTCACAAATGTTCTGATGGACTGCTGGTATCATCAAGCTTATCTTCCACAATTGCCTGTTGGCTGTGAAAGCTTTTTAATTGAGGATTCAAGAATTCCAACTAATGACTGCACTCCCATAGGAGATAGTAAATTCAGTAAAAAGAAAAAGAGAAGCAGCAGCAGCTTAGATAATAAGGACTAACTATTAAAATCTGCTTCACTCATGGCTCAGAAGGTAAAGAATCTGCCTGAAATTCTGGAGACCTGAGTTCAGGAAGGGAATGGCAACCCACTCCAGTATTCTCACCTGGAGAATTCCATGGACAGAGGAGCCTGGCAGGCTACAGTTTATGAGGTCACAAAGAGTCTGACATGACTGAGCAGCTAACACACATTAAAATACTTAGCAAAACTGAAGTTCACATGCTGGAATTAGTTAATAAGAAACTTTAGTGCAAATGCAAAATAAGAATAGCAGGAGTATCTTTATAATCACTGCATATTCTCAGTAGTTTACTTTTTGTCTAGGTTGGGGATTTTTAAAGCAGAGATTATAAAAAGCCACTACAGCTGAAGTCAATGGAAGTGGGAAATGAGGTTTATTCACTCAAACACAAGCTTCCCTTAAAACAAGAGAGCAGGCCATGCAGGCTGACCAGGAGATCAGGAGTAGGGTCTCAGTCACAACTCCTTTCAGGGGCTTCAATCAGATTGGTTACCCTTCGTCCATGGAGTAGGATTGAAAGGCAAAGAGTGCAACTTCTGGGAAGTCCCTCCATGTGGAAACAGGAAAATTGAGGATAAAGCAAACTCTTGTAACAAAGCAAGAAGGTTTGTAGTCCCTTCTTTCAGAAGTTGTTGCTAAAGATAATGAGAAAGTGCTCTCATTTCTCTGGGTCCCTTTTTTAAAAAGCCTCTCTTCTCTCTCCCTCTCTCTCTGCTCCCCTTCCCCTCCAGTCTCCAGTCCCCTTCCCCTCCCCTCTTTCCCCTTTCTCTTCCCTCTCTTTCCCCGCTTCTTTCCCATCTCTCCCTCCCCACTTTCTCCCCTCTCTTCTCTCTCTTCTATCTGTTATACAACAAACATGCCTCCCTATTTTGTCTCCATTTCAGAGTACAGTGCTTTGCTGTCTTCCACACTAGGGCTAAGAGCAGACCAAGGCACTTAAGATTTTCATGAGTAAGAGGTTGCATCTTGCTACCCTGCCCTAATAATTCACTAGAGCAGCAATGCCCAACCTTTTTGGCACCAGGGACTCATTTCAGGATCATTCAGGCAGTAATTCGAGCAGGCAATGGGGAACAGCAGATGAAAAGTCCCTTGCCCGCCACTCACCTCCTGCGGAGGGCCCAGGGTTCCTAACATATTGCATTAGAATATGCCAAAGAAAAGGTTATTATTAGCAATAGAACTGCTTATCAAATGGTTGTTTCATTCTGATAGTAGAATAGAATTGTCCCCTTTTCTTCATTATTACTTTCTAAGCATAAAATCTGAAAAATATGATAACTTGCCTTCAGCCCAATAGAGTGGGGAGTGGGGTGTAAGCAGGTGACTGAGGGTCAGTCTCAGAGAGGAACTGGGCTGGAGTTTCCTATCCTTCCAGACTCCCAGGTATAGTTTGTTTGTATCTACATCTGCCAAATCTCCTCTCACCAGAAGAAAGGTTAAGTCCACTCCCTATCCTCTAATTATGGGTTTTGGTTCCGAATTTTGAATTGAAACCTCCATATAGCCTTTTCTAGCTGACACAGATCTCTTCCTACCTAGAGCTTTGGGAAGGTCCAAATGGATGGATCCATTGCACTATGTTGGAAGTACTTATCCTATCTTTTTTTTTTTTAAGTTCCTTTAGCAGCCTTGTCAGTAGCTCTGTTCACTTTAAATGAAAATTGAAGAGAATATCTTTTCAATATGAAAAAACATTGTGAAGAAATTTTGAAATTGTTATTAGATTTAAACTCAATGTTCTATGCTGATTATTTTTTAGTTTTCATATGTAGCATTTTATTCAGAAGCCTAATAAAGTACCTAGGCTGCTAATATAATAATTCAAGAGATTATATCAGAAGCTTGAGACATTTTCTTCTGCTGCATGCTTCTACAATTAGTCCTTTATCAGCTTCATCATTTATTACTAGTGTTTTCACAGTCTTTTAAATTTTTCCTTTAGAATGTTGGTTTCCTTCTTTGTGAGCTTCTTCTTATTTTTAATAATATAATTTGCTTGCTGTGTTTTGGAATGACTTCATACCAACTGAAAGTATCTTATTAGGCAAGAATAATAACAGCACATTTTATTGTAAGTTATTGAAAAGGTTCATAGACCAATGGAAATGATGATCAAATACCATTTTTGCATTAAGAAATGTAAGTTCTATAAAGGAGATAGTGAAAATAAAATAAACAGCTATTAAAGTATATAGACTTAAATGAACCAAAAGAAAAATATGTAAAAATTAGATTATCTGGCCTTATTCCAAATACATATGTTAATATTAAATGATGCTCCTTTATTTTTCACCAAACTCAGTGCTTTGCAATGATTGCCTCTATTGTTTTGATATTGTGTTAGTGCTTGTAGCATTTAGGATTGTGTTTATTTATGTACCGAATCTATCCACAGTGGCTAAAACAAATAGGAATTACTTTTTTCAACTAACAAGAGTCAGAAAATAGGCAGTTGAGGTCAGTGCAATTGCTTAAGGAAATTATCAAGGACCGAAACTCATACTGGCTTCCTGATCTACCATTCTTAGCATATAATTTTGGACACTGCTCCACTTCCAGGGAATGTGATATTATTTCAGGCAGAAAAGAAGAACAAAAGGCAGGGTAACTCAATACAGCCTTCCAAGGGACCTCTACTTATAACCTTGGCTAGAAAACAACAACCCCCCTTGCAACTATTTTTATCTGTGTGTTTTAGTCAAATAAAAGCTGGGCTCTCTTAGTTCTTCCTCAAAAAATAAGAAAAATCTCAAATAAACAACCTAACCTACCATTTAAAAGATTTAGAAAAAGAAGGACAAGTAAAACCTAAAATGAATAGAAGGAAGGAAATAATAAAGATCAGAGAGGAAATAAATAAAATAGAGATAAAAAATAGAAAAAGTCAGTAAAACCAAGAACTGGTTGTTTGAAAAGATAAACAAGATTGACAAATCTCTGGCCAGGTTCACAAAGCAGTAAAGAGAGAGAATGCAAACAAAATAAGAAATGAAAAACATAACAACTGATACTGCAGGGAAAAAAAAATACTGTGAACAATTATAAACAATTTCTACAAACTAGAAGAAATGGACAAGTTCTAGAAACACACAGCCCACCAAAACTAAATCAAGAATAAATAGATAATTTGAACAGACTGATCATGAGAACTGAAATAAAATCTGTAATTTTAAATCTCCCTACAAACAAATGTCCAGGACCAGATGGCTTCACAGGTGAACTCACCCAAGCATACAAAGAACTTGCACCAATCATTCTCAAACTCTTCCAAAAAACTGAAGAGGGAGCACTTCTTAGGACATTCAATGAAGCCACCTGATACCAAAACCAAAGATACCACCAAAAAGGAAAATTACAGGTTAAAGTAGGACTCTCTTCTCATGGTAAGAAAATAATATATTTGCCTTTGTATTGCTTTTTGACAGAAATAATTTACAACACTATAATGATTGCAGAAGTTTTCAAAATTAGAATGCTTAAGATTCCTCTAGAAAATTTATCAGAGATGGATTTCAAGTCCTCAAAAGTAGAAACTCATTTATCAAGAGAGATTAATCTTAGTTAATTCTAATACAGATTGTTCAGAGACCATTCTTTGAAAAATAGTAGTAACTTCTAAAGAAAAGGCAATGGCACCCCACTCCAGTGCTCTTGCCTGGGAAATCCCATGGACGGAGGAGCCTGGTGGGCTGCAGTCCACGGGGTCGCTAAGAGTCAGACATGACTGAGCGACTTCACTTTCACTTTTCACTTTCATGCATTGGAGAAGGAAATGGCAACCCACTCCAGTGCTCTTGCCTGGAGAATCCAGGGACGGGGGAGCCTGGTGGGCTGCTGTCTATGGGGTCGCACAGAGTCGGACACGACTGAAGCGACTTAGCAGCAGCAGCAGCAGTAACTTCTAACAGAGTTAATTGAATATCATCTCCATTATGGTTAGTGGAGTTCAAAGATAATTGGTATTCTAATTTATTTGAATTTTATGCATCATCTTCTTATAATTGTATTCTTTATTTCCTTCAAATATCAATATTTCCATCCTTTCCTTTATTTTATATGTCAGACTGGACTGTCTTATTGCAAACCCTGTCATTTCTAATTAATGTTTAAGTGAACTTAATAATTATTTTTCTGTCTTCATTGATTCTTAAAATATAACCAGTCTGGAAGCTGTTACATGGTTTTGGGAATAAACTGTAGATCCATTACATAAGTTAAATTTTCAGACTTATATTTAAATGTGGCAACATAATGAGAATTTTTCAAGTTTGAGAGTATGCAAACTTCAAGTCCTCAAAACAGCTGGTGAAATAAGGCTCCTTTGCTGTCTCCTCCCTTGACTGTGGTACAGATTTTAGCAAATATCTTTCCTGGTCTTCCATTGACTAGAATGTAGTCTACCTTAGAGGAAGCAAAAGGGCTTAGTAGTTGTAAATTACTAAGCAGTTCCACCCTCCTTGCTCATATTCAGTAATGAACTGGATCAGGCTTATGCCTGCTAATTAGAGCCAAGTGTCAACATCTATTCCCAACTCCATGTTACATGATGTCAGGTTGGTTGGCTGAAATTGGCCTTTGCAGGTATATTTTACACTACAGAAATTAGCAAATGCTACAAATTAGGTTTTTGTCTTGCTTTGTTTTTACTAGAACATTTTTATACTGCTTTTAAATTTACTCAATTTTCCTCAGCTTCAATTCCTTAGAAATTTGAGTCTTCTTTTACATATCTAAGAAGTAGGTCTGAAGGGAAAGAGAAAAATGAAGAAAGGAAACTAGGAGAAAGGAAAAAAGGATGGCAGAAAGAGACAGAGAGAGACTTGGTGAAATCAACCAAAATTTTGGCCTTTCTTGTTCTCAGTTTCATTAAAAATTAAAAAGAAAAGAAAAGAAATGAAGTCAGACGATCTGAAATAGAATCCTTCTTCATAAAATAAAATAAAAAACTCTTTTTTCCCCCCAATATCTTAACTAGTTTCCACCAAAAAAACTCTTGGTTATGTTAAAATTGTTATACTTATCCATCTCCAAATGAAGAATCTAGGTGTTTTTGAAGGATGAGATAGGAAGAAAGGTCTGGAATAAGTACAGAATAGTGAGTCATAGAAATGATTTACTGTGTTCTGTAGGCTACAGATCATGAGTTGCTGAGGTCATCACAGTGGAAAATACTGATTTGTGTATAAGAAACTTGAAAGTCAGAATTGAGTCAACCCTCAAAGAACACTACAGAATGATTCCCTATAAAATTCTACAAAGACAAGCTGCATTGTTAGGCAGCCTCCACACAACCTGGTTTTGCAAGATGCCCTTGCAAGATGCCTCTGATACACAGAGTCAGCTATCCTTATATCAACACAGTATGTTAATAATAAAGAAATCATTTTATAATTGCTCTTGGGGGGGTAGCTCTACAGAATTGTCAAGGCAACTTTCATAGTTTAAAATGGGATGAACTACTAAATTAGTCCTACAAAAATAGCAGTCCCACATAGGTCATTGATAAATGATACACACTATATGCGATCTGGCTAGAAGTTTGTATTTTCAAATCAATCTAAATAAAACTGGCACACCATATAGTAGACTTGAAAAAGACTTCAACTAAGAATATGAACTTTCATAAGACAGATATGCCGAAGAGACATTGTAAAGAATGAAGTCATCATTCCTTCCAAAATAATCCAACTTTATCAATCATTAAAGGTTATTCTCCTAAGCATGCCCAAATGGATTCATTGCAATGTTAGGTTAAAATAACAGAAAGACTGGAGAAGATATTTTATGAACAGACAAGGCAGTCATAAGAATCTACTGTGTATACATACCTATTAAATGATACTATTTTGATTCTAATTTTTGTTTAAATCTGTCTGTGTCCAGTTTCATTCAATTTCATCTATACATACTATGAAAAACATTTTTCTTATTGGTATTGATATTTTAATATTATCAAATGTTCTAAAGAATTATTTATCAAATTATTGAATTAAAAGTAATTAATCCACCAAATCACAGTGTGTATCAAATATTCACTTGGCAGAAACCTAGCTCAAAGTAGAGAAATTTTAAAAATAGGCCACTCTTGCAATAACTAAGAAGGATAGGTGTAGAGTTGACAGAAACTAAGTCTGGATCTAGGATTTACATATTGTCCTTAAAACTCTTTCTAACTGCTCACCCTGCTTCTCTGAGTTTTGGCCATATTCTCTGTTAATGCAATCAGGTTTCCTCCATGTGGTGGGGAAAATAGGCAAGGCCAGCATTTAAATATACTTTCTGCACTGTGATTCCAGAAGTAAGAAAGTAACTTCTAACCCTCCTAACAAAGAAAGAATGTCCCACTTTAGTCTAAATTATATGCTTCTTTTTGAAACCAGTCACTGTGGACAGGACAATGAGTCAGTCAGAAGGCATAAATGAAAACCTAAATCATATATTCTCTCCTAAATCTGGGAGTAGTTGAGATAATTTATTTCCTATGTATATAAGTTATTTCATATACATATATACACATATATAATTTATTTTATGTCTATAATATATATTTTTTATATATAATTTATGTCTAGCTTCCCCAAAAAAGTAAGCAGAATTTTTAAAGTTTTCTTCCAGTCCACACAGGAATAGCTTATGAACATACATAGCAATATTCAGCTTACAATTTTTTTCTTCAGAGACATCATCATGATTGCTTCATGTAGTTTGAGTAGTTTTTTGGCATTTGTTGGGCTTCCCTTTTTGTTCAGCTGGTAAAGAATCCGCCTGCAATGCGGGAGACACGGATTTGATCCTTGGGTTGGGAAGATCCCCTGGCGAAGGAAAAGGCTACCCATTCCAGTATTCTGGCCTGGAGAATTCCGGGGACTTTATAGTCCATGGGGTCACAATGAGTCAGACACAACTCAGTCACTTTCACTTTACTTGGCATTTGTTGCTGAGAAATGGAATTTACAGGGTGCAGTGGATTTGGTTTTCCACATTTAGTTCAACTCATTACAATTATAAATATTCCAAATGAGAAAACTGAGATTTAGAGATGTTTTTCAAGTACCCAAGGTGAATAAGGATTCTATTTCAGAATTTCAGACCTCAATTCATGTTCCTCTTCTTTTGTTTTTCAATTGTGAGTGAAATTGCAAACAAAGCAGGTCCAGCTATTGATGCATTTTATCATCTTATTTATTTATTTACATTTCTGTACTATCATTAGCCTGTCTTTTGAAGCCAACTATATCCCAAAGCCAGTAAAATTCCAAATGTGGCTTTCATTTCAATGAATGCTTATACATTACTTTTTGATGAATGAGAAACAACGACTCCATTTACAGTATAAGACTTCCTCGTTCTTGATGAAATTGCTAATTTGTATCAATACAAATTAGAAAAAATCACCTTGGTTCTTACAACAATACTGTTAAGTGAGCATATTTCTTAATTTTCTGTTCATTTGTGGAAGAAAATTTGAGCACCATTCAGTTCAGTTCAGTTCAGTCACTCAGTTGTGTCCGACTCTTAGCCTGAGGCTTTATTAAAAAATACTAGACACGAGAATGTTCACGAGCATTGTCATGAAGAAGAAAAGAAAACTATAACTGAGTTTTATTTAGCAAGGTTGTTGTACACAATTGAGCTAATTTTGGAAATAGTTGGTTTCAAAATCAGTTCTAGGAAGGGGGAGAAATTGTTTTGCAGATTGGTAATTTATTTGTTGGTCCATTCGAATTTCTCAAGAAGTGTGAGGAGAAAGAGTTAGCGACGAAGGTCATGTGTCAATAGGACTGGAAGACACAGCTGTGTCAGACGGGGACCTGCCTTGATGGAGATCGTCGGTCTTCCAACCTCTCTTACAACTCCCGTCTAGTTTATGGAGTATAGACTCATCTCCCTTCATTGATGTTTAGCTAACATTGTCTATCTGGGCTGCTATTAACAGAACTCTATTAATGTACCTCCAGATTTATTTATAAGAAGATCCAGCTTTCGAAATTCATTTTTAAAATGAGTTACTTGGGAAGCTCCCTGTCAGTCCAGTGGTTAAAACTCCCTTGCCAGTGTAGGGGGTGAGGGTTCAATCCATGATTAGAGAACCCATCATGGATTAGGGAACTAAGATCCTACATGCCCTGTGGTACAGCATAAATAAATAAGCTATTTGTACTTAACCTAATCAAAACTCCAAATTTAACCAAAACAAAACAAATGTTTAAAATCCTCTTTCACTCACTGTCACTAAATGTTTTTTTTAAATATTCCCTTGATAGCTTTGATCTGTATGCTAATATCAGCTATAATTGGACAATAAGGAATAGCTAGGGTTTGCATAATAAATGAATATAATATTATACATAATTTAACACAGTACTTAAAAGTGTGAATTAATATACCTTAATGTAAGCTAAAATTTGAAATCTGTGTTGCTTAAATGTATTACTTGGAAAATAACATCAAAAATGCTGTTCACTGGAAACCATTTAATATGGGTCCTGAAAATGTATGAGAACTAAATAACATTTATTATGGAAATTCATTTTCTAATAACATATCAGTGCAGCCCCTTCCATTGTGTTAATATAATATGCTCACCTGATTTACAATGCACCTTCTTATGTAAAAGTTATCAGGTCACACATAATTAATAATTCAATTTATCAGCCTAATTTGAAATAACTGATTGCTTTCTTGAGCAATATAATTAAAACATGTCCACTCTGTTTTGCATTTAACTTATTAACATGGTGACAAAGCATTTAAAGGTTCCCAGTCATCACCACAAAACAACATGGAAGGAAGAGCAAAGAATCCAAGAGGTACCTGTTTATGCACAGTGTGTTCATTGGACTCACTGTATCTTTGGATCAGACTGGTTTTGAAAACAGTGTTTGCAAAAATAATAGATACAGTCACAACAACAGAGAATCTCTGTGTTTTGACAATAATAAAAAATAAAATATATCAGTTGCATCATTTCTTCCACAACATTGCCTTAATCTGGGAAGCACAAATGTTTCACCTTGTCAATATTTCACTGTCAATATACATTTTAAACAAATATTACTATAATACATATTGTCCTTGTACCTATAATGCATAGGAAGCCATTTCCATAAATCCAATAATTAATGTTACTCAAGCACAACTTCCTAGCATTCGATTAAATTGAAAATATACAGCCAAAATTAACTGAAGCCAAAATTAACCAAAGCTTGAGACCAAATAGTCAATTTCTTATGAGTAAATTGAAATGTCACTTCTCTCTTGAGTAAGATCTTCCCAGGAATAAATGCAGCAGATGAGTGACATTAACTGCCTCACACCAAAATAAAGTTTAAAGTGTATCAAAGCTGCTGTACACCATGGCCCACAGCCTTCCCCCTGCTTCAGAAATCCAGTGACATTAAACACTCTTGCCTGCCTGAAGGTTGGAAACACAGAGATTCTAGAGATAGCTCCTTGGGTTCAGATTTTGACTCTCCCACTCACTGCCTTTAGGACTTTGGACAAATTCTCTAGTGTGCTTTTCAAATAAGAGAAATAAGAAATTAAAACCTATCTCACAGCATTGCTGTTATAGTTACATGGTTGGGTAAGTGCAAAGCACTTTAAAACAGTGCCTGTTTCATAGTGTGACCTGTGTACATGTGAGTTCATATTACTCTTTATCTCCATCCCTGTTCTAGATGTCCAGGGTGTTTTTCTGTGAGGGAAATGACTTTAAATAAAGATTAAGGCATAACTCTGAGCAGAGATGGGGAGTCTTCCCAGGTGGCGCTAGTGGTATAGAATCCGCCTGCCATGCGGGAGATGCAGGATACCCAGGTTCAATCCCTGGGTAGGCAAGATCCCCTAGAGAAAGAAATGGCAACCGGCTCTAGTATTCTTGCCTTGGAAATCCCAAGGACAGAGGAGCCTGGTGGGCTACAGTCCATGGGGTTACAAGAGAGTCAGACACGGTGAGCACAAGCACATATATAGGAACAGCAGAGACACGGAATTTGGGTGACTTGAGCATCCCAGAGAAGTGGACTCAATGATAACGTCCATCAAAATTCAACCTTTGGATCATGCACAGAGACAAGAACGAAAGGTCAGATTTTTATATTTTTGCTCCTTTTTTCTCTTTCTCAGGTTATTCCTAGAGAATACTACATGGGCTTCTCTGGTAGCTCAGCTGGTGAAGAATCAGCCTGCAATGCAGGAGACCCCAGTTTGATTCCTGGTTTGGGAAGATCCCCTGGAGAAGGGATAGGCTCCCCACTCCAGTATTCTTGGGCTTGCCTGGTGGCTCAGATGGTAAAGAATCCCTCTGCAATGCAGGAGACCTGGGTTTGACCCCTGGGTTGAGAAGGTCACCCAGAGGAGGGCATGGCAATGCACTCCAGTATTCTTGCCTGGAGAATCTCCATGAAGAGAGGAACTTGGCAGGCTACAGTCCATGGGATCGCCAAGAGTCGGACATGACCGAGTGATAAGCACAGCACAGACCACTACAGGTCCACTTTCAATGCAGTTTTGGTTCAAAGTATTAGTTCTAAATCTGTTTCCAAGAAAATACTCAGAAAATATGCGAATTTTGAAAGCAATTCTAATTATCATTTTACAGATAAAATAACTTAAAAATGATTACTTAATCTTAGTCACACAAGTAATTACAACAGTTAATCTGTATTGGTATCAACTAGTCAGGCTTCTAGTAAAACTCATAGATTAAATACTTCCATTTGGGATTTCACTATATCAAACCAATCAAGGGTAAATTCAGTTTAAAAAATAAAATGGCTGAGCTACAGTCAAATGAAAGATTTTAGCGTTAGAACAGACCATGCGGTCCAAGTTGAAATCATAAGGCAAGATTTGTAATCCAGATGCATAAGCAATTTTATTCTGAAGTTATCAAAACTGTGTGTTTTCCTAAGTTTTGTTTGTGCTCCTCTGATGCTCTCTCTTCAGTGTTAATAAGTACCATTTTTTCAGTGTGAGTCATCCTATGGTGTTTCATCCTAGACTTTACCTTCTCTTGCCCCCACTTCTTTGCAAAAAGCCCAATTATTGTACTTCAAAATACCTCTCTGTCTCTTCTCTATTTCCTTTCTATCCATATCTCTAGCTCACTTCAAGATTTTACCGGTTTTGCCTAGATTGTGTCTTGATCTCCTTTCTCAATAATCTTCCCATCAAAGTCTGAGTGTCAAAACCTTAGTATGATATATAAAGGTCCTACATAATGAGACCTAGCCCCTTCCACTGCCTCTTTACTCCTTAAATGAAAATGTGAACGTGAAAGATATTCAGTCCGGTCTGACTCTTTGTGACCACACAGCCTGCGGCCTGCCAGGGTCCTCTGTCCAAGGGCTTCTCCAGGCATGAATACCAGAGTGGGTTACCATTCCCTTGAGGGGATCTTCCCGGCCCAGGGATCAAACCCGGTTCTGCCACATTGCAGACAGATTCTTAACCATCTGAGCCATGATGGTAGCCCTTACTCCTTAAGATGAGTATCAAATGTTTCTTGCTCTAAACTTTCAGGTTCTAGATTCATCACTGGGAAAGTTATTGCTTTGCTTTTACTGTTTCCTGCTCAGACTCCTTTCCTTTTCCTTACCTCTCACAAAAGTAGGAGGACAGATAGGCCCAGCTTGCTAGTCACAGTATCCTCACTCTACTGACAGTGGTTCCTGGTCTAGACCGATTTATCCTGTCCAACCAGAGTCTGCTTCCAGTGTTTTTCTTATGGTAGTAACAAGAAAACTCTATTGTTCTGGACAATGGAACAGGAAACATGGGATCTGGGTCAGTTAATGGCCATGTTCCCCATTACATGAAAAAGCCTGTTTGTATGATAACAAATGATGCTAAATGGAGAGGAAAGATGCATAGAAAAATAGTATTGCCAGAGGTCAATTCCTCTTCTAAACCCTGAAGTTTCCAGAGATGCTAAGGTTGCAATAGAACTTCCTTTAATTGTGAGAGAATCTTTTCTTTACAACATACCTCCTTTTTTTGTATAAGCAAATTAACTAGGTTTCTATCAATCACAACCACAGAGTCCAAACTATAAAAATACCCAACCCGAACCACATGAGTCTCATTTTCTGTTGATTTATGTTTGTATATTTCATTCCCCCAAATAAGACTGAAAATTTAAGGGATGAGAAGAGAGGTTGATGCTTGGTATATGATTCTGCAAATAATAACACAACAAACAATACATAATTATTGAATAAATATGTTAACAGATTACAAACTTAGCAAAGCTTTGAAAATAAAGCAAATTTAAACTCATGCACAATTATAGATTTTGAAATAATGAATTTTTATAAGTCAGTTTTTAAATGCTTTCTCATAATAAAATTGTAAATTATATTTGACCACAGTACTCTTATTGCCCAATGTTACCATTTTGCAGATGAAAGATATAGGCCCCATCCTGATTAAATTTAACCAAAATCACAGTTTGGTATGTTACAATCTCCTCAACCTTACACAGATATGAGGCAAAAAAATAAAAATAGTTTTATAGCATTTGCTTGGAATATTCAAGCAAAAGTAATTCAGTGAGTTAAATTAGATAAAATTACTTAGTCATCTTTATTAGTGCCATTGCTTTGTTAAGTTTTATTTATTGTTTCTGCTTTTAACAGCAAATTTGCAAGGAATTAAAGTTCTAGTCACTATAAAAAATAGATTTCTTTCCTTTTTGTGTACTTATGTTTATCCAACAGAGAGTAAATCAATAGTGAAAAAGAGAGTGAGTCTGTCAATATGACACTCCAGGATACATAATTGATTCTTAAGCTTTTGACATTTGCCCTAAGTATATATTGAGCATCATTCATCAAGACTTTTAAAAGATTTTTTAGTTTATTATAAATAAACAGTGAAAGTTGAGATGAAGCAAGCTTCCAAAATTTTCTCTGAGATAGACTTCTCGCAGATTACTTACTGAGAAATGAAATATTTCAGAAATATTTGTAAATGTTTTAGTGTTAAAGCTATGAAAAATGCTACATCTGATAAAGAGCTTGTGAAATTTAAAAAGACAAAATTCTTTTTTTTTTTTCAGTAAAAAATATTATTTCTTTTAAGAAACCTAGTTTAAGCTGTTTATATGAAAATTTTATCAGTAATATTTGGGATTAATTTTATGTTTAATTAAGCACCTGCAAAAAAGAAAAAACAAAACTTTCTTTGTTTTACTTATACACCACCTCTAATTTTTTAGTAAAATGTTCACCACACATCAGAGTATACCCCAAATTTGGTCCCTTTTTACCACCTTCATTTCTGTCGCCCTTATTTAAGTCACTGTTTCCCAACTGAACTGTTTCAGTGGATTTTTACTGTCCTGTATACCCCATGTCCAGCTTTCTGTTCTATATACAATATCCATAGGGAAAGCAGAGCTTTAATTTTGTGCCTCCCATGACTTCCCAGTTTACCCAGAGGAATGGTAACCTATATGATGACCTACCAGGCTTACACAATAAGGCAATTTCCTCTCAGATTTCCTTCTCACCATGCTTCTAACCATCCTCTCTTCCTTCTGTTCTATAAACACATCATACATGCCCACAATTCAGGTTATGCACCTTCTCTTCCCTCTGAAGTGCTCTTCAATCTGTTATTTTATAATACATTTTACTTATTTTCTTCCTTCCAGCATCTTCACAAATGTCACCTGTTCAGGGAGACATGGATCGACCATTGTACATAAAATTAGATATACTTTTATAACATGCATAGCAAGTTACACCAGCTAATATATTGAATATTTTTCTATCTCTATTAACATAAAATAAGTTGAATGAGCACAGGGACATTGTTTTGCTCACTGACATAGCCTCAGAAACAAGTGAGGGTTCAAAAATAGATTGTGAAAGAATAGGTAAAAAAATCAATGAATCAGTGAATGAACAGAGTAATAGCATCTAAAATGTTTTGTTTCTAACTATTGTCATTGCTTCAATCATTTTCATTTCAAAGCTTGCAATTTTTATTCCAAATAATTTGGACAGATTTCTACAGTTGAAGTTAGATGTGTGACTTTAAGGTAACTATGACATATATTTCTTCTAAGTTAGTGCTTGAGGGCATAATCCTTCCTAATTTGAGACTTCAGCTGAGACCACCTTGATCATAATCTTGTGAGAGTTTTTGAAGAAGACCTAGCTCAGCTATTTCTAGGCTGCCAACCTATAGACACTGTGAAATAGTAAATTTGTATTGTTTTCAGGCTGCTAAGCTTTGAGATAATTTATTATGTACCAATAGATAAATGATCATATTAGGTAATTTTATGTGAATTTTTTGTGAATTTCTTTGTGCATATAACTTGAAATATTAATATAAAGGTTTCTGGTGTGTTCTCTAGACATTTTTTGTTCTTTTGGCAGTACGGTAATTTATCATTAGCAAAGTATAGCTTCTTCATCACTCAGGTATCATCACTGAAATTGAAGTCGCTCAGTCGTGTCTGGCTCTTTGTGACCCCATGGACAGTAGCCTGCACCAGGCTCCTCCATCCATGGGATTTTCTAGGCAAGAGTACTGGAGTGGGTTGCCACTTCCTTCTCCAGGGAATCTTCCTGACCCAGGGATCGAACCTGTCTCCCTTATTGTAGACAGGTGCTTTACTATCTGAGTCACAAGGGTTAAGGTCTAAGAATAATCAAAACTTCTTGAACTTTTCCATTTTTTTAGTAGAAAGGACCTATTAGAGATTTCCCCGGTGATCTAGTGGTTAAGACTCCACGCTTCCAAAGCAGGGAACGCAGGTTTGATCCCTGGTTGGGGACTAAGGATCCCACATGCCTTAGGGTATGGCAAAAAACAAACAAAAAAGCTAAAAGCGATGTTAAAGAAATGATTTCATCTTACATTATATGTAAAGATTAAATGTGCTCTGATTTATTTATTGTGCTCAGTTTGTTTCTCACATATTCTATTCTGTTGTTTCTAAGGAAAGTTGCTTACCTGTGGAACTTTCCATTCCATAGCTCTCGTAGAGTCTTGATTATTTGGCTTTTGATTTTGGCACATCTCTGAGATTTCTCTCTGCCTACATAATCTGTCACCTAATTTTATGACCAAGTTTTTTCTTTGTGGCTCACTACCATTTTTTTTTTATCTCCTGTATTTTTTTTCTCACAGTGATATATTAACATTTCTTTTTTTCACTTTATGTAATTAAGAACTTGTATTCAAACACAACAAACCAAAACAAACAACAACTGAAACAAACAAACAAAAATGCCACAAAGGCTTTATGGGTTACTATTACACTTCAGCAAACCAGCTCAGTATATTTGTGTTATGACACAGTAGCAGATCATTTGTAAAAACAAGAGCAGCTTTAAAAAAAAAAAAAAAAGTTGAATGCAGCTAAAGTTAATAGAGTTTAGAAGTCATAAAACCAGCATTATTAACCTAGAATTTCTGTCTCTAAACCTTCATGAAAGAAGTAGGTGGTCAATATCTTGACTAGGAAGAGGATCATGGGATTGAATAAAATATGCTTAGTTTTCAACAAGTGAGGATTGAAACCAGAGAGAATCTTATTGTTTTAAGACCACTTCATTCTAAAAAGAAAGCAATTGCTGTGCCCTTTTCTCTTGTTGGTGAGCTACATTATGTCTCTATGTAATTAAACATTTACTGTAATTTGGCCCTAAACCCTTCATCTCATTGTTTACGTAGTCGCTCAGTCATGCCTGACACTTTGTGACCCTGTGGATGGTAGCCCTCCAGGCTCTTATGTCCATGGGGATTCTCCAAGCAAGAATACTGGAGTGGGTTGCCATGCCTTCCTCCAGGGGATTGTCCCAAACCAGGCATCAAACCCAGGTTTCCCTCATTGCATATAGATTCTTTACCATCTGTACCACCAGCGAAGGCTATCATCTCATTAGATTCCTGCCCATCACTTATAACGTGTTTCTGTGTATAGCTGCAACCTGTAGCTTAATTATGTGTCTTAAATACAGTACAAATCAAACTATTCATTATTTGTCCTTGGAAGTCCTTTCCATCAGATACAAGGAAATAAGAAAAGGAAAATAGCAGAATGACTTTTCAATCCTAGTTTAATAACAGTAACTTTATATTGCTTTACCTACCTGGATACCTGATGTTCTATTGTTCTTTTAAGAAAGGTTAACCTGTGTTTGGATTATTGTTCACTTGAAAGGAGTTATTTTTTCCCACATTGTTTTTAAAATCCATTAAACACCTTTGTGTGTGAGATTTTATCTTTCCCACACTCATTTATAATCATATTTTTCAGCATAAGTCTAGATTTGAGAGACCACAGTATTACATATAATACCACTAGATTACCTCTCGATCGAGAGGTGTGGACCTGCACTGGTGCAGGCTTACATTTGTGTTTCAGTTGTCTGTAATTTTCTATGAGAATGTGAATCAGCCTTTTAAAGCTCAAACTGAATTTCTCTTGTGATCAGTGGAGCATTTGGTCAAGGAGTTTTTTTTTTTTTTGGTAGATATAGTATATGCTCACGGTAAAAACCTTAGAATATATAATTGGACCAAGTGGAAAAAAATTGAAATCAGTTTCTCTAGAGTTTAGTCCAAGGGTTTGCAAAGAGTCAGACACTACTGGGTGACTGAGTGCGCGTGCGCGCGCACACACACACACACACACACACACTACTACTATTCTAAAGTATGTTTTTTCAATTTTTCTTAAGCCTATGTTATATTTACATGAATCAATATATGCACTTTCATCATTATTTTTTATATGTGCATGGCATGTATGTATATACAATTGCATGGAAGAAAATAAATGGTTGATGGATCTGTTAATATGTTCTTCTTATGAGTTTTTTTTTTGTGGTATCCTCTATTCCTCTGTATCTACAAATATTTTGAGGCCAACACTAGCATGTTAGTAATAATTAATAATTCTTTCACATTGTTTTAGAAATATGAGTATTTGTAGATTCCTATAACACCAGTACACAAATGTGTGCTTCAATTAATGTAAAATCAAATATTTGATAGAAGCATCAATAGAAATGAAGCTTTGTTTACTGAGTTAAAGATAAAAGAGAAATTAATGGGCTACTTATTTCAATAAAGTAAAATTAGAAAAAGTAAAAGATTCCAGAATAATTTACTTCCTAATGAATGTGAAAAAATACTTGTTAAGACTACAATTTAATTTGTACTAGCCAAGCCAGTGTTTCCCCAAAAGTCTCATAAAATGCTACTTTAGTGGATGCTTTATAGATGTAACAGAAAAAATAGAGTTCAGAAACCAAATAATCTTGGACTTAGTTGTCTTAAATGAAGCAGGTTATTTGTTGTTGTGTTGTTTCTTACTGTGTATTTTTGTTTGTTTTTAACACAGATATTCTCAGATATTTTAACATGCTAATATGCATTGCAAATGTCCAGTGATAGTAGGATACAATATTTCCCCAAATTTTGGACCATGGGACTCCCCCATTTCTTTTTTTTTTTCTTTAAATAACTGGCAAGTGTTTTAGTGAAAAATCCCTGGTGAATGCTCGTGTAAAAGTATCAGAAATGATTTTTCTTGAATATTTAGCATGTTATTTCTTTTAGTAGCTTCCACTTTGTGCAATTTTTTTAGACAATAGCCTCACAAGGCTTCAGACTCTTTAAATTCAGTGATCTTTAACTCTTTTGACTCTTTAGTCCTCAAGGTATTTGGATGTTAATTTTCACTTAAAAAAAATTTTTTTTTGCCCATGCTGTGCAATATGTGAGATCTTAATTCCCTGATTAGGGCTCAAACTTGCATCCCTGGCCTTGAAAGTGCGGAGTATTAACCACTGGACACCCAGGGAAATTCCTTCCATGGCTTAATCTTAAACTCTGGAATATTTTTCCCATCCAACTACTAACCAGGCCTCACTCTGCTTAGCTTCCAAGATCAGACGAGATTGGGTGCATTCAGGGTGGTATGGCCGTAGACTAAAATATTTTTCTCTTCTCATCTCCTCTATTATACTTCTTTACTTACCTGAGCAAATTCCCATTTATTAGGCATCACAGTCAGTATTTCAATAAACCTCTTCCTCCTTTCTCCTACTTTGGTTTTATCAATATAATCATCAGAGCTCTTCTTAAAGTCATCATATGGAATAGCCAAGGCTCAAGGTTTGGACTGCAAGGAGATCCAACCAGTCTAGCCTAAAGGAAATCAGTCCTGAATATTCATTGGAGGATTGATGCTAAAGCTGAAACTCCAATACTTTGGCCACCTGATGTGAAGAACTGACTCATTGGAAAAGATCCTGATGCTGGGAAAGATTGAAGGCAGGAGGAGAAGGGGATGACAGAGGATGAAATGGTTGGATGGCATCACCGACTCGATGGACATGAGTTTGAACAGGCTCCAGGAGTTGGTGATGGACGGGGAAGCCTGGAATGCTGCAGTCCATGGGGTTGAAAAGGGTCAGACATGACTGAGCAACTGAATTGACTGAAGACCACTGCTCCCATGAATTTTCTCTTAGTGATAGCAACCAATTTTTAAATTCTAATGAAACCTCAAAATCAGCAAATCAGAATTTTAATTTTGTATCTACTCTTGGTTCTACTAAGTCCTAATCAATTCACAATTTTTTTCTCCTTCCTCAACCAAAACCATAACCATATTTCAAACACTTTCCTACAGTTAATATTCCCGAGTATCTCTCCTGTTTTTCCTTTTATAATCCCAATAGCAGCCACCCTTTAGTACCTCATTCCCTCCTAACCACAGTTTGCTATACCATCTTTTCAGTTTATCCTTCCAGAATGGTAATCTCAAAACAGTTTTGATCATGTTATTGCCAATTTATTAGCTATTTAAATTAAATACAAACAAACGCAACATTTTTTTATCACTCTTCCCAAGTCTGTTTCCTTTAGCTAGGCTAGACTACTCAGATCTCCTTCTCATTTGTTAATCTTTGTATTCCTTTGTTTACATTTTTTTCTCTCTACCAACTATCGCAACTTCCCTAAGGGTAAAGAGTCTGCCTGCCAATGCAGGAGACCTTGATTTGACCTCTGGGTAGGGAAGATCCCCTGGAGAAGGACATGGCAGCCTATTAAGTATTCTTGCTAGGGAAATCCATTACCAGGGGAGCCTTACAGGCCACAATCCATGGGGTCATAAAGAGTCAAACACAACTTAGCGACTAAATAACAACAACTTTCCAAGTCCTTCGGGGTCCAAAATAAGATCTTTGGCATCGTGCACTTAATTTCATATCTGACTGTATTATCATGGGAAATACGCTTATCCTCTTTTAGTCTCAGGGTTTTTTGTTGTTGTTGTTAATCTGGATGGTTTAGATGATAATATCTATCATAGAGTTGTACAATTGAAATGAAATAATGATTGCAAAGTCCGTAGTTAAATATAGACCCTCAGAAATGTTACGCTTCCTTCCTAACTGGTTTTCCCTTCCCTACAGATTTTCTTTAAAATTCAGCCATGTTACTTTTTAATTATAATCATCACTTCCTCTCTTTTCATGACTGTATGTTTGTCTTGCTTCGAGACTGCACCCGTCTTGAATCATACTGCTTTTGTCTTCACCACAGTACTAAGTATGTATTGCTTTCATTGTTAGGATCATCCAATATTAGTTGAATGGATTTTGCTAAATAAGTTATACATTCTTCCATTGAAATATAATCTAAAATCTTGAAAATTTAAATTGTGAAGAATTTCATGTGTGCTCCTAATCTGTAGATGGGAAAAAAAAAAAAAGCCATCTAACTTTTGGTATTTAAAAAAGAACACAAGAGAGGAAAGAAGGGAGGGAGGGAAGAAGAGAGGAAGGAAGGCCAAGAAGAACAATTAAAATGTGGTTTTTAAAAAGTAAAATGTGTGTACAGTTTAAGATGATAAACTGATATGAGAGAACTAGAAGACACGTTTTATTCTCTGCCTACCACCTTGGACAATAATGCTTGGAATAAAATGCTTTGATGTGCTTTTGTTTTAGCTTTTCTAAAATGCAGTAAATTCACTTAACTCTCTTCCATGTGAGTTATGATGGTAGGATAATGTCATATATGGAAATATTTTGAGATTTTTGGAAAGTTTCAACTACTGTTATTTATAAAGTGGGGTCGTCATTGTGTATACTATAAATATTGTGTAGATGTAATTCTCCCAGATTTACAATATTAGTTTATTTTTATAATTTCTTCTTAGTGATGATTTCATGTTTACATAGCATTCATTTTACCTGATATGGCCTACTCTTCCTTCCCTCCCTCTCTTGCTGAATATGCTCCCTGAAACTGGGACCTACCTAAGTTCAGCTTCTTCAGTCATCCCTAAAGGTTGTGTACCTTAAGTTTTAGGCTAAAGCTCAAAACGTTTGTTATTATAATTAGAGTACAGTAAGCTCTCAATTATCTACGATAATGGGTTACTGGGAGAGTCTATATAAACAGATTGGTTTGGAGATTTTTCACCTAGAGTAAACTCTCCCAGGGTGTCCCCTGGGAGTGGCAAAAAGGGTAGGGTGAGAGGAATGGGCAGGCTGACTCCCCACAGTGTCTAGAACTCCAGAGGGTGGCTTAACAGCTAACTTCTGGAATGTTCCTGTGTCATTTATCCCTGCAGGATGAAAGGACTGACAAAACTGAAAGCCTTTAGCAAGAAACATTTGTTGAATAAATGAGTGAGTGAGAGGATTTACTTGGTGTGGCTCCAGCAGAGAAATCTCTTCTTTTATTTCCTTCACAAGTTTGGAGTAAATAAATGCATCCACAGAGGAAAGACTGTGGCTGTGCAAACTCTTGTCTCAGGAAGATAGGCTTCAACAAGAGATACTCTGTCAGGCTTTCTGTAAAATATATTCATGGCAACAAAGCAACAAATAATAATGAAATATTTTAAAATCTGCTAAATATAAAATAGTAATTTTTAAAAGAGTGTCTAATATTTATGACATTCAGAAACAACATTCATTCTGCCCCTTTGGAAACTGCTGCTGATTTTCCTGTAGTTATTTTTATTCAGTCACTAAGTCATGTCCTACTCTTTGTGACCCAGTCGGCCACAATAGCATGCCAGGCTTCCTCATCCTTCACAATCTCCTAGAGTTTGCTCAAATTCATGTCCATTGAGTTGGTGATACCATCCAACCATCTCATCCTCTGTCACCCTCTTCTCCTCCTGCCCTTAAGCTTTCCCAGTATCAAGGTCTTTTCCAATGAGTCAGCTCTTCACACCAGGTGGGCAAAGTATTGGAGCTTCAGCTTCAGTGTCAGTTCATCGAATGAATATTCAAGGTTGATTTCCTTTAGGATGGACTGGTTTGATCCCCTTGCTTTCCAAGGGACTCTCAATAGTCCTGTCATAGATACATTGAAAAACATTAACTGTTTATTGAGATAGGGAGAAGGTACATGTCTTTGAATTGTATAACCAGTTGTGTAAAATGACTAGTTCATTTGAATTCTACCAATATTCATGATATACTTGTCAGGTCTAGCATTTTCTAGTAATTAAGGATGAAAAGGTCAACAAGATACTGCAGTTGTCCATTCGTTGCTTCTGTGAGTATGTGGCATGAACAGAGGGCTTTGATCCCAGACTCTAGATCTTCCAGGGCTTCATGAGACTTCTCTATCAATACTGGTTTTTGTTTTTTCTGCTCAAAGAAGGAAGGGATACTAAGATAAATATTCTTAGAATATTAGAATTGGACAGTAAGTGGTAAGTTAATGCAGAGACTGCAAATAATCTACTTTCCCAAAGGCAACATGAAGAAAGAGAGAAAAAAGAACTCTATTGGGAATTCAGAGGTCTGAATCTCAGTTATAATTCTGCCACTAACTGTTTTTAAAACATCAGGTGTCTGGAATTTTGTTCATTATATGAGAAACATGAAGTACAGGAACTCTTAAATTTGTCTCAGGCCCTAACTGCAATAAGACCATAATAAAGAAATATGGGATTTTTGAGAACTATGTGGATGACCAAAATAAGGGATCATTTAATGTGAGGATTTGATATAGTGAAGAGTCTAAGGAGTTACTGAGGTTTCCAATTGGATAACCTATGTCTGGGTAAATGTTTTAGAGAGGTTAGTTAACTGTTAACTCCTTCCTGATACACCTGAAATGAGAAGGGTGATTCATATACTTGACAATTCAGCACTGATTGCCTAAGAAAACTATAATCAATCTTTTTTCTTTTCATTTCCCTGACTTGCATGTTCTTGTTCTACCCATCTAGAAAAATTCCCCTGGCATATGCATTAAAAATTCATTACTCACTTAGCATAGAGTAAGCATACACTCTTCAAGCCTCATTTAATTTGTATCTACAAGTAATGATGAATGCTAAGCATGGGCTGTAATTATAATTTTAAGATAGTGGAGTAAATTTTAAAGAAGTGACCACCCATGATCCCAGTTAATGGTGGTATTAAGTATAATAAGGTGGAGACGGAAACTTACAGAGCCAGTTTCAGCTGAGCTTCCATGGTGACTGAAGCCTTTGCACAGTGCTTGTAAAAGTCTACTCGGGATGACACATCACTGCATCAAGACTTTAAAGTATTCAACTCACATCACATCCTTCAATTCCATTATATTAAAAAAATTGCTTATTTATGTGTGTATTTATGAAAAGACAAGATTTCAGTTCAAAATAAGTATATAGTTTATCTTTTTATAGCATTTGGGGATTCTTTATCTTTAATCATTATTGATACTTTGGTTATATTGTAATAGCCACATAATTTTTTTCCTGTAGTATTTTCATTACTTGAATCTCAAAAAGAATTGTTACTAATTGCTAAAGTAGTCTTCTCTTTCTGTTAATGTGACATTGAGATAGAGGTCAGAGTTGGTCTCTTTTCAGCTGTTTCATAAATATCATCTATTTCCTCATGTGCCAAAGTCACATACGGCCTCCTCCCTAGCTCAACTACCCTGAAGTAATATTGGAGAAACATGGTCAACAACCTTTTGTTTCTTCAGAAATTTGGAAGGATATTCTTTAGAAATTTTGTCTTTCTTGATGTTATCTGTTATGAAATAATAGTGGTAAGATAAAATGTGCTATAGATAGAATAATGTGTATTTGCTCAGTAATGTTTTTTGAGGAATAAAAGAAACACTACATGTTACAACATTTTGGCCAACCATTGTATCACTAACTTTTCTGTTATAACAAAAGTGTAGGTCAGTCTTCCTCTTAAGAACTCCTAAATTGTTCTAAATCACAAAGTACTGAAAATTATGACTACCTCATATGTACATAAAATGCTGGTTTCATAACAAATATTTATGAACTTGATCTCATTATCTTGAGAAACAGAGAATGTGCAATAGTTTGATTCCTTAACATAACTGAATATTATTGGAAATTAATTTTTTCATAACAGATGTTTTTGATAAATTGTCATTTGGGGTCTGAGAGATATTCTGCACCATACATAATTTACTCACACCAACATTTCTTAACTGAAAATTTTGTGGTCTGTTTTCAGATTCTAGGCAATTTTTGCTGCCTTTAATTGTCTGTTCTGTGAATACACAGTTCCTTCATAATTGTCTCAATGACCAAGTATAGTGCAACTTTATCTTATTAATTTCATTAAAATTTTGGTCATTGCTTCAAATTAAGTATAAACATAGTCATTTTCCAAGAAAAGATATATATGTTGCTTATAAACTTGCATTTATATTTCAATTCATAGCTCTATATCCATTCTCTTTTTTTTCATACAAAATTTTAATTTTCATGCTGGATTGTAGTCAAGTATGTTAAGTGGAATTTTATGATGCAGTACTAACTGTGTAAATACATAGCTGAAATGGTAATGGGATGAATAGATAGACACTTTGTAAATAATGTCCCAAAACTGACAGCAAAAACTGTAACATAACCTATTCTTCAACCTGATGGGTATTTAAACTTTTTGACATAAATGAAATGATACATGATTATTTCATTACCCTTAACATATTAAAAAGTAAAAAGATCAAGAACATATGTAGTAGCAATAATACAAGTAGTATACTTGCTGCAATTTAAAAAAGGCCTACGGGTACTATGCCAGGTATTTTTCATGGTACATCATTTATCCTTAAAGCGTTACAAAAATTCAGATACTGTTATCCCAATTTTTTAGTTGAGAAAATTAAGCACAAAATGCTTGAACAGTTTGGCTAAAATCATGTAGGAAAACAGCCTGAAATCCAAACTGAACAGAATTGACCTGGCTTTTTGAGTGAAAACTGTTAGCTATTTTATGATAGAAGAAATCGTATTTAATTTGAGCTAATAGAATACAACAGGTTGGATAGATTATTTCAATGTGTAAGCCTACATACTCACCTCTTTAAGGAACAGAGTATAAACACACAAAAAATATCTGCAGTACTTACATGTCAACAGTAGCCCCTACAATAGTCTAATTTCTTCTATCATTTTTACCTCATGTTATGTGCTGTTTGAAAGTGATACAATAAAGGTTCTGTCTTTGGGTACCTGCCATCTCTGAAGCTGCCTTTTAACAAATTTAGTGTCTGCTTTCAGACTGCCTTTGGCTTCAGACCCTAGAACTGTTTATATCTTTCCCAAGCCAATGATCTCTTAGTCAACTCAAGAATTCTTGCTCTTCGCATCCTTTATTTTAGCACAGTGAAGCCTTCAGTTGCTCACCAGCTCTGCTAGAATTAATAAACCACAATTGAATGTTGTTGCTTTAGAAACACTGGAGTAGCTCTTTAACAGCACAAAAGTTGGGGCTATGATCTAGATCTCCTTTAGTCCAGTTCTCCAGGGTGAAGTTTAGGAATTTTTAACAAGCACTCTTTGTGAGTCTGTTGTGGAGATAGGTTTGGGAATTACTGCAGAAAGGTTCACAGCTCAGAATGCCTAAAAATTTAACTCTCCAACCCAGGGCATGTTTCTCCCTAGTCTGACATACTTTTGAATTATAAATCCCAGTTAGCGTTACCATGCTTCATCCCAAGGAAACTGCAGTTCCTCTCAGCATTGACATTTGTCATGATATAATCCTTTGGAAGATGACCTCGGGAGTGGGTAGTGTGTGTAGACGCTGAAAAGGGGGTAGTTAGCTTTCCTGTCCATCTTTGGGCTCTTTCTCCTTAAGGTAATTTAGCTTTTTGTCAATACTTGGAAAATCAGAAAAAATATTGGCAATCACTACGTCAAACACTCGCACTTGCTAGAGGAGTGACTCATGAAACTCACATACATAAAAGGTAAAGCTAAGAAGCATTTCAAAGTTTTAGTTTCAGTTCTGAAATGGTATAAAACTCTCTCCATTCTCATGTGAGGTATGGCAAATGCTACTTAGAATGAAAAATAAACTTTAAAAATAGGACTCAGAAGGGGAAAACCTTACCTTGAATGTGCCTCTGTATAAGTGCCAGTGATACAGTTATGATATAATCTTTCCAAGATACTTAAATTATAATGAAATTATTGGATAGAAATTTCACTTTTTGCATTCCTTACAAAATAATGGTTAACATGTATAGAACAGCTTTTATGGTCTAGGAATTGTGCTAGAACTCTTAGTTACAAATCTGATTTTACTAAAAATTTTTTGGTAAATTCTAGGTGCTAATATCTGTTAGATTCTGAAGCAATATAAATATAAATAATACAGGCTATTTTTCTCTCCAACTCTATTTCCAGCATAGTTTTTCTGTTCTGGAAACATAAATGATGTTCTTTTCCCTGGCCATGTATTGTTTAACTAAAATAACCGTGACTCCTTTGTCTATCAAGGGCCAAGTTAGCTGCCCTACCGCCCTGTCCTAACTAATTTGGAAAGAGATAAGAGTGAAAATGTTGGGAAAGGCGAAATTTTTAGTTTTAACTCCTTCTTTTGTCAGTGGGTTACTTTGATTTAACCTTGCATAGCTGCTGCCAGAGATAAAAGAAAGAGAACAGAGCCAAAAACAAGAACTATATCTAATGTGTGTTGTCATTTACCAAATCCATTGAATGCATTATCTTACATAATTTAACCAAGCTACAAAGAACCATCACTCTTGTTTAGTTGCTGTCATGTCCCACTCTTTGCAAAATGGACTCTGGCTCACCAGGCTCCTCTGTCATAGGATTTCCCAGGCAAGAATATTGAAGTGGCTTGCAATTTCCTTCTCCAGGGGATCTTCTGACCTAGGGATCAAACCTGTGTCTCTTGATTTGGCAGGTGGATTCTTTACACTCAGCCATCAGGGAAGCCAAATGTGGATTAGCTAACTTATTTTTTTTTATTTATGTTTCATTTTCCTTTAAAAAATTATTTTATAGGTAGGAATTTGGTATTCTGGGATTCAGATGGTTTGCTCATAGCATTCAGGCTTACTGTTCCCAGTTGGTTAAACTTATCATTATTCATCACTCTGGCTGTTTGATGAACATGAAAGTCTCTAAAAAGTCTCAGAAAAAAATATAAAAAAGTCAGAGGGATATTCTATTATGTACAGAAAACACTTTTAAAGTCTTTAGGTTATGATGTGTATATATGAAGTATATTGTGAACCAAATTTTCACATTAATATAAAAACTTAGCAAAAAATATGCATCTTCATTTTTATATGAATTTTCTATTTGGTATGCATTTTTTAAAAAACAGAATTGGTCAATATACATTTTGACAAAATATTAAAAAACTGAGACATCACTTTGCCAACAGAGGTCTGTCTAGTCAAAGCTATGGTTCTTCAAGTAGTCATATATGGATGTGAGAGTTGGACCATGAAAAAGGCTGAGTGCCAAAGAATTTATATTTTCAAACTGTGGTACTTGAGAAGACTCTTGAGAGTCCCTTGGATTGCAAGGAGATCAAACCAGACATTCTAAAGGACGTCAACACTGTATACTCATTGGAAGAACTGATATTGAAGTGGAAACTCCAATACTTTGGCCATGTGACAGGGAGAGCCAACTCATTGGAAAAGACCCTGATGCTGGGAAAGATTGAAGGCAAAAGGAGAAGAGGGTGGCAGAGGATGAGATGGTTAGATAGTATCACCAACTCAATGGACATGAATTTGAGCAAACTCTGGGAGATAGTGTAGGACAAGGGAGCCTGGCGTGCTGTGATCCATTAGCTCACAAAGAGTTGGACATGTCTTAGCGACTGCAAGAACAACAACAATGGATGTTTTTTTTTTTTTAAACAGAATTGGTCAATATACATTTGTAATTCCTTTCTTTCAAACTAGATTTCTCTGTTGTATGGTCTTATAAAAACATCAGTATTAATGTTTATAAATTTCTCACACAAATAACACCTCAGAATTTACTTAATTCCTATCATTGGTATTTTAATTTACTATTATTCATAAAAACTTGATAAATACCTGAATGCATATGTGTTTTCACAAACTTTGGAATATTTTCTTGCCATTTATTATGAAAAATAGGAGTACTGACTGAAAGCTGTGAATAATTGGAGTCGTTGATAGATACCAGTATTTCCAAGTTACTTTCTAATGTTAGTTATAGCAATCACCAGTACAAGGTAAAGCACAAATTCTAATAAAATACACATCTAAATCAATGGAATGCTATACAAAGTCCAGAAATAGATCTGAAATACATACCAGAGATTGGTTCACCAAGAAAAGGTGGGACAGATTTATTTAGTAAGTGATGAGGGATAACTAGTAACTATCAAAAGAATTCTCTTTCTAGTAACTATCAAAAAAATTATCTTTCTACCTTTGAGCATTGTAGTAAACTCAATTTCAGATAGTTCAAATGTTTAAAAATAAGACATGAAATACAGCATACAGAAGACATGATACAAGCAGTTTTAAAATCACTTATCATGAAATGGAAAGGTGGTTTTAAAGAATCATCCCCCCCCCAAAAAAAAAATCCTCATGTGTTATTAATGAGAAAAATCCATAAATTAAAAATAAAAAAAATTTTTAATTTTTACATTCAAATAAACAAACAGCACACACTGTGGAAGGAATGAGTATGTTTCCAATTCAGTTCTTAAAGAGTTAATTTCCTTAAAGAGTAATTAACTATGTTCATTAAATTTTTAAAAATCCATTTTTCATTCTTTAACACAGTATTTCTATATCTAGCAATCTAGCCTAACAAATGCATGATGATAATAGTAAATGACTGTTAATAAAAATAAATGATTGGAATATACCTAAATGTCTATCAGAAGAGGACTAGTGAAATAAAATTATAATTGATATAGTGGAATTCCCTGCTACCATCGAACATCATATGTGTGTGTGTTTGGGTGTGTATACATATATATATATACACACACACACACACGCATAGGTTATCTCTAAAACAATACATAACTGATATTTCTGAGGAGGATATCTGAATAATTAAGTCATGGGATAGAAGGGAGAATTACTTTTCCTGGTACACATTTTTTTGAGTATTTTAATTATAGTAATAATAATAATTTGAATATCGTGTGTCTATTTTACTTGAAAACAAACTCAATGGTATTACAATACATTATATATATACGTATGTGATGTAGGGAGAGACTTAGTAGTCTTCTATAAAAATGTGTCTAATAGTTGTATTTAGGAAAAATTCAATAAATTCCTTTTTTTAAAAAAATATGAAGGCATTTATTTTTTCATTTCCTTATATGAAACTATTCATTTGGACCTTACAAATTGTGATTCTCAGTTCCAAAGGTTATTGAAAACACAAATTAATTTTAGGTTAAGAAAATGACTACTGTGTATTTTCTCTCACTATTGAATTACACTGGCTAAGAAAACAATGTTAACTTATTCCTATGTGTCACTACTAAATATTATATATAATCTTTTAAGAGCAATACAAATGAGTTTCCTTATTTTCCAAATTATTATTTCTTAAATTAAAGGTAATTAAAATTACTGTTTTTTGAGAAATAAGGGTAGTGGCAAACTGAATAATAGCAGGGTAGATATATACTTGAGTATTTTTATTTTTAACTGGATTTCATTATAGAAAGTAAGATAGCCATCTAGTATCCATCTAGTATAAAACCAGCCATCTAGTATAAAAATGAGGACATTCTTTCATGATATGTTGAAACAAATACGTATGAAACCCAACAAAAAGTTTTGTTAGATCATTTTGCTCTATATTAATATTGTCATGAATCAATGCCTGATATTAACTTGTGTGAGTTAGCATGACATCTATATAATTTCAACTGATAAAAAATTTGTTTTTAATATAGACAGGTAACACACCCAAAAAGACAAACAATATCACACAAAAGTATACAACTATTCCTTTTATTATTTTGGACTGGTTACACTTGAAGAAATTGTTTGTATTTTGTACTTGTCACATTAAGTTATTAAACCAATCAGGTAGTATGAAAAGAAATAACATAATATTTAAAAGAAATCTATATCACATTAAAAGGTATTCCTTTTGTCTTAAGAAAAATACATTTCAATTAAAATAATAATCCTACCTTGTAAAATTATAAAATGCAGCCACAGAAATATATTTTGTCATGTACAGTAGATGTTTAAATAAATATAAAAATAAAATTTTAATGGATTAAAATAGCTTCTACACACCAATGAAAGGCCATTTATTTATATTTTTAATGAAAAAGAGAAAATAAAATAGTTAAGATATTTCAAAGTTATTTTGTGTATTTCTTAAAACCTAGCTCTATAAAATATTTTTTATTAAATGCATGGATGCAGTGAAAAACACCATAATTTAACCATTGATGAGCTTTTATAAAGAAAATATTCCCATTGTTTGTAATCGGTAACTCTGTGAATTAAGAATAAAGTAGAAAATTGATACTACAGTAACATTTTTTTCATAATGACACTAAGACGTAGTCTCTCTTCCAAAGGATTTATAAGTAGAATTGTTAATGTTTTAAGTTTGCTAAAATGCATATTTTATGTATAAAATGCACTGGTATCATTTACCAGGTATAGGAATAATTTTTTTTAAGTTACAATCTTCTAAAATTTAGCAATTCAATTCCAGAATTGAGTAGGGACAAAAAGATTGATTAGATGCAGTAAGGTTAACAAGACAGACCAAGTAACAAGACAATAAAAATATGTTGAGGGAGGGAAGTTAGATAAGTACACAAATAAATATAAGCTAAACCATATATAAATGCTCCTTTATGTAAAATACACCTAAAATAATTGTGGGTTCAGAGATAAAGTATTACAATGGTTGAACAGAAAAACATGCTTCATAGAAAGAGAAAACACATTGAAAAGCTTGAAATGGAAGGTATTTCAGTATATAGCAGATGGAAGAAAAAAAACATTTCAAGTGGGAGAATGAACACAGTTCTGTGAAAATCTGTCTTGTTATATGGAAAAATAGTCAGCTTTTGTTTGCTACTTCTAGCTTCATATAACAATTTCATAGTTAATCTGTTACATTACTCAAGAATTTATAAACATTTTATTTTAAAGCTTCTATAAATAATTAAAATACTAAAGTTTCTATCAAGTTCTAAATTTAGAATATACATTCTCATTTAATTTTGCATAGCTCAGTATCCAGAGATGAGGGCACTGCATTTTGTATTTTTTTATTTGTATTAATATATTATTCTAAATTAGAGATTCACCATGGTAAGTGATGATTTAATACTGTAATGAATCAAAGGCACAAATACATTTGTATAACAACAGAACAAGTTGAAATTCTAATGAGATTTTAAAACTCAATGGTCTTGCTTTCTGACAACAGTTTTTAATATTTACTGTAAAAATAGAAGAATTGGCCCTTAGAATGCATCACTATGCTTAATTGTATAAAATCAGACATTAATGCAAAGTTTCTAAAATGGCATTATCTAACTAGTTCTATTTCTTACCAGATTTGGATTCAGATAATCAAATTATATAGCAGGTAATAATGTTCTTTTCTCACTAAAGAGTAATCCAAAGAGATCTAAAGATATTACTTTTGAAAAACAACATTACAACTGTTTTATATTTGATGGTGATCTTCTGAGTTTAATCCCCAGAAGAGAATAATAAATATGTCAATAGCTTTCCATAGTGCTGAATGATTAATGAGATATTAGGCAAATAAACTTTCCTTTCTTAAATGACTATTCAATTCCCTTCTTCTTTTAAATTAAACCCATGTTTGTGTTATTACTTATTAGCATACTTTCCCGACAGTGGAAATTCCTACTTTTCTTACCATGCAACTCAGATAAGGCATTTACCATGCAACTTCAAGGCCTTCAATAGTA
The DNA here is from genome assembly GCF_023699985.2 of Odocoileus virginianus. Lineage (NCBI taxonomy): Eukaryota > Metazoa > Chordata > Mammalia > Artiodactyla > Cervidae > Odocoileus > Odocoileus virginianus. Next base: position 14,152,525 of record NC_069697.1, read on the forward strand.
TCTTAGTATGAAAAATGGTAACATTAGATACTCCCCAAAACTGAAATATTAAGAAAATTTTAAATATCTTCCCAAAGCTTGGCAAAATGTCTGGAGGATGGAGAAATTTTAAAAAAGATTAGGAAACTGAGTTAAAACATATAGTACAGTAAACATAAAGGTAAAAAGGGAAGAAATGAGAAATACTGACTCTTAACCAATATCCACATATTAAAACTAAGTAAAATAATCATCTACTCACATATGAGAAAGGTGTTAGCTAAAGGAAAAATGAACTGCAGCTGTATTCATGTAATAGTACAACAAAACACTTTTTAATATGATTATGTCATGTATCCAATAGCAAGAAATAAGGCAGGGAAAGAAGGAGATAAGAGAGAGAAAGAGAAAGAAAGGAACTTCCTAACTAAAAACCAAGCCAAACCAAGCCTCTTCTGGCACTATAATGATTGTCAGTCAAGACAGAAACTAAATCATCTATTCAATTTGTTGGATATTTACTATCATTCTTGAGAGTGGGATACAATAGAGCTACTTTTTTTTTTTTCAGTTTGCACCTTGGATGAAGGACCATGAAGACAATCTGAATTATAGTGTAGCAGGATAAAAGGTTTTTGTTCACATGAGTTCCTATCTCTATTTTCAGAGGAAAAATACTAATATTTATGGGTGTTTTTTCATGTGTGCCAAGTTGCTTAAGTTGTTGTCTGACCCTTTGTGACCCTATGAACTGTAGCCTTCCAAGTTCCTCTGTTCATGGGTTGCTCCAGGCAAAAATACTGGAGTAGGTTGCCATGCCCTCCTCCAGGGGATATTTAAGGTACATGGAGCTCTATTTTACCCACACAAAGGACCCCAAGCTACATCCCTTCAACTTTTTTAGATAAGGTATAATCAAATAGGACTATGACCCTGTGATTCTTCTCTGTAACCCACACCATATCTCACTAAAAGAATGAACCTGCACAGATGACTGGTTTGATCTAAAGGTTTGTATATCAGATAGAGAAAGTACATACATATCTCTTATTAGTTTTTAGCTTCCCTAGGAAAGCTGCTGTTGTCTGCAAAACTTGGCTTTTCTTATTTATACCCCTGTCTGATCCACTGATGATATTTGTACATGTCCCAATAAAAACCCTTCCATCTCCTGTAACCTAAACCTAAACAGGTAGAGGGGTTCAGGAAGTAACAGAGATGATATACATTCTAAATAGCAAAGAAATGAACAAGGATTTGAATTAATACAGTTACAATATGAGTTCTCATGTACTTTACAGATTATTAAATACCAATGATACAGTGTTGAAAACTCTATAACAATACATCTTAATTTTACTTGTTCACATATATATAGTTTCAATATATTGATGTCTAATATTAAGAATTGGTTTGAAGTTTGAATAAATCACTTCTCATAGAAACAGATTATAATTCACATCAAATTATTTCTCTGTTATATACCTACAAGCTATTTTTGCTGCATTCCTAATAAACAGCTCATTGTTTGAACTTGTAATAATTAGATAACACTGGAACTCTTAAATCGAAAACAAATCAACAAACAAAATTCTCTAGTTCTTATTAGCTACTGAATTCCTTAACATTATTTACATTTTTCTCCAGAGTGGGATATTTAAATTTTCCTGTTAAATTAAACAAACACAAACAATATTAAAGTAGGTCAGAGTGAAGCCATTTAAATTATGTTGACAACAGCACCACATCTCCTGGAGTTGTTTCCGAGTCCTGACTGTGGTTAGAGCTGATACCAGTGTCTGAGTCCGTGTCATTGGTATACATGTTAAATATTCTTTGAGTAAAAGGAGAAACCACTCCATTGCTGGTGGGCACCTCAGATTCCTTTCCTCTGTTTTCCTTCAGCTCACATTCACCTGCATTGCTGATATGAAGGGAATTGAACTCCTTGGCGAGGAGCTCATATTCCTTAGCTTTCATCTGAAGCAATGAGTCACTGTATTTAATCTCTTTCTGGATGCCACTCAAGTGAGAGTGTATTTTCAAGCCAGCTTTCATGCTTTTCTCCAAATCACACTTAACACTCTCTAAATCAGAGCTTTCAAGTTCACTAGCAGCTGCCCCTTCTGCATCTTCATTTATCTCCATGCAAACACTTTTTACTTCTTTCTCTATTTCAGCAGAGAGCTTATCAATGAGCTTTCTGTAGTAGGTCAGTCGTTCCTCCAGCTGTACAATTCCATCACTTTCTCTCAGGTCCTCCAGAATCTGCCTTTCATCATATTCCAAGCCTAGTTTTTGCTCAACTTCCCTGAAACTGGGCATCATATATGCATCCTGGACATAATTTTCACCATTATTTTCCACCCGATCAAGATGAAATTTAGCTTCACACTTTTCAATTTCCAGATCCAGCTCTTTCATTCTCTTGACTTGTTGATTAATAGTGTGATCCTGGGAAATAATCAGATGAACTAATGTCTCCATACTATCTCGCTCTTGGGAAACTGTGTCCTGCTTAATTTTAGCCAGTTTCCGGAAAGTTTTCCTGACAATTCTTTTTTGTTTATCTGGAGGTAATGTCTTCATGTAATTTGCCGGGCTGAGCTCCCACAGTTTTTCTGTATTTTGCACTAATTTGGCTTCAGCTGTCCGCCACAAGGGAACTGGAAGAAAAGCATCTGCTTTAACCAAAACAAACTGCATATTAGGCTGTTCGTCTCCCCATGCTTTCCAAAGCTTCAGGATTCTAGTTAGGGGAGGAAGAACCCGTTCAGAGCCTCTCCACTTTTCTATGATGCAGTAATCACTGGGCTTTCCCAGAAGAAATCGTTTCTCCCCAAATGTAGTCTCGTGTTCCTCAAGCAAAGCCTGGATGACGTCAGCAGAGGTGGTGCGTTTGGTTAGCCCACAGACAATCTTCTCTTCTTGGCAAACCCAAACCACAATTTCCTTCTCTTCTGAATCCATTTCTTTAGTTGGGGATCTAAAAGAAAAACAAAGTACATTATACTACTGTTGTCACTTGTGTAAACTCAGAAAGATGGTTTAATTTTAATACCCTCTCTAAATTTTACCCTTAGTGACAGAGGCATTTTGAGGTGGGACTACATAAGAATCAGACATTTTATGGTAATAAAGAAAATTTAAGACCATGAAAAATATCTTAGTTTTCTTTTTAACTCCTATTGGGCTCTGGAACAAGCAAATTGCCATCAAAGATAATGAACGCTAGGCTATTTTATCTTTAGAAAGCCAGATGCAATATAACTGGAGTTAGAATTGCCAGAGTTAAGACAATAATCAAAGTGGTGATGAATAAGAGGTAGAATAAAACTATTCTGGGGCTTCCCAGGGTGGTGCTAGTGGTAATGAACCTGTCTGCCAATACAGGAGATGTATGAGATGCCAGTTCAATCCCTGGGTCAGGAAGATTGCTTGGAGGAGCACGTGGCAACCTACTCCAGTATTCTAGCCTGGAGAATCCCATGGGCAGAAGAGCTACAGTTCATAGGGTCACAAACTGAAGTGACTTCAGTCACAACTGAAGTGACTTAGCATGCACACACAAGACTATTTTGCTGGAGACATATGGCTAGGAAATAACCATGAAAATGTAAATGGAATGTTATTAGAATAAAAGAATTGAAAATACTCCATGATTGAAATTAGTGATTATTTCATCCTGCAAATATTTACTGTATGCCAACCATGTGCCAGATATGTCTGAAGATGCTAGAGATATAGCAATAAGCAAAGGAGACAAGGATGTGGACATAAATGTGTAATTAATATAAGACAGTGGTAAATGCTAGGAAGAGAATTAAAGACGGTGAAGTGATAGAGAATGACTTGGAAGAAGGAGAGGTCTACTTTATTTAGAGAGCTCGGGAGGGACTTCTCTAAGAAGGTGACATGTGAATAGGAACAAAGTCACACAGTTAATAGTGACAGAGTGAAGATTCAACCAAAAAAGCTGACTGGAGAGTACTTTTAACTGATGCATTGTAAAAAGAAGTTTACGAGTTTAATGGCTTAGACGTGGATTAAACTGGAAGAAAAATCATAAACTACTTCTTAAAAGAGGAATTTTACCACATAAATTAGCCTTTGATAGCAGTGGAACCATAGTGCCTCATTAGAGCACCCACTGGTCAAGGAAGGACATTTCCCAATAGCCAGCCATGGAGAAAAGTATGTGGAAATGTATTACCTTCTATGCCTTTTTCTTATTAATCTTGTTCCTGCTTTCATTCAGCAATAAAGGATTTTGACTGGCCTGGATGCCTCCCTCAGCTGACAAAACCCTCATAAATATAAAAGCCCTACTGCTAACTCCTTAGAGTAATCCTCACGTCCTGTTCCATTTTCTAGATGGGAAACATCAGTTCTGGGTCTGTAGCTAAGGATGACATGGGATTTATAAACACTTCAGCTCTACACTGCAGCTGTGAAGAAGAGTGGAAAACAGGGATCAGGGAGTCTTTATGTATGCTAGAATAATAATGATGTACATGAGAATTCTCCAATTCTTCCATGATCCCTGCTCTAATTGGGATTCTCTTGTTTTGGAAGGAGCAAGTGCTTATATGTTATGGCTTCCACTAGATACCTGATAGTTTTCAGCTCATGTGGATGATATAACCCTAACAGTCATTATGCACAATCAAGAAAGATAAATTATTTCCATATTACATATGAGAAATTGAGTGCCTTTATTAAGAGTCTCACAGGCTAACTGGCTCCAAACACTTAAAAAAAAGTTTGCTCTAAACGTTCTTTTATTTTGTTGAGTCAATTATTCTCTAAATATTTTGAGGAATTTTTATTACCATCATTCAAACCAGGTAATTTTCAAAACTTCTGCCACTTGACTGAGCATGTTTAAAAGTAATGACCATTCTTCATTGAATGTAGGCAGTAAATCTTCCATATCTAGTTAGTATAAGCTTCATTATGTTTAATTCTACCTTGTAGCAGGCTTAGGATTTTGCAAACTATGCTTATTTTATAGTATGGCTCCAATTGAGTTTCTATTTACTCATTCATTTAACAAATATTTGCTGAGCATCTCTTCAGTGGTTGATACCATCATGGAAATGTGGATCGTAGAAATATTTGTATGATTTATAAAACATTTGCTGTTTAGTTACTAAGTCATGTCGGCCTCTTTTACCATCCATGGACTATATAGCCTGCCAGGCTCCTCTGTCCATGGGATTTCCCAGGCAAGAATACTGGAGTGGGTGGCCATTTCCTTCTCCAGGGGATATTCCTGATCCAGGGATAGACTTGTCTCTTGCATCTCCTGCATTGGCAGGTGGATTCTTTTACCACTGAGTCCCCTGGGAAGCCCAATATATAGTATACTGCATCTATAATTATGTAGTATGAAAGTGTGTTAGTTGCTCAGTCATGTCAGGCTCTTTGTGACCCCATGGACTGTAGCCTGCCAGGCTCCTCTGTCCATGGGATTTCCCAGGCAAGAATACTAGAGTGGATTGCCAATTCCTCCTCCAGGGGATCCTGACCCAGGACTGGAATCCAGGTTTCCTGCTTTGCAGGTGGATTCTTTACCATCTAAGCCACCTAGGAAGTCCTTATTATATATACATAATACATACTACATAATTATTTAGTATATATTATGACATTTCCCATATATACACTTTAAAAAATTACATATGTATTTTACATTTTATCAAATTTGATATTATTGAATATATCCTAAGATTCTCATTAAGTATTGTTATGTTTGGGATCAAGACTGCTGGGAGAACTATCAATAACCTCAGATATGCAGATGACACCATCCTTATGGCAGAAAGTGAAGAGCCTCTTGATGAAGGTGAAAGAGGAGAGTGAAAAAGCTGGCTTAAAACTCAACATTCAAAATACTAAGATCATGGCATCCAATCCCATCACTTCTTGGCAAACAGATGGGGAAACAATGAAAACAGTGACAGATTTTATTTTCTTGGGCTCCAAAATCACTGCAGATGGCGACTGCAGCCATGAAATTAAAAGACGTTTGCTCCATGACCAACCTAGACAGCATATTAAAAAGCAGAGACATTACTTTGCCAGCAAAGGTCCATACAGTCAAAGCTATGGTTTTTCCAGTAGTCATATTCTTGGCTGGACAATCCCATGGACAGAGAAGCCTGGTAGGCTACAGTCCATGGGGTCACAAGAGTCAGACATGACTTAGAGGCTAAGCCACCACCAGCATGTTTGGATGTGAGAGTTGGACCATAAACAAGGCTGAGTGCCAAAGAATTGATGCTTTTGAACTGTGGTGTTGGAGAAGACTCTTGAGAGTCCCTTGGACTGCAGGGAGATCAAATCAGTCAATCCTAAAGGAAATCAGTCCTGAATATTCATTGGAAGGGCTGATACTGAAGCTGAAACTCCAATATTGTGGCCACCTGATGCAAAGAGCCGACTCATTAGAAAAGACCGGTGTTGCTGGGAAAGACTGAAGGCTGGAGGAGAAGGGGACGACAGAGGATGAGATGGTTGGATGGCATCACTGACTCAATGGACATGAGTTTGAGCAAACTCTGGGAGATGGTGAAGGACAGGGAATCCTGGCGTGCTGCAGTCCATGGGGTTGCAAAGAGTTGGACATGACTGAGAGACTGAATAAAAACAACATGCTCTGTTTATGTTTTCACATAGTTTATAATCACAAAATATGCTTAAAAATTATTTACATATATAAAAGAAAATAAAAAAAACACTCATAGTACCACAGTATCCATTTTTATTTGACACTTTAAATTCTTTTTTGCCTTCTGAAACATTAGCAAGATTTACTGTAAAGATTTGCAAAAAAGGAATAGTAGGAACAATACTTGATATTTTAAAATATGATTTCATCTTAATTTTCACTATTTTCACTAACATTCTTCTTGAATTCTGAAAATTATTTTTTTCTAATCTTCTGTACTCACTGTAATACTGCAATACACACACACACACACACACACACACACACACACACATACATATACACATCTGACACACATTTCTCACAAGATTGCTTCAAATATCAGATAAGAGAAAGAAGAAGAGTGCTTTGAAAATTGTGGAAAATGTACTGGGTAAATATAGGTTATTAACACTAATAGTAAAATTACTGTTATTATTACTTAATGCTGAGAAGGGTATGGTATTATTCAGTAACATTTTTGAGCTTGCTACAGTAGTTAACAGTATTATTTTCAAAATATTTTACCATCTACCCCACAATATTTTTTCACCTGTTTTCAGCTGGTCAATATTTTTGCATGTACACTCCCAATATAACACAACTATTTATCTAATAAAAGATGTTTAAAAGGATCATTAATATAATATTTGGATCAGAGATGAGCTGAGAATTCTTTTAATCTCTCTGATTTATAGCTCTCTGATTTTAACACTGTGGTAGTAAAGTTTATTACACTGAAAATAAATCTATACCTATATTTATATTTCTTCTGACTACTCTTTTATAACTATTTCATTATTCAGTTTTTGCCTTTTAGAGTATCTTCTTCAGACAAATAAGAAAATTTATATGCCAAATGATACTCTTCAGTGATATGTGTTAGCCTTACTTTTCCAGATTTATTCTGAAATAGAGTGAAAATTATATATGAGAATTTTTGCATTCACCCTGTATTCAATCATGAACTTAAAAATGTCTCCACTGATAATTAGTTTTAATACCACAAAACACACAGAATTAAGATGAGTTGGCTTGGAATTACATATGGAAGTTCATACAACTAAATATTTCTTCAACAAGTTTCCATTGAGTAACTATGGTGCATAAAGCAGTAGGGAATAAATCAACTATTTAAATATGGAAATCTCAAGTATTAAATAAGACATCTTAATGACAAATTGAAGATCTACAACATAAGTATTTACAGAAAAAGGATTAAGTGTGAAGGCAGATAAAAATAAAGATAAATAGATAATATTTGGCTATCTTTATTAAGTTGTACAAAAAGAAAAAAAAATGAACTTGGGGCCCAGGAGAATAATTCAAAAAATGACATTTCTTCCTAGTATGGTAGACATTGAGGTTTAATCGAGATTTGATGTATAAAATTTATCAGGACAAATATTTCATATTGAGCCCTACTTTAAAAAAAAAGAATCATTAAGATGAGAAATTACTAAGAATAATTACATTATAATATATGCTAAAACCATTGCTTAGTCATGTCCGACTCTTTGTGACCCTGCGGACAGTAGCCCACCAGGCTCCTCTGTCCATGGGACTGTCCAGGCAAGAATACGGAGTGTGTTGCCATTTCCTCCTCCAGGGGATCTTCCCCACCCGGGGATTGAACCTGTGTCTCCTGTGGATCCTGAGCTGCAGGTGGATTCTTTACTACTGAGTCACAGAGGAAGCCCGTTAGGAATCCTGATCCGTATACACAACAAAATATACTTTCATCACAGCTTTGTCTATTCCATTTTTTCTTACATCTTGTGGGGAATCTAACAGTAAAATGTATTAAGACAAAAATAACAAATAAGTGAGACATTTCCAAAATAAGTGATGCAAGTTGGCATTCTACTTAATGGATTACCAATGGAACTTTTTCTCCTTTCACCTTCATGGCCAGTCTTTATGATTATTATTATTAATCCTGCCCAACTGGACTTCCCTCTGGTAGTCCCAGAACTGGTCCTAAAGAATATTGATAACTGCATTAAGATGCTATAGAAACACAAGTATTCAGAATAAGATTAATTTTAGTTCAGGGGGAAAAAAACAAACTTGCATTCATAGATTTCATTAAGAAATAGTAAATCTTCCTTCTTCATTAAGAAATAGTATTTGAAATCTATTAAATAGGGAATGGACAGTGGGAAGAAAAGATGTGTGGAGGAAAACACAGGATAGAAGCGGCCAAGGAGACCAGGGCAGCGCCAGGGGCATGGTGAGGGTTGGAAGTCAGCAGAAAGGGTTTCACTGTATTTCTCCCTTACTCCTTTGCAGGTTTATTCTGCCCTGTGACAGAGTAGACAACCAAAGATCAGAATTAGGAATGAAGGTTTTGAGACACCTTCAGTTTAGGAGAAGTAGTCAAGATAATATCCACAGTCTTTACAGAACCAAAGGAAAATTCTCGGAGATGACCAGGGGAAATGAGAAAAAAAAAAAATCTATCACTTAGTTAAGGCTGTGGACAGTACAGGCATGTACGACATGCCTGGAGAAGTTAGAAAGTGTCTTTAAAAATACACTCTGTCTTTAAAATTGTCTTTAAATTTGTCTTTAAAATACACTTTAACTGATTCAAATGAATTCTTTTTAATGGCTGAGTAATATTCCATGGTGTATATGTACCACAGCTTCCTCATCCATTCGTCTGCTGATGGACATCTGGGTTGCTTCCATGTCCTGGCTATTATAAACAGTGCTGCGATGAACACTGGGGTGCACGTGTCTCTTTCAGATCTGGTTTCCTTGGTGTGTATGCCCAGAAGTGGGATTGCTGGGTCATATGGCAGTTCTATTTCCAGCTTTTTAAGAAATCTCCACACTGTTTTCCATAGTGGCTATACTAATTTGCATGAAACTGGAGCCCATTATACAGAGCGAAGTAAGCTAGAAAGATAAAGACCATTACAGTATACTAACACATATATATGGAATTTAGAAAGATGGTAACGATAACCCTATATGCAAAACAGAAAAAGAGACTCAGATGTATAGAACAGACTTGTGGACTCTGGGAGAAGGCGAGGGTGGGATGTTTCAAGAGAACAGCATCGAAACATGTATATCTAGGGAGAAACAGATCACCAGCCCAGGTTGGATGCATGAGACAAGTGCTCGGGCCTGGTGCACTGGGAAGACCCAGAGGGATGGGGTGGAGAGGGAGGTGGGAGGGGGGACCGGGATGCAGAATACATGTAAATCCATGGCTAATTCATTTCAATGTATGACAAAAACTACTGCAATGATGTAAAGTAATTAGCCTCCAACTAATAAAAATTAAAAAAAAAAAAACACTTTAAAATTGTTTTTAGCAATAAAACTACACTAAATATAACATTTTCTTGCTTTGGTTATTCAAAGGCACCCTGGAATATAATACTGTCTTGAAGTCACATTATTCAAATGAATTGGAATACAATAATGTATTTTTAAAAATCTGGTTATTGTGCTTTTCTGATTGCTGAATACAAAACGAGGGATGCTATTATTCTAAATTTTATCAGACTTTTGGCCAAACTAAGATATTGTCTTAGTATTTTTTTTTACATGCAGTTCAAATTAAATGAATGCTTTCCAGCCAAATTTCTCATTCTATAGAGAAGTATGAATTATCTCCTTAATATTTCTTAACACATAGTAAAATTAATTCCCTTTGAAATTTTTACTAAACCTCAAAATATATTTAAACTCCTCAAAAGACAAACATTTATTTTTCCCTGATATCATCATGCAGTTCAAAGTCCCAGCAAGGACCACAGCCAGAATTAATACAACATATGTTATTCATTTATGTATCCTGTATAAAAATAAGAATACAGAGAACAAAATACATGTTGCACTGAGATTCTGATCCAGCACAGAGAACAGATTTCAATGCCTCATAATAGTCAGACTTTTCCATGGAAAACATAGATGCCTGTGGAATTATAAAAATCCTTCTTATGAAGTCTGTTCTCAAAATATCTTGACCAAATAAACTATCACAGGGAATTAGATCCAGTCTATATAACTCCTCAGTGTATAACCCACTACATGTGGCACTCATATTTAAAACATGTCAGTAAATAACACTTGGAGACAGACTAACTCAACAATGCAAGATTCTGAACTGATGATTAGGGGTGAAAGCTATAATACAGTAATAAAAGAAATTCAATCTCAGGATATTTATCTCAGGCTCAAATCTAAAATTACCTTGTAGAAGTTTACATTGTCTTGAATAAAAGCATATAATTAAATAAATAATAAAGATAGGTGATGATAAAGGGCAAGTTTACTAAATCGCATTCCATGCCAAAGATTATAAACTGGTATTTGAATTTACAAACCCAGCTCTATACCAATTACGAAGTTTAAAATGCTGAGGATGCCATAAGTAGTTTGCATAGTCAAGGTTTAAATTACATGACACATCTCTTTTCAAACTAAAAGGTCAAACTTCCAAATTTAATAGCATCTTTTCCCAATAATAAAAATTATCAGAGTACAAACACTGGCTTGGCCATAGCATCTTACAGAAAAACTCAAAAGAATGTTTTATACAATCCAATACAATGAGTTTAGCTAATTAATTAGTTAACATCACTACTATTATGTAAGAGAAAAATTTGTATTTTGTGTACTATAATTGGGTGGCTTGTAATAAGAGAAAAAGAATGATGCAAGCACAAATTTCAAGACAGACTCTGGTAAAAAGTTTAAATATATGATTGAAAAAAGTTCTATGTAAATCAATTAAATCTATCCTAAGTTAGCTATTCCCCAAATAAATTATCCATTTTGAATTATAGCATACATATTTTTATAACTTGATTCAACATTCAATTCTTAACACATTACTGACCAGAGGCATTAGTTTCTGCAAAAAATCCCCTGGCCAATAATGTGTTAATAGAACTATGATTTTAGTAAATGTGAATAAACAATGAGGGTAAAATTCTATAGAAGATAAGATGATCTTTAAGTTCAGAAATGTGTCATATAGCTAGGAAGGAGAAAAGATATGTTTAGAGAGAAAGAGATTTTAAAAATTCAAGACCATCTTAAATATTATTGGAAATCATGAGATATTAGCACATTCTGTATAAAAATGCTACAATTTTTTTTAAATAATAATAATCAAAACTAGGTAATATGTAATAAACCATAATAAGATATAGAAGTTGACCCCAATGTCTTCAAGACATTCTCAATTCCCATAACCCTTTAAAGTCAAATTAGGTAAAACAGCCTCATGAGATTTCATTTGGGACAGGATCTTGGATCCTGAATCTAAGATCCTTGGATCTTATCTGTGAGATGGACTCTTTCAGTTTATTACTTAATATGATGATGTTTAGGTTTGATAGTTAAGGAACAGATACTTAGAAAATAAGTTAAGGTGACTGGGGAAAAGAACAGTGGGGTGTGTGTAAAAGGAGACATTAGATAACAATAGCTCACATTTATTGCATGTTTAATATGTGCCAGGAATTGTTTTAAGTGCTTTATATATATCAACTGATAATTTTCATCACAACCCTATCAGCCAGGTCCTATAATTCATTACAAAGATTAAAAAACTGAAGCACAAGAAATTAAGAATTTGTTCAATACCACCCTCAGCTAGTAAGTGGGAGAAAATATGGATCATGTAGAAATAAGGAAAATAAGAATAATTTAGATTAAATGAATTAGAATTGAATCCGTACTGATGAACTCCCTATTGCCTAATACAATAATCAACATATTTCATTAAGTTTTCTCTCTGGAAACAAGATACTAAATCTGAGTCAGATATAGTCATCTACTGAGGAGGGGAAAATTAAAAAAAAAAAACTTTTGTGATATTATGATAAAAGTATTTTATATACTTACTTACTACCTGCTTCTATACATTGTCAATACATACAGGATCATTTATCAATGTGATATTTAATGACTGACTTTCTTGGAAATCTGGAGGCTTGTCAGTACACAGACTTCTAATTCTTTCATCTGTTTAAGAAGCAACTATAAAATTATTTTATAGTTCCTCTAGTAGACATCTGGGTAAAATGCTGAATTGCCCATTGAATTCAGATTTTTTAAAAGTACTTTATTCATTCCAGCACCTAGAGATAATTAATATTTACATTTTTTCTAGATACATGCTACATTTTTAGTAAGTTCTAAAGAATGACAAGGTCCCTAGTCATTTAAAAGCTATACTGAGAACCTCCCTGGAGGTCCACTGGTTAAGAATCCACCTGCCAATACAGGGTATACAGGTTCAATCCCCTCTGGGAAGATTCCACATGCCACAGGGCAAGTGAGACTGAGCTACAGCTGCTGAGCCGGAGCCCTAGAGCCCACACTCGACGACACGAGAATCCACCAGGTGAGAAGCCCGCGGAGCGCAGCTAGAGAGCAGGGCCCGCTCGTCACAATAGAGAAAGTCTGTGCACAGCACTGAAGGCCCAGCATGATCAAAAATAAGCACATATTTTTAAAGCTATATTGCCTTTTAAAATCAATTTTGTTTGGGCTATTTTCTGTACTTAAACACTGATCACCCTAATGCACCATGAAGACATGTGAAGTAAAGGAAATATACTATTGTAGGGATTCAATACATGATACTCCAAAATATGGTACCTTGAGTATTTTAAGCAGAAGGAGTTCTAGAAAATGGGAGAAACGGGGAGTTCACGTGATCATTCCATCCCAAGCCTCTCCCCTGAAAGTGATCCTAGGACCGTCAGGTGAGAAATGCCCTTCCTCTCTCTGAAGGAAAGGAGCATTCTTATCTCTGAATACAAAGTGAAGAGGAGAATCCAAACAGACTCCATTAAATTTTCCCAGTTTACTATACTTACTTTGTATCCCTTGACCTATCTACCGCACTTCTCCATGACTGTGCAGTCTTCATTAAACCTAGCATAAAACAACTGAGATTTAACCATTTCTTTAGTTCTTCATTTCCTTAAGAAGGCTCCTGTGTCATGTAAAACTTACAAAAAATCAATTTGAATGCTTTTCTCTTGTCAGTCTGTTTCTGTCAGTTTAATTTTCAGAACCAGGCATGGAACTTAACAGGGTCAAGGAAAACTTTATACTCCCCTACACAATACATTAAAAAAAAAAAAAATTAGGTGACAATTTTGACTCTTTCTGTAATGTACACATTTAGACACACACAAAACAAAGTCTGAACACAATTAAAATCAATGAAGCAGACAAATGGTGAGGAATCTCTCTGCGTCCACAAGCTAAAATAACTCTGGTTATTCTACCCAGAGAATACCGCATGCCCTCTGAAGTAACATTTTTGAGATCATAGTACTGCAGTCTCAGGAAGAGATAATCACAGATCGTGTCAGTAACAAATAATACAAGTCTTTGCTTAGGCTGCTAAGCAAATTTGGATTACTGTTTTGATAGATGAAGAATGAAAATAGTGCTATCAAATAGTTTTCATTAAACACAAACTATTTATTTTATTCACATTTTATTCAAATAGTTTTAAAACTGGAGTCCTTCAGAAAATTAATCATTCTATGAAAAATTGGGGCAGCAAAATATTAAAACTATCTTGAAAATTAAAATTTTATGCATACATATACATAGAAAAAAATCACTAGTTCTATTCATTACTAATACCAGTTTAATTTTCTAGGGTGTAATAATATAAGCCAGTCATATAAGATAAGAAAAACCCTAAACATTCCATCACTGCAGGATGGAATACTAGACATAATTCCCATAAACAGAGAAAAGGGAAGGGGATGTAAAATGAATGCGTATTGGAGATTACGGGTGGGTTAAGTAAACTAAGCTTATACTTCAGATTCCGGAAGTTGATTATACTCACAATGTAAATATTAACATGCAGTGTTTACCAGATGAAATGCTGAAAAAATATCTAATCATATTGGAAATTTTAGGGCTTACTTCTAAGTGTTACCCGTGCTTGGCAAATACCTAAAGTTTCCTTATTGATTTATACTTTGTAAAGAAATATTTCATAACAACAGAGCATATTCATTAAAGGAAAGTTACCCAGCATGAATATTTTGTTTAACAATAGCTGTAGTTATGTCAACTACTAACATTCATTTTCCTTTTGGCAGCTAAGCCCATAATTGGTTTTGCCTTCTTAGTGGAAGCTGTTTCCTAATGACGGTGATTTTCAGCTTGTATTTGCCTGCAGCCACCTACTCGTCCCTTTCTAAATGTGTTCTGAAATATGCTGGCAGATTTGAATGGCACTAGAAATATGTAAGAATTTGAATTATCCAGTAGGATAGCTGAAAACATAAGAGGAGCTCCTTTATTCCTGATTTCTACATTCTGAACATGGTCTATAATAGACAGTAATAAACTGTGACTTCCAACTGGAAGTTTTATCTAAAATAATCATCTCACATTAGTCACAAATCAATTAGCTAAAGAGCAACAACAAGTAAATTACTTGTAGAAATAAGAATATACCAGGGCCTCATGCCATTTTTAAAAAGAGCTCCTTGAAAACATTATCGATAAAAGAAAAACTGGTTATCTATGTCAAAAGTATCTTACATCCATTTACCTTCTCAAAGTTTCTAACTCTTTAATAGCCAGCCTCTGAATGTCACTGCCTCCACCTCCTCTAGGACTTTGCTTCATAATTTATCCCTTCTTTTATAATGTTTTAAAATAATTTCATTTTTATTTATTTATTTGGCTGAGCGGGATCTCAGTTGCAGCACGTGGGACCTGCATTGCATTATGTGGGATCTTCTGTCGTGATGCACAGAATTCTCTAATTGTGGAGCTCAGGCTAAGTAGCCCCAGTGCAGGGGTTTAGCTGCTCCGGGGCATGTGGGATCTTAGCTCACCAACCAGGGATCAAACCCCTGTTTGATGGCAAGGTGAATTCTTAACCACTGGCCCACCAGGGAAGTCCCAGTTTATCCCTTCTTAACCTCATTATATCTTCTATCTTTACTTCTGGCCCTTCCTACAATCAAGTCACACAATTTGACCACATACACACCTCAACTATCTTTCCTTCAAACACTCAAATAATAACCCACAGTCACTTTCTCCAGTTCATGTCTTTCCAATAACAACCACTTTAAAGTGACTTCCACCACCACACACCCACAGCAGACACATTTCTTCCTAGCTTTATCAAAGATGTAATCTCTAAATCCAATTGCTATTTTTGGAACTGATCTGACTTGACCTCTTTATAAGATTTATGTTGTGATGTTTTTCTCTCGTTTTTGCAGTAGTCAGTTCCTTGACTTCATAACTTTACTCTTTCTTCCTTTCCAACGTCTTTTCAGTTCCGATGTGGCCCTTGCTTCTGCATACTCAATAAATGTAGATGTCATGCAGGGGTGGCCACTAATTCTTTGCAGCTTTTTCCATTGAAAGATGGAATCTATTTCCTTTTCCTTGAATAGACCTTGGGACTAAGTATGGCCAATAGAATGTGATGAAAACCACATGTGCAAGTTCTAGAGTTCAGGCTTCCAGAAATCTTGCAGCTTCTCCTTCTTCTTCCTGGAATGCTGTTCTGAGACTGCTGTTGGATGAAAAAACTTGAGATGAAAGACCACATAGACAGACAGAGAGATCCAGCCATCTCAGTTGACCAGTTGACCCACTGGACTCTAAGCCTTGACTAACTCACTGCTCATGAGAGAGCTCAAGTAAAAACCAAAATAACGACCCCAGTTTACCCAGAAAATCAAAGCAAATAATGCATTGCTAGAACCTTTCTGGTAGTCCAATGGCTAAAACTCCATTCTCCCAATACAAGATCCCCAAGTTCGATCATTGGTTGGGAAACTAGACCCCATGTGCTGCAACTAAGACCCCATGTGGCCAAAAAGAAAAAAAAAAAATGTTGCTTTCAGCTACTAATTTTTATGATGCTTTTATTATCAGTAAATGATAACTGATATGATAGGCATCTCCCAGGTTTTTATGACTCATTTCTTGTCTCACTATATACATCATTTTTTTTTTCATTTATTGTTATTAGTTGGAGGCTAATTACCTTACAATATTGTAGTGGTTTTTGCCATACGTTGACATGAATCAGCCATGGATTTACATTCGTTCCCCATCCCGATTCATGATATACATCTTATGGGTGACTGTCATGTCAGCCACAACCTTATCAACCAACTGTATGGTGGTAGTTCCAAAATCTATTATTTTTCCCTTTGAGCTCTAGACTAATATTCCCAACTTTGTATTTACATGTTTACTTGATCTTTATATTATAGCCACCTCAAACCTGGTCCATCAAAATGAATTCACCATTTCCTCTTCCCACATCTCAAACTCTTCCATCTCTTGATTTCCCATCCTATCAAACGGGACTCACTATCATCCTGCGCAAACTGGGAATCTTCCTAGATTGTTTTCTCTATCTCATCCACCTTTAACACAGTCACCATGTCTACCTGTCTAAGTGTTCTTTTATTTTTTTGTTGGAGCATGAGTGGTGGGAGGGTTTTGAGGGAGCAGTAAATAAAAGGAATTTTTCAGTCAACTAGGACTGTCCCCTCCATGTAAATAAAAATTTGTTTATGTACAGTCACACCCACTTAATTCTGAATTGTCTATTTCACACCACATGGACAGAGTTGAGCGGTTGAGACATTATGGTGGGAATAACCTAAACATTTATTATATGGCCTTTTACACAAAAAGTTTACCGACTCCTGACCTAAATGATTTACTTGCATCAAAAATCTAGATTATGTTTATTTAATTACTAAAATATTATTTGAACTCCAATATCTACACAATGGTTCTATGTATTATTCTTTAGCAGATAAGAAAGTAAAAATAGTGTGAGGGAGGTTCAAGAGGGAGTGGATATATGTATATTTATAGCTGATTCATGTTGTTGTAGAGCAATTATCCTCCAATTAAAAATAAAAGAAAGTAAAAATAATCTGGTCTTTATACAATAGAATGCATAAGTTTACGGAAGTCATGACCATGTTTGGAAGCAATTTCAAGCAAAGGCAATGAGTGAAGGCTCACTAAGATGATGGCAATGAAATGCTGTATGAAGAATGAGTGGGTTTAACACAGGATTAGTCAGCGTGAAGGTCTTGGCTGGGAAACTAGTGTGTTTTGCCTTTAAAGTCCCATTCCAGGTGCAGTATGTTCCATATTAATCAGTCCTATATGGATGTCAGGATGGATGGGAGTAGGTTGGATGAAAGGCTGCTTTCAATATGCAGTGTGTCCAAACACCAGGTGTTTGGAGGTGGAATATTTGGTAATGTTCAAATGACACCTTGAATTTTTTTACTCTTCACCCTCGTGTTTTTCCCTCCCTCAAATTACTCTTGCCAGTTTTTCTTTTCTTTATGATACAACTATATTCCTATTTACTCAGAGCCCAAATTGGAGTTATCATTGATTGTTTTTTTCCCATCCTGATATTTCCTACCATGCCCTTCCACTCAGTTTTGAATTCTTATAAGTTCTGTCTCTATAGTGATTCCTATAACTGTAATCTCTACCTGAAATTTCTTGTTCATTTATTGTTTGCTTCCTGTCTGCCTGTCCACCACGGCACTATAACTTCAATAAGAATAGAGAGCTTGATTGTCTTTTTCACTTTTTTATCTGCAACACATAGAAAAATGTGTGGCACACATCTTAAGGTAAATAAATAATTTTGTTGAAACCATAGATTTTATTATGATGTTTTAAAATACCTGCTTGTATTTTAATTACTTAAAGTATGTCTGTGTGTCTACCAGGCAACAGTTTCCTTAAAGTAAGGTCCATATTTGATTCACATTTAATCTTAATAATGCCCCCAAAGTATGGGGTTCATTTGATATTTTTGAATTTTTAAAAATCATCAAATAACCATTATCTTGAGTCCAAACAAGGGAAATATATATAAGTAGATGCCAAATCTGATAGAGTGGGATAGTTGAGAATGTTTTATTTTCAGATGCTAAGGTAGATAAGAAAGCAATACTATTATATGCTGAGACTACATAAGGCATTGCATAGCAAAAGCTGCCATTTTACTTAATTCACTAAACTTCGATTAAGCAAGTTCTCCTAACTAAAAGTAGAACCACTAAAAATGATCATTAAAAAAAACAAACTCCAGTCCATGCCTCTTATTAATAATTCTAAGAAAAAGTTCTTTGACTTTCACTACCAAAGTAGAACAAGAAGCAGTCACGAAATTAAATCTAATACTTTGTGGTTGCCTGCTATAAAGTGCTTGACTTCCTGTGTATTAAAAATGATAGAACTCAAAGGTCCACTATAGTTTCATAAACACGTTTGCTAATTGTGTACAATTCTTTTCTTCTTATGAGATTGCAGTTATTACATGTCTACTCCATGGAGACATCCAAGGTTTTTCAATAGCATCTCTCATAGCTTCCAGACAAAGGTAATTATGTGCAGAGCTAAAATACACAAGTTCTACTCTCAAGGTCTGTGAGGGTGTGTGTGCTAAGTCACTTCAGTCATGTCTGACTCTTTGCTACCCTATAGACTGTAGCCCGCCAGGCTTGTCTGTCCATGGGATTCTCCAGGCAATAATACTGGAGTGGGTTGCCATGTGCTCCTCCAGTGGATCTTCCCAGGGATCAAACCCATGTCTCTTATGTTGCCTGCATTGGCAGATGGGTCCTTTAGCACTAGTGCCAGCTGGGAAGCCCAAGGAGGTCTGTGGTCTCACCGAAGCTGATTCACTGCTAATAGTTCTTACGTACCTCCAGTTAACCATAACTGCAGGGAATTCTAGGAGGACTGGAAAAAATCAGAGTAAATGAGGAGCATAAGAGTAACCAAAGGCATCTTAGGTGGCTATAAAATATCTCAGTCATTGGTTGAGACCAAGTATATACTGTGCAGTAGAGCGGTAAAACCCAGACACCAAATTCCTACCAATTATACACCATAATTAGTGAGAATGAACATTTTGAAATTGGACCACTATCCACATTAGTAGAGCTAAAATTTAAAAGGTCCACAAAATAGTAGAACAACTCAATTCTATAAACTGATAGACTGACCAGTTTAACATGGTTATTAGAATAAACATCAGTCAATTAAAGTTGGCTGTAAGTCTAATATTGTTATATAAACACATCCTTAACATTTTTCTCAATTGTAAAATATTGTTTTCACCAACCCAAGCAAGATTCTGGATTCTTGCCAAACTGACCCTATTTCTGCCTGCTTCCTGAATTCTTCTATTTTGATCATCCTGAGTCATTCCTAGCTTTGTATGATTCAGTCCCCTCCTACATCTCTTTATATACCTTGTTGTGCTCCCTTCTCTTGTCCAAGCCTGTCACCTAACTGTGGGAGTTTAATAAACACTATCTAATTATGATGATGCTCCTTTTATTTCTATGTTTCTCTATTTACTTCTCTATTATGTACTTCTACTTAGAGTCAATCAAAAACATTTAGTGAGCAGCTACTCTACAGAGTAACAGCCTTCCTCAACTCTAAAAGATTATACTTTCATTTTTTTAAATTGTAGTATAAAAATTATGACTTTATTTACCCTGTCAACGATAGTTTCCCATGGAAGAGTGATTTTTAAAAAACAATTTCATGCATGAGCTACTATAGTGCTGTTTTCTCAATTAGGAGTTTAATCTCTTAGGAATGAGGTTGTGTCTTTGCATGTTGGTAGAATACAAAATACAGAGCTTACCAGTCCTAAAGAAATACAATAAAATGATAGCTATTCCTAACATTTTTACATTTGTGCTACTAAACTTAAAATTGTGCTTAGCAAATACTCAATAATTCTTAGATATTATAATTTATAAACTAATCATGTCTCTTTATAATTGAAAATAAACCATTTGACTTTTACCATAATGTTACCTTTCATGGTGGAGGTTATGTGGCAATGCATGAGATTTTTAAGTAAAATAAAATTACAAGAAAAAAAAATCTTTCTTTCAATTCCATTTTTAAAAGTTTTCTTGAAAAGGCATAAAAAGCAGGATAAGAGAATTGAATTATATTCTGCAGAGGGGGTTTTAAAATCGCAAAAGCTTGAAACATGAAAGACACCTTAAGTATCCAATTCAGTCTCTCACATTATTAAACAAAGATAATACTAAAATATTCAAATTATGTATCATTTTGTTTTAGTAAAAGTTCACAGAGGCACATAAAGAACTATCTCTTAAACTATGCTGAGCATTACTGCATGCTAAGTCACTTCACTGGTGTCTGACTCTTTGCAACCCTATGAACTGTAGCCCACTAGGCTCCTCTGTCCATGGGATTCTCCAGGCAAGAATATTGGAGTGAATTGTCATGCCCTCCTCCAGGGGATCTTCCCCACCCAGGGATGAAACTCATGTCTCTTATGTCTCCTGCATTGGCAGGAGGTCCTTTACCACTAGCGCCACCTGGGAAGCCCTATGCTATACATTGCAAAATCATTAATCGTCTCATAATTTTGCTCAGATGAGATGTGAGGATTAAAGATAAAAACTGTCAGAATTGAAATATTTCATCAAGATCCAAAGATAGTATTGTGCAACATTAATACGCTCATTTCTAATTACATTCGGTAATTTTTGATGCTACCTCTTTGTATCTAAGGAGGAAAAGAGATCAGTGGAAAACAGGAAAAGAGACCAGAGTTCTAGTGAGTCAAGGTTGAAATTTTGAAGCCCAAGATATCATGTTTAGGTATTAAAAACTTAAGATATACTTCATAACATATTTAATCCAAGAGACTTGAACAAGGAGTGAATATTTCCTGAATTTTTACTGTCTGAGCACTGTGCTGTTTTTATTTATATTCAGATTTAATCCAAATTCTTGATGGTTTAGGATTAACTCTATTTTAGAGACAAGAAAACTAAATACTAAATAAACCATGCAAAGAGTAATGGTTAAGAGGATGGATTCGAATTCTGTCTCTGCCACTTTTATTAATTGTTGCACTACTCTGGGTCTTAACTGACTAATGTACGCAAAAGGGGAAAAAGTCGTACCTTCTTCACAGGGCAATCTTAAGTAAGTTACATAGTGCACACAGTAAGTGTTTTAAGATGTGTTATAAATGGATTTACTCTGAATCTAATGAAGTTGAGGCATAAGGGCTTCCTCATTTGCACAGTCACATTCCAAGGCCCCATAATGACTTTCGTATTATTAATCATAATTGTGTATTTCCTCTACTTAAAGAGCAACCCCTTCAACTGTCAAACTTAAAAATTTGCCTTTGAAGGATAACTGCTTTACAGAATTTTTCTGTTTTCTGTTAAAAAAGAAATGCCTTTGATTGCTCTTGTTATGTTATTGTTGTATTAGAAAGATAAAATAGGGAATGCCCAGGTAGTCCAGTAATTAAGACTTTGCCTTCCAATGCAGAGGGTTTGGGTTCCATCCCTACTCAGAAGAGAAGATCCCACGTGCCTTGGGGCCAAAAACCCAAAACATAAAACAGAAGCAATATTGTAACAAATCCAAGAAAGACTTTAAAAAAAAGATGCACACAACTAATGATGGCAAATCCGAGATAAGACCTAAACTCTAGGTGACTAAAGAACTGGAGTTCTCAATTATTTTCTGCCTATTTCGAGCATTTTCCCTTTGTCTCATAATTGTAATTGTCTTATACAAAGATCATAAATCCTCCTTTCATATGAGAGAACAAACAGTTACCCAATTATATTTCCCTCTTATATCCACAGAAGGAGGAAATGTTCTACATTCAACAGTGGGGTCTAGAGTAGCCAGCTACCATCAACCGCCAAACCTAAGTCACATACATACATGGCTACATTCAAGGAGCATGAACAGAAGTGAGAGCATCCCTAGGGAAGAATGAATCACCCTGTGCCTTGGTTTGTTTTTTACCAGGAGTCCAGTAAAAGTCTCTTACAGCATCTATTTCTCATATATGGCCCTTAACCATTTGAAAGCAAGGTCTTGAGCCTAGAAGCAGGGATGATGAGGGGTCAGCCATGAATTTATGGATTCATTCTCTGACTACCCATGATTCTGTTCACCACAAAGGTATGACTCTGATGCAAATGCTTTATGGGGACCAGCTGTATTTGGAGAGTATATGAATTCATTTATTCAATCAACAAGTTTTATTGAGCACCTACTCAACTTTATCTAGGAAGAAACATGATACGAGAGGTCCCTGATTTCACTGGGTGTATACTCCATGAGAATTTTTTTATAGATATCTTAAGTCACTTTACTTATAAAAACAGAGGGGATTCTAGTCTGCAGATATAAACTATTGAGAATAATTTGCCTTGTCAGCATATTTAATACCCATCACTCATTTTTGTTTTTGAAATAGTTTACTTATCACTGCCAATGCCAAACATCTCCCCAAGACTCTATTTCCTTCACACAAGTAATTATTAAATACTTTGCTGTTGGGTGACCATTTGCATTAGTAATTTCTTTAAATTAAAATCAACAGATATGCAAACGTTCTCTAGAAGCTGTAGCCTTGCAATAGTCTCCACAATAATTGAATCACAATCCATTTTTTAAAAAAAGAGATAACTGACTCTAAAGAAATCAATGTTGTATGTGTTATGCAAGTTTTGCCGAATGGATATCTTTTAAAACTCCTAAGCAAGTATACACTAAAAAACATTATTACACAGAAGTATGCTGAATGTTTTCCGGTCACATGTACACAATGTAGATGGCATGTTGCCTTGTTTAAGAAAGCCAATATATTACAGAGATTTCTTATCAAGGACTGGCATCCACATTTACCTGGAAGAGGTAAACTCATACTATACTTCAACTTTCTTCCATTTTTAGAAATAAAATCAAAAGAAGAGAGCCATAGTTTTGTGAATTACTTAGAGCCATTATCAGATCTACCCAAATATATACCAATCAAATAACATCAAAACTTTCTAAGTCATACAGACTAACTAATAAAAAGGCCGTATAAATAAAACTGTTAACCAGTTGCAAACTTTTAAATACTTTAAAAAATCCTTAAGATTTTCATCTTGACATGTTTCACGAATTGATATGGTGCATAATAAAGCATCTTATGTACTGGGTTTTAAGTTGGCTTATAGTTTTTTGAGTAACAATTCAAGATTTAACCTAGGGCTCAATTTCACCGCAGCCACTGCTCTCAGGGTACTTTTGCCAGGGTTAGAGCATTCCAATCATTGTTCCTAATGCACTGTCTCTGCCAAGTAATAACTACTTAAGTTACCAGGTATCACCAGGGGAAATCTCTTTCAGGAACACCTGGGAACTGAAAAGATGTACGTACTCAAGTATCTGGCATTTCTCAAGTCAGTTTCAGGGGCATTTCAAATATTTACTGGAGGTTAGACAAAATAATACATGATAATTTCCTTTTATACAGAATTCATAAATTACCATACTTCTAATTACAAAGAGAAAACATCTGGCTTGTCAGCAATTTCTATCATGAGCACAAAACTTAATTCTTCCTTCTGATGAAGTATTTGTGGCATGTGGTGCTTCAGAGAGCAATATGAGACACCTGGTTTTAAAAAACTTGGTTAGATATGTTTTCATTCATTTAAGAGCAAATTTTAATGCAAATTATATGTCAATTATAAAACAATATAGCTGTGTTATTTACTACTAATAATTTTTTTACAAAATGTTTGGAGACTTTTGATTTCAAGTTGATATTCAGACAAAGTTTGTTATCACCTCTGAAATAGGTATAGGAAAATGCCAAAGACAAGTTGGCTGAATACTGCATCCATGCATGCTAAGTCACTTCAGTCATGTCAGACTCTTTGTGACCCCATGAACTGTAGCCCGCCAGCCTCCCCTGTCCGTGGGATCTTCCAGGCAAGAATACTGGGGTGAGTTGGCAAGGTTCCTCCAGGGGAATCTTCCCTCGCCAGGGATCAAACACATGCCTCCTGCATTGGCATGAGGGTTCTTTACCATTGGCCCCAACTTAGAAGCCCAGCCTGAATGACACCTAACAATAATTATAAGGTCTTATTCACACAATTAGACTCTTTTATAATCATTATTAATTTTCAGTGAATCACCTGAAAAAAGTATTCTAATTTTATATTTCCAACAAACATATGAAGTACTACTTTACAATGGCAATTTTTTGCTTCTAGCAAGGTTTGGTAAAAAGTCCAACCAATTCTCTGCCCCCAAATTTTATTAAACACCAAGGAACTGTAGGGGTTTCCGAGGTGGTGCTAGTGGTAAAGAACCTGCCTGCCAATGCAGGAGACATGAGAGCAGGTTTGATCCTGGGTGGGAAGATCCCCTGGAGGAGGGCATGGCAGCCCACTCCAGTATTCTTGCCTGGAGAATCCCGTGGACAGAGGAGTCTGGTGGGCTACAGTCCACGGGGTCACAAAGAGTTGGACAGGACTGAAGTGACTTAGTACAATACAAAGATAAGCACACTCATGATGGAACTTATGTGAATACCTAAATATATTAATAATCTAAATTCAATCATTGAATGTCCATATGAATACCAATGAATTCACACTTCATTGTTTGGTTCTCTGGATTTTCTATGATAAACAAAAGCCACCTAGAAACTTTTAAAAACATTTTCACAAACTTTAATTGTTCATTGAAAAGAAAATATCTAGACTCTCCAACATGGTTATTCTTCATGTGAACAAAAAGTTGCAGAAGAAGGTAGTCCTCAATCTTTGGGATTCAATCACAGAACATTCTAGTTATTATGGAAACAAAGTAAATAGTCCACTTCCTGAGACCAAAGGGTCTTCTGAAAATTGTACTCTTCCTGTTAAATGTTATAACGATCAGAAAGCCGTAAAAAAATTATTCTGACTGTAAACATAAAGATTTTAGATTGGCTCCATTTCTTTTAAATATTTACAGAAAGTTAGATGAAAAGCATATAATGTTTATGTGTCCAAATAAAATTGTTTTCTGACCAAGCATTATCCTCAGTATTCCTGAAGACTATTTTCCAGTTTTTTGAATTGACTGATTCTTAACATTTAGAAAATATGTTCTGGTAGGGTAGGATTAGCTTAGTATTCAAATCCATACAATTTTTTTTGTCCATCTCCCTGATTTTTGGATTGCATCAGATGTCAACCGATCCTTTATGGAGTATTCACATTTATGTAATACCAGCTGATATCAGATGATGACGAGAGAACAGAATGTTGCCGTGTTTTTTTAGTTAAGTACAAGTTACAATTTTAGTTTATAAAACTATATAAACAACTGTACTGTATAGGTCCATCACATGTCGGGCACTGTCCTGATAATTAGAACACAAGGGGGCTAGATAGTGGTGATGGCTGGTGATGGACAGGCCAGCCTGGCGTCCTGCAGTCCATGGGGTTGCAGAGTCGGACGCAACTGAGCAACTGTCGGGCTGGGGACTAGACAGATATGGCTCTACCCTCTTCAACATTTACAGGGCATGTTTTCTAAAAGTTTGTTTGCTTCATACTTTGAAGCTTCGTTTGTTTTTCATCTGTCTTTAAGACTCTCAAATATCCATGTATTATGAAACTACTTACAGAACTAGCTTAAGAGGTTCAATCTTGGGTGATTAAATATCATTCTATCAATAAGAGTGAACAAAACTGAAAGAGAGAGAATAGTATGCAGAAAACTTCAATAAACAAATCTTCTCCAAATTTTATGATCTCAAAAGCCTAATATTATCTCCAAAAATCCTCATTTTTTTCCTGCTGACAAAGATACAATAATCTTTTAACTGCATACAATTTATATCACAGTGTATACAAATACATTGCTCAAATTCTTCCTTTACATTTTACAAGGAATTTTATACTATGTACTTGAAGAATGCATTGGCTGTTATCAGATAAGTGTTTTATCATCAGTCAAAGAATAAATTGATCAAAGGATGAATCACCTGTCATTTAAGGAAAGTTATTTGGTTTCTATGTTTTGGAGTATAATTATTTAAATCATTATTGAACTCAGGAACTGAAATTGATAAACTTAATCCTGTAACTAAATTTCACCTGTAGTTTCACCTTTGAGAATATGGAAAAACAAAACACAAAACAAGAAAATCTCATCTATAGCAAAACTAAACCTTGAAGAAAACAAATATACATTGATTTTCTTTCAACACACCATGTGGCTTATTTACCTGCTTAGTTTGAAATACACAGTTTTATTTTCCAAGTCACCTCTGTGGCTTAAGTGTTTCTTAAGGATTGGAAAAATACAAATCTTTAATAACATAGTTATTACAGTCATTACATGCTATTACCACTTTCACCAAAACACATGTTCATAATAAAGCATCACCTTCGGGGAATACCATTCCATTTTCTCAGAGCAACTTAAAATACTTTTAAGCTTCCCCATCTTTCATTGTTTCCTTCCACTTTTTCATAATTTTGCATAGAAAAGGTCATATTAAACTGTTCATATACTCACCTCCCAGTTGTATGGGTAGATGTTAAAGAGTCAATTTGAGGCAACGGAAGTAGTCATGGGAGGGAAACTCACAGGGGTGTACGCAGTTTTGTTGTACTGTTATTTGGCATTCCAATGACAGAATTCTTGAATTATTTAAAACACACACACACACACAACTCTGATCTACAGGGGTGCTATTCAGAAAGATCACTATACCAAAAACATAACTTGTTTCATAATACCATGAACTTTCCCAAAGTAATCTTTTATATATCTTTACAGCATTAAACAAGTATACTTCAGAAATAATGCTACTGAAATACCCTTCAAAAAGCAGTAAGGATTTTCTTTTGGCAAAAGGTAGCTGTTTGAAATAATTTTTAACGCATCAGCAGTACTAAAGTACAAGCCTATTTTTGAAACTATCACTATCATACTTTTAAAGACTACCCTGGTAGCTCAGATGGTAAAAAAAAATCCGCCTGCATGCTGTGAAGGAGACCTGGGTTTGATGCCCAGATTGGGAAAATCACCTGGAGGAGGGAATGGCAACTCACTCCAGTATTCTTGTCTGGAGAATTCCATGGACAGACCTGGCGGGCTACAGTCCATGGGATTACAAAGAGTTGGACACAACTGAGTGACTAATACTTTCCCTTTTTTTTTTCAGATATATTTAACATACACATAGTCTCATTAACTATCAGAAATATTTGTGATATATATTCAAATTATTAGAAAATAAAACACATATTTAGAAAGTTTGATAGTATTGATGATCGTTGCTTTCATTTTTTAGGTTAATTTAGTCAACTAAATCATAAAGACACTTGGAAAGAGATAATGACAGTGTTTTTCAAGTAGACATTTGGGCCCAAAATAAAGTCTAGAGATTGACTTTAAAGTTGTACCACGGTAACGTCATGCAGACCCTCTAAAATAATTGAATCATTTCCTGCCATGTAATTATATGCTTTCAAATTTACACTAAGTAAATTATGACAAGTACAAACAAGCATGTTTGAGAGAAAAGTTGTGGAAAAGCCCTTGTGCCAAAATATATTAAAAAAGTAAAGCCCATCTCTACAGTTACCCTCACATTGTTTTAGGCATAAAAATGTGGTATTTGAGTTAATAAAATATTTAATAGGACTGACCCACACATAAATACATATAAAGAAAAATTTGCATGTATGTGAAATACATTTATTTACACTATGGGCATTGCTGGCTTGAAAAATAGCAAATCAAATCAAGTAGTAATAAAGATTAAGGAGGACAGCTGTTTGAATCATTTTTTAGTGCCTAAAATCACCTAACATTCTCAAAGATTTTCGAAAGAATGAATTTATAAAAACTTTCTCTACAGAGTATTTTCACTTTGGGAACTTTCCAGGTTTCAAGAATGCCCCACTCAAAGGGGAGCCAAAGCATTGTTTCCAGATTGTATCAGCAGTTCTGTTATTTTCTAATTAGTAGCTAATAAATTCTAGTTCTATCTTCATCTAATACACTAAAATCTCTGACACAAAAGAAAACTTGCCATTCCACTACTATCAAATAAGCAAGGCAACGAGCACAAACAGGGTCATGTTAGTGGTGGAACCAGAAGTGCCCAGAGGAAGAAAAAAAGGAGTTAAAAACATCATTCTTTATTTTCAGAGCTCCCTCAACTGCGGTCACCGCAGTCACTGGGGTTGGAACAATATCCTTACCAGTGGGGTACAAATACAAGACCTAACTCTCCAGGACTTCATTCCCCCAAGAGCATTTTAAATCAGAATCTAACGAGCACAGAACACATACTTTCACACAGAAGCTTCCGGACACACACACGCTGAACTTTTACCTGTTTTTATGCCGAGTCTTGAGCAAGTTTCTTCCAAAGGGAGCCATGGTCCGGCAGGCCAGCGAACAGCAAGGGTACCTTCAAGTTCTCGGGGTGAGTGGGGCGGGGGTGTGGGGGGCTTGGAGGTGAGGGGGAGGTTTGGATTTGCGGAGTGGAGGCAGGAGAGCTGGGAGCTTCCTCTTCACCTCCTCAGATGCTCCTGGTTTCCTAGCTCATTAGCAGCCGCCTAAAGTGAGCGGCTGAAAGTTATGCAACCGCTCTTTACCTTTGAACTGCGGGATTGTTGTGACTGCTGCACCTTTGGAGACCTGCCCAGCTTCAGCCTCCAAGAAGGCGTTGGGAGGCAGGAAAAGGAAAAAAAGAGAGAGAGAGAGCAAGAGAGAGGAAGGGAGGGGGACCGTATTGTGTTCTGTAGTTAGTTGCAGACTTGCTAAACTTTTAAGAACTGCCAACCCCACAGGCATGATAATACCCACGAATGGGGATTTCACTAGATTTGGAAACCCCCCTCCCCCGCTCTCCACTCCCAACCACACAAGGTGTAGTGAACACATATAAAAGGTTTAAAAGTAAGTACCCCCACCTCCCAGCCAGCTCCGGTCTGTGAAAAGGAATCTGACCGAGGCCAGCAGGAGTGAGGGGCAAGAATTCTTTGCCTACCGATTCGCCACAAAACTTCCCTGCCTGGGGTTTCAGACTTCGAGGAGCGGAGCTGGAGGCTGGGTCCTGGTGGACTGGAAGACCACTTCGGATCTGAGCCCCCCGAGTTCAGGAGGTTAAGAGGCTCCCCCGGCTCCTCCACTCATCCAGTTCATCTTTCAGAAGTTGGAGGACCCGCAGGACCTCCAGCACTGGCTCAGGCCGCAGCCGGGGTTTGGGGTCCCGCCCCCGCCCCATCTTTGTCATTGACTAGCCCTTTTAGACTTTGACGGAAGAGCCAGCAGCTTGCTCTCACCCCTGGAAGGGTAAATTGAGATAGGACGCGCCGGGCCGCTTTCTGGGAACGGAAGCGTGTAGTGCGGGTCGAGGGCCTGGGGGCATCTCCTGGTCCCACGTAGGCTCGAACCCGGGACCCCGGCAACCCGCAGGTGCGAGGCGGGCGGAGCTCGCCTGCGTGGAGACGCCGTGGGAAACAAAGCGCTGTCCTGGGGCGAGGCCCTGCAGAATTTTCCCAAGACATGTTTTTCTCAGATTGCATTTCCACCCCTCTCTTCCGACTCCCCTCTCATCTACCCCCTCCTCGAGCCACCTCCTGCCCGCCCCCCGTCCCGCCGCCCTTCTGATCTTTGCTTAGAGGAAGGGAGGGGAAAAAAAAAATCAAAGGACTGTGGCTTCAATCTGAGTAACTCTTCAGGCTAGTGGATCTCTAGCTGTCAGCAAAGGACATGAAAGGCTCGTTCTTTCTTTGGGAGCACACTCCTGACCCTCAACAGAAGCACACCGAAAAAAGAGTGATCTCAAAGTCTTCTATAATTCTTACATGCACTGATTTATACAAAATTCTACAGAGCTCAAAAAACTCATTTTCCCAAAATTTACTATCGTAATTCTTACCTAGTCCTCTGTGCTGTATATACATATATGTATTTTATATAGCATTATTATTTAAAATTTATTATTTGTAATTGTACATAAATATTACAAGCCACATATATATCCCTAATTGTTATAAGTTAGCTCATTTATTACAATAACCAGTGCTTTAATTCCATTCAGTTCAGTTCAGTCACTCAGTCGTGTCCAACTCT
Source organism: Odocoileus virginianus (assembly GCF_023699985.2). Lineage (NCBI taxonomy): Eukaryota > Metazoa > Chordata > Mammalia > Artiodactyla > Cervidae > Odocoileus > Odocoileus virginianus. The sequence goes on from NC_069697.1 coordinate 14,183,219, forward strand.
TTGTGACTCCATGGACTGAAGTACTGATAGGCTTCCCTTACCTTTTATCTACTCCTGGAAGATAGGATAATTTTTTAAAAATACAGTCATCTTTTAAATGTGTCAGTGGCAATGATGCCAGAGAAAATCTTTAAAATACTAAAAGTAGTAAATATTAATGACATATTTTGTCTTATATGTTTATATATATACATATTAATTTATATCTGCATGGGGCTTCCCAGGTGGCTCAGTGATAAAGAATCTGCCAGCCAAGCAGTAGACTCAGGTTTAATCCCTAGGAAATGGCAACTCAGTCCAGTATTCATGCCTGGGAAATCCCACGGACAGAGGAACTTGGCAGGCTACAGTCCATGGGATCACGAAGAGTCAGACACGACTTAGCAACTAATCCACCACCACCACCAGCAGCATACACATGTATGTGTGTATATATGTGTATACACACATACACACTTTACATGCAGCATAAATAAAACAATCTTGGATATAATTCAGTTTCAGTCCTTGACTTTATTTTACAAGCACATCCCCCCAAAATGATACTGTCATGGAAACTTGCCCAGTTATTCTAAGTCATTCAAAATAGAATCCCCTAAAGCTATACTGCTCACTTATTAACATAATGACTGCAGCCAAGTTGGAAAGAATTTTGCATTTACAAATATCCCTGCATTTCCTGTAGTTTCAGTCCTCGACCCTTATTAACATTATTTGTATATGTAGTTTTCATATAAAACAATTTTTAATAGAGCAGTTTAATGGAACAAGAGGAAACAACATGATATCTTTATTAGTATAATCTTATGTTGAGTTTCAAGTTAGCACAAATGAACCTCATTTAGGATGTAATTATTCCTCACATAAAATATTCTATTAATACTATTTATGACAAGCTCTTTGATGTATGAGAATTAAATGCAAAGGATTAATATCCCTCAGATATAAAAAGCTGAAAGGAATAAAAAACATGGCCACTTTTATCTAAATAGAAATGCAAGCAAATAATAATTTGAAAGAAAATAACAAAACCATGTTTTAAAAAAACAGCTATTAATCAAATATTATGTAGATAAATTGAAATGAGATTTTATTTTTCATCTACCAAATTGCCTGATTTTTAAAATGATAATGCTCAACTCTGTCAGTATGATGGTCAGAGTATTATTCTACTCTACATGAATAGTACAGATTGTCATGTCCCTGATAGAAATGAATTTGGCTATGTACACCAATAACCTTTAAAATATTTGAACTCTTTTATCCAAATTTTTTCTCATAAGAATTTTTCTTAAGGAAATGAATATTTCCTAAAAGAAATATTTTTATGAATAGAAGAAATATTTTTATGAATATTTCATAAAAGGCTTATGCTTATTAATCCTCTGTTGAGACCTAAATAAAAAATTACACATGAAGTGTTGACACAGTATTAAACAAGGAATTGGGTGTTTTCTTTATAAGGTAAAAAGTAGTATAACAATTATCTCACATTGAAAATAAGGCAAACTAATGACTGCATGGCCTTTCAGTGATATAATGGAACTTTTTCTAACAGTTCATCTCAAAGACTATCCAATTCCCTGGAAGAATGAGATTTTTTGAACTTACTATTTACTACTGATTAGGCCCAAACTCTGTGAAATAAGGGCTTAAGTTATATAAGAAAAAAGAAACAGACGAAAAGAAAGATGCAAGTAGAAAGATAACTCAAAAGATTATCGTTTTATTGCCCTGTAAGATATCAACCAGTTTTACATCTAACTTAGTTTTATTTCAACCTTCTTTATTTAATTCACTAACTATCAATATATATGGCAGTCTTTTCTATCCTCTTTTGGACCAGCTTTACAATTCTGTTGAATTCCTCATTAATACGTCAATCATTGACACTTGCACATTACATATTAATATTTGTATGAGATTCATACACTTCAGGTTTTTGAATAATATACTTTGGAAAAACTCTGAGCATGCATCTGTCCTTTTCTGAAGCAATGGGAAATCTTCATAGCAAAAATATGGTTAACTACCTATACAATCCCTATCTTTATTAAACGATAAAATGTTTAAAATGTGTTTTGATGGTAGAAAATGGAATCTTCTTTCAATCATAGTTAAGTATGCAGTTCAGCCAAAATAAGTAGAAATAGAATACTTCCTTATATATTTAAATTAAGATGAAAATCAATAAGGAAGATGGTACATTATACTTGATAATAGAAGAATGAATGTTCTTCTGAATCATATGAATGCTATCGAATCTGTGGTTCAGGTGTTATCAGAAGCTAAACAGTGTTAAAACATGTATTCTGATAGAAAGGCCTGTTTTAGAAGGAGGTATAACAAAATATATGTATGAATTTTGGGTCCAGTTTATTCAGAGCCTCTCTTCATATTAAGAAGTTTTTTTTTTTTTTTTTTTTGGCTGCACCATGCAGAATCTTAGTTCCCTAACCAGGCATCTAACCTGTATTCCCTGAAGTGGAAGCCTGCAGTCCTAACCATTGGACCACCAAGGAATTCTCTAGGGAGTCTTTTTTAATTTGAATTTTCCCAGTTTTATTGAGATACAATGGACACATATCACTGTGTAAGTTTAAGGGGAGCGGCGTAATTGATTGACTGACATGTATTGTGAAGTGATTACTACAATAGGTTTAGCCAGCATCCATTTCATAGATACAATAAAAAGAGAAAACAAAAAAAGGAAAAAAATTCTTGTGAGAAGTCTCAAGATTTACTCTCTTCAAGTTAGTATACCTTTTGAGAATGAAAGTGTTAATCGCTCGGTCATGTCCAATTCTTTGGGACCCCATGGACTGTAGACCACTAGGCTCCTCTGTCCATGGAATTCTCCAGGCAAGCATACTGAAGTGGGTTGCCTTTGCCTTCTCCAGGGGATCTTCTCGATCCAGGGATCAAACCCTAGGACACCTGCATGCAGGCAGAAACTTTACCATCTGAGCCACCAGGAAAGCCCAACGTGCATTATACACCAGTGTTAGCTATAGTTATCATGCTGTTCATTGTATCCCCAACACTGATTTATCTTGTAACTAGAAGTTTCTACCACCGACCTCCAATTCCCCCTCCCTCAACCCTGTCCCCACTTGTGCTGATCTTTTTATTGTATTAATTTGGCTGACTTTTAGTTTTAGCAGTGTTACTTCATTAAAAGGGTAGTAGATATGACTACAGCCTTTCCAGGTGGCACTAGTGCTAAAGAAACTGCCTGCTAATGCAGGAGACAGAAGAGAGGGGTTCAGTCCCTGAAGATCCTCTAGGAGGGCACTGCAATGCAGTCCAATATTCTTGCCTGGAGAATCCCTTGAACAGAGGAGCCTGGTGGGCTACCGTCCATGTGGTCACATGAATGAGCGACTAATCACTCCACTCCATATGGTAATCTATGAAGAAACAGCATACTATATGTTATTACATTTTACTAAGTATAACAGCTTGTTATAATCAATTAGTTTATCTGATTTACTGAAAACCCCACTTTCAATTAAGGGGAAAATAGTAAGACAGAGAGAGCTTCTCAGGTGGTGCTAGTGATAAAAAACACACTTGTCAATTCAGGAGATGTAAGAGACTCAGGTTTGATCCCCGGGTTGGGGAGATCTCTTGGAGGAGGTCACAGAAACCCACTGTGGTAGTCTTGCCTAGAGAGTCCCATGGACAGAGAACACTGGGACTACAGTCCGTGGGGTCACAAAGTTGGACACAACTGAAGTGACTTAGCACAGCCTAGCACAGTAAGACAGAGAACCTGTTTTATTTGGACAATGAAGAACTCAGAGACAATTAACTCTAGCCAGATAATTAACTAGCCAGAAGGGTGGAATCCGAACTTGAATGAGAATCTTTAGACAATCAAGATGTGGCAAAAGGGCACCAGGTGGAACAGAGCTGTTTAAAGCAAAAGGTAGAAAATCTAAAAAAAAGTTAGTGGAAGATGTCATTAAACTGAATTCCAGGACTATTATTACTGTTATTATTATTCCAATAAGTGTCTATCTTCTAAAGTTTTTTCCTTTCTTAAGGGCGCTCATGGAAATAGAAAGCATGTCTAAAAAGTCGAATGGATGTACTTTTTCTCACAGAGAAAGTTATGAAATAACTTCTTTTAAAGTTTGAGCAAGGAAGAAATAACAATCTTGAATGGTTGAGGAAAAGCCCAGAAGCACAGGTTCATTTCGGTTCCAGGATTCTGCGGTGGCAATGTTTTTTTGATTCTCCAAAAGGAAACATTTTAGAATGGCACTTTGAAGTTTTTGAAGGTTTTACATAAGCACATGTATAGTTAGTCATACAGCTTCGATAGTTGGCTTCAAGCTTTTAATTGATTAAACAGTATTTGAAAAGCCAGCTTGTTGAGTGTTGGCCAGATACCTGTGTCCTAAATAAAAGGCCAAATTTCTTCACTTAACAGCCATGGCTATTATTAACCCTAAATGAGATAAACTGACAAATCCACATAACGAAGGCTGTTCCTAGAAATTGCTCAACTTCAATGATTATGTTGTGAAACACAGATACTTTAATAAAATAAAATGGGTGTATATGAATATATAAGCATCCTCGAATATACGTCACCTGCTATATGAAATATAGCAGAATTATAACATTATGTTTTAGTGCTTTACACAAAGCATTTATGCGTTTGATATCTCATCTGATCCCAGTATGTTCAGCAGAAGAGAAAATATTATTTTAGTTTTATAAATAAGAAAAACTGAGGTGTAGAGCCATGTGATGGTTTAACTATTACTCAAAACAAAGAACAAAATGTGGAATCAAAGATGACTTAAGTATAGGTAAGAAGCATAGCTCTACCCTCTATTTCAAATCTCTCATTATGTAAATGAAGAAGACAAGATTCAGATATAAATGCACTTGCTAAAAAACATGTGTTAGCATGAAGTAGAACCAAGAACAGACCTTGTTGGCTATACTAACAACTCAAATACAGCTTTTTGATTAACATTGAAATAGAACAAAATAAAAATATACAGCCTAAATAGCATAATTAAAAACACAGACCTTAGAATTCATCTGTGCCAGGGCTCATTTTACTGCTTAAGTGCAGAAGAGAGTAGATTTCCAAATTTAATGCAGTAGTAGGCTTGAAAAACAGTTCTCCCAATTCAGTATTCTTGTAAAATTATATAACTGTATATCCTTAATCTATTTGCAAGCATTTAAATGACCAGTTCAAACCTCATAGGCCTAAATGACCTCTATTTCATACTTAATAAAGAAGGAAAACAATTTTAATCCAGTTACAGGAATTTTTATAAACTCATGAAGCACTAACAGAGTTTTTGCTGCAAAAATTATATGTCTTATAGAGACATGTGATGTGCTTATTATTAGAAATTTACTATTCAAGTTTTAATGTGCCAGAAACTAACAATTTTAACATTCAAAACTCTCCTTTAGCAAATATAATATGGGATGAATAAGAGAAGGTGATACCATACGTTTTCTGTAAGGAAATTAAACACTACTTTAGGTAGTTCAAGATAAGTGAGGTTTGACACAACAAATTGGTTACAAAGGTGTTGGAAAGAATGGAGAAATATAAGCAGAATACCAGAAAGTTGCTACCATGATTGTACTGAAACCCATGAGCTAACACCAGATTCTCAGCTTCTGGAGAAACTTCTTCAACTTCTTCCACTTTTTTAAGTATTCCTAGTGAAAATCCTGAGGTGTGCACTCCAATAGCACTGGGTCAATATTTGCAAATCTCCCAGCTTCTCCAACTTTCCAAACTCTGCCCACATTTCTCAATGTTAGAAATTAAGAGAAAGTTGACACTGAAGCCACAAGCTTGGCAAGTTCAGTTCAATCACTCAGTCATATCTGACATGACTGAGCTTGGCAAAGCATCTCATAAATATAGTTTGCAGGCTTCTAACCCTGTTGATGTGGGGAAATAGAATGATGTGGAGCCAAGAACATCATACATAATTTAAAATTTGGTAAATAGTGTTTCAGTGTAGAGCAACCTGGAAGATTACAGAGACAAAAGACATGCTTTCTGTGTATAAACTAAGTGGGTGAGAAAAAAAATTCTAGAACATGGTACAAACAGCCTGAGTAAACAGTCAGACTGTTGGTATGTCCCATCTTATGACTGTTGTAAATAGAACACTATACAGTGGGTGCCTAAGATTTGGTTCATACTGTTAATGGAAGCTCCCAGTCAACATTCCCTTTCCTTAGAAAAGGGTCAGATGTTCTAAGAGAGAGAACTATTGTCAGATAATATAATTTCCTAACTAATTTCAAATAGAATCCATACCTGAGGTGACTATTATGAAAATTAATATAGTAACAGAGATAATATTCAAAGTACATTATAACTGATCAATAAAACTCAGCTCCATAACCCTGCAGTCCCTGCCACTCTGGGTGTGTATATTCAATTCAGTTCAGTTGCTCAGTCTTGTCCGACTTTTTGCGAACCCGTGGGCTGCAGCATGCTAGGCCTCCTATTCATCACCAGCTCCCTGAGTTTATCCAAACTCATGTCCATTGAGTTGGTGATGACATCCAACCATCTCATCCTCTGTCATCCGCTTCTCCTCCCTCCTTCAATCTTCCCCAGCATCAGGGTCTTTTCAAATGAGTCACTTCTTCACATTAGGTGGCCAAAGTATTGGAGTTTCAGCATCAGTCCTTCCAATGAATATTCATGACTGATTTTCTTTAGGATGGATTGGTTAGATCTCCTTGCAGTTCAAGGGACTCTAAAGAATCTTCTCCAACACCACAGTTGAAAAGCATCAGCTCTTCGGTGCTCAGATTTCTTTATAGTCCAACTTTCACATCCATACATGACTACTGGAAAAATCATGGCTTTGACTAGATGGACCTTTATTGGCAAAGTAATGTCTCTGCCTTTTAATATGCTGTCTAGGTTGGTCATAACTTTTCTTCCAAGGAGCAAGCATCTTGTAATTTCATGGCTGCAGTCACCATCTACAGTGAATTTGGAGCCCAAGAAAATAAAAGTCTCTTACTGTTTCCATTGTTTCCCCATCTATTTGCCATGAAGTGATGGGACCAGATGCCATGATCTTAGTTTTCTGAATGCTGAGTTTTAAACCAACTTTTTCACTCTCCTCTTTCACTTTCATCAAGAGGCTCTTTAGCTCTTCGCTTTCTGCCATAAGGGTGGTGTCATCTGCATATCTGAGGTTATTGATATTTTTCCCGGCAATCTTGATTCCAGCTTGTGCTTCACCCAGCCCAGCATTTCTCATGATGTACTCTGCATATGAGTTAAATAAGCAGGTGACAATATACAGCCTCGACATACTCCTTTCCCTATTGGGAACCAGTGTGTTGTTCCATGTCCAGTCCTAACTGTTGCTTCTTGACCTGCATATAGATTTCTCAGGAGGAGGGTCAGGTGGTCTGGTATTCCCATATCTTTAAGAATTTTCTACAGTTTGTTGTGATCCAAAGGCTTTGGCATAGTCCATAAATCAGAAGTAGATTTTTTCTGGAACTCTCTTGCTTTTTCAACGATCCAACAGATGTTGGCAATTCGATCTCTGGTTCTTCTGCCTTTTCTAAATCCAGCTTGAACATCTGGAAGTTCATGGTTCACATACTAATGAAGCCTGGCTTGGAGAATTATGAGCATCATTTTGCTAGCGTGTGAGATAAGTGCAATTGTGTGGCAGTTTGAGCATCCTTTGGCATTGCCTTTCTTTGGGATTTGAATGAAAACTGACCTTTTCCAGTCCTGTGGCCAATGCTGAGTTTTCCAAATTTTCTCACATATTGAAGGCAGCACTTTCACAACATCATCTTTTAGGATTTGAGATGGCTCAATTGGAATTCCATCATCTCCACTAGCTTTGTTCATAGTGATGCTTCCTAAGGCCCACTTGACTTTGCATTTTAGGATGTCTGGCTCTAGGTGAGTGATCACACCATTGTGATTATCTGGGTCATGAAGATCTTTTTTGTATAGTTCTTCTGTGTATTCTTGCCACCTCTTGTTAATACCTTCTGCTTCTGTTAAGGCCATACCATTTCTGTCCTTTATTGTGCCCATCTTTGCATGAAATGTTCCCTTGGTATTTCTAATTTTCTTGAAGAGATCTCTAGTATTTCCCATTCTATTGTTTTCCTCTATTTCTTTGCATTGATCACCGAGGAAGGCTTTCTTATCTCTCCTTGCTCTTCTTTGGAATTCTGTATTCAAATGGGTATATCTTTCCTTTTCTCCTTTTCCTCTCACTTCTTTTCTTTTCACAGCTCTTTGTAAGGCCTCCTCAGACAGCCAATTTGCCTTTTTGCATTTCTTTTTCTTGGAGATGTTTTGATCACTGCCTCCTGTACAATGTATGACTCAGGCTCAAATTATCCCGTTGGATGGATTGTTCTTGGACAGAATTGGGGTCACCTCTTCTCTTCTCAGTTCCTCAACCACTCACACATGAAACTGATAGAATTATTAGTAGTGAAAAATTAAAGTTGGTTGTCAACCTTCAGGTTTGACTAGGTTATAGCTATTATCAGTAAATATTCAAAAGGAGTTAACTTTTGTATGCTGAAGTTAAGAAATAATTAGACTATTCTTCAATTCAGAGCATTTGAAAATATTACAAAGGGCAATCATCTATTGGTTTAAGATTCTTGGATTGCCTCAAGTATTATTCATACCCAAAATTAAAGCCTTAAATCTGGTTTTCTTCTTTGAAATACATGTTGTGAGTGAGAAATTCAAATTACTTTGTGGCAATTTGCAGAGAATTTTAGAGAATGACAAATTTTGATGATTTTTCGACAAAGGTTAAAAACAGCTAAATTATTAGTGTTAAAGAGATACAAGCATAATCTTAATGCATTTGCTAATTAGTATTTCTTCTTATTTATGTTTGGTTCATGTTTAACAAGCACATTGACTTGAGGCTAATAAGTTCTTTGACAGAATAAATGTTTATTAGACTACTAGAATATGCAAGGCACTGAATTAAAAGTCTGCTCTTAAAAGGTGAGAAGAGTTTGAGTTGAATGTGAAAAACAATGGTAATATAAAGCATCATCCCTTGAATTAAGCTGTGCATAAAGCACAGTGGTGTTATGGGGGAGAAGCAAATAAATCTATGAAGGCAAGTTAGAGGAAAATCATAATAGCTCTGAGAACTAGGTATTATTATTTCCATTTTATGAATGTTTGTGACGATAATAATTTAGAATTATAATATAATCACTTATGTGATCTTTGGAAAATTTTCCTCAGTTGATACTTACTAGATATGTTATTAAGTAAATTTGGGACTGTTTCCTTTTTTAAACTTATTAAAGATTTTGTGAATGTAATTTTAGTCCACCACAATATCAGCCATCTTTCTTTATGATGTGGAAAAGGTACTAGCCTCATATGTGTCAAAGCACTAATTTCAATTGTTATGGGCAGAATTGTGTCTTCCCCAAATTAATAAACTGAAGCTTTAACCCCCAGTGTGACTGTATTTGAACAGAGGGTATTTGGGGAATCAGCTCAATGAGGTTAAATGAGATAAGTGTGGAGTGCTGCTTCCATAGGGCTGGTGTCCTTATAAGAAGAGGAAGGGGCATCAGCACTTTTTCTCACTGTGGGCATAGAGAGGAAGGTCATGAGGACACAGAGAGAAGACAGCTATTTATGAGCCAGGATGAACATACTCATCAGAAGCTAAATTTGCCAGCACCTTGATTTTGAATTTCTAGCTTCCACAACTCTGAGAAAATGGACTTCTGTTGCTTAAGTAACCCAGTTTGTAATATTTTGTTATGACAGTCCAAGTAGACTAATATACCAATAATATGAAGCAGATACACTTGGAATAATCTTTCTTGGGGAAGAACAAACCAGAACCTTTGTCCCATAGAAAAAAGTCTCCTCCTTTAAATATTCCTTGTGTTCTTGGAGAAGAGGTGGGGGAGTTCGCACTTTGATCTGGGAGCCTCCTGAGAAGTGCAGGGGTCTCAGTACACATCTTCCCTTTGAGATCTAATATTATAGAACTTCTCAGTGAATAAAGGTGCCATTCTGGACCTAAAAGATACCAGGGTTGCCAAGGGTGATTCAAGTTCAACTTGAAGCAAGTTTTCCAGGTTGTGTCTTTCTCACTAATGTTCTATCAGAAAACTAGCCTGTGAGGGAAGACTTATTCTGGAAAACTGTCAAAACACAGCCACCATAGACTTTCCAATTCTACCTATGTTTGTTAGTGTAGGTTAGGAAGAAATGTGTGACCTTCCAAGTTGCCTTTTCTGCACTTGCTTTTTAGGGCAGTGGACACAGAACTGACTTTCTGGTCCCAGTTTCTGAGACTGAAACTTTGTGAAAGCGATAGGGACAAGGGCAGTTAAAAATCTAGACCTGCAGGTAAGCTGTTCACATTTGCAAAATTTCCTTACCAGTATTTTCTGTGAGCAGGATTGCTTTGTTTTTCCAAAGAAGGAAGAAAGTAAAGGAGAGAGAAAGAGAGAGGTGATACTAGATTTCCTCATAAATACAGGCATTTACTCAGGTGATTGATGGGAGAGATATGTTTTAAAATGTGACTCCGTTCTACTCCAATCTTGGGGCTTAACAATTTGTAGATTGTCAGATGCAGGAGAGCCCTAAAACCTATGACTTTTAAAAAAAAGTTCATGTTTGTAAACAGAAAATTCATAGAAAGATTAGAGATATCTGGTGTTGAAGTGTTAAAAATATTTCCACAGGTTCTTTGATGCTCCTTCCTTCAATAAGATGAAGCTTAATTCTCTTCCCCTTGTGTGTTGTCAGGTCTTAGAGACACTTAATAGCTGTAGGTTTGACTTAGTGACTTTCTTCGAACAGATAATGGCAGAAGAGACCGTATGGCTGATTTATTATAAAAGGATAAACTCGGGAACAGCCAGATGGAAGAGACATCCAAGGTGAGGGATGGGGAAAGGACGCAGAACCTCCATGCCCTCTCAGAGTGCTCCCCTCTCCTCCCAGTTCCGAGTGCAGTGCTCTCTGAACCCCATCCTTTAAAAATGTTATGGAGGCCCTGTTACATAGGCATGATTGATTTAATCATTAGCTATTTGTGACTGAACTCAACCTCTAGCCCCTCTCCCCTCCCTGGAGTCGATGGGGGGCAGGGGACTGAGAAGTGTAGCCCTCTAATCAGATGGTTGGTTGTCCTGGCAACCAGACTCCCATCCAAAATTCACCTCATTTACATAAAAAGACAGACATATTTACCATTCTCACTTAGTAAATTCCAAGGGTTTTAGGACCTCTGTGCCAGAAATGGGGATGAAAATCAAATAAATGTTTCTTATTATAAATCACAATATTACACAATATTATATGGTTAAATAACTATTATAATGAGACTCACTAGATACCAGAGAAATGCTAAATAGAATAACAAAGTCAAGTAACCTTTTCAGCATTACATTGGCCACATTTAAAAAATAATATTTAGCAGGGTATACACTTTTTGTGGGTATTTAATCAAAATGATCTGTTTGGGGAATAATTTTCCAGTGTACACTCTATAAAAATGTAAAGTACACATGTCTTGATTCAGTGGTTCTGCATCTAAAAATCTAACCTAAAGGAGTATTCCTAAGTGTCCAAATGGTGCACAATTGTATCGTTGTGTGCAATAGTGAAAAATAAATTGTGTAATGATCACATTATATGTTAACACTTTCCTTAATTCTTTTGATAGTTTATGAGGTAAGCTCATTTTTTGCATGATTCAGTTCAGTTCAGTTCAGCTGCTCAGTTGTGTCTGAATCTTTACGACCCCGTGAACCGCAGCACGCCAGGCCTCCCTGTCCATCACCAACTCCCAGAGTTTACCCAAACTCATGTCCATTGAGTTGGTGATGCCATGCAACCATCTCATCCTCTGTCGTCCCCTTCTCCTACCGTCCTCAATCTCTCCCAGCATCAGGGTCTTTTCAAATGAGTCAGCTCTTCAAATCAGGTGGCCAAAGTATTGGAGTTTCAGCTTCAACATTTATATAATTATGTCACAGATAAGGGAGACTGGAATGTGCAGAAGTGAAATAACTTCCTTGAGGTCGCAAAGCTACTAAACAGCAGGACAGAGAAGCAAAGCTATGTTCTTACCAATTATAATAGTCTACCTCTCATAAAAAGAAGCATTTTGAATACAGTTTAATAAGAAAGTATTTAAATAAATAATATACTCCAATTTTAGGCAACTCTATTAAAAATAGTAAGTTAGATCTATATATAGTTTGATGAAATAATATCAGAAATGATTTCCTTCAAGCTAAGCTACATATCAAGGATTGCTAAGGAAAATACCTGAAGTTGTTCACAGCTAATGAATGCAGTGCCCTGGACAGCTCTAGCAGATTGGAGCTATGTGGAATATGAGTATTGCTCTGTAGCAAAGCAGTGGAGAGCTTGGGCCCTTGAGCCAGATACGACGTTGAATGCCAACTCTACCACCTTCTGGGTGCTCAATCTTTCTGTGAGATAGTCCCTCTGTTCGTAAAACAGGGATTGTAATTGTATGTACCACTTCAAAATACTGTGAGAAACTAACAGCTGAATAAATATTAGCTATTATGACTCTGCAAGCATAGTATTAGATTACCAGAGCCTGGTGCCAGAAACCATTCTTATCATTTAGCAATCTTTGTGCTGATTTCATTCTCACAAAACAACTCTTGACTATAAAAGACTTCTATAAAATGAAAGAATGTTTTGGTCTGAGGGTGTGGCAGCAGACTTTGAGGGTAGTTAGAGACCTCAGTATAAATTAAGAAATTGCTCTTTCAGAGTAAATTGCTGGTAACTCTCTAGTGAGTTCAGTTATCATGAATTAAGTTGTCTAGGATTTGATTATATCTAAAACTAAGACATGGTCAGTTTTTTGGATCCTAAATCATGGTGAATTCACTAATATAGATACTAACCAAAGAGAACTCTTGATATCTAGGCAGTTGAAATTTTTTTTTTTTTTTCACTGTGAGATTTTTCTTTTAGGCTTTCTCTCTTAAAATTGAAATAAAAAATTATGTCTCTCTTCCTCATTGTTTAATTCCCAATCTTTAACTCAGTGCTTGACAAAAAGTCACTGTTCAATAAATATAAATGGAATGAATTATTTTAAAATGAATCAACAATTGAAAAACAACTCTTTTTGCATCAAGTGGTTTGTTGCCATTTACCTTGCTTCTGTTGAAGTGTTACTTTAGAGAATGATTTTTCCTGCATTGAAATTCCCTTTTAGTTGAGTTCCCAGTATTGAGTATTTTGCTGTGTCTTTTACAATTGGAGCAGGAATTAGAGAGTGGAAAATGAGGAGTGGAAGAAAAGAAAAGCAATGAGCTATTTGAGAGAATATCTTTCATTCTTTTGAGGGTAAGAGTTTGCAATAATGATTTATATACACAGCCAGTCCTGGCCACAGCAGAATACTGAATGTCAGGTTTATCTTCTTGCCATTAAAAATGAACAAAACAGAATAAAATATATGAAACACCTTTTTAAGCTTTGGAACAAAACACAGCATTTAACCATAATTCATGAAAGAAGGATAACTCCAGAACTGAGTCCCACATTCCGTTCGATTTTCTACCTGGGCACATTCAAACTGCTGCCTAAGGATGAAGAACTCCCAGAGAAGACAGCAAACCTGCTGGTCAAAAAGAAAACAGGGATTCCATTTTGTTGCTGCTAAAGCTGCTATATTCTGTGGCATAGACTAGCAGAGATGAGGGAGCGGCACAGAGAAGGAGCCTCAGAAACATGCATAGTGGCCCCTCCAGATGTCCGACTAAACAAATGCAGGGCAAAGCCCTGCAAGACTTGACTCCACATACAGGCACACAGTAATTGCTCGGAAAATGAGAACAGAGATTCTGGAAGTAGCCCAGTATTGGAAGAAATTGGGTTTCCAAACTGCTAGAGAGAAGAATCTTCAGGAGGGCCATCCTTGGAGAATAAGAACCACGCCTGAGAGCAGCCTTAGCATTATTTGGGAATTTGTTGGAAATGCTGGTTCTGTGACTCCAACCTGGTCTACACAATAAGAACTTTTCAGGGTGGGATCCAGCACTCTGTGGATCAGAAAGAAAACCTGTGAGTAAATTAGAAAATGTTTTTAAATAAATGGTAGTAAAAATACACCTTAATTGGAATTAGTGAGGAACAGCTAAAACCATGATCTGATAAAACGATATATATGTTTAAATGTTTATATTGGGGAAAAAAAGAAGAGGTTTGAAATTAATGTTCTAAACCTAACCTTAAAAAGATAGAGAAGGAAGGATAATTTAAGCCAAAAGTAAGAAAAAGGAACTAGGAATAAAGGTAAGAGTGAAAATCAATAAAATAAAGATCAAATGATGGAAAAAATAAAGACAAAAGTAGTTTTTTTTTGAAAGATGAATAAAACTAAAAAATATGTCACAAAATTGATCAAGAAAAAATGAAAAAAGAGAAGCACAAGCAATATCAGCAATGAAAAAGAGAATGTTGCTGTAGAAACTCTCAGATTATAAAAAGATAGTAAAAAAAAATATTAAAAATGGTATATGAATAACTTTGATAACTTAGACAATTTAATAAAATTTATTGAATGATACCAACTACTAAGAAAAGGATAATTCAATCAGGTCACATACATGCATTTTAAAATAGTGAAATACTGAGATAGCATCTCAAACTGATATCGTGATCGTGTTGTCAGATTAGTAGACAACTTCCAAAGATGATGTGATGAAAGACAATTATTGAGAAGTGTTGGGGTTAGCATTTATGTTCATTTAAATGGTTGGTTATCCATGCCTTAAATAATTTGTGACATCAGAGAAATTTACTGGGAATGTGTACGTGTACGTGCTAAATCACTTCAGTCATGTCTGACACTTTGCAACCCCATGGTCTGTAGCCTGCCAGGCTCCTCTGTCCATGGGATTCTCCAGGCAAGAATACTGAAGTGGGTTGCCAGTCCCTTCTACAGGGGATCTTCCCAACCGAGGGATCGAACCCAGGTCTCCCACATTGCAGGCAGATTCTTTACCATCTGCATCACCAGGGAAGACTGTAATTATTTTTAGTTTACAGATGATGATACAGGCTCAGAGAATTAAAGTCTAAAGCTACAGGGAGAAAGTTATTGGAATAGGACTAAAACCAGGGAGTGGCAGAATGGTAGATCTTAAGGCTGAATTCAGTACACAGACATTTCAGTTTGCTTGGTATTGCAAAAGAGAAAATTGAAGAAAATATTTGCATTTAAAGATTGTGACATTTCCATAAGAATCTAAAATTTTGGAAAATACTGAAAATATGGACAATTTGCCATTTGGGGTCTATGTTTCCATATGGAAAAAAATCATCTGAAGCTCAGTATCAAGCAGAAAGTGAATGCTAGTTGCTCAGTTGTGTCTGACTCTTTGTCACCACATGGACTGTACCCCACAAGGCTAATCCATGGGACTCTCCAGGCCAGAATACTGGAATGGGCTTCCATTCCTTTCTTCAAGGGATCTTCCCAACCCAGGGATTGAATCTGAGTGTCCTGCATTGCAAGTGGATTCTTTACCATCTGAGCCAGCAGGGAAGCCCCAGTATCAAAGAGATGGTCCCCTTAAACAGGACTTAAATAGGACATGTCACCTCCTTGACCCTAAAGGCATTTGAGGCTCAGTGGTAAAGAACCCACCTGCCAATGCAGGAGACAAAGGAGTCTCAGGTTTGATCCGTGAGTTGGGAAGATCCCCTGGAGGAGGAAATGGCAAGCCACTCCAGTATTCTTGCCTGGCAATTCCCATGGACAGGGGAGCTTGGCAGGCTATAGTTCATAGTGTCGCAAAGAGTGGGACATGACTGAGAAAGCATGCACACACCTAATTTATGACCATGTTTTTCTGAATTCAGGGCCAGAGAAGGCATAGGGAAAAGGTCATATTACACTATGAATGGGGGGACAAAAGATCATATGAGTAAGGAATCTATGACTTAAAACTAAAGGATTTGTGTTTACTGAAAAATAACAACAAAACCTGGTAATGCCCAAAGCAAGATATTATATAAAAGAACAAGACAAAAAACCAAATCTGTCCAAAATAAAAGCCCATTCTACAGTGACTAATACCCACTGGATGCTTTCCAATTTGTTGTGGGGATGCTGCACTGTAACAGAGAGACTCATAGAAGATAAATTAATTTCTCAAAATCACTTGATTGATATTGAAGAATAGCCTTCCTCTGGGATAAGAAGTGAAGTTAGACTCTATGCAATCATGACCAATGTAATTGGAAAATATAGGAGATTTTTAACTCATTTAGAATATCTAGATCTGTATTCCCTTCTCTAAAATTTAAATATAAAATTGCTTATTCATAACAGCCTTTTTTCAGTTGTGACATTCTTTCGTTTCATGAATTAAGATAACACTAAAATATGACCTGATTCCCCAGAGTGCTTATGTGGTATTTTCATACTATACATACAAGTGCCTCCACCCAGAGTCCGAAGGGGGAAGTGTCTCCTTTTCAGATCACTCACTCCAACTCGCCACAAGCTGTAACCTCACTTAACTTCCTGATTCTTCTTCCATACTTTCTAATTTACTACCAAGGTTGAAACAATTCAATGCATGTAGAGCCACTGAGATGCAACATAGCCCTTATAATGAACCCTGCTTCATAGTAGGCTATATTACATGAAATCAAATTAATTTGGCATAGTACTTGTCACAGAGTAGATTTTCAATAAATAAATTTCAAATTTAATCTAGATTACTCTGAGGTCTATAGTATTGGTTATGATGGTTGTTTCTAGACTCAGAAGAAGAGGATTCTGAGATTATTTTTATGATTATTTATTCATTTGTTTAATATGTGTAACACATCTAAATCTGGAAAGGGGGAAAAACAAGGCTAAGCTGATGAATTAGAATCAATTTGAAAATAAAATCCAATCTGACTTTTACTAAATGTACTTTTAGGTTAAAAGTATTAGCCAGCCCTTTATTTGGCATAGTATTTTCTATAGCATGTTAATACAAGATTTTCTTTGACTTGTACTTGGATCCAGCATTAATATTACAAAGATTACTTGTTGCTTTAGAAATGAAAGTCTTGTTCAGTCCTATCCAAGTTCTACTTAATACATCTCCTTATCCTTATTTAAACTCACTGTGGCCTTAGTTTTTTTAAACCAACACAATGGGAATAATATTCTGTGAACCCTGCTTCATAGTATGTTATGTTACATGAGACCAAATTATTATCACATTGTGTCTATCATAGTGTAGGTTTTCAATAAATAAATTTCAAGTTTAATCTTTATATTACTCTGAGGACTGTGGTATTGGGTACAGTGGCTGTTTCTAGATGCAGAATGCTATATTGTTGGCTCTAGACCTCTGGCTCTAACAGCTTGTCCCTCTATATACTTTCTGTACAAATTGACTCGCCAAATTGGAAACAGCAACATGAGCCTTTAGGACCACCATACTCCCACTTTTCCTTAATTATAACTTGCAAAATATTAATTGCAATTAAAAATAACATCAGAATAGAATTGAAACATGTATATTATCATATGTGAACTAGATCGTCAGTCCAGGTTCAATGCATGAGACAGGGTGCTGGGGCTGGTGCACTGGGATGACCCAGAGGGATGGGATGGGGAGGGAGGTGGGAGGGGGGTTCAGGATGGGGAACACATGTACACCCGTGGTGGATTCATGTCAGTATATGGCAAAAACCAGGACAATATTGTAAAGTAATTAGCCTCCAATTGAATTTTTAAAAAATAAATAAAAATAAAAATAACATTCAAGTCTCCCCTGAAGGGAAGTATTCTCTTATGTCATCTGACTAAAATTCTCTCCAAAAGAAATTTGCTTCCTGGGTTTCATTGTACACAGACTGCAGAGTGAAAATGTCTTTGTGAGAGATGAGGGAGAAATAGCCACCCTAAAACCATCAGGGACGGGTACTAAGAATTTTGTTAGTTCATGAATTCATCCAATTAGCAGTATTTCCCGAGTCCCTACTATGGAAAAGCATTATTTTGTGTTCTAATAATGTGAAAAATGAGACAAAAAAAATTCCTGCTTTTATGCACAAAAGACAAAAATAAGTGGTCAAATAAAGACTATAGAGATTGAATCAAGTAGCAGAGGGATAAATTTTAAAATAGTTGCTTCAGTCAACCATTGCATTGAAAATGCTGCATAACAAGCTACCCTAAAACTCAGTTACTTAAATAATTAATTCTCTGTGTATAGCTGTGAGTTAGTCAGCGTGATCCTGCCCTAGGCTCAGGAAACTCTGCCTCACCATTGCAGTTTTGCAGGTTGACCAGTTCTACTTTGCTTGATGTTTCTTCTCATTTTGGGGCAAACCAGGGAAAGTTCTTGTGGCAATGGCCGAAGAGCAACAGGGCAAGTCCCAAGATGCACACTGATGTCAAGCCTTTGTTTTCCTTATGTGGACTAATATCTCCTGTCTACTAGTATCTCCTTGGCTAAAGCAAGCCTCATGGCCGAAGTCAGTCAAGGGTGTGAAGTATAGTCTACCCACCCTGGGAGGGTGCACAAGATGAATATTTGCTCAATGAAGGTCACAAAAATTCAGACAGGACTGAGTGACTAACACTTTCAGTTTCTATCTGATTTAAACATTTATTGCAGATCTCTGAAGGAAAATGTTGGCTTCTTTAGGGGAAAGTCAGAAGCCCGTTGTGCTTGAAATATAGACAGAGAGGGAATCAGAGGCCCATTCAGGATAATTAAGGTCACAGTCAGAAGTTCCTCCTAAATACATCAGGAAACTTTTAGAGGGTTTTAAACAGAGAGTAACAAGAATAGATTTACCTAAGAAAGAAAGAAAACAAAAACAGCAAAAAACAACAAAAAACTTCTCTGGATGGTGACTAGATTGAAATGGATTAAGACTGTTGGTAGGTGGACTATGTAAGTGACTCTTACTGCAGCCCAGAGGAGCAGGGCTGGCTCAGGCCTGAATGGTGATAAGAAGATGATAGCTTGGAGCTGAATGGTGATGATGGAGTCAGGAAAGGGACTGGGACTTGGAATACATTTGTGTGGCAGATCTGCACCCTAGGGAGATCTGGTAACTTGGAAGTGACAGGGGCGCGGAAATTGTAAATGACTTCCAGTTTTTGGATCTGTGCAATTCAGTGAATGATGGTTCTAGTTGCTGAAATGGGGAACACTAAGGGAGGAGAATATTTTTAGAAAGGTGTTTGAAGGATTCAAAAGTTTTATTTTGGGCATGCCATGGCCTCGGGTGGAAACCCTGACACCCTGGAAACAGAAGCAAGTCTGTCTGAAGGCCCTTGACTGGACACCGAGTCCTGGAGTGGGGCTTATCTTCTTGGGCCAGCGGAGGGTCAAGGGCAGGAGTGTCCTTTGTGCAGGGTCACAAGGGCAGCACCTGTGCATCACCGGTGGTGCTCAGCTACCCTGAGCTCCAGGTCCTCCAGGAAGCCTCCCTCATCCTGCAAGACCAGGATCCCTCCCGGTGTCCCCTCATTTCTCTTCATCACACTGGAATGGAATTCACCCGTTCATCTCCCCTGCGTGCTAAGCCGCTTCAGTCGTGTCTGACTCTTTGAAGCCCCAGGGGCTGCAGCCCACCAGGCTCCACTGTCCTTGGGATACACCAGGCAAGAATCCTGGAGTGGGTTGCCTTACCCTCCTACTAGGGATCTTCGTGGCCCAGGGATTGAACCCGAGTCTCTTACATCTCCTGCAAGGGCAGGAGATGCCCACTAGTGGATGCCCACTAGTGCCATCTGAGAAGCCCTTAGCTCCCCTACTAGAATAAAAACCCCATGATGGGTGATAGGAACCATGCTGTCTTGCCCACCAGTTGTAGCCTTGGCACCTAACACAATGCCTGGCACACAGAAGACACTCGAATAGACACACAATTCATGAACTTTGGAGTCAACAGCTCAGGGAGACTCGGCTAAAGTAGAGCTTGTGGCGGAAGCTTCTGCAGCTTCAGTGTCTTCCCATTCCTGCTCCCCTGCCTGCTCCCAAACCTGCCATCCTTCTCCTTTACTCAGAAGACACTTTAGTCAAATTTACATTAGCAGAAATGAATTGATACCCTGCTGACAGTTTGGTGAGGATTAAATGAGGTCACACAGAAAGAAATTTAGCGTAACAGGGCTGTGGTAAGCCCTCAGTGAGTGAATGTACTGCTGAGGCTCACTCAGTCGTGCCTGACTCTTGGTGACCCCCACGGACTGTAGCCCACCAGGCCCCTTTGTCCATGGGGTTTTTTCAGGCAAGAATACTGAAATGGGTTGCCATTTCTTCCTCCAGGGGATCTTCCTGACCCAGGGGTCGAACCCGCATCTCTTGCATCCCTGCACTGGCAGACGGATTATTTACTACTGAGGCACCTGGGAAGCATGCAAGTAAATGTAAACCCCTATTAATTCTGAGGTGACTTCTTGCTTTTCAAGACACAATTCCCTTGTTCCTATCCCTCTGTCCCTTTCTTTAGCAGTGGAATTAACCCCCTTGTCATCTGTGTCCTAGGCCTCTTTCTTATGTGTGTGCTATTATAGTACCTCTCACACTGTATTAAAATTACTAGTTTAGGAGATACTTGCACACCTTATGACCTGTGATCAGAGCACTCTCCCTATTACAAGAGTCCTCCATTCACTGTAATAATTGCTTTCAATAAAGACTCTCCTTACCTCAAAAAAAAAAAAAAAGTTGTCTTTTGGACAGCAAGTATACTTTAAGTAGAACTGCTGAAGATGTGATTAGATATGCAATTTGAGAAGTTGGAGATGCAAACTGAGGGGATATTAGGGAATAGATAGGATTCACAACCATGAGATTTAACAAAATCAGCAGGGAAAGAATCTAAGTTGAAAAAAATAGTAAGACCAAGGAGTAGTAATAGTATAGACCATTATGTTCCAAATTGAGTGTCTAATATTATCTTCAGATAAAGAAGAAAAAAGTCACTGAATCTGCTTCTGCTAAATGGGGACTCAAGTACTTTTGTTCAGTTTTGTGTGTTACAGGTGATACAGAAATCTTCTTAGATTTTATAATTAAAAAGAAAAGAGAGAGAAATGCTTTTCTTTAAAATAAAACTCATTCATCTCATTTTTACTCAAAATAATTATACTGTAATTTGTAAAACTAAAAAAAAAAGAAAAGAAGAAGAAGAAGATTGTTAAGAGCTTTTCCTGTAATTCTTTCATTTTGATGTTGTCAGGAGAGAGCATTCTCCTTGTTCTGTCTCATCTCAACAAAGATTTGGAGTGATGGACATTAAAGCCCTCAGTATGTCATAGCTCTTGGGTCTTGGATAGACCATGTTATAGCTCTCAGGTCTCGAAAAGACCGTGCTATAGCTCTTAGACAGATCAGGGCTACAGCTCTGTGTTACAACTCAATTTTATTTAGAAAATAGCAGGAAAATACATCCTCAAGGCGTGAGGGCATGCCGACCCAAAGACGCAAAGAGAAGAGCGTGGGGAGCGTGCCAGTGTGTGGGAGAGACCCCTGGCCCTTCAGCTTCTCTTTTTATACGTTTTTTCTCCCCTGGGCCTGCCCTGTGTAAATTGGGCTAGACAGGAGTGCTGTTTGTTCTACCTGAGGTCCTCACTCTGGTCCTCGGACCTTCCTTTGTTCTATTTTCACAGGTTTTTCCCTTCCTTGTCTTTTAGCCACTGCCAGTCTGGACTCCTGTTTCCTATTCTAACTACCTAACCATCTTACTCAAAAAAAGAGCTTGTAAGGACAATTGCTGGAGCTTTACAGATAGAGGGGAGTGATTTTTGTGGACATACCAATGTTTTCTCTGATATGAGAAATGAGATTATGTGAGATCAGCAGAAACTACAATATGGAAAATCCTTAGTCAAATATGGCAACTCATTTAACATGTGAATCCCAGGCAAAGCTTGTATTATAATTGGAGTTCAAGTTGCAAAATATGCTTTGGCTGCAGAACTCCATCGTCAAGTTTTCCAAGTTAATTACCTCTACGGATGCAAGAGCACAGATAGGAAGGGCCAAGGGGAACGAAGCTGGGAATTTATAGGGATTACGGGCAAAGCATGATTACACAGAGATCGGAAAATGGAACATTTGGTTTACATTTACCTAACTCTCCAAGGGCTGGATTATACCTGCTTTGTGTGTACTACAGTATATGTGGGTGTGGGTCTGTGAATGCATTTAATTGTCTGTTTGTTTAGAAAATGGACCTTAACGGAACAGAAAAATCAATTGAGTTTACAAAGAGATTGGCATCATTGTTTGTTGAGAGGAATCACAGTTCCAGTTCCAAACCAGAGACTCACTTAGAGGAATGGAGTGAACCCGCAATTGATTCACTCAACTGGTGAATGCACATGATCCCAGGTGGTATTTCTTAAATATACTTTTAAAGTTGACTTCCCCAGTCAGGGAGGACAATAATGACTAGAGTGAAGTCTGAGAGGATTGACCTCACTATTAAAGACTCATATCAAATATTAAGATTAGTGATAACAAGAATTCTCAGCCATTGAAATTGGAGATGTGGCTGGAAGAAATGTCACAAAAGGAAACATGGGAGAACAAGTTAGAAATTTAAAATAATCAGCATTTCAATTCAACTTAGTGATTACGTATTGAGCACTTACAGCTTGTAAACCTTGGAAGAAGGGAACATATAATAATGTGTGAGCATCCATTTTTTCTAGAAGTTTACAGTTGAGTGTGTGTGCTTACTTGCTCACTTGTGTCTGATTCCTTGTGATCTCATGAACTGTAGCCCGCCAGGCTCCTCTGTCTATGGGATTCTCCAGGCAAGAATACTGGAGTGGGTTGTTGGTCCCTTCTCCAGAGGATCTTCCCAATCCAGGGATCAAACCCGGGTCTCCTGCCATCTCCTCAGATTCTTTACCATCTAAGCCACCAGTGAAGCCCTATTACAGTTGTAGGGGAGGGAAAAATTTTTTTCCCCTCTACCCTTCCAGGTTTTCATTGAGATCCCCATCCCCACCCTCTGCACCACAGTAGCTGATTAACAAACAGAAGTTTAATACCAGGCACACTTCCTGTATGCATGGGAGATACCCAGGAAAACTGAGCTGCTCCCCAAAATGGTCCAAGCCACCACAATAAATATCATCCTCAGCTGAAAGCAAAAGAGATGTTGGGAAGGGGCTTGGGGAAGGCCTGTTAATGGGAGATTATCAGGGAAAGCACAGTAAACCAGGGTATAATTGTTATGCAATTGGTGCCTTCTCCACTGGGGAGGGTTTTCAGAGGTTCAGTCATCCTTCCCTTCCAGGCATCCTTTGGAGAGGAAGTTAACCTTACAAATGGAGATTGATTCTCCTTATTAAAGTAAAGGTCCCTTAAAAACGGGGTAACTTCTCCTCAGTTTTCAGAGCTTCCCTTGTCTCAGCTGTGTCTTAAAAATAACCAGCTCAAGATAATCAACACAGCAAAGAGGCATATTTTGGGAGTGTAATTTCTGCTTCCCTTCACAGTTGACCACAAACAGCTAGCAGAAACTGGAAGGAGTAGAAACGGATGAGATTTTCAGGATTCAAACTTGGAAAAGTTTACTTTGATAAGGCCATAAAATACAGCATTTTTAAAATGAAAGATAATGTCAGAAAGTGAGAGACAAAGAGGTCATAGAGAAGAAGGAAGGAAGATTCCAGATGGTAGAAATACTACAGGGTAAATTTTAGGTACTAAAGTATAAAAAGGTCTGAGAGTCCAGGAAGCTCTTTGTAAATGGGTTACTGGACCTCCAAAGGTAGAGGAAGAAATCACCGGAAACTGAAGAAACACTGTTTACTAAACAGTTCCTGAGCTTTCCCGTCTCCAAATTAAATATGTTTATAGACCAAACTTTGCAGTTGCCAATCCTTCAGGCATTTCTGTTGATTTTTAAAAATCAATAATCAACTAACACAGGTCTGAATTAAGTCACAGGAGAAACTCAGAAATCTACCTACAGTAGAGATGTTATTATCTGTGCTTAGTCGCTCAGTCGTTTCTGACTCTTTGAGACCCCATGGACTATAATCCATACCAGGCTCCTCTGCCCAGAGAATTTTCCAGGCAAGAATACTGGAGTGGGTTGCCATTTCTTATTCCAAGGGATCTTCCCAACCGAGGGATTGAACCCTCGTCTCTTGCATTGGCAGGCAGATTCTTTTACCACTAGTGCCACCTGGAAAGCCCCTTAAACCTATTTAGATAAACCTATGGAAATGGCATTCCACTTCAGTGTTCTTGCCTGGAGAATCCCATGGACAGAGGAGCATGGGGGGCTACAGTCCATGGGGTAGCAAAGAGTTGGACACGACTGAAGTGACTTAGCATTCAAGTATGCATGCATTCAAATAAATAGATAAAACCTGTTTTCAAGATCAGATGTTTATCTATATCATAATTTTACTATAAAAGTCACCTTCTTTTCCCTACAAAGAAAAATATTGTATATATAATCTATCTGATTTTGAATCATTTGACATTTGTTTACACTTTCCTTCAATTCTTCCAGATTTATTGTATTTAAAATAATTTCTACACTGACAGCTAATATTAAAGTGGTACATTTAAAACAAATTGAATTCCCATTATCCATTCTCCCCCTTTTTCATCTAACTAATTAGGGATAAATTTTGCCAACATTTCCCTGAGCCTCATGTATTAAAGAAATCAGTTGAGATAAATAGGAATCACACTTACTTTTTACAATCTGGCTGCTATCACACATTTGAAAAGATTAGGTTTTATATTTGTAAGTCAGAAGCTCATAAAATGACTAATTTAAATGTGATGCAAAGAATATACAATTTCTTGATATATTTATTGAAGTGCCCTTAAAGTATTCTGTCACAAAGATGTTCTAACAGTAAGAAGAAAGTAAGCATAATGCTCAGAATTCTAATATGATCAGTTAAGGGAAAAGAAAATTTTCAGACCTATATTGCGCCCCCTAGTGGCGAGAAAGCCAAAATTTAAAGTACATATTTCACATTTCTTTGCTAATTAATTACACTGTATACAAAAAACTTTCCTAAAGTGAGTTATATTCAATGCTGTGTGGCATGTAGGCCTGTGAAACAAACTAAAAGTAGTAAAAAATATCAGCCATTGTTAAATTCCTAAACATTAAATTACATGAATGACTGTTTTAAATTATTTAAAGATGGAAATTAGTCCCTCTTCTTACGTGTAGGGTAAAATAGAGTAGCCAACCCCGTAGACATATACTATAGGGAATAAATCAACTCTCTGTATTAATCAAGACGTCTTTTCTCGATTGTTACTATCTGATAGGTTTCAGAAGTGAGCAAGTCTCAGACCCTTTAACCTCAAACATTCACATTTCTAACAGCGCCATCTTTTCAGATCATGTCATATATCCTGAAATACTTAATGAAAGAAGAAAACTTCACTCCAAAAAACATTTTGAGCAATTTTCTACTGAGAACCCCGAGAGGGAATGAGTGTCATTGTAACTCTTGTGAAGACGCTGTCTTAGAAACAAGATCAGTGTACAGTGGTTATTTCGAATTGTCTCCTTTCCAGAAGCGCAGTCTCATTTTTGTGACTGTCACGGGGGAAGAGATCTGATACAATGGTGAGAGCCAGTGAGAAGGGGGTTGCAGACTACATGGGATGTGGCAGCAAGAATGAACGTAAAAGGCGCAGAGCAATGCAGACAGAAAAGGAGGAAAGTATCAGAAAACAGGAGTCAGTGATGCAGCAATACACATTTCTGCCTGCTAACACATAAATGATTTATAGTTGATTTTGTAAACATGAAACTATTTTTCTGAAACATTCAACCATAAGTCAGCATATGTAATTCAATCATCCTTCCAGTTACTTGTATAGATTTTACAATTTGTTAGGAAATAATACTCTTAGAGCTACTAGTCTCCCTTAAAATTGGTTTTCTCTCCTTTCTCTCAATTCTCTTGCTTAACATAGTATTATAACTGCTTCTCTGCTTATCTTCAACCTCCTTTCTTCTTCCAGCATATTGGCAACAGTATACAGCAGAACTATATTAGTCCTGAAACCACAAAATATTTGTTCAAAAGAATCCTAACTCTTTAACAACTTCCAAACCTAAGGAATTACTGACTTTGGGATTCATCCTGGAGATTTTGCTCACATTAGAAATAACAGATCTTATGCTTCACAAAATCAGAATGACAACTTCTTAGAGTCAGAGAATAAGAGGAAATGGGGGAAATAATAGTACTGAAAGAAATAATAATTCTTTTCCAGTATGCTCTATATGGAATTGGTTTTGAATGACTCCTTCTGTGCGTCATTAATCTGGAGCAGCAGTGGCAATTAGGGAAGATGTCACTGATCCTGGAGGTTCAGAAGTGGGGGTGAGGTGTGAGGGGACAAAGGGAAAGGGGAGGAGGAAGTGGGGTGGGTTGGAGATGAAGGGTACATCCTGAAGAGATAATCTCTCTATACTCATGACATCATCTCCTGCATATATATATAGGGAATGGTCACAGCATCTCTCATAGTTCAGTACTTCCAAAGTCAGCTGAAGGCAGGAGGAAGTGCTAGAGAGCCCCCTTCAGCCTGTCCTGACGTTTATGAACTTGGCTTGCTAGAAGGCTCAAGATGATGGCAGGAATGAAAATCCAGCTGCTGTGCATGATACTGCTGGCTTTCAGCTCCTGGAGTCTGTGCTCAGGTAAGCTCAGCTGCATTTCACAACTCCCTGAAATGATTTCTTTTTCTGTTTTTGCAATGCATTGTTACTAATGCTAATGTATCTGGGGAGAAGAGTTTCTCCCTTATTCTGATTTGCTTTTTAGTGGTAGAAACTGGTATTTTCTTTCTCTGTCTTTATGATCGCAAGAACTGAAAATTTTCCTTTCCCTTTTAAAATTTGCTAGGTAGTAAAAGGGATTTCAATGAGACACTTCATGCTCCTGTGTGCAATGTAATCACTGGGGGAAAAAAATATGTAAAACTTAAATCAAGCTGATCTAGTGAAAAGTACAGAAGTGGTGCCTGTCAAAATGCAAACTCATAATTCAAACTGATTCTATATGAAATGTTTTATCTCATCTTCATTCATTCTCTTAAGACATGGTGGCTTCTCCCTCTCAAAAATTATTTTCTTCATAGTGTGTGGATTAAGTTAAAATGAATATTGATGTTTAATGAATCAACTGAATAAAGCATTATTTGTAGAAAATGATCTCTAGGAAAACACAAAAAAATGCCAAGCTCTTTTAAGAATATATTTTAAGTAACTTTTTTCTGTGACAAGTAGACATATTACAAATTTCACTATTTTCTTGCATGTCATTTAAGTTAATACATAATGTAACTAGAATAATATCATTCTTATATTGATAAAAATTATTTCCCTATAGAGTATTTTGCATGTGATAATTAAGAAGAAATCATACATTGCTAAATATCTATCAATAGCTTACTTGAAAATAAATTTCAAATTTTAGAGAGCAATATGAAATATAATGATTGCAATGTGCTCCAACTAATATTTGAAAAATAATTGAATGATCACATCAAGGTGAAAAAAAAAAGGGATAAGGGTAGCAAAAATCATTTAACCTGTTTTATACTGTAATGTCATAAATATGACACTAAAATGTTAAATTCAAATTCCTGCTCTGATTTTCATTATAGTGTCCTGTAACTTTATTTCTATTATCTTATGTATTTTCCAAATTTTTCTTCTCTGTGAAATATTCCTTAGTGGAAACTGAAAGGATGTTCTAAAAAATATCAGAAGTCCATTTTCAACACTCTTGTACATGTATTGGTGGACATCTCTACTTTTGCTTAAATAATTTTTTAATAACCTGTGATAAAATTGCCAAATATACATAATTCTAAATCCTTGTAGTTTAATATAGAGAAAAGTAGAGTTTAAGCAGTTTAATATAGAGAAACAAATCTTTCAAAGTGTGTTTTGTAAAATAGCATCTCAAATAAAACAAATCTCAGTGTCTTTCTTATTCCAAATTTATCAATAAGTAACTTCCTTTGGTTTTGTCTTTTAAAAAATGTCTTGTACTCACCTTTTCATTATGTTGCTTTGAAAATAACAATATGTATATACTCTACCTATGTAAACTATTGCCAATAAAAATTAACCAGCATATTTGATGACATCTTTGTAGTATAATCACATTTTATTATCCTGTGATTTAGAGATTAAACAACTCCAGATCATTGAGAGCTCTCTTGGCATAAAATCATGTGCCTATTTTCTTAAAAGTGCTTCTATTGTTCTATTCTGTTAGCCTAAAATAAAACTGTATTGCTTTTTTAAAAAATATTAATATAAGGAGAATAAATACATAGTAAAGACAATAAACTTCTAAAACAAAGTTTTTTGAGATTAATCTTACATATCCAAGTTATAATTATATGATATGTGGTTATATAGTAAACATGTGGTTTTGATTTTACTCAGATTCAGAAGAGGAAATGAAAGCGTTAGAAACAGATTTATTGACCAATATGCATACATCAAAGGTAACTTTTTCTTTCTTTCTAAACCAAAGACTGAAAAACATATGAACTCTTGTTATAAACATGGTGTCCTTTTCCTATAGTAATAGCTTCCCATTGAGACTGAGAAGCTCATTGGGAGGCATTTTCTTCTGGGGGAAACTTTTCCTTAAGTTCAAAGGGCTTAAAGGTATCGATGTGACAGGGACAGAAGTTTAGTGATATCAATCACTACATTGCAAATTTAATTAAGTAGTCACATATTATTTATGTGGAAATCCTTTCTCCATTTCAATCACATTGTATACGATGAAAGATACACTGACTTCAAGTTAAACACATAAATGAAAATTAAGTGACATTTTTGCCTTTTGTTTTGATATTGGGGAGAGTGAAATGGAGTTCCTAAATTAAGAATGAAAGTTTGTGAAATCTGTAAAAGAGATGTGACAGGAAGTAAAGAGCAAAGATAAGCAAACAGCAACCTGGAGATCTAAGCCTACAAGTGTGACTTATGAACAATTTGATCTTAAGCAAGGGGGTTAGTTAACAGTGCTTGCCTTTGTGTCCTCATTTTTAAGTGTTGGGGTGGGAGTTTATGATCTCCTGGTTGTTATTGATTAGTTGCTAAGTCATGTTTAATTCTTTTGCAACCCATAGGCTGTAGCCTGCTAGGCTCTTCTGTCCATGAGGTTTCCCAGGCAAGAATACTGGAGTGGGACATTTACATGAAGTCCTCCTCTGGATTTAAATTCTCCCCATAACAGAAATGTTATTGGAACCTGCTTATTGTTTGTATTGAATCAGATAAAACTTTGTACTGGATCTTATTATTCCTCTCTTGGGATCTTGAAAGCAAGGTTTTTAGACTCCAGCCTATACCTAAGAACAAAAATTAGAATATACCCAGGTACCACACTACTATACAATTTTGATTTACCCAGAATGAAATAATCAGAATATATCTAAAAGTAGGGTTAGAGAACAGGGTTCCCAACCAAAGGATGTTTCTCAACAAAACAAAACAAAACAAAAAATCAAAAATATATTTTGAAGTGAGGCAGTCACCCTGTGTAATCACTGTGGTAACACGGGTCCCCAAGTTAAGGACTCCAGATTCCACAGATGCTGTGATAAGAAAGTAGGTGTTCAGAATTCCTCCTGCCACCTCAGGTCTTCCCTAATTAAATGGTGAAAGATATACTGGGCAGATATCCAGTGCAATACCTCTAGCATATAAGTAGCATATAAGTTGGATGTGGATGTGAAGGGCACATACCCATTTGTGTGTGTGTTTAAGTGTGTGAGGCATTATTATGTGAAAGCTAACAGACATATTTTCTACTATGGTCCTTAAAAGACATTTGGGTATTTCCACAATTGCCCAGATCTATAAAAGTTGAACACATTGAAACCAAATTCTACCATAACTTGTTAGACTTCCTATCACAAATGATCAAATTTTATTTAGTCATTAAAACTCAGTGACCTAGTATATTTAACTTTAAGAAAATGGACCCTTTGTTTAATATTCAATCAGAATATCCATGACTACAATCACTTCTACTCATAAATAGAAGTTAAGTCAATAGTCTTATTTGAATATTGAAGCAGATTAGTATGCCTTAGTGTCTTGGTAGAGATTTTACCTTTATGATTTCAAGTTTAAATTGATAAATAAAGGTCTTAAGTAATCTCCAAAATGCTTTATGGTTTGGGGAGTGCTAGCTACTTTGCAAAAATGTGGGAGTGCTTATGATTCCTTCCCTGATGAAGATACTGCAAGGGGAAAGCAATTCCAGTATATGGTGTGGTTTAGTTTTATTCTTAAGAAAAATACATAGCAAAAGTGTAGACACAATTATATATTTCTCTTTCATTCAGTTATTGAATATATCTCTAAAACAGATCATGGAAGAAAATTTGAATCCCATTGCCTCTTTGAAGTAAGTAAAATACAGACTACTATGAGGAAGCACTCAGAAGCATAATTATCCCAGTTTTGGTGCTAAAATGGGAACAAAAAGCTCATTTCTTGCTTTGTACAAAACTACTACCACTTATTTCTCTCTGATTCAATTCATGTTTGGTGTGGGTATTCTATGCAAATAAAAACTCTAACCTTTGACCATTTTAAGCTAATTACTGTATTTCAATTTTTAAAAGGACAGCATTATTAATACTATTTATTAATTAGTAACATTATTAATAATTGCATTATTAAAAGCTTTGAAAAACTCCAGCTTTCTTCTTTCCACTCTAAAGGTAAAATATGTGAGCAGTTTCAATTTAAAGTAAAACTGTTTAGACACTGAAATGTAGCAACAGAAGGTCAAGAGAAATGGCCAAGTTTGAAAAGAAGTGGAAGATAAAGGATTTTTTCTCACAATACAATCCTCTTCATCACCAATTCTAGTGCTTTGGTATAGTTTTATTAAGAAAGAGAGCTATCTGCAGTATGTAGAAAGGTCAAGTTCAACTCCAAAGACAACAAAGACAAGTGTGGACTTACAGCCAAGGAGCAGAGCTGGGGTGGGGGGAGGGGGATCAGTGTATGGAAAATTACTAAAAGGAAACTCTGCATCTAGGAGGATTCTTGCTAGACTGCTCAGCAGAATTCTAGCATGATCAGATACCAACAGTGAGGCATTTTTACGAACTTGACTCTGAAGGATTCTTGCTAAAATTGGACTCAGTTGGATGAAGGACAAAGACCAAGTTCAGGACCTCATCAGAAAGAGGGTTCAGGGGAGCCTGACTCAGATTTCATCAAAGAGAGACTCTTTGTCATTTTCTTGAATAAACTATTTAAACCTCATAAGAAATGTTCTCAAATATCAATGCGTGTCTATTTAGATACCGTATGGTCCAAAGTGCTCTCTCTGCTGTGCTTCCAGAGTGTGACAGGGGCTAAGGTGATATTAAATAGTACTGCTAAGTGATATAGTGACTGTTTTAACTGGCAGAAGAAAGCAAGATGCTTTATTGTTTTCTCAACCAAAAATTAATCAGACAACACAAGTCCTGACAAATAATTTATGAATAAAGCATTCTGTGGCTAATTAGTTTGAGGAGCACTGGATATTATGTTGGCACCATTGAAAAGTTGGCTTCCCTGGGGGTTCAGATGGTAAAGAATGTGCTTTCAATGTAGGAGACCTGGGTCTGATCCCTGCGTGGGGAAGATCCCCTGGAGAAGGGAATGGCTACCCACTCCAGTATTCTTGCCTGGAGAAGTCCATGGACAGAGGAGCCTGGCTGGCTGCAGTCCATGGGCTGCAAACAGTCAGACATGACTGAATGACTAACATATACACACACTGAAAAGTTTTAATGAATATTTGCAAGCAAAAAATTCTGGGGATACTAAATTCAAGAAGCTTTTAAGTTTCCTTTATTTATTTTTTTTTTTAATTTTTATTAGTTGGAGGCTAATTACTTTACATCATTACAGTAGTTTTTGTTATACATTGATATGAATTAGCCATGGATTTACATGTATTCCCCATCCCAGTCCCCCCTCCCACCTCCCTCTCCACCCGATCCCTCTGGGTCTTCCCAGTGCACCAGGCCCGAGCACTTGTCTCATGTACCCAACCTGAGCTGGTTATCCGTTTCACCCTAGATAATATACATGTTTCAATGCTGTTCTCCTGAAACATCCCACCCTCTCCTTCTCCCAGAGTCCACAAGTCTGTTCCATACATCTGAGTCATTTGAATCAGTTCTAATGAGATGGATGAAACTTAAGTTTCCTTTAAACTCAAGTTTTCCAATTTACTTGACAACAAAACTCCTTTTTAAAAACAGTGAGTACAAAGCTAGTGCTCTAAAGAAAATATTCAGATGATCTCTAAAGAGCTTTCTGAATATAAAATTTTAGCATTGCCTTAATTGGCAAGACATAAGGTGTTGCTACCATGGAATAAAGTATGTTGCCTCTTAAGTTTCCCATGGCAGAAAAATTGAAGCAACGGGGCTAATAATCATGTTCCAGGGGCCTAGTTGAAAGGATTTCCAAACTGGTTGAAAACATTATAGTGAATATCTTTGTACTTGGAGGTTTTCATGTCCCTAGGATAAAATCTTAATCAAAGGGTATGCACATTTACAATTTTAATACATATAGCTAAAAACACTTTTCAAGAAGTTATTGCAAGGTTTACTCAAACCAACAAATATTTACAAGAGAAAGTATTGTTTCTCCATATCCTCATAAGTACATCGAGTGTCCTTATACTTTTAGGATCCTTGATTTGCTAGTAGCCAAGCTGAACGTCATTCCACATATTTCTGTGACATATTTCTTCTTTGATGAGTGATTCTGTGCCTGTCTGCTCATATTATTTGCCTGAGGTTTAATATTTTTTATGGAGTATTCCCCAGTTTCTTTTTGAAGAGCTCCTCCTGTGTTAAGTATATCAGCGTTTTGTGACAGCTTTTACATTATAACTTGCTTTTGATTTTAGTTCAGGCTGTTAGTTTTCTAGAGATAATTTACAAATTTATGTATGTTAAAATTATCTTTTTCTTTATGGGTTCTGGTTTGGCTATTTGCTTAACAGTATTTTTCCAAATTTATAAAATAAATTCTATATATTTACATATTTTTATTTTTACTTATATTTAACTCATCTGGATATTGTTAGACAATTATATATCAATAAAAGTTATAACTAGATCTAAATCCAGATTTCCCCTGAGCCAGCTGTCTCAAGGACTTCAAATGCAGACTTTGCTATATGCTTTTCAGTCATATGGACTTGGATCAAATTTTAGACATTATATTCTCTTTTGAGTTTAATATTTATTCTTGCTCTATTGATTTACTCTTTGATTCAGTCCAGTTCATTTCAGTCGCTCAGTCGTGTCCGACTCTCTGCGACCCCATGGACTGCAGCACACCAGGCTTCCCTGTCCATCACCAACTCCCAGTTTACTCAAAGTCACGTCCATTGAGTCAATGATGCATCCAACCATCTCATCCTCTGTCCTCCCCGTCTCATCCCACCTTCAATCTTTCCCAGCATCAGGGTCTTTTCAAGTGAGTCAGCTCTTCGCATCAAGTAGCCAAAGTATTAGAGCTTCAGTTTCAACATCAGTCCTTACAATGAACACCAGGATTGATCTCCTTTAGGATGGACTGGATGGATCTCCTTGCAGTCCAAGGGACCCTCAAGAGTCTTCTCCAACACCACAGTTCAAGAGCACCAACTCTTCGGTGCTCAGCTTTCTCGATTACTCTTTGATTACTACCGCGTTAAAATATCTTTCGATATCTGGCAGAGTACGTCCTCCCTCATGGCCGTTTTCTTTTCCTAAATTTTCTTGGTTCTCACACATTCATACTTCAAAATTAAGTTCACAATTATTTCCATCACTCCCTCTTCTTCCAGTTTCCCCATATTGTCCAGATTGGTACATTGATTTGCAATGGCACTGCATTTGGAGAATAATTCAGAGAGAATTGGCACCAATAGAATCGATACTAATGTTTTTGAGTCTTCTTATTACAGCTTTGTGTTCATCACAAAAAAAATTTTATATTCCTTAGAAAAAAATTTATGCTTTCCTTCATCTGTGTCCTTTGAGGTTTATTAATTTTTATGTTATTTCATATTTAATTTCTCCTAAAATTGGCAAATGAGAAGGTTGTTTACTATGGTAATAATGATTTCATACAGGGTCTTATTAGAAAAGGATAGTTATTTTAGAAAATATTATAATTTTCAGATAAATAAATTAGTCAGCTTTGATGCTACCTATGACAACTATTAATGTGTGGAAGAGATTTGTGGTCTCACAATACTATATTTGCCATATTTATTAGTATCATCATAGTTACTGTTCCATTAGACACTAACCTGAAGTATAAAAAGAGAGTGGTATTTTAATATTTTCACCTGTAATGTATACATATATATTTATGCATTTCTACTTACTGTAATTTCTATTTTCTTTCTTTCTTGTGCTTGTGTATGTGTGTATTTATGTGTGTTAGCTTTATTGCCTTTGTTAAATAGAGGATATGAAGTATTTGGAGCTATTCAATTTTGTGATATGAAGTTACTAAGTTAATAACAGTGTTAGGTTAGAGTAACAGTTAGATCCTAAAAGGTAATGGCTTAGCACAGTAGAAATTTATTTCTAACTCATACAACACAAGGTTAATTACAACAGCTATTTCTTTCTACATTTCAGATCAGTAAGGCAAGTGTTCCCTCTTGGAAAATGAGCCTGCTGAATGTCTGCAGTCTTATAAATAACCTGAACAGCCAAGCTGAGGAAACAGGAGAGTTTCATGAGGAGGAGCTTATTACAAGAAGGAAATTTCCTGCTGCCTTAGATGGCTTTAGCTTGGAAGCAATGTTGACGATATACCAGCTCCGAAAAATCTGTCACAGCAGGGCCTTTCAACATTGGGAGGTAAAACAAAAGCAAAATATGAATATGATTATGGTTATACTAGTTAACTCTCATTTATACTGATTGTTTTAATCCTGATAATTATCATAACAGGAAGACTTACGAATATTAAGGAAGAATAAACCATGTGTTGAGGTTAACATTCCTTCAGATCTGCAACGTGTTTTGCAAATATTTGAAGTTTAGCAAAATATCTTTTCTTTGGTCTCTAAAGGGGGGTCTATCTTAAGGCAGATTTGATCCACATGCTTTTATTGTGGAAGGCGTGCTTAGGCAACTTTTGGTGCTGGTGGTGGTAGAGGCATACCGAAGAAATTTAGGAAACTCAAAATGTTTTCTTAGAAACACTAAGTCCTGTATGTTTGTTTATAAATAAACACAGAACACAAAAGATTTCATTAGTATTTGAAAATATTAGGTAAATAAAACTGGAATGATAAGAATATATATTTATATATTTCCATTTATACTTCTATTTCTATTTTAATTGAATGTGTGGATTATGGATTTCAATCCTCCTTAGAAGCTGAATTAGATTCACTATGGCTAATAAAGCCAAATTTCACTATACAGAACTACAACGAAGGAATGGATGTATATTATACACCACATGTGTAAAACAGACATCTAGTGGAAACTGCTATATAACACGGGGAGCCCAGCCAGTGCTCTGTGATGGCCTGGAGGGGTGGGATGGGGGTGGGTGGAACGGAGGTTCTAAAGGAAGGGGATGTATGTATATACTTATGGCTGATTTGCATTGTTGTATGGCAGAAACCAATACAAAAGCATAAAGCAATTTCCCTACAATTAAAAATTAAAAAATGAAATTAAAAATTTTAAAAATACTACACTGGTGACTCACCACCTTCGGTGTGAAAATATTTGAAGGAGAAAAGGCAGATGAAAATGCTTTAACAAAATTTATAATTTTCCCAACAATGGAAACATTTTTTTCAGATTAACCCCTAAGAGAAATTTACTTCATGTTTCATATTCAGGATTTACACCAACATGGGGGATCTGAGGGTGCCTTTCCTGCTAATATAACCATCTCTATCACACTATCACAGAGATACCCTGTAGAAAAGAAGAAATGCAGTGCAGAACTTCTAGAATTTATTCTAACTTGTAAACCAAAAAAAAATATTTTCCAGATTAAAATAAAATGAAAAAACTGGTTTTAATTTTTCTTGCTGGACTGTTTATCCTCTAACTCCAATTCCAGTTAAATGATTTTCTCTTTAAACTATTATGTCAATAAAACATGGAAAATTGGGAAATGTCAATTATGTGCTGTTTATTCAGAAAAAAAATCCTTAATAAACTATAATACACAAAAATCAGGTGCACATAAGATTAAAACTTTTGCTATTTGAAATGTTATAGAGTGATTAAAATGAAATGATAATATTATTCAGAGTGTGGTACAAATAATTACAGACTATGTGCACAGAGAAACAAAAGATTAAGAAACTAGATTGTCTTACAGTAGCTGTTTTTCCTTCTCTGAAATTGAATAGCTGTGGGTTGAAATAAAGTATTTGTGATATGATTCACTGCATACAGACTATGATTAAAAACTTGGTCTCCTATTTAGTACTAGTTATAGTCACCCCCAAAGTTTACACAATCACAAATATGAATATAATTCTTATCTTGAGCATTAGCATTGATTTGTTTAAAAATTTTTTGTAAATCATGTGCAAAACTCTGGGAAGAGTTTCTAAATATTTTATGCTGGTTGAACATTTTGAATCAGAGCAGTACTATCTGAAAAAGTGTTTGGAACTAATTTTAGAATATAGCATGTTCAATGAGATATTAAGCAAGATTCTACATGAAGATTAACTCCCTTGAGGTTTTGAATGTGAACTTGATTTTAATGATTAATTAAAGCAGCACAAACAAAAGATGTTTAACACTTAAACAGAGCTTTCACATGTTAATTCTAAAACAGCTGAGCAAGTAAGCAGAACAAGCATTCCTCTCTCTATGACTGAGAAATGGATCTCTAGAATGGCTTTCAATTCAAATAATTAACAATGGAATATAAATTTCTATTGACCTTTGAGGCCAAACTTGGTTTACTAAATTCAAATCTCTATATTTGTTGTGATTTATGATATATTTCCATCTTTTGATCTATCATACATTGAAGAAAAACTGAAAGTAACATTAAGTGCATTTTTTTTTAATTTGGAGGTATTAATATGGCCTTGACAAATAAAAAAAAAGTTTAAAGCTAGCTTGATGAACTAGGGAGAACACTAAACAGAGAATAAAAAAATCATGTTTTCATCCTCTCAGCCACCTGATATCTACCTGTCCTTAAGCAAAACACTTAATTGCTATGAACCACATCATCAACATATGTCTTACTGTCTGAATGCAAATGAGATAAAAGGTAGATGAAACACTTTGAAATGGAAGACTTTATGCATGTAAGTTTGATTCATATTCTGTCTATCTTGCAGTTGATTCAGGAAGACATTCTTGATGCTGGAAATGACAAAAATGAAAAGGAAGAAGTGATAAAGAGAAAAATTCCTTACATTCTGAAACGGCAGCTCTATGAGAATAAACCCAGAAGACCTTACATACTCAAAAGAGGTTCTTACTACTACTGAGAGGATAAATACTTTATTTACATGTGATTGTGATTTCTTTTAATGAAATATCAAATTATATTTGTGTGGAAATGTGAGAGAGCACAATTGTTTTGTCTCTTCTACAGTTGTGGTTTATTAGATGTGATTTTTTTCTGCATTACTATAAATTGGACTAAATGTTTTAAAATAAATCTAGATCTTGAGCATGAAGTGTTGTGTATAATTGGAGTAGATATTAATTAAGTCACATAGAATGTTTTGTCATTTTGCAAAGCACTTAATGGGTTGTCAAAACAGTTAAAATTTTTGCCATTATAAACCAAATTAAAAGCGATTAGAACAGTTGTACTGCAAAGTTTAGCCTACCTGTCATTAACCCAGAACAAAGTAATACCTGTTTTATTATTTGAATGTTTTATTGAACTGAAACACATGCTCTTTTCCAAGACTCACTCATTAATTTCAGCTATGGGGAAGGTAATAGAAGTAAAATAGGACCATCTTCAAAGAATGATTAATGAATTATTGTTAATTATGCTTATCTTAATGAATGATCTTAGACTGAATTTGTTTTTCTGTTAAATGAACTTAACAGCTAATAAAAAGACAACAGCCATCAGAACTATGCTTCTTTGCAAATTTACTTCCATTAGAATAGTTACCCTTATCCACTTTTCCCCCTCACATTCAGTAAATGATAGCTTTATTTTTAACCTCACTGTGGAATTTGTGTGACTAATATGTTTCCCACTTAGGAGAATATTTTTGAGGCAAAAGGAATACTTTAAATAACTCCTCATAAATTTCCTTTAAGACTGTAGTTATGGTCTTGTAAACCCTCATAGTCCTCTCAACCCACCATTAACAGTGGTCTCCTAGACTCCTGCTTTGACAGGTGGCCTATGAGGACCTCTATTTACAGCACTGCAACCAAGTCCCATAGTCATCTATGAAGGAAGATAACCAGGTTTTGAGTTATTCTGGAATTAAGGAGTTTTGAGAACTCTATGTCCTTTAGTTGAGAGCACTCCCTGCTGTAGGCTAAACTCCACTTAGTAGGGTTTAAGTGTAGTCCACCGATCTCTGAGTTTTTTTCTAGGAAAATCATGATTTCTCATAACCACCTCCCTACCATCTTTTACAATGCTATCAGCTTCAACATTAAAAAGTGCCCAAGGAGCTGATCCTAAAAAGGAAACTATTCCATAGTGATTAAGAGTGTCCACTCTGAAGTTGGAATGCCCAGATTCAGCCCCACTGTTCACTAGTAATCTTGGACACCTCTCTGTCCCCTCAGCTACAAAATGTCAGATCTGGGCGAGGGCAAAGTGGTCTGATATGGCATAAAATGCTTAGGACAGTGCCTGGAATATATTAACCACACTACATTTAACAGTTCTTCTAGCCACTTTCATACGGGTTTTCCTTTCTCCTTCAAAAAACCACAGAGCATAACACAATTTCGTGGTTTAACCCTTGGCATTTTCAACAACAGCTGCTCTCCTATTACTTGCTTCATTCATTATCCAAGAGGAGTTTCACCTACATGGGCAAAATCCCTCCACAATCGCCCCCTCAGTCCCTGACATCTTCACTTCCAATAATAAACATTTTAGCCATTTCATCTCATCCCATCATTTCCACAGTCATGCTATAGAACTTATACTCTCAATAAATTCAACTTCTCCAAAAATCTCAATTTCAAACACTCTGCTCCCTCTATCCATGTCATCTTCTCTTTTCAGTTCATATA
Source organism: Odocoileus virginianus (assembly GCF_023699985.2). NCBI lineage: Eukaryota > Metazoa > Chordata > Mammalia > Artiodactyla > Cervidae > Odocoileus > Odocoileus virginianus. Next base: position 14,222,558 of record NC_069697.1, read on the forward strand.
ATCTATGATTCTCACTCTACCATTTATGATCTCACTTAATCTATTGCCCACCTCTGTTCACTTTTTAACTAGGAATCACACTCTCACTTTACACTTTACTTAGCTTAGATTCTATCATCCAAAACAAAAATCACTATCTTACTACACTCAACATCCTGTCCTTCTACCTTATATGAGCCTATGGAAACACCATTAGTTAAACTGAAATCTCCCATTGATTCTGACCTTCCCTGAGAAGCTGAACATAGCTGGAGAAAAAACCCCCAACTTGTTGAAGAGACATACTTAAAATCTGTGATCCCAAATCTCAAGTGGGTCCTTAGTACTGCCCAATATCCCTATTTCATTTGCTCAATAAATTTTGCCTCTAATTTTCTCTACTGGTTGTTTTATATCTTATCTTTTTCCTTGAATTGCAACTCTCTTCCTTCTCCTCACATGTGTCAGATGCCTTTCCAATGATCTCACCTAAAATTCAAAGCAATAAGGAGAAAATTATATCATTTCCCTACAACTGAATGTAACAATCCCCATTTACCCTTTGTTCCGTTTCAATGGAGGAACTGTCTCTTCTGAGGTTCACTGCTTTATTTCTGCTTGTCAGTAAATGGTCCTACCACCTGCTGAGGTTAAAAAAAAAAATCTAGTCATAATTCTTAACTCTTCTCGGTAACACGCCACCACCCAAGTGGCTCAGAGGTGAAGAATCTGCTTGTCAAGCAGGAGACATAGGTTTAATCCCTGGGTTGGGAAGATCCCCTGGAGAAGGAAATGGCAACCCACTCCAGGATTCTTTCCTGGACAAACCCGTGTTCAGAGGAGCCTAGTGGGCTATAGTCCATGGGGTCTCAGAGTCAGACGTGACTTTGTGATTGAGCATGCACTCACACTCTAATACAAACCTGGGATTTCATCTATTAAGAACTTTTGCTGGCTTTGCATTCAAAAGACATCTCAAATCTGTCTGCTTCTTGCCACATCATTCATCGTTATTGCTTTAATTTGCAGAATTCCCCCTCTTGCAGGACTGTGACAATTTCTTCCTAGCCACTTTCTCATTGTCTTTCTATTTATCTACATCCATATAGCTGAACAAGGTTTTAAAAAATATTAATTAGATTATATGCCATATGTCTCTTCTCAATCCCCCACAATGTCTTTCCATTTCACTTTTTTTTTTCTAATGTGGACCATTTTTTTCAGCCTTTATTGAATTTGTTACAATAATGCTTCTGTTTTATGCTGTGGTTTTTTTTTGGCCAAGAGGCATGTGGGATCTTAGCTCCCTGACCAGGGACCGAACCTGCACCCGCTGCACTGGAAGGTGAAGTCAACCTCTGGACTGCCAGGGAGCTCCCTCCATTTCACTTTGAATAAAATCATAGTTTGTCGTGAAAGGCCTGAACTGCTCTGGTATTTGTCTACTCTACTGAATTCTGCTCATCCTCCTCTGGTCTCAGGGATTCCTGGGTGGCTCAGACAGTAAAGCATCTGCCTGCAATATGGGAGACCTGGGTTCGATCCCTGGGTTGGGAAGATCCCCTGGAGAAGGAAATGGCAACCCACTCCAGCACTCTTGCCTGGAAAATCCCATGGCGGAGGAGCCTGATAGGCTACAGTCCAATGGGTCGCAAAGAGTCAGACATGACTGAGTGGCTTCACTTCCTCTGGTCACACTGGCCTTCTTGTCATTCCTTTAACATATCCAGTTTGTTCTGCTCCAGAGCCTTTACAGATGCTGAAACTTCTTTCCTGGAAAGCCCTTCTGGTTAAAAATCTTTTTTCCTGGACACAGGACACCCACTAAAAGACAAGCCTCCCTTTTCATAGGAATGCCTAAGGTGGAGTCAACAGGTAATGGGTAGAAAAAATGTAAAAATATAACTTGTGGGTCTATTATAACTTAAAGAGAAACTTCATTCCCTGAACTTTGACTTTTTCCTTATTTTGGTTTTGTTTTTTTTTTTTTGGTCTTAAATGTGAATTTATTTTAACCACACAAATGAATACAATTCTCTTGAAGATGACATTGATCAATAGAGCTTAAATCTTTTAACAATGCTATGGACCAAATCTGCCTCACCACCCTGGGTCAACCAGACTGTTACTTGAAAGAGAAATGTATTGCTAACTTATTTCAGGCACTGCATTTTTCAGCCTCCTTGCTATGCCTCAACCATTATTTTAATTGCTACGGTCTTCTGCAGACCTTCTCATAGTTTATTTTTCACATCATTTAGATCTCTGCACACATGATATGCATACAGTGAGGACTTTTCTTAAATAACCTTTATCCCTGAGTCAACATCCATCTAACTTTCTTTATTGGTCCTCGGCCATACTTCCCTGAATGCGTTCCATCTCATTTCATCTAACTTACTTTATTTTCCTTCATATGTGAAAAATAAAAGAAAAGCAGCGACTGACAGCAATCAACTGGGAGTTGTCCTGGCACCGGCAGTGAGGCTACGGTGCCCTCCTGTTAAATGATTTCATAGTATAAGACTTCAGACAGGGTCATTCTAACCCTGATGGCAAAAGACAATAAACAAGACCACTCTGTAATTGTGTCTGAGCAAAATCAAAAACAAGAACACCACAAACCACAGAAATGATCAAACATCTTCCTTTCCACATAATTTGATTGAGGCCCCTTTAACTAAGCTCTATTTTTCTACCTCTAGCGTAAAACCACCATCATATCTAGTCAAAAAATTACCCTCAATTTCTGAAAACACCCAAAGCAGAGTAAAACCACACTTTCAGAATACTCCTCAAATCACAAGTCTAAATCCTGTCTAAAAAGAAAGTGTTAGAACCTCAGTTGTGCGCGACTTTTTGCGACCCCATGGACTGTAGTCCGCCAGGCTCCTCTGTCCATGGAATTCTCCAGGCAATAATACTGGAATGGGTTGCCATTCTCTTCTCCAGAGGATCTTCCCAACCCAGGGACTGAACCTGGGTATCCTGCACTGCAGGCAGATTCTTTACTGTCTTAGCCACTAGGGCCGATACATATACTCTCTTATTGGGATCTATGATTTTCTATTGAACGAGGTTTCCAGCACTGGCAAACTCAATTTTGTGGGAGTGTGCTTTCTGTGGTCTTTGGCTGGTAGGCATCAGCAAAGCACATGCTGTAACTTGAAGTTCTATAGCCATTTATTTGTTTACTGGTATATAATTTCTCAACCCCACCCAAATGTATAATCCTTGTGAGGACAGAGATTTTGCCTTTCTTATTCACAGTTGAATTCCCAAGGGTGAGCACCAGGCCTGCTAAGCATTATTAAAGATTTGTTAACAAATGAATAAACTAGCAGCAGGAGGGCTTTTCTCTGATAATAATGTGACCTAACTCAGGTCAGCTGCTCACTGCGCAAAAGCTAATAAAGAGGCCAAGCTGGTGGAAAGGGAAGTTTGCTTTATTTTGGATGCCAGCAACTAAGAGAGAGAGGGAGGCAGACCTCGGTCCAAAGGCCCACTCCCCCCAACTGACAATCAGTGGGCAAGAGTTTTGTAGTCTGAGGGAGGGGGATGCATGCAGAGACAGCATAGTCAGCTCTGACAGTTATCTTGAAATTGGTCATAGGTGGTCTGATCAGCATCATTTTATTTTAGGTGCACTTTGTCTTCAGTTTCAGGGTCAGTGTGTTTCCATTTCTTTGAAGCCAGTTCTCAGAACTGTGGCAGCTTTTGTCGTGGCCACAGTCTGCTCATCGTGTAGTTAACTCCTCCACCTAGGGGGGTTTCAGTATCTATAAGATAGAAGATAGCTCCCCACTTACGGCTCAGAAGCTTATCTATAGCACCTAGGAAGGAATAAAAGGTCCTTGATGATTCTTAACGACTACACTAATATTATTTGATCTTTTTTGACCGTTTTCCCTTGTTTCTGCATGTTCTCATTTCTTTGATTAAACTCATTCTTTGGGTAAAGTTTTACACAGACAAAAGGCAGGCTGAAGACATAGGGGGCAAGGGCCACCGGGTCCTGCTCCATTTCAGTAAGAGGTTTTCCACATAGCTTCTACATATTTTTAAGCCCCAACTTAGTGATTCCACTTCAGAAGGACTGGTTATGAGCTCAGGTATCTACACAATGTCTCTGATTTCATGCGAAACCACAGAGAATCTAGGTAAAAGCTTACCTTCGTCAGCTGCAGCGTGGGAGATTATGCCTCATTTTTTGTCTCTTAGATTCTGTTCTGAGAAGAAAACAAACAAAAATGCCAAGTGAAATTGACAATATTGTTGGTTTTTGAACAACATGGGGGTTAGGGGCACTGACTCCCTGTGCAGTCAGAGACTCATATATAACTTTACAGTCAGCTCCTTACTTATGGCTCTGCATCTTCAGGTTCAACCAACAGGGATTGTGTAGTACTGTAATATATATTAATTTAAAAAAATCCGTATGTAAGTGGGTCTGTGTGGTTCAATCTCATGTCATTCGGGGTCAACTGTAGTTAAAATGGGAAAGAATGGATTTGTGAAATACAAAGAGAAAGAACTACTTGAATGTGGAGGATATAATACAGGAATATTCTCGATTATTTTGAGATGTAAAGTCAGGAGCCTCGCTCTGTATTTGCACTTTTTGAGATTTCCCAATCACTGTTGGGTTAATTTGAGCTATGTGAGACTTCAGTTTAAATCCATCCCCTGCCTGAGGTCCACCGCGATGACAGTATTGAAGGCTCCTGAACTCCTTCACGGGAAGGCATGCCAAATTTACAAGCATCCATGGAACCATTCCCTCTGAAAGAAACCACGAAACTAGTTGAGCAACTCCTACACATTGGGCAAATGAGAATATACCACATTGAAACAGGTAAGAAAAGCTGAGACATGCCTTGGCAATACAACCCAATCTTGGCACCATGGCATACAATTGGGAGGGAGTACCCAACTCCTGGTGTCACCTTTAGAAGCAAAGGATTCAGACTGCACATCTGGTGCCCCTACTTTTAACACTTCCACTTGAGGGAGAGGCCCCCCCAACACTCAGTCCTGAAAGCCAACATGGTTTATGTCCATGAGACCTATAAGACTATGGTAAACAAAGGAGCACTTCTTAACAGGCATGCTCACACTTGTGCACTGTTGGGTATTGGTTTGATATGATTCAAAATCCACTTGCTTTTTGTTCTAATGAAGTTGTTTATGTTGAGAAAACTTGGTCAGGATATCATCATTAGCATGATGTCAATAGCATCAGCTATTGACAGGCACAGCTGGGAGCTTATTGATAAATAAGCACTTTGGGGACTTCCCTAGTGGCCCAGTGGTTAAGAATCCATGTTGCAATGCAGGAGACACAGGTTTGATCCCTGGTCCAGGAAAATATCACAGGCCACGGAGCAACAAAGTCCATACACCACAGCTACTGCGCCAGTATTCTAGAGCCAGTGAGCCTCAACTACTGAGCCCATGTACTGCAACTCCTGAAGCCTACCACCTAGAATCCATGCTCCACAATGAGAAGCCTGTGCGCCATAATCAAGAGTAGCCCGCACTCACTGCAACTAGAGAAAGCCTGCGAGCAGCATCAAAGACCCACCACAGCCAAAAAATTAAGTAAATAAATCTTTTTTTTAAATAAAAGAACTTTTGTGAAAGAGTGACTCTGGATAGAGGATTTTAAGCTTTAAATATTAAGAGGTTTGACCAGCAACTGAAAAGTGTTTAGCCCGGGGAAGGCAACTTTTCCTTGCTAATTGAAATAACTTTCCAAAGACCTTGGGGCACTAGCTCCTGGCTGGGCAAGGTGATTATTTGCCAGCAGTGGTGAAAACCATGCAGAGGCCCCAAGAAGAAAATCATCTTTCCCATCAAAGCTGGCATCTTTGTACCCTAGCAACAACCCTAGCAACAATGGACTTTTGCTTTTGCACCAGCAGTTGGACATCAGCTCACAGTTAGCTAAGCCAGCTCTCCCAAGAACAATGCCTAGAAAGGTACTCCTTCACTAAATTTGGGCTTTATTCCTTTTATCTCCCCTTGCCTGAAACAGTATTGTGATTAGTCTGTTGATGGTTTGGAGTAGATTCTTTCTTTATTGGCTTATTAAGAGACATTATCCCATATACTACTGGCTTGTGAAATTATTACAATTCCTGCAGTGAACCTGTGCTAGAAAAATTATTGACAAAGCAGTCTCTATGTCTGAACATAATTTGCTGCCAGATGAAACATGTATTAATACTACCATCCCCCTAGAACTCAGCAGAGAGAGAACAGGCAAAACCTCTCATCTCTCAGCCGCTTCCTACAAGGGATCTACCTTCATATCCTACAAGCTCTGCCTGAGGATCTGACTTCTAATTTTAGCACACATCTAGGGGCTGTGATCCGCCCTGGAGAACAAGAAAATGTGGACATTTTCCTCACCTTCTCCTTCTGGCTTTCTATTATGATAAAACGAAGCTTCCAATATCTCCCTGGAAGGAGCTTACTAACACATCTGGTGCCCCAGACTTTGTAGCTGCTGCCTGAAGGATGGATTCCCCAAACCACATCCATGCCTATCTCTATTTTGAAAGTCAGAGATAATCTTTGACAAAATTGATAAGCGTTCTTTTTCCTATTTACCTTATGCCACCCAACTTGGTGGCACCCAAAGAGTTGGCAGCTCTCAGAAACATTTTCACATTTTCAACATGTATGATATTTATCTTTTCACTTTGATAAAACAAGAATGTTTCTAAAGCATAAAACTCTTTGCATATATCTAACCACTCACTAAATAATTCCAACCGAAGCTTAGCACACCCAAAGGCTAAAAATTCTAAGGAACTGATAAAAGAATATGAATCAGTATGGAGACTGAGTTAATGACCTAATACTTAGTAGGTCGGGGGCTTCCCAGGTGGCACAGTGGTAAAGAATCCGCCTGTCAGTGCAGGAGATGCAAGAGATGCCGATTCAGTCCCTGGGTCAGGAGGATCACTTGGAGTAGGAAATGACAATCCGCACTAGTATTCTTGCCTGGATAATCCCATGTACAGAGGAGCCTGGTGGGTTACAGACCACGGGGTCACAAAGAGTCGGACATGACTGAAGCCACTGAGCATGCATGCATTTTATTGATGGAGACTTATTTTCCACCTGACAATCTGTTTGATTAATTAGACATTTTTTTCTGTATCAAGTTCCAGGTTAAAAGGACTTCCGTGGTGGTCCAGTGATTAAGAATCCACCTTGCAATGCAGGGAACACAGGTTTGATCCCTGGTTGGGGAACTAAGGTCTCACATACTGGGAACTAGTGAGCTCACGTGCTCTGGAGCTTGCATGCCACAACTCGAGAGTCTGTGCATCACAAGGAAAGACCACATGCTGCAACTAAGACTGAATGCAGCCAGAAAAAGTTACAGGTTAAATTAAAAACTTACTATTACCTCAGGTAAGGAGACATGATAAACTAAAATTGTCTTAAAATTCCCTAGTCTGTCTTATAGGGTTATAAAAATATATATACTAGAAACTCTAAAATCACTGAATAAAGTTTTATTATGCTACCCTCCATTATTATTCATACATGTAAGTAAGTTGCGGAGGGAATGGAGGAACCCATTTTAACTTATCTGCCCTGCCTTTTTACTCTGCCAAACTCCACCTTACACTAAGATGGGAAATCTGATGAAGTGCCACACCTGGGGCAGTTTTCTTTCTGGTAACTGATTCAGTTTTCATCTGAATGATTATTGATGGCATAGAAGTACTCTTGAAGTCAAAAGAACTTGATGTAATGAATCCTTCACCTCACAGGATCAGAATATTGCAACATTTTAAAGTTATGCCACTGAAAAAATTTAAAACTATATTGAAAATGAGTCTGAAATTCCCTTCTTCTCTGAATTCACTTAAGTGTAAACATACATCTAAATAAGCCATACCACATTCAACACGGTGTACACTAACACTTAGTATATGACCAATCCCTCCGGCTTCATCTCCCCGCACAGTCACGCCTTGTGTGTTTACTTCAAACCACTTTGTGATTTGTGATTTTTCTTTTGTGCTCTTTGCTCCACACTTTCTCTTGCTATTTATTTTACTTAACATTTACCTCTTGGCTTGTCCAACTGATCATGTCCCATTCTTCTTGAGATGAAACCCCACTTCTTGGAAACCTTTTTAACCTACTAACTCACCACTCAAAGCTCAGTTAGGTCTCCTCTGTATCTGTCCCAATAATAAGGGATTACTGCTATAATCCCTTGTGTATGATCCTGTTAGCACATTTCCTTCATGGTATAATAATAAATTGCATGCTTCTCTGAAAATAGGTCAAACTTCCTTAATTTAGCTATTATGCTTTTTTCATTTCTATATCCTGATGCAGATCCTGGTACATTCAAGATCTTTGTTGATGAATAAACCACTGTTTAGCTGAGATAGGCAGTGATTGTAATCTCTTACTCTCATCTCACTCCTTTGAGGATAACCCTCTAGAAAGATGCCCCCTAGAAAGAACCAAATCTATCCCCTTATAGATTCAAATATAACATTCTCTATGGATATAGAGATTCTATTTGTATCAGTTATAATGTTCTTATTTCACAAGGACCATGGAGCTCTCCCCAGATTTGGAGTGTCATTAGCCTCTTAATGAGCTAGTGGCTTCAGGGATTGACTTACTCAGCTCAGTGTATGATAAGTGGCATACAAAATGAAGTCCTTGAGAGAGAGCAATCCTACCTGTCTGATATTCATCCAGGAAGCACCTCTGACCTGTCCAGGAATCACTGGATATCCTCTTATAGAGTCCAGCTACCCTGGACAACAAATTGGCTCCTTCTACCAGGCATTGCTACCCTGATCAAGACCAACACAAACTAGTTTTTCCTCTAATTAAGAACAGTAGCCTAAATATAGTTAGGCTTTCTGTGATGGGAAATCTTTCAGTGCTTTGAAGATTTGTGCAAAGCTTCATTAGATTGCCTCTGATTTTACCTTGTTCCAGTTAAATTACTTCAGACATTTATAGGACATTCAGTATATGGACTTTCACTTTAGGAGAATTCAGATGAATACTGAAATACTAGCAGCTGGAAATATGCATAAATGAATCTAAGTAAGAGTTTTTGAGTGTTCTCAGCAAGGCCCTGGGGAAGAAGAAAGTGAGGGAATTTAAGCCATTTCTTGTGAATACTGGTAACTTTCTAAAGGAGGTGTGAAGTAACACAGTATGTGACTGCATTTACCATGACACAGCCTCATGAAGACAACACATCTGGCGTTTACAAGAGAAGACTTTATGTTTCTTGATTTAAATTCAATAAGTGTTAAGATACCCTCTGGGTCATGCTTGTAAAGCTTAATTTCTGTTCATTTAAGAATTTCCCACTTCTTTAGTAGTTAGAAGCCTGCTGTTTAACTGTCTTGAAGGAAGCAATCTGACTCACTGTTTCTAACCAATTTTTAATCAAGAGAAAGCTGCCTACAGACAGAGCAGTTCAGAGATGTTCCATATTTATTTCTTCCTGACATGTCTTCCTGGTATCTAAAATGTGCCAAAATGAAACAGACATAGGACTGCCAAAATATTTTCATGAAATACCTGGGAAACAGTCACAAAGATGCTAGAGTGAGTTCCAAGTCCATATCAGCTGTCTGAGACCATCACTCTTTCAGATTTAAAGGTTTTAGATTTTTTCAAAATTTTCCTCAAGATTTCTGATCCTTATTTTATCAGAGTTCAGTTGTTAATTTGGTTACTCTTTTCATTAACAAGTATTTCCTCAGCACGTACTCCCTGAGGCACTGTGCAAAGCATTGGGACACCAAGTTAAAATCATGCTTCCTATTGTGTACAAATACATGTATGTGTGTGTGTTCAGCAGTGTCTGACTCTTTGCCACCCCATGGACTGTAACTCACCAGGCTCCTCTGTCCACAGAATATTCCAGGCAAGAATACTGGAGTGGGCTGTCATTTCCTCATCCAGGGAATCTCCCCTCCAGATCCAGGGACCAGATCCGCATTTCCTGTATTGGCAGGCAGAGTCTTTACCACCTCACCACCGAGGTACAAATAATATCTTCCCAAATCACATACTATGTCCATGTGACTGAGTTGGCCATTGGGATACAAGAGGAAGGCTTAACATGACAATTTCCTAGAATCTCCTTGAACATACAGCTGACACACAGTTTTTGTACCTTGTGTTTGACTTTTCTCCATCCTGCCTCCTGGAATGTAAATACCATCTTGGACTATAATATCTAGGGGAATACACAAAATGTGGCATGGTGACCTAGAAGGAGCCTAAGTCCGTGAGAAACAGAGCCAGCTTCAGTTCAGTTCAGTCGCTCAGTCATGTCCGACTCTTTGTGACCCCATAAACCACAGCACGCCAGGCCTCCCTGTCCATCACCAACTCCCGGAGTCTACCCAAACCCATGTCCATCGAGTTGGTGATGCCATCTAAACGTCTCATCCTCTGTTGTCCCCTTCTCCTCCTGCCTCTAATTCCTCCCAGCATCAGGGTCTTTTTTAATGAGTCAACTCTTCGCATGAGGTGGCCAAAGTATTGGAGTTTCAGCTTCAGCATCAGTCCTTCCAATGAACACCCAGGGCCGATCTCCTTTAGGATGGACTGGTTGGATCTCCTTGCAGTCCAAGGGACTCTTAAGAGTCTTCTCCAACACCATAGTTCAAAAGCATGAATTTTTCGGCACTCAGCTTTCTTCACAGTCCAACTCTCACATCCATACATGACCACTGGGAAAACCATAGCCTAGACTAGATGGACATTTGTTGGCAAAGTAATGTCTCTGCTTTTTAATATGCTGTCTAGGTTGGTCATAACTTTCTTTCCAAGGAGTAAGTGTCTTTTAATTTCATGGCTGCAATCACCATCTGCAGTGATTTGGGAGCCCCCCAAAATAAAGTCTGACACTGTTTCCACTGTTTCCCCATCTATTTCCCATGAAGTGATGGGATCAGATGCCATGATCTTAGTTTTCTGAATGTTGAACTTTAAGCCAACTTTTTTACTCTCCTCCTTCACTTTCATCAAGAGGCTTTTTAGTTCCTCTTCACTTTCTGCCATAAGGGTGGTGCTTTCTGCATATCTGAGGTTATTGATATTTCTCTCGGCAATCTTGATTCCAGCTTGTGCTTCTTCCAGCCCAGCTCATGATGTACTCCGCATATGTTAAATAAGCAGGGTGATAATATACAGCCTTGATGTACTCACCAGCATTGAATTGTGTACTTTCAAGCAGGTGAGAAATGCTATGAACACTGGGGGTACATGTATGTTTTCATCTTTTTCAGATTTATGTCCAGGGATAGTATTGCTGCGTCATATGGTAGATCTATTTCTAGTTTCTTGAGGAACCTCCATACTGTTTTCTAGTGGTTGAACCAATTTATATCCCCATCAACAATGTAGAAGTGCTCCTTTTTCTCCACATCCTCGTCAACATTTGTTCTGTGTAAACTTTTTGATAATTGCCATTCTGACAGGTGTGAGGTGATACCTCATTGTGGTTTTGATTCCCATTTCTCTTACGGTTAGTGACATTGAATATCTTTTCATGTACCTGTTGGCCATCTGTATATTTTCTTTGCAAGAATGTCAGTTCAGGTCTTCTGTCCATTTCTTGGTTAGGTGGGGTTTTTTGATACTGAACTGTATGTGCTGTTTATATAGTTTGTATATTAATCCCTTATTGGTAAAGTGATGCAAATATTGTCTCCCATTAAGTAGATTGCCTTTTATCAATGATTCTAATTAAGAACTTTAACAAACTAAAAAAAAAAATTTACAAACTGGAGAATATATAGTAGTGAAGATAAGAATAATCAGAGTGCTTTCAAAATGAGTCATAAGGAATTGGGGCTGCACATCTTTGAAAAAAGAAATTTTAAGTGGGGCATAAATTCTCAAATATGTGAGAGAATTTTATGGATAAGAAGTCTGGATTATCTTGATTCACTGGTAAGTGGAGAGAATGACTCCTAGGATTCCAGCCTGAGGAATTAAGATGCACTAAAAGACAGTGATGTTGTTTCATTTGTTTTCTGTTCAGCAGTTACTGTTGATTTTGGGGGGTGGGTAGGTAGATGTACTAGTTTCCCAGGGCTGCTAGAACAAAGTATCATGAATTAAATGGCTTAAAGAGCAGACATTTATCATCTCACAGTCTGGAGGTTTGAAGTCTTAGCTCAAGATATCTGCAGGATACGCACCTTCTGGGGCCTGTGAGGAAGAATCTGCCTATTCTGTAACTTCTAGTTCTTTGCTAGCAATTGTTGGCCCTCCTTGGCTCACGGAAACATCAGCTGAAGCTCTGCCTTCATCTTCACTGGTGTTTTCCCTCTGTGTGTGTGTGGCCAAATGTCCCCATTTTATAAGGACAACATCACACTGGATGAGTGGCTCACCTTACCTCAGTATGACCTCATCGCAACTTAAAACAATTAAATGAGGTGTTAGTTGCTTAGTCATGTCCAACTCTTTGTGACCTCATGGGCTGTAGCCTGCCAGGTTCCTCTCTTCATGGAATTCTCCAGGCAAGAAGACTGGAATGGGTTGTCATTCTCTTCTCGAGCGTACCTTCCCAACCCAGGGATTGAACCGCGGTCTCTTGTATTGCAGGCAGACTGTTTACCACTGAACTACCTGGGAGAGTTTATTGGCAACTGTCCTATCTCCAAATAAGTTCACATTCTGAGGTACTGTTGTTAGAACTTCCACACAGGAGTTTTGAAGGGACACAATTCAACCCACAACAATAGGGAAGTCACAGTTCAGGAATTGACCTTGGCTTGTATTGGGTTTCATATATGTCTGAGACACCCTTTGATATTCCCAAATGTAAATTGTCTGGTAAGTGGTTGAATAAAGGAGACAGCATTTTAAAGGGAGGCCAAGCTAGAGGTACGGATTACGAAATTAAAAATCATAATTATATAGATAGTATTTGATGGCCTATGCATTGCTGATATTAAATAGTGAACAATAATAGAGAAGAGAACTTAGGACTGTATGTTGAACTTTGTTGAAGAAAAATGAGAAGAATCACATTCATTCATAATATTATTTAACTATCTGTAAGGGTATAGGGAAGTACTATATGGAAGACAGGCATGAAACTCATTAAAGGAAATGCTATAACATCCTCACCTTTCAGAATAAAATATGAAAGTGACATAGGCTGACCTTCACCCATGTCACTCTCTCTCTCTCTCATTCTTTCTCATTCCAACGACAATCAATTTAAAAATCCATTTCCTACATAACACAGTGTGCATATTTCTATGTCAGACTGACTGGAGTTATAGAGGGCAAGATTTGGAATAAGGGTATTTTGGATGGAAACTTTAAAAAGACCTTTAGTTTGGAGAACTGCTAGAGTTATTCCAAACTAATCTTGTTTTCCACCAGCCACCGAGGACCTTTTCATTTTTAGTTCAGTTTTTCAATCCTAGTTTGGGAAATCATGTAATAAGTTAACGTGCTGAGACCAGAGTCAGATTCTCTCTATATTTATGGACAAAGAACCAACATATATTTTGAACATTTCTGTGAACTACAAAGGATCATGATGACTTCAAAAAATCTGTGATTTGATGCAAAGGGACCACTGTGAATCTTATTTTGCCCGCTTCTCAGGAACCTAAACAGTCTTTGAAATAAGTACACAGGTCTATTTGGATCCTTCAACAAAATGCAAAGATGAAAAGTACCCAGTACATTGCTGCCTTGCTCTTTGAAAGGCATCTCTCATCTCTTTGTGGTGGGCTATACTTCGACCTGGGTCATTCCTGGGCTTTTGGCAATAGATGATTTCTGAGAATCATTCTCACTGTAGCTCTTATTGAAGCAATCAGCATGCTGCATCAATTCAGAGGAATTATCCGTAATGATGCAAAACCTTCCATTGCCGCCATTATTTGTGACTAAAAGCTAGAGAAACTAGCCCCTAGATGCATTCTGCCTCTGCAGCAAGGTTATACTCATTAACTAAACCATAGAATAATAAGTTTAGCCAAATGCTCTGGCCTATGGGTCAGAAAGATTGCCATAAATACATAAAGGAAAATAGCCTCTGGGATTTCATAAGGGAGGAGAGAAATCAATGCCAATTTGGGAGTGATGGAATAAAGCCTTTCTCCTTCCTACAGCTCAGTGACAGGAAGTGATAAAATGGCTCAATTTTGCAACATAAAAGGAAAAGTTAATGAAATCCAAAATTTTGTATTATCTTGAAGATTTTTTTCTCAAATAATAAAAAGTGATCCAATTTTTACCTCCAGGTCAGGATGACCTGAAAAGTATCAAGTTAATTGGCACTGATTACATTTACATGATATAGCAGTGAAAATTGAGACATTGTCAATGTATTTTCACCCCAAATATTCAGTCAATGTATATACATTCATGGCATTGCCTAGCAAAGTGTTTTTAAAATATTTACACGTGACACTAGTTCCCTGGGATTCCCAAACATTCATAATGTTTGTTTTTTAAAAAAGGTTTTCAGACACTGCACATGAACAATTGTGCATGTCCTGCAACTGCTCATTACACTCTAGGTTTAATGGAATGCCACAGTTTTGATGCCTGGTCATATTTATAAGTAGTTTTCTATGGATGGGGCTATAGGGAGCAATTTTATCCTAAGCTTAGATGTGAAATCCAGGAGCTTCAGCTTGCAAAAAGTAACTTTTGCACCAGTGTAAGGTGATTAGGCTGAGGTTTCATAGTGACATGTAAGAGGCATGAAGAACACCAGAAAGGCCCCTTCCAGGGTAAGCAGAATAGCACCATGAGCTATTCCATTGTGTCTCCCAGGAGGAACTGGAGACTTGGGAATTCAGGTCCATGAAACATTTCCACAATCTGCTAAGGCCTGTATGTTTTGCTGAGTCTGCCATGACTTCTTTAGGATTTATTTGTCATATTGCTCATTTTTGGCAAGACGCTGGCCTGCTACTCACAAGCAATGTATGACACACAATTTGGAAAACGCTCTGCTAAGCAAAGTTAAACAACTCATTTTACTTCTGGATTCTGAGGGCAGCTCTGGTAGTTCAGATGGTAAAATTCTGTCTGCAATGCAAGGGACCCAGGTTCAATTCTGGGTCAGGAAGATCCCATGGAGAAGGGAATGGCTACCCTCTTTAGTATTCTTGCCTGGAGAAATCCATGGATAGAGGAACCTGGTGGGCTACAGTCCATGGGGTCACAAAGAGTTGGACATGACTGAGCAGTCAACACACTCAGCCCTTAATAGGCTAAAGTACATTGAATGTCACCATGAAGAAATGTAAGATATATGATTTCCTAAAGTTATTGAACCAGAGAACCTCCTTTCATATAATATTTCGTGACATTGTCCATGTGCACATTTCAAAAAATATCAACTGCACCAACATTAACTTATTTCCTGTACTCCTATTACATGCCAGACAAGGTTGTAAGTGCTAGAAATCCCAGAAGAATAGCTATCCAAGGCCACTGCTCTGAGAAGTCTCATTTCTAAACCCAGGTTCAGAGACAATAATAAATAAGGAAAAAAAATGAATGAACAAAAGAATTTAACTCAGTAAGCAGGACTACGAAAAAAATAAAACAAAATTACATGGAAAATTACATGCATAACTTTAGGATGGGTGGTCAGATACACAGAAAGACATGAAATGGCTGCTTCCTGGGTTAAAATTTCAACTTTAGATTCCCCATAGACTTGAATTAATTATTTAAATCTTTGAAAAATCTTTGGTAGAGTTTTTGACCAATTTCTATTTTTCTTTGATAAGTGGAATAATACAAGAGCAAAATGAGAATAAATGTATTAACAACAACAACAAAAAGAACCATCCCAAATTTATTCTCTGACAGACAGCACCAGCAGGTAAAAACTATAGGGATTTCTCTGTAAATCATACATTCACAAGACATTATTAACTTAACAAGTGAGAAAGCTTCTATGTATTTTCTGTAACAATAGCCACTTCACAGTGTGAATGGGGACTACCATTGTGTTCACTTACAATTCCAGGAGGAAAGGCACAACTTGGCAAAACAAAAAATTTCTTTGGATTCTAAAGTCAAGTGCCATTATTGAAAGACAGACTTGAGAACAGTCATGATCCACTCTTAAACACAGAGGGGTAAAGACTTCTCCACCCAGAAATGTGAGTCTTTCTCCTTCTTTGTTAAATCCTCAAAAGTAATGCTTTGTTGTCTGCTTAATATCATCTGTATAGAAAAGGAATTAAGAAAAAAAGGAATTCACAACAATATCTTGAACTTCCAGCTGCTCCCACCAATATATCAACTCTTAGGTTTCCCACAGGGCCTAGGAGCAGTTCAGCAATCATCAAATAGGAAAACAGAGACTAATCGCTTAAAAAATGACACATGAATGAGGTAGGTAAATTAGAGCTTTCACATCTAGTACTTGCCTGTTCCAACGTGGTAGCATTCATGCAATACCAGAAAAAAAAAAATCTTCACAATCATTTGGCATTTAGTCACAATCAAGGGCATTTCGGTACAAATTAGTACACATACTTACTAGTATATGTAGTAAGAAAAGACACTCTTCCTTGAGTTTCTTTCTTCAAGAATGGACACCCAGCTCTTCAACAGGGTAGGCACTGGTGAGCTAAGCTATGTCATCTGAGATTCTCTGCTCAGGTGTTCACCTCTCCTGGTTTTAGGGAGAAGAAGGCATCTGGAAAGCATCTGGAAGATCTTGGCGCTTTTGGGGCACCACCTGAACTGTGGTTAAATAAGCAGCAACACTCACGCACTGACTCTTTAATGACTAAAATCAGTCTTCTTGAAAGCATCCTATTTAAGGTTCCAAGGCTGAAAAAAATTTGGAATTCTACAACCGTGGCTTTAAAAAAAAAGTACTTTCAAAAAACAAAAGAAAACTGGGTTCAGGGTTGGGAGAATACAAAACAGGCCCCTAAATAGACCACACACCTTGTCCATTTACCTGCATACCCATCACCGCAGAAGTAAGTATACAGTACCCCCAACTCAGCCCATTCCTCAATCTCTCTTCTGGGACTAACCCCAAGGATCTCATGGATGGCTCACTGCCTAACTGCCTGCACTCCAGGCCTTCTCCAGAAAGTGAGGATGGATTTGTCCTATCTGGGATGGAAGCAAACCATAATTCCCCAAGGGTTGGTGGCTTCCAAGGGAGTGGGACACTGGAGCTGGGGTCAGAGACCCTGAAACTGCAGCAGCTGGTAGAGAACATCCACAAGACCACCATCAACCCCAACGAATGTCTCATTTGCTACCCTGTCCTAAGCTGCGATAGCTCCCTCGAGAGGCGTCACTGTACTCATACCGGGGAGAGGCCATTCCAGTGTAAGGTCTGTGATCCAGCCTTCTCCACCAAAGGCAGCCTGAAGACGTACCTCGGGGTCTACCCAACCAACACGTGGGTAAAGACGCAGCATTCATGCCGGATCTGCCGGAAGAAGTTTACCAACATTTGCATGCACATGGGCGGTCAGATTCTCAGATGCCTCTGCCGGAATATCCCTGTAACTCTATGGGTCCTGAGCCAAGGATGATCAGGGGAAATGGCGCCCTCTGTCATAGGGATGTTGTCGAAGTCATCGATGTAGATGAAGTCTGCGCCCAGGAGGCCCCCAGGAGCTCCTCCAAGGTCTCCGAGCGACTTCCCGGCACCCACGTGTCATCACCTTCTCTAAGGTTGGCCACGGTGGCATCCCTAGATGCCCCAGTGAAGGTGGGTCTCACTACTCTTGTCCTGACGGTGCGGAGCAGCAGAGAAATGGGTTCCGCTGACAGCAATGGCTTAACCAACGACTCTTCCGCCTCAGTGATGGGGGACATGGAGGATCCGGTATCTGAGCGGAAGTCCAAACACCCTGGAGACCACACACTTCCAGGAAGTCTTCCTCGCCAACAGCCAAGGGAAGGGTGTCAAGTCCAAGTCTCCTGATGCTGGCGGCAAGGCGGACAGCTCCCAGAACAGCTGCACTGAGATGATGGAAGGTTGGAGCAGTGTCCCTTCGACGCGTATCCGAGCCCAACCAACCTATATCAGAGTTGAAGTTCTTGGTGTTGCTCATTGATCCTGAGACCATGTCTCCACGGATGACAACTTAGTGGCCCAGCCAAGCAACAGGGCTCAGCACCCATAAAGTCACAGGGACTCTCTGGTAGAGGCATCTGGGATTCTGACGGACACAAATACCATCCACTTTCCGCTTGATGGACATTTGGATTCGTTTTTTGTTGTTGTTTTTGCACTCTAGGTTTATTCAGTACAATTCTTTTACTCTACACAACAAAGTACAAACACAACATTATCTAAAATGCTACAAAGTTACAAAACTCAAAACAGAAAATGTATAGTACTGACTATACATTAAAAGCCAAAAAAAGCAATGCACACATTGCCAAGGCAACCTGCAGGACCACTGTTAATATCAACACAACAAGCGGTTCTGTGATGACCCTACAGTGCTGTCAACTTACCGCTTTCAGGGAGGAAGGGAGACATGGGTGTGTGTTTGCACGTGTACACGAGTACATGTGAAAGGAACCATTTGGGCAGGCTGGGACTGTATCACACCACCTGGAATCCTTGGCTTATCCCCAGTGGCTTTGCCACTCACCTGGCTCTCAGGAACTAGAAATATAGAAGCTTTCTAGCAGAAAACTGGAGGGCACCTTTGTAAGCAGGACTCCCAAACCAACACCTCCTGCAGCTGGAACTCTGCCGGCTTGAAAAGTGACAGAAGTGAGTTGGATGGGAGACAAGTCACAGGGGCAGACCTTGGGGGGCCCTGCTCGTGGAGGGGAGGAGTTGGAGCTGGAGAGGCTCCCGTGCCGGTGACTGGGGGGACGGGAGTGGGATCTCCAGCCCCCAGGGGACCTGTGCCACATGGGAAGCCGTGGCAGCTCTCTCCCAGCAGGGCTGAATCGCCTGGAGGGATGGGGAGGCAGGTAGGGCGGGTGGCTGAGGCCAAGGGGTCAGCACCTTGGTGGCACTGATCTCTTGGCCATCGACTTGTCCTCCATCCCTGTGCTTCAGCACCTTCTCGGCCTCATCTGGATGCTCAAATTCCACATATGCGGAGGCTTTATAGACAGATGCAGGTTCATCCTTTCTACAGATATGTCATTCATCAGAGTCTTCCCATAGGTGGAGCTACCAGGGCTTCCTTGGTGGATGTCGGTAAGAATCTGCCTGTAATGAAGGAGACCCGGGTTTGATATTTAGGTCAGGAAGATCCCCTGGAAAAGGAGGTGACAACCCACTTCAGTAGGCTTGCTTGGAAAATCCCATGGACAGAGGAGCCTGGCAGGCTACATCCAGTCCATGGGATCGCAAGAGTCACACATGACTTAGCGACTAAACCACCAATAGGTGAAGAATATCTCTATGATGTGAACCTTGGTCACACTCCTGGTGAGCCTGCCAATGTGAGGAAGGGCTTGGCCTCTACCTTTCCTTATCTCTTTTGGGACCTAGGCCTGGGGCTGCTGCTACCACTGGAAGTGGTAGCCTCTTTCAAGTTTTATCCCTGCCACTAGTCTTTTGGCATGACTCATTCTGTTCAGTAGCTCAGTCATGTCCGACTCTTTGCAATCCCATGTCTGCAGCATGCCAGGCCTCCCTATCTGTCACCAACACCTGGAGTTTACTCAAATTCCTGTCCATTGAATCAGTAATGCCATCCAACCATCTCATCCTCTGTCATCCCCTTCTCCTCCCTCCTTCAATCTTTCCCAGCATCAGTGTCTTTTCAAATAAGTCAGCTCTTCGAATCAGGTGGCCAAAATATTGGAGTTTCAGTTTCAGCATCAGTCCTTCCAATGAATATTTAGGACTGATTTCCTTTAGGATGGACTGGTTGGATCTCCTTGGTGTCCAAGAGACTCTCAAGAGTCTTCTCCGATGCCACACTTCAAAAGCATCAATTATTTGGCACCCAGCTTTCTTTATAGTCCAACTGTCACATCCATACATGACTACTGGAAAACCATAGCTTTGACTAGATGGACTTTGTTGGCAAAGCAATGTCTCTGCTGTTTAATATGCTGTCTAGGTTGGCCATAGCTTTTCTTCCAAGGAGCAAGCCTGTTTTAATTTCATGTCTGCAGTCACCATCTGCAGTGATTTTGGAGCCCCCCAAAATAAAGTCTCTCACTGTTTCCAATGTTTTCCCATCTATTTGCCATGAAGTGATGGGACCAGATGCCATAATCTTAGTTTTCTGAGGACTGAGTTTTAAGAAAACTTTTTCAGTCTCCTCTTTCACTTTCATCAAGAGCCTCTTTAGTTCTTCTTCACTTTCAGCCATAAGGGTGGTGTCATCTGCATATCTGAGGTTATTGCTATTTCTCCCAGCAATCTTGATTCCAGCTTGTGCTTCACCCAGCCCAGCATTTCTCATGATGTACTCTGCATTTAAGTAAAATAAACAGGGTGACAATATACAGCCTTGATGTACTCCTTTCCCTTTTGGAACCAGTCTGCTGTTCCATGTCCAGTTCTAACTGTTGTTTCCTGACCTGCATACAGGTTTGTCAAGAGGCAGGTCAGGTGATCTGGTATTCCCATCTCTTTAAGAATTTTCCAGTTTGTTGTGCTACACACAATCAAAGACTTTGGCATAGTCAATAAAGCAGAAATAGATGTTTTTCTGGAACTTTCTTGCTTTTTTGATGATCCAACGGATTTTGGCAATTTGATATCTGATTCTTCTGCCTTTTCTAAATCCAGCTTGAACATCTGGAAGTTCACAGTTCGTGTACTGTTGAATCCTGGCTTGGAGAATTTTGAGCATTACTTTACTAGCATGTGAGGTGAGTGCAATTATGTGGTAGTTTGAGCATTCTTTGGCATTGCCTTTCTTTGGGACTGGGATGAAAACTGACCTTTTCCAATCCTGTGGCCACTGCTGAGTTTTCCAGATTCGCTGGCATATTAGGTGCAGCACTTTCACAGCATCATATTTTAGGATTTGAAATAGGTCAACTGGAATTCCACCACCTCCACTAGCTTTGTTCATAGTGATGCTTCCTAAGGCCCACTTAACTTTGCATTCCAGCTTGACTCATTGGTGGCCCCTTTATCTTTGGAGTGATCCTTGGACATCTCATCAGAGTAGTGTTTTCATTTAATAGGAGAAGGAGCCCCAGTGCTGGACTTTTTATTATTTTCTTGGCCTCATAGCAAGCTCTTCTTTTTCTCTCCTGATAAATCTCTTCTCCCATCCTGTGGTGTTCAAAGCAGCAATGGCAGGCTCACTTATCTGAACTGTCATTTCTATCTTGAGTTTGAAAAAGGATCCCTCATGAATTGCAATTTACCTCAAGTATAGCATCTTCCCATGGCCTTGACCTCCTACCACTCTCCTCCATTTTTGGACTTTAAAAAATCTTTTATTGGGATTTTGCCAGTGGTTAAGTGGCTAAGACTCCTGGCTTCCAATGCAGGGGGCACAAGTTCCATCCCTGGTCAGGGACCTGGAGATCCCACATGCCACAAATAAAGGTCCCACATGTCAGAGTGAAGATTCTCAGTGGGGCAGCTAATACCTGGCACAGCCAAATTAATTAATTAAAACATTAGAAAATAAAAATAAAACCTTTGTTACTACAAAAAAATGCTGCTACAAATATTTTTAAATGTTTTTGGTGCACACACAGTTATATATTCATCTAGGCTGGAGGAGTTACTGATTTTAGGTTAATGCATTTCTTCAGTTTTCTATAGAAACCTGACTGCTTTCTAAAGATGTCATACCAATTTATAATCCCAACAGTAATGTATGAAAATTCTGCATTCTCACCAATATTTATTAGCCTTGGTCTTTTTGATTTTTGCCATTGTCGTGTATACATAGTGATACAAAATTTTGCTTTTAGTGTGCAGTTCCCTGATGAATAATGAAATTGAAGACTTTTTATATCTTACTATTAAAAAATCCTCATTTTGGCATTAATCAGCTATATATATGTTTGTGTGTATATATATGCATTTTATATATATATGGCATGGTATTGTAAGTATCTTTTTAGTAGAATTTCTTATAATAATTTCATTCTTGAAATAATTTCATTCTTATAATGATATTTTAGAAGAAATAACCATTTTTCATTAATTTTAAATTATTTTTTATTAACTTTAATTTTATTGTAGTTACAATTGTAAATATTTTCTTTACCATTAATCCTGCTTATGTTTAAGAAATAATTGACTTTCTTGCAAATTTTTTGGTAGTTTTCTCTTTTATATGTATATTCATTTTTCCTAACATTTATTGAATCTTTACTTCCCCTACTACTCTAAAGTGTCAAATTTATTAAGAACTTAGTATTCAAAAAAAAAAAAGAACTTAGTATTCTCTTATGGTCTGAAATCTCTACTGTGTTCCTTTGGTCAATCTGTGGCTCTTGAAGCAATATCACACTGTCATAATTACTATAACTTTGTTATAGCTCATTAAGCAAGTCCTTATTTTTCTTCCTAAAGAGGTTTTAGAGTTTCCTACATATAATATCATGTTCCGTGCAATAGGATTGTGGAATCAAAACAATTTACCCTAAACAATTTTCTCCAAAAAATTGGATAAAATTTACCATTTTCTTCAATACTTTTCTAGTAGTGAAACTGGGCTAAAGTGAATATTCATGAACAATTTTAACCCTTTAATAATAAGTACTTAATAATTAAGTAAATAATTTAACAATAAATAAATAATCAAAGGTAATTTGAGGAATGTTGGTGGATGTGTGACAGGTTATTTAAACACATCTACCTAGTGGGTTTAGAGACAATGAGTTTAAAAGCTTTGAGTCCTGGCCAATGAAATTCATCTGTGCTTCTCAGTTGATTGATGTTCTCAGCCATTGTTAATCTCAAGAACTAATTCTCATGTGTCCTGGAAGGTCTCCAGGATCCTCTTTTATTTTTTTTAATTTAAAAATTAATTAATTAATTAATCTATTTATTTTTGGCTGTGCTGGGTCTTCACTTCTGTGAGCCAGCTTTCCCTAGTTGTGGTGAGCAGGGACTACTGTCTAGTTGCAGTGCTTGGGTTTTATTGTGGTGGCTTCTCTTGATGCGGAGCATGAGTTCTAGGGCACATGGGCAGAGTAGTTGTGACATATGGGCTAGATGGCTTTTCTTCCACATTTCATAATTTTAAGAAAGTGACAAGAGGAAAAAAGGTACAAAGATGGGTACATAGATTATAGGAGCTTATTACTATTGAATTAAAGATAAACTGCAGGGAAGCTGAGGGACATATTTATGATTTTTTGTGATAAAAGTGAATCTAGAAATTCCTTTTAAAACTATTTTTTATTTTTTGCCCTATAGTGTCACCTAATGGTGACAAGTGGTATGATGAGTAAAGTGCATTTATTACACCTAGATGTCTGGAAGCCTTATCATAGTCAATGAATATTGAAAATGGACAAAAGGTAAATATAATATCAGTACCATTTGGTAGATTATTCTTAAATTAATTAAAGAGTGTTTATATATATATGCATATTGGTTGCAGGACTTCCCAGGTTGCTCAGTGGTAAGGAATATGCGTGCAATGCAGGAGATCTGGATTTGATCCCTGGGTTGGGGAGATACCCTGGAGAAGGAAATGGCAATCCACTCCAGTATTCTTACCTGGAGAACTCCATGACAGAGGAGACTGGCAGGCTACAATCCATGGGGTCACAAAAGAGTCGAACACAGCTTAGTGACAAAACAGCAACAATATTGGTGAAGCACTATTTGATTTTAGGCCACACACATATTTATGAGTATGTTATTGTGCTCCTCAGTCTTTACTGACACATTGTAAAACTGGGCATTTAGAATCTTGACCAGGAAAGGGATAGAGGTATATTAGAGGAGCTGAAAACAGGGCCAACTTAAAGACTTTTAGACTCTCTTGATCCTTCAAGAAAAAAATAACTGTACTGAAAGATCACTAATCACTGAAAGAAAGTCTTCTATATTTTGGTGAAGAACAAAATGCATTTTCAGAAGAACTCGAGAATTTGGTTGAAGAGCTTATGAAAATTAAAATTTGACTAATCAAAATTCTGTTAATATTAATAATTGTATTATTTTCTTTACTTTAAACCTCCTTTGGTACCACCAGGTTTTTAAAAAATTTTGTCATTTATGCATTACTGAATTTGGTATTTTTAGCTAAAATTGACTTTTATCCAAAGTTTTAAGACACTTTTTTTTTTTTTCCACCCAAAGGTTTTCCCAGTTATCCTCAAGAGGTGACAAAAGAGGACATCAGAGAATGGGACTTAACAGTTTCCCAGGCAAGAGATTCTTTCATCCTCTATTGGGGTTTCTGAGCTCCCCCAGGCTCCAGGAGCAGAGGTTCTGCCCAGCACTCTCCCAGATGATGGAAGTGAGCACCGAGTCTGCCTGCCTCAAGCTCACCCACACACTGAACTCTGAGACAGAAAACGTCCTTCAATGAAGGGTTAACTTGAGTACTCAAAAATCACCCAGAGTAGAAGTTGCCATCTTACTGAGAGAATGTATATGTTTGTGCTACATCAGTGTGTATAGGAGAGGGCAGGAGGAAGAAGTGAGGCATGCTACTGATGAACGAAAGGGGCTCATGTTTATGGATATTCCCTTGTTCCTTTAATTTTACCTCTCATCCAAAATTCATTCAATAGCATTTCTCACAGTTCTTTCTTTAATTCCATCATCATCCACCTGAAGACATCATCACACTTCACATGATAGTGGAAATTGCCTCATGGCCCTTTTTGTCTCTTGCACATTTTATTGGTTTTTTTAAAATTAATTTATTTTTAAATTGAAGGATAATTGCTTTACAGAATTTTGTTGTTTTCTGACAAGACTCAACATGAATCAGCCATGAAAATGAAGTCGCTAGTCATGTCAAACTCTTTGCGGCCCCATGGACTGGTAGCCTACCAGGCTCCTCCATCCATGGGATTCTCCAAGCAAGAATACTGGAGTGGGTTGCCATTTCCTTCTCTAGGGGATCTTCCGGACCCAGGGATCAAACCCTGGTCTCCTGCATTGCAGGCAGACGCTTTAGGTATACATATGTCCCCTCCCTTTTGAACCTCCCTCCCATCTCCCTCCCCACCCCACCCCTCTAGGTTGATACAGAGCCCCTGTTTGAGTTTCCGGAGCCACACAGCAAATTCCCGTTGGCTATCTATTTTACATATGGGAATGTAGGTTTCCACATTACTGTTTCCATACATCTCACCCTCTCCTCCCCTCTCCCCATGTTCATAAGTCTATTCTGTATGTCTGTTTCTCCTTTGCTGCCCTGCAAATAAATTCTTCAGTATATTTTTCTAGATTCCGTATGTATGTGTTAGAAAGCAATATTTATCTTTCTCCTTCTGACTTATTTCACACTGTATAATAGGCTCTAGGTTCATCCACCCCATCAGAACTGACTCAAATATGTTCCTTTTTGTGGCTGAGTAATATTCCATCATGTATATGTACCACTTCTTTATCCATTCATCTGTCAATGGACATCTAGGTTGCTTCCATGTTCTAGCTATTATAAATAGTGCTGCAATGAACAATGGGATACATGTGTCTTTTTCAACCCTGGTTTCCTCAGGGTATATGCCTAGGAGTGGGATTGTTGGGTCTTATGGTGGTTTTATTCTTAGTTTTTTAAGGAATCTCCATACCATCTTCCATAATGGATGTATTAATATACATTCCCACCAGCAGTGCAAGAGCATTCATTTTCTCAAAACCCTCTCCAGCATTTGTTGTTTGTAGACTTTTTGATGATGGCCATTCTGACCAGTGTGAGGTAATATCTCATTGTAGATTTGATTTGCATTTTTCTAATAATGAGCAATGTTGAGCATCTTTTCATGTGCTTGTTAACCATCTATATGTCTTCTTTAGAGAAATGTCTGTTTAGGTCTTTTCCTCATTTTTTGATTGGGTTGTTTGTTTTTCTGGTATTGAGTTGTATGAGCTGCTTGTATAGTTTGGAAATTAATTCTTTGTCAATTGCTTCATTTGCTATTATTTTCTCCCATCCTGAGGGTTGTCTTTTGATCTTGCTTATAGTTTCCTTTGCTGTGCAAAAGCTTTTGAGTTTAATCGGGTCCCACTTTTTAACTTTTGTTTTCATTTCCATTGCTCTAGGAGGTGGGTCATAGAGGATCTTGCTTTGATTTAAGTGATCAAGTGTTCTGCCTATATTTTCCTCTAGGAGTTTGACAGTTTCTAATCTTACACTTAGATCTTTAATCCATTTTGAGTTTATCTTTGTGTATGGTGTTAGGAGGTGTTCTAACTTCATTCTTTTACATGTAGCTGTCCAGTTTTCCCAGCACTATTTATTGAAGAGGCTCTTTCTGCCCCATTGTATATTCTTGCCTCCTTTGTGAAAAATAAGGTATCCATAGGTGCATGGGTTTTTTTCTGGGCTTTCTATCTTGTTCCATTGGTCTATATTTCTGTTTTTGTGCCAGTGCCATGCCGTTTTGATCACTGTAGCTTTGTAGTATAGTCTGAAGTCAGGAACCTGATTTCTCCAGCTCCATTCTTCTTTCTCAATACTGCTTTGTCTATTCAGGGTATTTTGTGTTCCCATATGAATTGTGAATTTTTTTGTTCTTCTCATTCTGTGAAAAATGCCATTGATAGTTTGATAGGGATCACATTGAATCTGTAGATTGCATTTGGTATTTTAGTCATTTTCACAATATTGATTCTTCCTACCCAGGAAAAAGGAATCTCTCCATTTGTTTATGTCCTCTTTGATTTCTTACATCAGTGCTTTATAATTTTCTGTGTACAGTTCTTTTGTCTCCTTAGGTAAGTTTATTCCTAGATATTTTATTTATTTTGTTGCAATGGTGAATGGGATTGATCCCTTAATTTCTCTTTCTGATTTTTCATTGTTAGTGTAGAGAAATGCAAGTGATTTCTATATTGATTTTGTATCCTGCAACTTTGCTAAATTCACTGATTAGCTGTTTCTTTCTTTGCATGGTTATCTCACATTTAAAATTAAAGTAAATATTTTCATTTAATATAAGCTTTTGTACAAAATGCATTATAAAACCACCATCTTGGAGTTGTTAACTCATTACCTAATAGTATATACATTTCATGTATTTATATATGATTCTCTGATTCTTAGTGGAGAAAGAAACCCTGGAAATTATAATATACCTAAAACACCTGGTATGTGTCCAGAGAAGTAGATCTTGGTAACACACAATGACTCTTTATTACATATTTATTAAATAAGTGAAAGAATGACTAAATGAATAATACAAGGCTGGCTGGATGGGTGGAGTATCAGATATCTTTAAAGACAGTCTTTCTTTCCAGGAATTTAAATAATAGGCATTTAAAAATTCTCATAACTTTCCTAGGAGTGGAATAATTTTTTAAAAATTGCCCATACTTCTGTGAAAGTCCATTCGTGCCCCTCCTAAAAATTCTTCAGGAAGGGTCTCCATTTAAAGTGGTAGCTGTCCCTAATAGCCCACCCTGATAATTCTCTGTATATCAGGCCACCTTGGAGATATGGCAGATTTCTCTTACAGACCACTTTGATAAGTCAAATATCGCAATAAAGCAAATCATACAAGTTTTTTGGTTTCTCAGTGCATATAAAAGTTACATTTACACTATGCTATAGTCTATTAAGTGTGCAATACAGTAACATTATATCTAAGAAAAACTGTACATACCTTAATCTAAAAATGCTCTTGCTAAAAAATGCAAACCACCATCTGATCCTTCAGTGAGTTATAGTGGTAACACCAAACATCAGCAGTCACAGATCACCATCACACATGTAATAATAATGAAAAAGCTTGAAATATTGGAAGAATTACTAAAGCATTACACAGAGACACAACGTGAGCAAAGTGTTTTTTGAACAATTGTGCCTGTGATGCTGGACACACTGCTGCCACAGGCCCAACAAATAAAAACTCAGTATCTGTCAAGAGGAATAAAGCAAAGTGTAATAAAACTAGGTATTTCCACAATAACCTGCTAGCAAAAGCAGCAATATATAGTTTACTGTAAACATATATTTATAACTATGGATGCTGTCCATATGAACCTCAGTGCAGTGAACTCCTCCCGTGACCGATTCTGCCCTGGGATGTGGGAGCCCCATGCCATCCGCCTTGAGTCCTGGAGGAGAGCATGCAGGACTGACCTTTGGCATGGGAAGAGACTGATGTTCAGTACCCATTATTGTGACTTAGGATAAACATATTGATTAAAAGCCTTAAAAACTGAAGTAAGACTTACTGGTAAACATCTAAATTTTTGTGAGACAATTTTAAAAAGTAACAAAAGAACAAAAGAAAAGAAGAAAAAGAACAAAAGATCTCTCTGGGTCGTTGGCTTTATTAAATCATCTTTGACCAGGGAGGTCATTATCGGTGCTCTACAAAAAATGAGGTATATAAATATCCAATGGCCTGCTTTGCTGAGAAGCATACAAAGAGAAAATTGTTGCAAGAGGTTTAGGTTTCACAGGTGATAGTGGTGGTATTGATGGTCTTGGTGATGGTGTGGGTGAGCTTATAAGCTTCTTGACGATCTTTAGTCACTAAGTTGTGTCTGACTCGCTGGGACCCCATGAACTGTAGTCCACCAGGCACTTCTGTCCATGGGATTTCCCAGGCAAGAATACTGGAGTGGGTTGCCATTTCCTTCTGCAAGGGATCTTCCAGACCCAAGAATCAAACCCACATTTCCTGCATTAGCAGACAGATTCTTTACTGCTGAGCCTCTTCTTGCATCTTTCTTAAAACTATTTCACAGTACCTTCTTAATTTACTCTATTCTCTAATCTTGGCAAGCATTCGCAGTGTCCTGGTGCTCTCTTTATCCTTCTGAAAGTCTCTACTGATGAATTTCTTGTTAACCTGTACATTTTTTTTACAGGTGGACTACAGTATACAATAGAAAATGAAAGTGATAGTCACTCAGTTGTGTCTGACTGTTTGTGACCCCATGGACTATACAGTCCATGGAATTCTCCGGGTCAGAACACTGGAGTGGGTAGCCTTTCCCTTCTCCAGGGGATCTTCCCAGCCCAGGGATTGAACCCAGGTCTCCCACATTGCAGGTGGATTCTTTACCAGCTGAGCCACATGGGAAGATCACAGTATACAATAAAGGAAGGATTAAAACTGGCAACCCCACCATGGAAGGTGGACCCAGGGCAGGTGAGCTATTTCCAGTGGATACATGATGCTAGGAAAGCATTTGGAGGCCCTCCCATCCCAGGGATCGAACCAGGGTCTCCTGCACTGTAGGCAGATTCTTTGCTATCTAAGCCACCTGCCAAATGTACCTGGTCATAGCACCATGGAATTCTCCAGGCAAGAATGCTGGAGTGAGTAACCATTCCCTTCTGCAGGGGGTCTTCCCAACTCAGAGATTAAACTCAGGTCTCCTGCATTGCAGGCAAATTCCTTACCTTCTGAGCCACCAGGGAAGCCCCCATGTTAATGAAGTGCTTTTAAGTAGCATGTGTGAATATAACTCTAAGAGTTAAGTGGAAACTTCTGTCAACATTTCTTCTAATAGGCCACACTAATAGAGATCTAGAACTTCAACATTAAAAAAGAAAACTTTTTAGGGAAATGCTTAATAAATGCTTATTTTCTTAAGAATATTAATGACAAATCATCAAGATCAATTCAGAACTAAAATCCTCACTGAAATCACAGGGCTATTCTGGCTCAAATGAAAACTGTCGTTGCTGTATAAATCGCAATTTGTAGCAAATTATTTCCATAAGTTTTCTATTGCTGCTGTAGCAAATGTCCATGAATTCAGTATCTTCAAACAATACAATGGCTCCCTTAGTGGTTCAGTGGTTAAGAAACACTTAGGGGGACTGCAGGGGACGCAGGTTCAATCCTTGGTGGGGGAAGTTCCACCTGCCGTGAGGTGTGGCCAAAGAAAAAGAGAAAGAAAAAAATAACCAAATTTGCAAACTTAAAAAAAAAACACAAATTGTGTCTTTGTCTTTTCAGCTCCCAGTGGTGGCTAATATTCCTTGTGTACAGTTCTGCAGCCCTTCCTCTCGTCTTCAAAGCTCGTCACCCCACCTTCTCTATCCCACATCATGTCCCCTTCTCTGCTGCCTCTTGCTTTACCTGTCACCCTCTTATGACAACTGTTGGAATGACGCTGGACTCACCCAGTTACCCCAAGAGTGTCTCTTGATGGTACAGTTGTTGACTTATTCCCCTCTGCAAAGTCCCACCTGCCATATAAAATAACATCTGCAAGTTCTGGGGTTATGACATGGACATATCTGAGAGGAATTTTTCAGCCTATCATTGTTCCCAGGTAGCTAAAGTAGATAGCTATGATTATTTATTTTAACAGCAATGATTTGGAGGTCCATTGACAACTTAATGATCATAGAGATATTCATGAAAATTGACAGTTATCAATATTAATCTCCTATTCAAATGCTCAAGAGTCAAACAGTAGATGATACTTACATTTTTATGCATTTTTTGTTTAATTCTTACTCTCTTTTACTTTTAATTTTTTTATTCTATCAAAATTAATTAAACCATAGTGCAAATTAAAAATAGTCAGTTGACTATTGAAATACATGGATTTGAGCTACATGAATCCACTTATATACAGATTTTTTTCAGCAGTAAATATGACTACTATTACTACATGATCTGTTAGATGAATACATGAATGCAGAAGTCTTGATACAGAGGAACTGAGCATATGGAGGCCAACTATAAATTATACTAGGATTTTCAACTGTGTGGAGTGTCCGTGTCCCTAACCCCCAACGTTGTTCAAGGTTAACTGTATAAAGAGTCGGACATCACTGAACTAAGCCCACAACACATACAGACAAGCATAAATATTTTTGACCACGAGGTGGTGCTCTTAATCCACAGAACTATAATGAAACAGCTCTAATGAGCTCATTCCTTTCAAAACTGTGGTGGTGATAATCTCTAAGTCATTTCTGCCTCTTGCGACCCGGTAGACTGTAGCCCGCCAGAACTTTAGCCATTTTATTATCTGTGGCCTAATTTCTAATGAAAGATTTAGATCAATCAGTGGTTTCTGACATAGTACCTTGCCACTGAATTTCAATATCACATGCATATATTTTACTTTATACAATCATGCTTTAAAGTGAAGGAATAGAACAGTTTATGGGTGATGTGCTTAGTCGCTTGGTCGTGTCCGACTCTTTGCACCCCTATGGTCTGAAGCTCACCAGGCTCCTCTGTCCATGGTGATTCTCCTGGAAAGAATACTGGAGAAGGTTGCCATGCTCTCCTTCAGGGCATCTTCCCAACTCAGGGATCGAACCCAGGTCTCCCGCATTGCAGGAGAACTCTACCCTCTGAGCCACCAAGGAAGCCCTTATAGGTAATAGTTTGTCCATTTAAAAAATTAATACAATTTCTGAATTGAAGTACCATAAAGTTAGTGCAAACCAAAAGATAGTTAGCCCCTCTTTCCTTTGAGGATTCAACCAAGCATCAATACTGAAAAATTAACATTTTCAAAATAATAATATGTATTATATATGCTCAGATTTCAATACAGTTAAATAATTGAACCACCACCTACTTTGGTGTTCCAGATAAATAATATTTTAAGCCAGATAATAAAATATATAATATATTCCTCCAGTATTTTCACAGCTCTAACAATGCAGGGCCATCGTATGCAACTGACCTTTGTGTTATTGTCATAGCACTAAATATCAAGTTTATATACATACATCTCCAAAGTGTAAATTGCTACAGCAATGTCAGCACCACTACATTCTTTAGGCCATGGTGAGTGTTATCATCTTTGCCAGAAGTAAATACTTGTGAAAATACAATTACAGATGTTGTCTTCCTACTTTTTTTTTTTTTTTTTTGGCTGTGCAGAGTGGGATGCAGAATCTTAGTTCCAGACCAGGGATTGAACTTGTGTCCCCCGAAGCGGAAGCCTGGAGTCTAAACCACTGGACCACCAGGGAAGTCCCCGTTTTTTTCGATGATGTAAGGACATAAAATTTAAAAATCTTAAAAAAAATTACGTGCTATTTTTTTCTGACTCAGTTTTGTCTTTTAAATACATTGAGATGCTTCCAGCTCAAGTAGGAGACCAACAAGGCAACTGTGACTGATCCTGTCCTGAAAATGATTAGAAACACTGGAACATGAAAACAAAAAGTGTGGAAGAGCTAATAGTTCAGTGACGGCTTACACAGATTCAGAAGAAAGAAACCCAGAGAAGTGAGCTTGATTTTGGAATTATGTCATTCTGGGGATTTTTTTCCCCTTTAATTGATACCCAGTCCCTGGCAAATACCCCAGACATTTGTTACTGAAGAACCACACTCTGTAGGGGAACTTACAAGTGAACTTGGAATAGACAGGCTCTCACAGGGATTGAAGCTCAGTTTAGAAACATCTTGGTGTCTTGTAGGTCTGAGAGCTAGGATTCAGAGACCTTTCTTTGCATTATAAAAACAAATACAAATCCTCTTTAGGGAAAGATAGTACCATTCTAGACCTCAAAATGTGAAGTGAGGTGAAAGTCGGTCAGTTGTGTCTGACTCTTTGCGACCCCATAGACTGTAGCCTGTTAGGCTCCTGTGTCCATAGGGATTCTTCAGGCAAGAATTCTGGAGTGGGTAGCCATTCCCTTCTCCAGAGGATCTTCCCAACTCAGGGATGGAATCAGTCTCCAGCATTGCAGGCAGATTCCTTACCATCTGAGCCAGACCAGGGAAGTCCAGACCTCAAAATAGCTCTGGAATTTTTCATATTTGATGCCTAGCATGTAGCATATATTAAGAAAGCACAGAAAGAAGAGACCTGAATAATAACTACTAGAAGCAGAGACAAGGAACAGAGCCACAGCAGATCCTGATAATAGAACCATCATGGAAAGTTTGAAATAAATGTGTTGTGTAAGTTCAAAAATAATAAATGAGATTGAGAATTTCAGCTTGTTTTGTTGTTCAGTTGCTAAGTCATATCCAAATCTTTGTGACCCCATGGAATGCAGAATGCCAGGCTCCTCTGTCCTCCACTATCTCCTGGAATTTGCAAAAAAATTTATGTCTATTAGTTCTAATGCTATCTAATCAGCTCATCCTCTGTTGCCCCCTTCTTCTCCTGCCATCACTCTTTCCCAGTATCAGGGTCTTTTCTAATGAGCTGGCTCTTCGCAATGTCAGAGTATTGGAGCTTCAGCTTCAGCAATAGTTTTTCCCATGACTATTCAGGGTTGATTTCCTTTAGGACTGCCTGGTTGGATCTTGCTGTCCAAGGGACTCTCAAGTCTTCTCCAGCACCACAAAAAGTCTGTAAAAAGAAGTTTTTGTAAAAAAAAAAAAAAAAAAGCAGTTAACAAACATTAAAAAATAGAACTCAAGTTACAATAGGTGAAACAAAAATACAATAGATGGTTTGTAAAGTAGATTAGCAAAAGCTTTAGAGCGTAATCACAAAATTAAAGATGGGTCAGAAAAAAATATCCCAAATGAAGTACAGAGAAACAAAATTTGAAAATTATAGAAAAGGGCAAAAGAGACACAGAGGCTATAGTGGATGTGTTTAAATATCTATTCACTAGGAGTCTTAGGCAGAGAGTAGAGGAAAGGGAAAAATACCAGAGTTCAATACAAGTGGTGATGCTCAGTATCGTTTCGGGGAACTTGTGTTCCTACTTCATGTGTCTGCTATCAATTCGCTCTATTGAGACAATAGATGATATTCTGAAAACTACTTTGTTAGATTATGTCATTCATGATAGCAGAGCCTCGATCTTTTCCAAAGATATTGTTTTCATTCCTCTTGGAACGATTCACGCAGGAAGCATTTCCAGCAGACCTAAAATTCCTTCAACAGGAGGAAATGTGATACAATGTCAGGAAGACCATTTGAATATCCTGTATATTTGAAATGGAATAAAATGTAAATGTTTCCCAGATTAATAGCTGCAAATGTACCAACTTGCATTAACTGCAGATATACCACCCTAATAACAATAACTTGTAATAGAGTCTAAAGAGATATTTCAATTGTTATTTTAGCAGCAAGGTAGGCATCTTCAGACAAATTCATCACACAGATTTATCATTTGGTATAAGCGTGTGTGTGTGTCTGTGTTTGTGTGCTTAATTGATCAGTCATGTCCGACTCTTTGCAACCCCGTGGACTATAGCCCACCAGGCTCCTCTGTCCAAGGGGATTCTTCAGGCAAGAATACAGGAGTGGGTTGCCATGCCCTCCTCCAGGGAATCTTCCCAATCCAGGGATCAAACCCAGGTCTCCCACATTGCAGGTGGATTCTTTATGGTCTGAACCACCATGGAAGAGTGTGAGGTCCTGAGGATCAGGAGGCTGAGAAAACAACAAAATCATTCTTCAGTGGTAACTGCTCCATGCGTGCACAGTCGCTCAGTCATGTCTGTCTCTTTGCAACTCTGTCCTGTATCTCTTATGTCTCCTGCATTGGGAGGCAGGTTCTTTACCACTAGCACCACCTAGGAAGCCTAGTAATATCTGCTGCTGGATTTCAAATCTCTTACTCACCATCTTGAACAAATCGTAAGATTTTAGGTGTGGGTTTTGCTCAGCATTATGAGTTTTGTAGTTACAGGCATCAAAGATTACTAAAAAGAAGCCAGTGGCCCAAACTGGACTGCCTTTCAACAACAGAACTCTGACTCATAGCCATCTTTTTTCTGTGGACCTGCTGCAAAAGGCACTTTTTATATGCCAACACTCTTTAACTTTGAGTTCCACTGTAGTCACTCAAATTGGAAAGGACAGTAAGGAAGATCCACGGTTTCTCCTTCCCTGATGGTTTCCTTCACCAGAGGCATTTCTGGACCCACTTCTCCCCATCAGAGTCCACGTTCTACCCACTGCATTCATTCCCCAAGAGCTCTCACTGTCCATGTGTAACTGATCCCTTTAGTTGGAACTTTTCCGTCATAGTCTAGTTTCCTAGAGCCATCTCTAGATTTTTAGTGTACTTTTAATTTTTCATGGTTTTCTGGATTTTTCTATTTTTAACAAATGAAATTTTGGAATAAAGGTTTACTGTTTTCTTTTAGATTTATTCTGCTTATATATAAGCAAAATAAATTTTGTAGTTTTATGATAACTCTTTTTACAGAAAATGTGGTCACTAATCCTCATCGGATGATCTGATTTGTAGATTTATGCCTGCTTAATAATTAAAGTTAATTTCTAAATGTGGCCAGGGAAACTTCTCAATCTACTATAATATGGAGATAACAATGTCTTTATTTACAGGGCAATTGCAAAGTATTATAAGGGCTTTGTTGGCCACAATTCTATGAAATTATATAAAAAATTATAGTAATTACAGAAGTACTATTCCTAGGTACACTGATTTGAGACTAGAGATAATAAAAATAGTTTTTCAACTGTACATTCTCCTTTGCTAGTAGCAAATAAGATCACAGCGTGATACAACTGGAACAGATGTTATTTTCCAGATGGAAAGTAAGGCCCAAGGAGATAATATGGCTTCCTCATAAGTGGCAAAGACAGAATTAGACTCAGATCATTAAATCCTGGAATGGGGAGGGGAAGTAAGGGGGGATTGTTTAGAATTTTCAGTAAGAATCCAGATTACTATTTAATAGTTATGACACTCTAAACCATTTTTCATTTATAAAATTAGAACAACAATATTTTATACTAATGTCAAGAATTAAACAATAGTTCAAAAACAGAAAAATAAACATACAGGAAACAAAGACATTATCATCATATAATGTCTTTAAATAAATTAAATCTTTCCTCTTCTCCTTCCCTTCCCCCTTCTTTCCTCTCTCCCTCACCCCACCTTCTTCTTTTTTGCTACTTAATTTATATTGCATACTCTTAGTATCCTGTTTAGCCTACCACTTTCAAGGCAGACTTTGTTAATTTTCTCTGCTGAAACACGACAAAGTGATTAGGAATTCATTCTGAAAGCTGTCATGGGAGAATTTGGACAAATATTTCTGACTTGGGTGGGTTTCCTTTCATTGTGATGTAAATATGAATAAATCCTAAGTTCTTTCAAGCTAAGATAGCAAAATAATAGTAACAAAAAGAATCTGAAGCAAAATCATGTGGTAAAGCAATTCTTTTATTGGTTGACTGGTTAGTGAACCAGGTAATTTTGCATCATAGGAAGCTGTGGTGATCCTTGCTGTAATGCTATATTTTATTTAACAGCAAAATAGTTTACTATTTCCAGAGATATATGCAATCCTAGAAGAAATCAGTCCTGGATATTCATTGGAAGGACTGATGTTGAAACTGAAGCTCCAGTACTTTGGCCACCTGATGCAAAGGGCTGACTCATTGGAAAAGACCCTGATGCTGGGAAAGATTGAGGACAGGAGTAGAAGCGGACGACAGAGGATGAAATGATTGGATGGTATCACTGACTCGATGGACATGAGTTTGAGTAGGCTTTGGGAGTTGGTGATGGATGGGGAAGCCTGGTGTTCTACAGTCCATGGGGTTGCAAAGAATCAGATATGACTGAGCAACTGAACTGAACTGATGCATTTGTGAAATACATAAAATATATATTCTGTTTCTATTTATACAGAAGTAAATTCAGTTACTCCAATATAACTCCGAGGAGTTTCTTATGGCAAACTGGAAAGGAATATTTTTGCAGCTTCCTAAACATCACAAAACTTAGAATGAAAAACTGTGAGCAGATACTGGTCTTCTTGTTGATTTTCATTAGCATTTTAGTCTTGTTAAAGCTAGATTAAAAAAAAAAATGTGATGTGTGGTATGTAACTCCATTATTTTACAATCATTTATGAAGCCAAGAACAGTATGGACCATATATAGCATCTTAGTATCATCCACCTCTCTTTTTAAAATCAGTCTTATTTTAGGAAGAAATAATAGTAAATGAGAAAATTCTCATTTTAAAATATATGACCTCAAATGAATATTCAGGCATGTTTCTTTTGTTACTTCCATTTATCAGGATTGTTGGAGAATTAAAGGACTAAAGGTTCAAGACTATGGATGATGCTGGTGGATATGGGTATAGTGGTCATCACTGGGGGCTTGAGCAGATATCTCATCTCCCAGATAACTTGGGGCACTGGCAGGCTTCTGTCTGCCTACTTCCAGAGAGACCTGCTCTTGGTTAAATGACAGCATCCTTGCCTGGGAGCACCATCACAATTCAAAGCCTGCTGGCAATGACTGATTGACATGGTGAGACCCACTCCCAGGTGTGATTTTTGCTAGAGCTCTCCCCCTGGGATCAAGCTGAGGCTCATTTTCATTTGAAATCATAAAGCCCATTTTTCCCATTCTTCTCATTTTTTCATGAAATCACTTCTCAAATAAACTGCTTGCTCAAGCACCCCCATCTCTGTTTCTAGGAAACCTGACCTAAGATAGTGAGTACCAGGGATTGTTCTAAGCAGCAGAGTCTAAAGTTGGTATTCTGGAGAGGAGTCAGGGGCTGGGCAAATGGTAAAAAGAACTCCCTTAAGGGTGGTAGGTAGAGTATAGATAATCCAAAGCATGCTGCAGCAATGGAATTGATTGTTGCTGTTTTTTCATCCCTAAGTCTTGTCTGACTCTTCTGTGACCCGTGGACTGTGGCCCTCCTAGCTCCTTCTGTCTGTGGGGTTTCCCAGGCAAGAATACTGGAGAGGGTTGCCATCTCCCCCTGGGGATCTTCTGCACCCAGAGATCGAACCTGCGTTGTCCCCTGTGTTGGCAGGTGGGTCTTTACCACGAAGCCACAAGGGAAGCCCATTTATAAACAACCAAGCTCTCTAGATTATTTGTCTTATGTGAGACACACTCTGGTAGAACAGTACCCTCACAGGACGGAAGCAGGGAATCCACCAAAACTGTTGCAGTTTAATTCTCGACCACTCTGCACACCTTTACATTCACCCTCAGTACATCTACTAAGTTCTTCTCCTGTCACCGGAATGGTCCCTGGGCACCATGCCACTCTCTGGAACTTCTGCTGTATTTAAACATCGGTGAAGAGGAGCTAACACTGCCGGAAGTACTTTCCTGCGGGTTATGGCCACTCCCTCCTCATGGTTATAAAGCTAGTGGTGGCCACTCTGTGAAATGCCCGTGCTGTCAAGCTGTCTTGAACATGAAATATGCCCAAAATCTGGAGGCAGATATCTCTATAATAGTTCTCTGCTGAACAAGACTGCTGGGGATCAGAGGCCAGAATCTTTGCAGTCAGGTCCCATGTCTTCCGTTTGGCAGCTATGGCCTCAGCATCACTCTCACCAGGCTCCCCCACACCTTTCTCCTTCCAAAATGCCCCAGACTACTGCCGGAACACCACTGGGTCTTCTCAACCTTCCAGACAGGAGCCACCCACATGGACGTGGGGGCCAACCTGGGGCCTGGCACCTAACTTGAGTCTTCCCATAAGTTCAGGACTTGGATGTTCCTCCCTGGAGGGTAAGTCATTCCTGGATGGCCAGTGGTTGATACACTTGGTCCAAGATGTTTCTCAGGGCCTTCCTTGATAGCGCTCTTTCCTCCTCAGTGAACATCTCTTCCTCAGGATTCCACCGTGTCCTCCTGGACCATGTCCTCCGCAGAATCCCAGCTGGTACAGGCCTACTGTGATAGCTGCAAAATGAGTGTACTCAGTCACGCCTGACTCTTGCAACCCCATAGACTCCCGCCAGGCTCCTCTGGCCATGGGATTCTCCAGGCAAGAATACTGGAGTGGGTTGCCATTTCCTTCTGCAGGGGATCTTCCCCACCCAGGGATTGAACCTGGGTCTCCTGCATTGCAGGCAGACTCTTTCCCGACTGAGCTATGAGGGAAGCCCCCAAAGCAGCTTCCCCAGAGATGCAGGCCGAGCGGCACTGAGGATCTTGGATCTCCTGTACAGCCCCTGGGTTGGGCTGAGGGCAGCACCGGAGACATCCCACGTCCTGAACGAGGGCTCCAAACTCAGTCCTGTGTCTCAAAGGGACTCCAGCACCATGCAGGGGATGGGGCAGACCCCCAAGGTCACTGCAAACTGTGAAACTCATTGCACGGTCTTTCACTGTGAGACACTCAGCATATCTGGGGTCAGGAGCAGCTTCTGGTCCCAGCTCGAGGGCTCAGTTGTCCCACAGGATGTGGGATCTGAGTTCCCTCACTGGGGATGGAACCCGCCTCCCCTGCATGACAAGGCAGATTCTTAGCCACTGAACAATAGGGGAAGTCTGGAAAAGGCATTCTTCCCTGAATTTCTACCGCTGTTTTAACTAGGACTTCACACTTTTTGTCCTTTGATTTCAAGATATTTCTTCTGATGTTTAAAGAGGGTCTCTGCTTCCCTTGTGGCTCAGCTGGTAAAGAGTCTGCCTGCCATGCGGGAGACCTGGATTCAATCCCTGGGTTGGGAAGATCCCCTGGAGAAGGGAAAGGCTACCCACTCCAGTATTCTGGCCTGGAGAATTCCATGGACTGTATAGTCCATGGGGTCACAAAGAGTCAGACACGACTGAGCGACTTTCACTTTTTTTTCTTAAATTGTTAACAAATGGGAATCTGTCATTTTATCTCTGTTTTGCAGCATGTACCCAATCATGTAGTCTGTATAGTTACTCTTTCCTTCATGTCTATTAAATAGCAGTTGTCACAGTGGTTAGTGCATTCCTTTCTACTTTGTCAAAATTTCACCCCAAATGAAAGTCTTACCAATATAAAAAGAGTGAAGGCCTGCTTGAGACAGTGGTAGAACTTTGGTGAAGAATGCATTCTTGGGATTTCCTTGGTGATCCAGTGGTTAAGAATCTGCCTTGCAATACAGGGGACGTGGGTTTGATCTCTGGCCAGGGAACTGAGATCCCACTTGCTACAGGGAGACTAAGCCCTCAGCCTGCAGCCACTGAAGCCTATACCCCTCAGCTAGAGTCCCTGAAATGCGAAAGATCCTGCAAAGCACAACTAAGACCCCATGAAGCCAAATAAACTGTTGGCAAGAATTCTCCTACCAGACAATTAGAGCTCTAAAAGGGAAGGATTGGAACCCTGAAACCTGGTTTGAACCTTGAAATCAGGTTTGGTAGATGCACTTGAGATCTCTCAAATTCTTCTGAATCTTCCTGTCTGTGAAAGAGTCCAGTCTTCCTCTAGAAATACACTGCTGTTAGTCTATGCAGAGACCTCAAAAGTGACATGTGCCTTAGAAGGCATCCCTGCCTTCAGAATCTGTCCTAACCTCTTTTCTGACCTAGTTGTAGCTGACCCATTGAAACCCTATGGACTGTAGCCCACCAGGCTCCTTTGTCCATGGGATTTTCCAGGCAAGAATAATGGACTGTGTTGCCATTTCCTCATCCAGGGGATCTTCCTGACCCAGGGATCAAACCCAAGTCTCCTACACTGGTAGGCAGATTCGTTACCACTGAGCCACCTGAGAAGCCCCATCAAGTCCATAACTCCGCTGAAAACTCAGCAAAGTCTAACTGGGAAAATCCCGAGCCTGCTAAAGGAGGACAGGGATGTTACACCAAAGCGGCTGCACGGTCTGACGCACAGTGCACAGGCGGGAGCTGGAGAATATGCCTAGCAGTGGTCCCTGGGGGTGTGGCATCAGGGGGTACATAATGTAAAGCTGATGAGAGAGTTTAATTATGTAGGACTCTCCTGTGACAGAATTAACATCTTGACGAGGGCCCCATAAGTTGCTTCTAATTTGGTGCTGGGATGGTTCTTAGGAGCACAGAAAAAGTGATGGCTCACATAAATGAAGCACAGATGCCAGAACTGCTGTGACAGATTAAGCAGAAAGGGATGAAAAAGCTCAGAGAGGGGAGCATGCAGGAAGAAATCTACTCCCTCTGATTAGAAAGCTCACCAGATGCTATATCCCTTGAGATGGTGCAGAGGAGGCCTATATTTATCAAGAAGATAAGAGATATGTGATTATGGTGGTAGAACATTCTTAGAAGAATCTTAGAAGTTCCGTGTCAGTTGTCTTCCATAATCTAGGGTTGATAATAGAATGTGCTCTTACCTTATCTAGGCTCATAAATAGCAACGAGAATGAGAGGATCCGGGAATAAGAGGCCAGGTGGTACCACTTAAATATTAGCAAAATGACTGAGTGAAATTCTCATAATAATCAGTAGATTGGAGTGGTGCTCAGAGGGCCACATATCGTGCCCATATATGAAATACACACGGAATGGGTACTTGTTCCTAGGGACAAGATAAATGAGCAGCCCAAAGATGTTACTTAAAATATGTAATCATGGGACTTCTGATCATCCAACGGTTAAGAATCTGCCTGCCAAGAAGGTAAACTTCCAAACTCATTCTATGAGGCCACCATCACCCTAATTCCAAAACCAGACAAAGATGCTACAAAAAAAGAAAACTACAGGCCAATATCACTGATGAACATAGATGCAAAAATCCTTAACAAAATTCTAGCAAACAGAATCCAACAACATATTAAAAAAATCATACATCATGACCAAGTGGGCTTTATCCCAGGAATGCAAGGATTCTTTAATATCCGCAAGTCAATCAATGTAATACACCACATTAACAAATTGAAAGATAAAAACCATATGATTATATCAATAGATGCAGAAAAAGCCTTTGACAAAATTCAACATCCATTTATGATTAAAACTCTCCAGAAAGCAGGAATAGAAGGAACATACCTCAACATAATAAAAGCTATATATGACAAACCCACAGCAAGCATCACCCTCAATGGTGAAAAATTGAAAGCATTTCCCCTGAAATCAGGAACAAGACAAGGGTGCCCACTCTCACCACTACTATTCAACAAAGTTTTGGAAGTTTTGGCCACAGCAATCAGGGCAGAAAAAGAAGTAAAAGGAATCCAGATAGGAAAAGAAGAAGTGAAACTCTCTCTGTTTGCAGATGACATGATCCTCTACATAGAAAACCCTAAAGACTCTACCAGAAAATTACTAGAGCTAATCAATGAATACAGTAAAGTTGCAGGATATAAAATTAACACACGGAAATCTCTTGCATTCCTATACACTAACAATGAGAAAACAGAAATAGAAATTAAGGAAACAATACCATTCACCATTGCAACAAAAAGAATAAAATACTTAGGAGTATATCTACCTAAAGAAACAAAAGACCTATACATAGAAAACTATAAAACACTGATGAAAGAAATCGAAGAGGACACAAACAGATGGAGAAATATACCGTGTTCACGGATTGGAAGAATCAATATTGTCAAAATGGCTATACTACCCAAAGCAATCTATAGATTCAATGCAATCCCTATCAAACTACCAACGGTATTTTTCACAGAACTAGAACAAATAATTTCACAATTTGTATGGAAATGCAAAACACCTCGAATAGCCGAAGTAATCCTGAGAAAGAAGAATGGAACTGGAGGAATCAATCTGCCTGACTTCAGACTCTACTACAAAGCCACAGTCATCAAGACAGTATGGTACTGGCACAAAGACAGAAATATAGATCAATGGAACAGAATAGAAAGCCCAGAGATAAATCCATGAACCTATGGTCACCTTATCTTCGACAAAGGAGGCAAGGATATACAATGTAAAAAAGATAACCTCTTTAACAAGTGGTGCTGGGAAAACTGGTCAACCACCTGTAAAAGAATGAAACTAGAACACTTTCTAACACCATACACAAAAATAAACTCAAAATGGATTAAAGATCTAAATGTAAGACCAGAAACTATAAAACTCCTAGAGGAGAACATAGGCAAAACACTCTCCGACATAAATCATAGCAGGATCCTCTATGACCCACATCCCAGTATTTTAGAAATAAAAGCAAAAATAAACAAATGGGACCTAATGAAACTTAAAAGCTTTTGCACAACAAAAGGAAACTATAAGCAAGGTGAAAAGACAGCCCTCAGATTGGGAGAAAATAATAGCAAATGAAGCAATAGACAAAGGATTAATCTCAAAAATATACAAGCAACTCCTCCAGCTCAACTCCAGAAAAATAAATGACCCAATCAAAAAATGGGCCAAAGAACTCAACAGACATTTCTCCAAGGAAGACATACAGATGGCTAACAAACACATGAAAAGATGCTCAATATCACTCATTATCAGAGAAATGCAAATCAAAACCACAATGAGGTACCATTACACGCCAGTCAGGATGGCTGCTATCCAAAAGTCTACAAGCAATAAATGCTGGAGAGGGTGTGGAGAAAAGGGAACCCTCTTACACTGTTGGTGGGAATACAAATTAGTACAGCCACTATGGAAAACAGTGTGGAGATTTCTTAAAAAGCTGGAAATAGAACTGCCATATGACCCAGCAATCCCACTTCTGGGCATACACACCAAGGAAACCAGATCTGAAAGAGACACGTGCACCCCAATGTTCATCGCAGCGCTGTTTATAATAGCCAGGACATGGAAGCAACCCAGATGCCCATCAGCAGATGAATGGATGAGGAAGCTGTGGTACATATACACCATGGAATACTACTCAGCCATTAAAAAGAATTCATTTGAATCAGTTCTAATGAGATGGATGAAACTGGAGCCCATTATACAGAGCGAAGTA
This sequence comes from Odocoileus virginianus, assembly GCF_023699985.2. Lineage (NCBI taxonomy): Eukaryota > Metazoa > Chordata > Mammalia > Artiodactyla > Cervidae > Odocoileus > Odocoileus virginianus. The sequence goes on from NC_069697.1 coordinate 14,266,182, forward strand.
AGCCAGAAAGATAAAGACCATTACAGTATACTAACACATATATATGGAATATAGAAAGATGGTAACGATAACCCTATATGCAAAATAGAAAAAGAGACTCAGATGTATAGAACAGACTTGTGGACTCTGGGAGAAGGCGAGGGTGGGATGTTTCAAGAGAACAGCATCAAAACATGTATATTATCTAGGGTGAAACAGATCACCAGCCCAGGTTGGGTGCATGAGACAAGTGCTTGGGCCTGGTGGACTGGGAAGACCCAGAGGGATTGGGTGGAGAGGGAGGTGGGAGGGGGGACCGGGATGGGGAATACATGTAAATCCATGGCTAATTCATTTCAATGTATGACAAAAACCACTGTAATGATGTAAAGTAATTAGCCTCCAACTAATAAAAATAAATGGAAAAAAAAAAAAAAGAATCTGCCTGCCAATGCAGGGGAGACAGATTTGGTCCCTGGTCCAGAAGATCCCTTGTGCCCCATAGCAGCTAAGCCCGGGAGCTGCAACTACTGAAGCCCATGTGCCTAGAGCCCATGGTCCACAGGGGGAGCCACCGCAGTGAGGAGCCTGAGCTCCGCAGCCAGAGAGCGGCCCACTCGCTGCAACTAGAGGAAGCCTGAGTGCAGCAGTGAAGACCCAGCACAGCCAAAAAATAAATGAAATAAACAAGTAATTTAACAATATATACATATAATAAAAAAGATTCAAAAATAGATGAGAGCAGAGGCCTGAGGTAGGGTTTCACAATAGAAAAAGTCATCTTCCCATACCTAGTTTCTAGACCTGCAATAGTGATTGGACCTAGTCATCAGAATCGGGCAACTGAATAAAAACTCTGCTTCAAATGGAAAATGTATATAGTCCATCCTCTCTTTCTCCAAAGGGCTTCCAGCCATTTGCTCAGACAATTGTATTCTAGGGAAATAGAATACTTGTCTTCTGAGGATGATGTGGCAAAAGTTCTGATGTGATTATGTCCTGTGAGAATCCAAGGAACTATTACACTCTCTGTTGTTAGATAAGGGATGTGCAGAGATCAGGTGTAATTGGAGTCCTGGCCCAACACTGTCATAATGGATCCAGTAATTCTGTAGAGCTCCCCAGTGGTCATTTCTTCAATTGCTTTTTGTAATGGACATACTTTATTGTTGGTGTGATTCTCACATTGGTTTCTTGCTCATTAGAGTGAGAGCTATAATAGCAGTAAAGCCCAATGCAAACTCCTGAGTCTGCAACCCCAAGTCAAGTTGGCAAATCAAAAACAATACTGGATCCCAACAGGAATGACAAATGCCACCCTTAATATCATAAAGGATGCAAGAGTGGTGGTTCTCACTATGTGCGTGCATGCTAAGTCGCTTCAGTTGTGTCCAACTCTTTGCTACCTATGGACTACAAAAGCCTGCCAGGCTCTTCTGTCCATGGAATTCTCCAGGCAAGAACACTGGAGTGGGTTGCCATGCCCTCCTCCAGGGGATCTTTCTGACCCAGGGATCAAACCCCCATCTCTTAAGTTTACTGAATTGGCAGGTGGGTTCTTTACCACCAGCACCACCCGGGAAGCCCAGTTCTCTCCATAACTTTCATTTAATTCACCAGTTATATCCATGTAAAAACTGGATGATTCATGGCATATAACAATGAACTATCACAAACTCAACCAGTTTGTGATAGCCTCAGCTGGAACTGCAGGGCTGGATGTGACATTGTTGTTGTTCAGTCCCTATGACTCTTTGCAACCCCATAAACCGCAGTACGCCAGGCTTCCCTGTCCTTCACTATCTCCTGGAGTCTGCTCAAACTCATGTCCACTGAGTCAGTGATGCCATTCAACCATCTCATTCTCTGTCACCCCCATCTTCTCTTGCCCTCAATTTTCCCCAGCATCAAGGTCTTCTCTTCACATCAGGTGGCCAAAGGATTGGAGCTTCAGCTTTAGCATCAGTCTTTCCAATAAATATTCAGGGTTGATTTGTTTTAGGATTGACTGGTTTGGTCTCCTTGTTGTCCAAGGGACTCTCAAGAGTCTTCTCCAGCACCACAATTTGAAAGCATCAATTCTTTGGTGCTCATCCTTGTTATGGTCTAATTCACACATCTGTACGTGACTACTGGAAAAACCGTAGCTTTGACTAGATGGACCTTTGTCAGCAAAATAATGTCTCTGCTTTTTATATGCTGTCTAGGTTTGTCATAGCTTTTCTTCCAAGAAGCAAACGTCTTTTAATTTTGTGGCTGCAGTCACTGTGAAGTAGGTATTTGAGAAGAGTGTTTGTTTTATGTTTGTAGAACATTTGGACAGTTTTATTCATCTGATCATGGATCAAAAGGAATGAGATGGAATTTTTAGCCATTGATGAAAAGTGTTATAGTCCTGTAAAGTGATATCAGGAGCAACATTATATGTCATTTTCTAGATTTCAAGATAAGTATTAAGTTAGAAAATATGTAGTAAACAATAGCACATGAGCCTTTATAAAACCATGTAGTTCCTCTTCTACACGTGTGTCATGGCGTTTAAGTGTCTGTTTCACTTATGTGTGTGTGTGCTCAGTGTTTAGTCGTGTCTGATTCTTTGTGGTCTCTGGTTCCTTTATTGTCCTTTACATTTGTGAGTGAGTGATACAATTGTGCAGATCTTTGAGGATTTCACAAACCACACGGGCTTAATAAGAAGAGTGATGAAGTGTTATACATGTAGATACATTTTTACCTTCTAAAAGTGTATAGCTCAGAAGCCACAGATTAAAAATTTTAAAATATTAGCATTATGATTTTCAAATTTGTCATATCTACCCAGTCACTGTGACTAAAAATGCATACTATACATTTTTAATTTTTCTTCATGTACACATGCTTGCTGAGGACATTTTTAAAGGAGTAATTTTAAACATGAGTTTTGTCAAATTATAAAAGCAGAAATTGTTTTATAATGAAAATCTCTATCATATATAACATTAAAATAAATGACAACTCTTCATGTGTACAGTGTCATTGTAAAGCGTTTTTAATTAGTATTAAAATTTAAAATACTATGCCAAAAAAAAGAAAAAAACAATAGAGATTTCAGTATTCTTTATTAACATGCTAAAGATCACTAAGCTAAATAAGCTTCTTTTGCTCCATAGTGTGGAAATCAGATGCTTGGGTTTGAAATTTATGCATCTCAGACAAAGAAAATACAACTTATGTCAATTCATAACATTTAATTTGATTTTGCTTGTCTCATAGGAAAAGCCTTAATTATCAGGGATTTCTATTTTTTTGAGTTAAGAGAATCAACTTAAAAGAAAAGCACACACAGAAATGCCACGCCATTAGTATATTTGTTTTTAATTCAACTGTCAAAAATATATTTAAGTTTGATTTGAAGGAATCAAATTTGTGAAGAAACATACTCTACATGGAAATTAAAGTGTTGTATTGTAAATATCCAGCTTTCTGTTGATGCATTCAGAATACAAATTTTCTTGTGGCAGTCATTTTGAGGCAATTATCTAGGATTTACTAGATACATTGGTGGTTATCTGGAAGTATACACAAAAACAAACATAAAATAATGGGTCATATAAAATCTGGATTATGACAAGAATTCACATATTTAGATGGTCAGTTGTATGTGAAAATTTATTGATAGTACAGTAAAATTGCCTTGTGCAATTTCTTCCACGTGTGTAGAACTTCATATAGCAAAAATAATCAAGGTAGGAATTTAAATAGATGCAATGTTTTTAGAGGCGTAAAGATCTGGAAGTTCAAGTATAATAGGAAATATTCTCCAAATAAAAATGAATGTTACTAGTCAATTGTAACTTTGATAGCAACACGTGCCAAATATTAGTATTTAGTTTCTCAAAACAATCCCCCACTGCATCTCCCTAATAACAAAACAGCTGGTTCCAAGGTGAAAATAAACCCTAAGGCATCTGAGTGTTTTCTTATTAGAGATGCCAAATAAACAGTTCATTGTTTGCTGTGTGGTATTTTGAATATTACTATTTTAATATCTGTTTTGGATTATGAAAAACCTTTGGATAGAAGAAATTATTGAGAGTACAAAGGAGAAGCAGACCAGACTTCTGTTAACATTACATTATGGTCTAGTCTCTGCTAATAAATATTGCATGTATATTTATTTACACAACAAAGCATATGTTTAAGTTTGTGAGTAGAATTTCTATCCATCACCTTCAACTTTGCCTCCTCAATCAACGATAAGGATGGCTGTGATGTAATTAAGACATCATAAAGCCATAGTCCTCAAAATTAACTTAGTAGGCTTGCTTCATATCTGACTTATATGTGTTACAGTGCATCATTTAGAATATTCAGGATTAATATAATACTCAATTCCATAATTCATTGAAGATTTATATTACTGCCCCCTGAAACTTTAACTTATTGCTGGAGACTAATGCAGCGACCAAAGAACAGAAATCACACAAGTCTATGGGGCCACAAAAATGCTAAGAAACAACCATGGGCCTGGGAATGAGGAATATCCTTCAGGCTCAGCCCTAAAAGAAATTTCTTTGCCTCTACACAAACGCACACTTCCTGTTCTTTTTTTTTTTACTTTTTCTAGGGGATGTGGAGCACAGGCTTTGAATTAATTACCCATTTTACCTCCAATAAAATATAAAGTATCTCAAGATAATTTGAGTCATATAATCATATTAATATGAATACAAGACTAAAAGTCAGTGATGGTCTTAATAAAAAGTGTAAACATTTTCTGAAATAATTAGGTACGTATCAACTTTTAAAATTTTCCTGTATCTGTTGCAGGTAGCCAATTTAACTTCTTATTTACGTTTTTCACAAAAGCTAAATTGACCAAGTGGGGATCATTTAAATGTTTTTAAAACTACACACAGTATCCATTTTTACACATCCATTTTATTATGTTCTGCTCTATTGAAGCAAATTGAAGGTTTGTGGTAACCCTGTATTGTCAGATGATGGTATCTTTAGTTATGGCATTCGAACTAATAGTCGCAGCATATGGGGTCTATTTCCCTGACCAGTAATGGAACCCGGGCCCCCCTGCATTAGAAGAACAGAGTCTTAGCCAGTGGGCCAGCAAGGAAGTTCCAGTATTTCTAGCAATAATTATTTTTAAACTGGGTTTCCTTGGTGGCCCAATGGTAAAGAATCTGTCTGACAATGCAGGACATGCAAGAGACATGGGTTCAATCCGTGCATTGGGAAGATCCCCTGGAGAAGGAAATGGCAACCCATTCCAGTATCCTTGCCTGGGAAATCCCAAGGACAGAGGACCCTGGCCGGCTACAGTCCATGGGGTCGCAAAAGAGCCGGACACTACTGAGCACAATGCACAAAGTACTCAGAAAATACTGTTACTGTGAATACAGACTAAAATAAAGAATAATTTTTAATTAATTCAGAATAAGTTGTCCCCCTTATAAAAATCTTATTCTTTTGTATTATTTTTTAACTTAGTAGAAATACCCAAAATTGAGTTCAGTTTTTAAAGAACAGAAGTAAATTTTCTTTATTTTTGAATAGGTTTCTTTGTTCAGTAATTTAGGGATATATGCCCACTACAGTCAGGGATTTATCATTCAGAAGAAATTCCATCAGAAGAGCTGTACCATTAAAAGTCACTTTATATTAAGATGAAGTGTGATGCTTATAAAGGATAATAGCATTTACTTTTCTTATGGCTAGTTTCTACACTATTTTTATGTAGTACGCTCATGGTGACTTTGGAGGCATAAATATTTCAGAAAGAAATCAATGTGGAGATTTTCCTGTAAATAAAGTTTCTTTGTGAATTGAAAATGTCCTATAAAGCAGAGTTTATAAGGATCGTAACTGTCTCATGAGCTTTTGTTCAATTTATTTATCAGATGTGATGTCATTTTTATTTCCATACTTAACCTGCAATAATTAAAAAAATATTTAAAAAGTCCAGATTATCTCTAAGTCATATATAATGCTTTTTATCTATTAGGAAAAGACAGAGGAACATTGATTGACCACATTGATCTTTTTGACCTGGTGGGTTTTTCATAGTACATACCTGGGTTGGGAAAAAAATGGGAAAATTAGAAATAAAAATCACCTTTGATTAGTTGCTCTCATGTGCTATCAGCGTCTATAAATCATGGCTAGTAAAATTCTTTCAACATGTGCTAGTTTCAGTGGCCATGAATTAACCAGCTTTTGATAATCCCATGTAGGAGTCTGAAGATCAGTACCAAGGCATGGGAATTAGAGATACTATACAAGCATCACCAACTCAATTGGCATGAGTTTGAGGAAGCTTGGGGAGATGGTGAAGGACAGGGAAGACTGGCATGCTGCAGTCCATGCAGTTGCAAACAGTCAGATATGACTGAGCGACTGAATACCACCAACTAATACAAGCATTACTCAATAGAAAGGCCTAGATTGCAAAATTCAGGAATCTTAAAACTTACACTAGCTAAGTGCATAGATAGCTTCAAGCAACCTTTCAGCCAACAATTCCATTAGTGGGAGTTTCACAGCAGACAGAACAAAAGGACCCATTGAGATTTATATGGTTGACCTGTGGTTAAACCTAATCTTTACAAAGACACATAAAATTGTGAATGGCACATAATAGATGCCTAGTAAGTATGTTTAATTAATAAATATAGAGTCTTTACTATCTGAGGCACCAGGGAAGCCCAAATAAAACATTAAGAAAAATCATAGTATGACCTGCTTACCATTGCTTCATCACCTCCTGTTTTGGAACAAACTGGCTTCTCCAACATCTTTGGGGAAACTAGAGCTCTGAAGAAGTCTTGTTCTTATCAGCAATCAATGAAAATAGGAAAGAAGCATCCTCTTTCACAGGTTTTCCTAGTCCTTAATGCGAGAGTTCATAAATGATAATCTAAAGAATGTCTCTTCTAATGTTATATTGCCTTCAAACTCCCACCTGAGGAATTATTTGGTAAGAGAGCAGAAGTAATAGTGTGATTTTTGTTGTTGCCATTTTTTGTTGCTGTTGTTTTGTGTATCTAAGTTTTGTTGTTTTGTATCTAAGTTTTATAGTCATACATGGCTTTCCAATCAAGAATTATCTCTCATGAACTCACCAATAAGAGTCAAAAGGCAAGCTCAGAGACAGTAAATAAATATTTATTTAATAAAAAAGACAAAATGCTGGTATGCTGAAAACATACTGAACACTTAATTTGTAAGAAAAAAAACACCATATAAAAATGGACTGAAGACATATAGCCACATCAAAAAAGAAGATACATGTTGAGGAGCTAAGATGGCAGAGCAGGAAGACCCTGTACTCACCTCCTTTCATGAGCACATCTGAATTATAGGTATTCACAGAGCAACTACCTAAGAGAACTACATGAAGACTAGCAGAGAGGATATTCCACAACTAAAGACATAAAGAAGGGTTGATCCCCTGGAGGAGGGAAGGGCTACCCACTCTAGTATTCTGGCCTGGAGAATTACATGGACTCTATAGTCCATGGGGTCGCAGAGAGTCGGACATGACAGAGTGACTTTCACTTTCACAATACATGGGTAGAAGGAGCAGAGACATGATATGGTCAGCATCCACATCCCGGGATGGGTGACCTGCCAGTGAAAGATTCTACCCTAGAAACCTATAGTGGATTCCCCAGCCCAAGTGTTCTGTATCAAGAAGATGAGCTCTGGAAGGTCTGGCTTTGAAAACCAGATGGGTTTCCATTCCGGAAAGCCAGAGGCTTATAGAAAACAGAGGCGCCTCTCTTAAAGGGTGTGCAGAAAATCTCACATGCTTCAGATCCTAATGTAGAGTTGGTAGTTTACAAGCAGCCTGGGTCCCATTCACTTGCTGATCTGGGAAAGCCTCCCAGGGAGGCATAAGGCACCTGGGACTCCCTCTGGGGATGGAGATGCTGGGACAGAGGAGCTGGCAACATCATTTTGGGGAACTCAGTTTATCATGTTGTCAGTGGTGCTGGCAAGGGCCAGTTTGGAATTCTCCCTCTAGCCAATAAGTGATGGGGGTTACCCACCTTCCAGTGGGCTGACACCAGCCCAGCCTACTTGTATTGCCTGCTCTGTCCTCCAGGCTAATTCTAAAAGCTTATGAATAATTCCTAGATGCATTCTAGCTCTGCATCTATGTTAGATTAAGCAGAATGATACACTCAACTGGGTACTGTCTATATCCTTAATGTTAGAAAGGACTAAAGAGAGAAATAGGAGTCTTTATGTTTTTTCAAAGGAAATGAAAGAACTTATGTCAATTCAGAAACATGAAGGAAGGCTGCATTTACTTCCACTTCTGTGTTTCAATGAGAGAAACTTTATGTGTCAAAATTTTTTATCAAAAGGAAAATGGAATATACTACATTTGGGACTATTTGAATATTTTGTAAAAAAAAAATAAATAAATAAAAGTAACTCAAGTTTTACCTCTAGATTGCTGTGACCTGATAATTTGCTGACATTGACCATAGTTGCAAAATAGTTCTGTGACAAGTAAAGCATTCTATCAAATACAATTTTACTTTTGAATTTTGACAAAAACTTTATTAAAATGATAAGTTAAATCAGAAACAGAGTCCCACATATACATTGGCTATATAGCCTAAGCTGCCTGCCAATGCAGGAGACATATGAGACGTGTGTTCGATCCTTGGGTTGGGAAGATCCCCTGGAGAAGGAAATGGCAACCCACTCCAGTATTCTTGTATGGAGAATCCTATGAACAGAGGAGGCTGGTGGGCTACAATCCATGGGGTCACAAGGAGTCAGACACAAGTGAAAGTGACTTAACATGCATGCATGCATTAGAGTTCACATGATAAATATATATATTTTTTGCAGCACTGCATCCTGCTTTTATTTAAAATGTTGATATATAGTTCATTGTGAATTTTTGCAATAATTTTGATTTTTAAAAAGATTGCTTAACTTTGCCATGGGAAAGAGAAATATTCTTGCCTGGATAATCCCATGGGCAGAGGAGCCTGGTGGACTATAGTCCGTGATTTTGCAAAGAGTCGGACGCAACTGAACACAGCATTAACCAAACTCATTTGACCACATGCCTCTTCTTCAGTGGGTTTCTTTCAATACTAGTGTGTGGTTGAACACACAGGACTCATCCCTGCACTATTATTTCTTTTTTAATTCCCTCACTTGCCTAACTGTGACTGTTAGAACTGCCTTTTGGAAGGTCCGGGAGGCTGAAAGCCTTTTCTTACAAACAAGAAATGGGGGCATAGGAAGGCTTTCATGCCCAGGAGGGTCCCACAGGGTCCTGCTCTCTATCAATACCCCATTTTCTTTGATTCTCCTCAATCTTAAGAAGAACAGGTTTCAGACACAAAAGGAACAACATTTTGGATAGAGAAGTTAATCATAAATTTGGCAGAGTAACTCAGTTTTAAGGAGATTGCACATATCGCATGAACGTGGGTTTCATCAAGAATGCAGATATTCTAACATAAAGTTAGAAGGATGGCACAAGGTAGATTTTTATCTTCTAGCATGTTTTTAATGCCTATATTGTTGTTTCTGTTAAGTCACTAAGTCATGTCCTACTCTTTGCGACCCCATGGACTGCAGCAGGCCAGGCTTCCCTGTCCTTCACTGTCTTCCACAGTTTGCTCTAACTTATGTTCATTGAGTTGGTGATGCCATCCAACCATCTCATTTACCTATATGGCATAGTCTATGTTTTTGTGAGCTCTTAGAGAAACATACAGAATTGGTCCAGGGAATTCCCTGGTTGTCCAGTGGTTAGGACTCAAAGCTCTCAAGTCTAGGTTCCGGAACTAAGATCCCACAGCCTGCCTGGCAGAATAAAAAAAAAAATTATTTTGGTCCAGTAAACAGTTAAGTGCATGCAAAAAGCTACCAATGAATTCTATTCATCAAGATCCTGTTCCCATTAGTAGCCTATGGAATTCAATCAGGTACTTTATGAAATGACCCTATATTTTTTTAATGTGTCTGCATTTTTTGGTTCTAGAAAGACTAGTTTCATATATTATAGTGGGATAAAGTATTTAAATGGAATTACATGCAAATTAATATAAAATGATCACTTCTAGTGTTGGCAGGTTTCAACTTGCACATCTTAAAAACAGCCATAATTCTCTGAATTATTAGATCCATTATGGACGGTCCTTAGTTCATTGGAAGCTTCTGTTGATTGGAATTCATAGGACTCATTTTGGTTTTATTGAAATGCCATCTAACTATAAACTAGCTGTAGATATCAGGTGCTTCTGATGAACTGAATATATGTGTCTGATGTGTGGGAAACTTTATGAGTTTCCTCATCTATCATGTAGATAATTATGTATGGGGTGGACTCTTTAAGCAATGGAAATCTAGAGGAGGAACTAGGCAAGGCTTTACTGGGGCCCATACTGCAGCATGAGGTAGCAAGAACAAGTAACAGGTCCCTTGCTTGCTCTCAGAGGGGCTGGTGATATGGTCCCTTAAAGGGGTAATAGCGGAGGTAGATCTGTGCTTTGGGCTGGAGGGGTAGCGTAGGTGGCCAGCCCTTGCCTTTTGTGGTGTTTGTGCAGGGGGCATGCACAGTACCCTGCTTTTGCTCCAGACACCTCCCAAATGGCAGTTGGGTTTGGCCTTTTTGTAGGTTGTTCCTTACTTGCTCCAACTGCACACACATGCAGTTATCTTTAGTCCCTCAGTTTCTTTGAATTTTGTAACTCAAGAACATGTTTGTCTAGGAGTAAGCATTGCATTAAAGGGTTTCAGGTCCCAGCCTGTCTCAGATATAGTAACAAAAATAAAAAGAGTGAGGTTTTGATTCTCTTTGACTTGAATATTATCCCTGTATGTTGCAGGAATAAAACGTTTCCCTTATTTCCGTCAGAGTAATATAGTTGCTTTAAGTCTTAAGCATAGGTAACATGATATAAATATATATGCTGAACTATTTGAGAATAGTGCATTTGAAGCTATTTTAAATGTGCTTTTATCTGTAAGGCATTGCTTGCTAAGAAATTGGTTGTTATCCTTACGGTTCTAATTGGATGGTAAAGGTGTTCTTAAGAAATTGCAAGTACTTTAGATTTTCCAGATTGAATGAGAGAATATTGTATAACCATCCTGCTGTTCCTTTAGTGCAGTACAATACAACACTGAAATGTTAAAAAAAAAAGGAAAAGGTGGGTGCCACATGGTGCTGTGTTTTCTACACTCTAAGTGGAAACATTTTATACTGCTTATAAAAATAAGTATTTGTATATAAAAAGTTTCATCTGAGTGAACCGGAGAAGGAGAAGTGATTGGAAAGGTTCCAATTATGCCTCCCTTTCCCAAGGTATATAGAGATAAGTTCCAGCATGCATGTGTGTGTGCTAAGTTGCTTCAGTTGTGACACTGTAACCCCCCAGGCTCCTCTGTCCATGGAATTCTCCAGGCAAGAATTCTGGAAGGGGTTGCTATTCTCTCTTCTAGGGGATCTTCCTGACCCAGGGAAGGGTCTCCTGTGGTTTCTGCATTGCAGGAGGATCCTTTACCCCTGAGCCACCAGGGAAGCCCCAAGTTCCAACATAAATAAAGCTATTTTCCAAGCAACTTAATATGAACAGATTTTATTATCAAGTGTGAAACAGATCGCCCGTCCAGGTTGGATGCATGAGACAAATGCTTGGGACTGGTGCACTGGGATGATCCAGAGGGATGGGATGGGGAAGGAGGTGGGAGGGGGGTTCAGCATGGGGAACACATGTAAATCCATGGCTGATTCATGTCAATGTATGGAAAAACCACTACAATATTGTAAAGTAATTAGCCTCCAACTAATAAAAATAAATGAAAAAAAATATTTTGAGCATTTATTGTTGTTCCTTCAAGATAAGTGTCAATAAAGGCTAAAAAGATAACAGAAATGTAAGCAAAGAATAAAATAGATTATATTCTGTGTATTAAATGAATTACCTGAGTAACATTGTAAAGCAGAGAATGTTATATTGTGATGTTGTTACCAAAAGTGTCTGGGGTCCAGCTGCCCACTGCTCAAAAGCCAATAAACAGGCCAGATTGGTGGAAAGGAAAGTTTGCTTTATTTCTGATGCTGGAAACGGGGGAAGGGGGGCAAGGTGGTGGACATCTGTTCAAAGGTGGACTCCCACCCCCACAACAAGCAGGGGTGAGAGCTTTTATAGACAGAGTAGGGGTAGATGGCTACATGCAGAAATAGTACAGTCATCTCTGACAGTCATCTTCAGATTGGTCATCAGTGGTCTGACCAGCATCATCTTGATTGTTTCAGGTACAGTTAATCTTCAGTTCCAGGGTTGGTGTGTTCCCATTTCTTTTTGGCCAATGCTCGGAATTATGGCAGCTCATATGCTGGGGACAGTCCGGTCGTCATATAGTTAACTTCTTCCCCCTAGTATGTTAGCAGCTATAAGACAGCTCACAGGATATGGCTTAGAATATTATCTATAGCCCATGAGAAAGAACTGAAGGTCCTTGACTATGCTTAGAGATTACATTATTATTTAGTCTCCTTTGACTGTTTTCCTTTGTTTCAGCATTTCTTACTTCTCTGATTAAACTTATTCTTTGACTAAAGTTTTCCACAGACCAAAGGCAGGCAGAGGACGTGGAGGGGGTGGGGTGTGGGTGGGGGAGGACTGTGGGGTCTTGCTTGTGTGAATTGGAGCATATATTAACATTTTATTTTGAGCACAAATTAGGAGCCATGTTCGTTGATCATATACCTCTTTTTCATCAACATATTTAATATCTGCTCTGTGCCATGTACAGTAGATAGAAATATAGATAAGCTAGAGCCTCTGCCCTAAAAGACTATATTCTGAGGAAATAGACAATGAAACACTGTTTGTTTTAAAACCTATAATGAGAATAAGTAAAAGAATAGTGAGGAGTATGGAAGAAAGGCGCAGGGCAATGAGAACCCAAGTTTTTAAGAACTAACCTGTGTACTAATTCACTGACTCCTCACAATTGCATAATTTAAATATTATCATTTCAATTTTTACAGATAGGCAAAATAGAATCCTTTAATCTTAAGAATGAGAAACTTGCCCAAAGTCTTATATCCAGGTTTCCTTGGTGATTCAGATGGTAAAGAATCTGCCTGCAATGCAGGAGATGTGAGTTCAATCCCTGGCTCAGGAAGATCTCCTGGAGAAAGGAATGGCAACCCATTCCAGTATTCTTGCCTGGAAAATCCCATGGACAGAGGAATGTGGTAGTCTACAGTCCATGAGGTCACAAAGAGACCAAATCTTACGTGGAGAATGTTTTAATTTGAGTAAAACAAAGTTACCCAAAGAGACCAACAATTCTACCAAATCATCAAGATATTATGTAATTTGATGAACTTTATAATACTTTGGTACTGTTGCAAACAAAAATAAAATTTAGCTTGTGTAAATGTTGGAAAATGTTATGTGCACATTGTGGATACTACAGACAAAACATTCTTTCCACAGTGGATAAGCTGTCAATCTAAAGTCAAAAAACACAGCAGAATTATAAGGAGATACAGGATCCACAATAAAGAAGAATATTTAATTTATTCTTCCAAATGTGAGTCTCTATTATTACTTATGCTTTATCACATTTCATTGTCTAAAATCAGCTATATTTATTGTTGTTGTTATCCAGTCACTAAGTCATATCCAGCTCTTTATGACCCCATGGACTGCAGCACGCCAGGTCTCCCTGTTCATCACCAACTCCTGGAATTGACTCAAACTCATGTCAATTGAGTCAGTGATGCCATCCAACCATCTCATCCTCTGTCGTCCCCTTCTCCTACCATCTTCATCTTTCCCACCATCAGAGTCTTTTCCAATGAGTCAGCTCTTCACATCAGGTGGCCAAAGTATTGGAGTTTCAGCTTCAGCATGAGTCCTTCCAATGAACACCCAGGACTGATCTCCTTTAGGATGGACTGGTTGGATCTCTTTGCAGTCCAAGGGACTCTCAAGAGTCTTCTCCAACACCACAGTTTGAAAGGATCAATTCTTTGGCGCTTAGCCTTTATAGTCCAACTTCCACATCCATACATGACTATTAGAAAGACCATAGCTTTGACTATATGGACCTTTGCTGGCAAAGCAACGTCTCTGAATTTTAATACACTGTCTAGGTTTTTCATAGCTTTCTAAGGGGTAAGAGTGTTCATTTCATGGCTGCCGTCACCGTCTGCAGTGATTTGGGAGCACAAGAAGATAGGATCTGTCACTGCTTCCACTTTTCCCCCTTCTTTGCCTTGAAATGATGAGGCTGTATGCCACGATCTTAGTTTTTCGAATGCTGAGTTTCAAGCTAGCTTTTCCCCTCTCCTTTTTCACCCTCATCAAGAGGCTCTTTAGTTTCTCTTCACTTTCTACCACTCGAGTGGTACTGTCTGCGTTTCTTCACTCTTGTCGTCTCCTGCTTGGCTGTGACCGGTTTGCCTTGAGTCATGGACCTAACATCCCAGGTTCCTATGCAATATCATTCTTTACAGCCAAGGACTTTGGTTTCACCACCAGACACATACACAACTGTGTAATTGTATGTATTCTGCTTTGGCCCAGCTGCTTCATTCTTTCTGGAACTATTAGTAATTGCCTTCTGCTCTTCCAAAGTAGTATATTGGACTACTTTGGAAGAGTAGTATATTGGACCTTCCTGGGAGTGGGGAGGGGAGGGTCATCTTTTGGTGTCATATCTTGTTGCCTTTTCATACTGTTCTTGGTGTTCTTGAGGTAAGAGTATTGCAGTGAGTTGCCAACCCCTCCTCCAATGGACTACATTTTATCAGAACTCTTCGCTATGATCCATCTGTCTTGGGTAACCCTACACTAGCTGGTTCATAGCTTCATTGAGTTACCCAAGCCCCTTTGCCATGACAAGGCTATGATCCATGAAAGGGTCAGTTTGTCCTACTCTTTGTGACCCCATGGACTGTAGCCCACCAGGTCCTCTGTCCATGGAATTCTCAAGGCAAGAATACTGGAGTGGGTAGCCATTCCCTTCTTCAGGGAATCTTCTCAACCCAGAGATTGAACTTGGCCTCCTGCATTGCAGGCAGATTCTTTACCACACAAACCACCAGGGAAGCCCCAGTTATATTTACCAGCACGATTTTTTGCAAAGATCATTGAAATGTGTGGAACTACTGGTAATTCACCCTGTACGAATGTCCTTGATTTTTCTCAATACTCTTAAAGCAGTGAAATAAAGTGAAAATGAATATTCAGGGAATATTTTGAAGAGTAAACAAATAGCATAGATATATTTTTAAGACTGTGTGGATAAACCGGTCAGGTTATTCAAACCTCATTGGATGGGGCAGTGTGGGAGCAGGATTTATGGGAGGTGGAGCTTACTGACCATGGAAGCCTTATTCTCAACTGGCTACAGCCTGCCTCAGTGTCCTGTCTGAGACCCAAACCCACAGTTCCCAAAGTATTTGTCTCATATAAAGTACTTTTGGAATTAGCAAAGATAAAATTATATGTAGTCAGTTTTAAGCAAAGGATATTCTCCTATCCAAGTATTAAGCAAGCTTGGCCCTGCTTAGCTTCTGAGATCAGACAAAATTGGGTGCATTCAGGGTGGTATGGCCATGGACAGAAAAGGATATTCTTATTCCCTTTTATTTATTTTGAAAAATAGGCTCTATATGGTAACTCAAAGAATGCATTTTCTTTTTCAAGAAGAGTCATATATAAATTTTTCCTGTAACTCGAGTACATATTATGACTATTCTTTGGGATACATACGATGTTTAGAGTAATAATCACAAATATTCCTGTTGTGAAAAAGTAGCTAGAAAATATTTTTTTTTTGTATATAAGATAATGTTTTCTATATTTTAACATAGTAATTTAAAGGACTTGATAAGGATGATAAATATGAATAACATGGTCCAATTTTTGAGTGAAACATGTAGATTTAAAGAAAACATTGTGAGAAAACAAAACCTAGAGAAATAATTCACCAAGTAAAATTAGTCCTTTCATTTTTGTCTGACTTATATTAATAATTTGCATTATATTGCCATCTAGTGGTTAATACAAGTACTAAAAATAAAGGTGTTAAAACACCTCATCATCAGAGGGCCTATACATAATCAAGAATATAGATTTAATACGGGAGATAGCAATATTATGTATGGTATCTGTTTAAGCCCAGGGTCCTAAAATAATATTTTAAGAGTGGAAAGAGGAAGAAATTCTTAGGCACAAAGGCAGTAAAGCTACAAGCAAGGTCCCTGATCAGTTAATCAAGTATTTCCTGGTTCCTGAGTCTCTAGTGTGCTCAATTCTTAGTGTTTATTCACAAGCAGCTTCCTTAGCTTGGAAATGTTGTCAAATCCAGGCAGAGTCTGCTTTGATTGAATAGGAGAACTTTTAACATGGGGATTCCACTTTAAAGTTTCATAGTTTGATTAGTTGCAGGAAAGCCTCACTTCTGGCAAAACATAACAAATTAAATCAAACCAAACTAAACAAAAAACAGTTCTTTACATTGTCCTTTTCCAAGTTATTGTGCAATTACATAATAACACGAACTTTGTTGGATGTTAGTAAGAGGTATTCAAATTACAGTTAAACTTAAAAAAAATCTCCTTTGTATGGGGAAATTATAAAATAAGGCATTCTAGTTATCAAATTTTGTCTTAATTACAAATTAAATTTATTTTCAGGCATTAAACTTTGTTTTACAAAGTAAAATTTTGTATCAAGTATGTGAGAACTCAAAAGCATCGTGGGCATGGTACTTTGTCAAATTTTGGTTGAATGTGCACCAAGCAAAAAACATTAAATAAAGAAAGTTGAATTTATGAAGACAGTCCTTCCTATTGTAAGTACAAGTTCATGTGCATCATATACAGTAAGCCAAACAAATCAAAATGATGGAGTGTGGAGTACAGAAAGGTTTATTGCAGGAGGACAATAGGGGCTGGAAAGGTGGCTCCTGCTCAAGAAGTCTGAACTCCTTTAAGGGTTTCAGAAAAAGCACTTTAAAAAGCCAGATGGAGAGGGTGTGGAGAAAAGGGAACCCTCTTACACTGTTGGTGGGAATGCAAATTAGTACAGCCACTATGGAAAACAGTGTGGAGATTTCTTAAAAAGCTGGAAATAGAACTGCCATATGACCCAGCAATCCCACTTCTGGGCATACACACTGAGGAAACCAGATCTGAAAGAGACATGTGCACCCCAATGTTCATTGCAGCACTGTTTATAATAGCCAGGACATGGAAGCAACCTAGATGCCCATCAGCAGACGAATGGATGAGGAAGCTGTGGTACATATACACCATGGAATATTACTCAGCCATTAAAAAGAATTCATTTGAATCAGTTCTAATGAGATGGATGAAACTGGAGCCCATTATACACAGTGAAGTAAGCCAGAAAGATAAAGACCAATACAGCATACTAACACATATATATGGAATTTAGAAAGATGGTAACGATAACCCTATATGCAAAACAGAAAAAGAGACTCAGATGTATAGAACAGACTTGTGGACTCTGGGAGAAGGCGAGGGTGGGATGTTTCGAGAGAACAGCATCAAAACATGTATATTATCTAGGGTGAAACAGATCACCAGCCCAGGTTGGATGCATGAGACAAGTGCTCGGGCCTGGTGCACTGGGAAGACCCAGAGGGATGGGGTGGAGAGGGAGGTGGGAAGGGGGACCGGAATGGGAAATAAATGTAAATCCATGGCTAATTCATTTCAATGTATGACAAAAACCACTGCAATGTTGTAAAGTAATTAGCCTCCAACTAATAAAAATGAATGGAAAAAAAAAATAAAAAGCCAGATGGAACTTTTGAATGAGCTTGTCAATTTCTACTTTAACAATCCATTTGGCAATTTTAGTAAACTGTATTGAATTTACTAATCTTGAGGCGATTGACATCTT
Source organism: Odocoileus virginianus (assembly GCF_023699985.2). NCBI lineage: Eukaryota > Metazoa > Chordata > Mammalia > Artiodactyla > Cervidae > Odocoileus > Odocoileus virginianus. The sequence goes on from NC_069697.1 coordinate 14,284,091, forward strand.
TATAGTAGTAGTGAGTCTTTGTATCCCCAAATAGAATATATCTCCATTTCATGTATTTATTTAATAAAGTTTTCATTGGAAAAAAAGCCAGATAAAGCCAGTTCTCTAACTGGCTGGTGGTGAGGTAATAGGAGTTGCAGTGGTTAACATTATCAGTCCTTAGGCCTGGGGCAATGTGCTCACAGTCTTCAAGTAGTTAACATCTCCATGTGGTGGGAGGAGTTTTCAAATATGCAGAGCAACTCCGGAAATGTGCCTCCAATGCTATCATCTGAGTACTTCGGAGAACAGCTAAAGCAGAGGATGTGGGGGAAGGGCTGTTCCAGAAGGTTGCAGGCACCCCTTTTCATTACCCTATTAGCCACTTGTTTGTATTTTCTTTCTGAAAATTTGATTGAAATATGAAAGTTTAAATTTGATTAATATTTATTTTGTTGCTAATGATGACATCATGCTGTCATATCTCCCTCTTCGTGAAAAAAAAAAAAAAACATGCAAACTTTTAGAGCAAGAGGAAGAAAGGTCGGTACACATCACCAGTTGAGGAATTCAGTACTATTTTGGGAAAACCTGACTGTGTGGTTACCCTAGCAGTGGCTCAGGCTCACACTTCGCTGAACATCATTTTGACTGTTTACACAAGTTAGTTCTTTGAGACTGTGATAACTATTCTTTTTTCTTTTATTGAACTAAGCAGTATTGTTTATAGTTTTATACATAATAGTGCAGTTTCCCTTAATCTGATGTATTTTTGCCTTTGTTGATTGTTGGTTCATTTATTGACTTGATCACTCATTCATCAGTAACCATTTTCAGCACTGTAAAACTATTGAGAGTAGACAGTTTTACTTCAGAATGTTTAAGGCTGTATTTTTAGCATCTACTAACATATTTGTTGTTTAGCCACTAAGTTGCATCTGACTCAAATTTTGAGACCCCCATGGATTGTAGCCTGCTAGGCTCCTTGGTCCGTGGGATATCCCAGGCAAGAATACTGGAGTGGGTTGCCATTTCTTTCTCTAGAGGATTTTCCTGACCCAGGCATTGAACCCATGTCTCCTGCATCTCCTGTATTGCCAGGCAGACTTTTTACCACTAAGCCACCAGGGAAGACATTTAGCCCATCCTCAACAAGATGTACTTGAATATCATGTATGGCCTTTGGGATAGTCAATCTTTCACATTTTTGTTGTTGTTGCTGTTTATGTGTTTTGTTTTGGTTTAAACTAGCGTAGCTAAATGTTGCTTATGTAGAATAGTAACAACACGTAAAATGAAGGTAAGTGACGAGAGGTTATTATGAAGGAGTGAGACTTTAAGGTTGTGTTTATGTGCGTCATGCATGTGTGTGCATGTCCTTTCGTCTTTCTCAGAACCAGGGGTCTTTGATCCTGTTTGCTAATTTTGGTAAGAACTGTACCCTCTCATGGGCCTCAGAGGTGCAGGAGCCCCTGAAACTTTTCCTAATTTTTCTGATTGGTCTCACTTGTTGGAGCGAGGAATCCTTGTGGGCTATATTTAATGAGTTGGACTCTGAAGATAATATGAGAAAAAAATCGACTAGATATGCCAAGCATTTTAGTTAGGTACAATATGAATCATTGGGCCATTTCTTTGTGGAACAGGCTAAAAAAATGTGGAAGAAAATTTTAGTCATTAAAATAGATCTTTCTGTTATTATTTCATATTAGTAAATAATTGGAACTTAATGAAAATGTCTTAGTTAAAATACATATGGACATTTACTTTTCTTCTGGAATTCTAGAAATTCAATTTATCCTCTAATTTAAAATGCTGCTAAAAGTTTAGATTCAATCTTTTCTGCTCCTTATAGCTATGCCGGACTATTTCAACAACAACAAAAATATCCACAGTTTCACAAGAGGATCGTCTATGACTTGCAATAAAGCCACCATATACTTTAAGTAAAATTACCTATTATTATTATCTAGAGAATAAAAAACTCTTTTTCAAGTCAGCTTACTCATTGTGAAGCATGATGACATTTATGATGTTTGATGAGACAGTACTATTCATGTCAAACTCCATTAGTGTTTTCATTTATAAATTTTGAATAGCATTGACTGAGTGTTGTAAGCTTTTACATTTTAGTATGCAAGTTTCTCATGCCATATTCTTTTACATCTGTCTGTTTTTTCTAAAATAAATACTAAAATGGTAAAACAAGGAATGAAACAAAATAAAATTCTTGTTTTACATGATGCAATTGTTGATTTATGTATTTATGTTTTTCCTTTTCAAAGGAAATCTTGGTTACAGGATTCGAATACTTTTCAGATGCTTTCAGAAAAAATCATAACTTATCAAATGATAAAAAGGATATTCAAAGTAAAACACCAAGAAAGGGGTCTATGGACATTTATAGTGGGAGTTTGAAATTTGACCACTAGATGGTGAACCTAATCCAAGTATCTAATTGAATAGGTTTCACAAGATCTTAGCTTTTGGAAACAAGAGTCATATTTTAGTTTTAAGTTAACTCTTCTTTTAATTGCATAAAACATTTAATCCAGCATATTAGCCATTTATGGTTATATTTTCCATCAATATTACTCTCAGACAGGAATTTTGTGATTTATATATCCACACAATTTAGAATGAAAGAATAGAAATAACAATATTCTCTTCCCATTTTGGTTCATAAGATTGTCTCACAGATTACCTTAAAATTATGCTTAAGACAAATGACAGCTTTTTTGCCTTTTGAGTACTAGTACAAGATTTAGTCGATGAAAACAAATTATTATAGAAAGTATGTACAGTGTTTTTATGTTGTTCAGTCTTTACCGAGTTTTGAGCAAATCTCAATTTGCTGCTTCAAATGAATATTAAATCATAAGCACAGGTATAAAAACAGCAAGCATCTACCCTATTATGTTACAGAATTTAAAAAATATGTGGCACATATTTACAATTAATTGTGCTACCTAATGAAGAAAGCATCTAGGTCATTAGTTTTACATATTTTATACAGGTATACAGTTTGATCAGTACATGTTGACTGTGAGATTGGTGAGACACTCTTTAGGGCACAATCAATATTACTATCTATGATGAAAATAAGTCCATGAACACAGTGGTTAAAAAGTAGCTTTAACTTTTTCAGTTAGCTTAACAGAAGTGTGATTTTTAAAAAACCAGTTTCATGGGGGAAAAAACACAAATAAAACCTCTCTTTCAAATGAAAACTGATACATCTAAGTCAGAGGTCCCCAACCTCCAGGTGACAGACTGGTACCTCCTGTCATACCAGCAGCAGCATTAGATAAGAAGTAAAGTACACAATAAATGTCATGTGTTTGACTCATCCTGAAACCATTCTCGCACCTTCCGTGGAAAAATTGTCTTCCACAAAACTAGTCCTTGGTGCTAAAAATGTTGGGGAACCCTGAATTTTAAGTGGCAGGTAGTTTTGATGAATTGGATTTTAAAAAATTGGACATAATCTTCAACTTTGTGTGGAGAATATAGTGGGAATTGAAATACTTTTTTGAAAACTCTCTTTGGCTATGCAAAAATACAAGCATCACATTTTTATCAAGCCACTTGGCTACCATCTGTGACTCTGGCAGAGGAAGGAAACTGTGCATTGCTCTATTACTCAGTTTTGTAGACGAAACTGTTTATGCTAACATGAGAATTCTTTCTCTATAGCTTTGGTATTTTGTTCATGCTGAGATAACAGAAATAATATATACATTATATTTGCATTTCAGACACCTCAATGTTAAGGTTTTAAAATTGCTGAAGCACTTTGATAAGCTTTCCACAATATGATTTCAAGACTTGAGAAAGTTATTCTTAGTCTATAGAAAAGATCGAACTCAAAGAGCAGTACATTGTTTAAAAAAACCAGAAGTGTCATTAAAATTTTAGTTTTCAGCTTGTCGTGTAAGATTTAACCAAACCCCAGGTAGCAAACCACATAGTTAGATAATGAATCATGAGACCCTGTTCTATCCTCAGCCAAAGCTAATAATGAAAAAATGAAACAGAGCCAAAGACCAGGAAAAAACAGAATTTATGACATGAAATTGAAAAAAGAAAATCTAAGTCTACAGTATTTTAGTTTTCCAGCACCCAAATTATTTTTGGGATAACCTTGCCTCAGAAGCTTTATTGAGGTGACACAAAAAATAGAAATATACCCTTAAGCAAATACCAAAGTCAATTTTGAAATAAGTTACAAACTGCTCAGGGGAGGTCTTCTTTTCATGAAAACTGATTTCATGGTTACAGGTCTTTCAAGCAGGTGCAGAATCATTGATCAGTCAGACAAAATGATGTCAGAATCTAGGTGAAAGCACTTTCCCAGTTTTAAAGTTTAAAGAGTATCAGCTGTCATTTTGTTATCTACATTTCCTCAAAGCCGTCCACTTAAAGACTGTCATTCAAGATTCAGTTATTTATCAAAGAAATAGTGTTAACCTCCTATGTGACTCAAGGCAAGGAAATGAACTAAGCCTATGCTTAATTTATATATATATATTTTTTTCTGAACAATGTTTATGATTAGCATTTATTTTCACTTTTTATTTTAATCTGTGCATGAAGGCATATTATCTGTGAAGGACCCAAATCAAGGATCTTTCAGACCTTTCTGTAATGAGGCCATGTCACTTCATTCATTGCAAAATTTCAAAAGTTAAGAATAAGAATTAGTCATTAAGAATTTGCCTGTCCCCGAACCCGCAGGGGACACAGGTTCGATCCCTAGGCTGGGAAGATCCCAAAAGCTGTGGAGCACCTACGCCTGCACATAGCAACTGCTGAGGGCATGTGTCCCAGAGCTCATGCTTGGCATCAAGAGAAGCCACCGCCTTGAGGAGCCGTGCATGGCATGAAGAATAACCTCCTCTGGCCACAGTTAGAGAAAGCTGGAGAACAGTGACAAAGACTCAGCACAGTCAAAGATAAAACAAATAAATAAAAATTTAAAAGTTAGTCATATTTAGGTCTTTTTGAAGAAGCATGGATCAGAAGTACATGTACAGAAATTGCCATCCAGCCTTTCTGTCAACCATACACATGAATTCCAGTAGTAGCTAAAAACGAATGAAGAGTTTTGAAGGCTGGGCAATAGTCCCTAAGAGATACTTTTAAGTATCCTGCAAAATAGCAGTTAGCTCTGAAGAAAGAAGAAAATTGGCGTTTATCCTAGTTTCCTTCTTCTGAAGATAGCTGAAAATAGCTCAGTTGTGTTGAAGAAAACCACGAATTTTCCTTTTATTGCAGAGTTGAACGAGAAAGCCCAAAACCTATCAGTCATGAAGAGTGAGTCCAGACAGATCATACAGTAAAAATACAATCTGAAATCCTCCAGCTAAAGATTTCATCCATTCAGCAGAGTTCAGATGGTACAAGAGATTTTAGGATATGAAAGTAGATCCTGGGTAATGGGAGCCACCATTGTGTACTGACTTCAGTTGCTTTTTTATCATATACATTTGGAACTTGTTTACTTGGTCCAAATTATTTCACTTGAACTATGTGAGGGACTTGTCCTTAACCTATAGCAAAATACACAACTCAACATTTTTCCAAATATCAGACCTAATTAACTATTCATATCTTTGGAATGTTTCATATTATGCACATTTAAGAAATCAAATTTTACTCATGTCTCAAATTTATTTAACTTCTCTAGAGATCAGTCTTTTTAATCCCTCGGAGATAGAAATTATCATAATACTTCACATTAAGTGTCTACAATTGACTGTATACTGTGAAGAACGGAAACAAATGCGAGGAACAGTTAATTAATATTTAAAAACTACCTTGGAAACCCCAAGTTATTTGACTGTTAAGTAAGCAAGAATAATTCTACTTTTTGTCCAGTGAGTATGGGTAGGTACTAACTAATCTTAAAAAGTTAATTTAGAACTGTAAATTTTAAAGGTGCTTATTACTAAATTGAGCCTCCTTCAAGAACTAATAAGTACATCTGAGTCTCTTTTTCTGTTTTGCATATAGGATTATCGTTACCATCTTTCTAAATTCCATATATATGTGTTAGTATACTGTAATGGTCTTTATCTTTCTGGCTTACTTCGCTCTGTATAATGGGCTCCAGTTTCATCCATCTCATTAGAACTGATTCAAATGAATTCTTTTTAATGGGGAGAAGGCGAGGGTGGGATGTTTCAAGAGAACAGCATTGAAACATGTATATTATCTAGGGTGAAACAGATCACCAGCCCAGGTTGGGTGCATGAGACAAGTGCTTGGGCCTGGTGCACTGGGAAGACCCAGAGGGATCGGGTGGAGAAGGAGGTGGGAGGGGGGACCGGGATGGGAAATACATGTAAATCCATGGCTAATTCATTTCAATGTATGACAAAAACTACTGTAATGATGTAAAGTAATTAGCCTCCAACTAATAAAAATAAATGGAAAAAAAAAAAGAGAACTAACGTACAAATAGTTCTTACATGCACTGCAATTTGCCCTTAAAAAAAAAAAAAAAAAGAACTAATAAGTATATCATAGGGGTAAAAATCTAAGATGGCAGTGGCATGAATATTCAGTTTAGTCAAGCTCAGTTAACTATTGACCAACTAATTGGCAGATTGCTAAACTGTACATAATCTTACAAAAATCTATGTTTTGGTATATACCTATCTTCTTCACATTTTGAACTAAGAAAAATACAACTGAATTGGGCAGAAGATAAAAAGTTTGACTATTTTGCTATGTCATTAAATCTCTGTGGTTTAATCACTAAGTTGTGTCTGACTCTTTGGGACCCCACAGGATTCTCAGGTGGCTCAGTGGTAAACAATTCTCCTGTCAATGCAGGAGACCCAGGCTTGATCCTGGGTTGGGAAGATCCCCTGGAGAAGGAAATAGCAACCCACTCCAGTGTTCTTGCCAAGAGGAGCCTGGTGGGCTTCAGTCCCTGGGGTCACAAAGAATCAGACACTACTGAGCAGGCATGCATAGCACAGAACTGGCTCCTCAGTTCATCCTGCCAGGCTTCTCTGTCCATTGGATTTCCCAGGCAAGAATACTAGTTGTTGCTCAGTCACCAAGTCCTGTCTGACTCCTCGCAACCCCATGTACTGCAATGTACCAGGCTTCCTAGATTGTGTTAATGGCAAAGAACCCTCCTGCCAATGCAGGAGACATAAGAGATTCAGGTCCAATCCCTGGGTTGGGAAGATCTCCTGCAGAAGGGCATGGCAACCCACTCCAGTATTCTTGCCTAGAGAATCCCATGGACAGAGGAGCCTGGTGGGCTATGGTCCATGGGGTCACAGAGTTGGACATGATGGAGACGACTTAGCACATAGTACAGAGCAGGACTGGAGTGTTTTGTAACTCAATGAAGCTATGAGCCAGTGCCATGTAGGGCCACCCAAGATAGATGGACAAAATGTCACTCACTGGAGGAGGAAATGGCAAACTACTCCGGTATACTAGCTGCGAAAACCCTGTGAACTGTTTAAAAAGGCAAAAATAAGAGGAAAGAATACTGGAGTGCATTGCTGTTTCCTTCTGCAGGGGATCTTCTTGACCCAGGAATTGAACCCACATCTCCTGCATTGGCAGGCAGCTTCTTTACCATTGAGACATCAGGAAAGCCCAATTAAATCTCTACTATTTAATTCACTATAAGCAGACGATATATAAACTTTATTCCTCAAGTTTTACTTCATAATATGATAGAATAAAGAGAATCTTCTTCATAATTTTGTTTAATTATAATCATATGTTCATTTCCAGGCAGTGAGACATCTTAGGTAAATTGCAATATCAATATAAAGTCAGAAAAACTGGAAAGTCTCATGAGGACTAGAAGATTTATACTTCCATGAATTTCCTCCAATTTTTTGAGGTATGCTAATAAAATATGTATGATATGTGAAGTTTGGCAAGTATATTAAATCTTTGTTTTTCAGGCTTCAAGTTACAGATTTTTCTTCTCTCTCTTTACCCTCTTCCTTCCTTCTTCACTCCCTTTCCCTCCTCTTTCCCTCCTTGCTTTTCTTTTTTCTTTACTTTTTCTTTCTTTTCTTTTTTCTCTCTTTTCTTCCTTCCTATTAATGTTTGCAATTTCTTCTCTGAAGCTCCTATAATTTTAAACCTTGAATATTTAATTGAACTTAAGGAGGAAAATCCATATCCAGCTTTGTTCTAAATAGATTTTGCTAGAGGAAACTGTTTTTAAGCCTTACACCAACATGAGTAAATACTCTTAAGTCCTGCTTCAGTTTCATGGAGCAATTTCTGCTATTCATCACTCACCTTAACCATTTCTCATAGCTTCTAGATTTTTCTATTTTTACTTGCTGAATTTGAGATCAATATTTAGTTTCTAAGTTAGCATTCCTTAAAGTTAACTGAAACAATGAAATTACTTTTAAGTAAAATGCTGGTGTTGATTAATTAAATTTACTATAAATTATGTGCTTATTCAAGTATTAATATATACCTCTAAATCAAGTATACTTCAATTTAAAAAAATAAGAGGACATTCAGTCATCTTATCAAAGGAAAAAAAATCAACACTAAATCACTTTAGTTCATGACCAATATTTTACTCCTTTATAAAATTATAAAAATAATATTCTTTCCTTATCTTGCAGTTTCATTGTGATAATATTAGGACAAGACTGCTTTTTTTTTTCTCTTTTTTTGGACAAGACTGCTTTTTAAAGCTGCAATTCAGTTTCAAAGGAAACTGCTGCATTGACTGCATTGATTGGGTTCTGATGTTCATGAGATATAGCTTATTTCAGTTATTTTACTGCCTTTGGTGGCCATAGCACCTCACTAGCTAGTTCTAGGCAGACTTACAAAGGACTACCATGTAGAACATAAACATGCTACAACTGGAATCTATTTTTAGCAAACAACTTTGTTCTCTCTCCATACTACACAAAGATAGGACCAGAAAAGAAGGGACTTTCTCATTGAATAACAAAATTAGATCCAACATCCAGCACATCTCAGTTCAGTTCATTCAGTTGCTCAGTCCTGTCCGACTCTTTGCGAACCCATGGACTGCAGCACGCCAGGCCTCCCTGTCCATCACCAGCTCCCAGAGTTTACTCAAACTCATATCAATTGAGTCAGTGATGACATCCAACCATTTCATTCTCTGTTGTCCCCTTTTCCTCCCATCTTCAATCTTTCCCAGCATCAGGGTCTTTTCCAAGGAGTCAGTTCTTCACATCAGGTGGTCAAAGTGTTGGAATTTCAGCTTCAGCATCAGTCCTTCCAATGAAGATTCAGGACTGATTTCCTTTAGGATGGACTGGTTGGATCTCCTTGCAGTCCAAGGGACTTTCAAGAGTCTTCTCCAAAACCACAGTTCAAAAGCATCAATTCTTCAGTGCTCAGCCTTCTTTATAGTCCAACTCTCACATCCATACATGACCATTGGAAAAACCATAGCCTTGACTAGACAGACCTTTGTTGGGAAAGTAATGTTTTTGCTTTTTAATATGCTGTCTAGGTTGGTCATAACTTTTCTTCCAAGGAGCAAGCGTCTTTTAATTTCATGGCTGCAATCACCATTTGCAGTTATTTTGGAGTCCCCCAAAATAAAGTCTGTCACTGTTTCCATTGCTTCCCCACCAATAAATGGGGACTTCCCAGCTTTGGGGAGAAATTGACAGAGGGAGGGTGCTAAATCTTCATGTCTGAATCCCAGCTCTATTACTAAATATTGTGTCCTCATTGGCTAGAATAAGGATAACTAACTTACCACACAAATTTGTGGTTTGAATAGAGTGACAGAAATAGATGGGAAATCTAGGAAAAGGATAAGCAGAAGGCAAACTCAGCAAATCAGTCCTTCACTCTTATTTTCTCTCCCTTCCATAATTCTTGGCTCAGCTGGTAAAGAATCTGCCTGCAATGCAGGAGACCTGGGTTTGATCACTGGGTTGGGGAGATCCCCTGAAGAAGCGAAAGGCTACCCACTCTAGTATTCTGGCGTTTAGACTTCTATGGACTGGGGGTTGCATAGGGGGCGGGTCCATGGGGTCGCAAAGAGTTGGACATGACTGAGTGACTTTTACTTTCACTTCATAATTCATAGGTAGAATGAGCTGTACTGTTCTATATTTGCAAAACTTTGCAAACTGAATAGGGAAAATTCTCTGAAGCCCTGAATGAATTGAATGGCTGACTTTTTTTTCTGGCTGTGCTGCATATGAGATCTTAATTCCCTGACCAGGGATCAAACTTGCACTCCCCTAATTGGAAGAAGCTCAAGTCTTAACCACTAGACAACCAGGGAAGTCCTGAATGGCTGACTTTTGATAGTCAGTGTTTCATTGCCTATGATATGAATGGGCCCATACCATATACTATTATTAATCTGAATTTCCAAAAAGTAATAATTTGATGTGAAAATCATAAGTTGAGACAATTTTCTCCTATCAATGGTTTGATTTTTACTGGACCTGTAAGTATTTATTTATATAAGATATGACACTTTATTTTATGAGACTATACCTCACTTAAAAGGAATCATTTTATTTACACAAATTTACAGAGCTGTACACATTTTTTAATATCTGTTTAAAGAACAGGTATTAGTCACTTTGTCACTTAGTCACTCCAATGGCTTTTTGACTATAAATTAGAAAAAAATATTCTTTCTGTAACATATGGCCACAAGGGTGAGAAATACAAATTGGGATCATGTAAGGAAATGGCTGTTGACTGTCATTAGTATTCTAGTCCTGGTGCAGTCAGATTTACAAAGTGTGACCCATAGCATCTAACTCCTTCATTTTATAATAATTCTTGAGGCTGTCAACTGTAAAGGCATTGTTTAGCAACCTCAAGACACTGAGATTTTTACTGTCTTATTTCAGAGAAAAGCCAATTAAATGATAAAAATAAACTTTTATGAGCTCAGAAAAAATGCCTAACATGAACATTTAGACATCTCCTTTTTGTTATTTCCATTTCAGAGAGTGAAAAAGTTAAGAAACAAAAGGGATGTATCTGAGGATGGTACTAGCAAATAATGAAATTACATGATTTAGATTGTAATCAGAAGAATTAAATATATTTATATATTATATATAACATATGTATAGTTTAATTTCTAATTTACAGTCATCCTCCATAAAATGATTCCTTCTATATTTTATTTTTTCTATGTCTTACTACCTCAGGAATATTTCATGTGTTTGTCTCTATACAAACTACCCTAAAGAAATTTCCATACTAGACACAATATGCACAATTGAAAACAGCAAAACACAGTCTTCTATTTTCCTGAATTCATCTTTTGAATCTGACCTTGCTTATGTGAGAGTTCACACTCACTTCATACTAAATACAAGCAAATTTATATACACTCTTCATTGACCCTAAAATAGTGGGGCAACTCAGATTTGGCAGCATTAAATACAATTTGAAGTTCCAAGAATTCATTAAGATTTTAAAGTTATACTGTGATGATGAAGCTTAAGCAATAAGACTTAATTACCCATTGTCAAAAATCACTCTCTATCATCAGAACAGAATAGTAATGACATATGACCAGTTTTTTTCCCACTCCTTTTGTCTATCTCAATTAGACGTGTGGAAAACATAACCATAGAATATACTTGTGGTCCCATTAGCAACTTTAAAAATTGTAATTATAAATATCATCTGAAGACTTTGAAAGAGTCATTTAGGAAAGAATATGTTTCCAAGTCAATAAGCCTTATATGCTTTGTGGTTAAACAAGAATTTTATAACACTGGCCATTGAATCACAGAATGCTACTCATGGAGAGAATTTAGTGATTTTTTTTTTTTTATACCTGGAGGAACTAATAGTTGGGACTTCTCAGGTGGCACTTGGAGAAGGAAATGGCAACCCATGCCTGTATTGTTGCCTGGAGAATCCCATGGACAGAGGAGCCTGGTGGACTACAGTCCACGGGGTCACAAAGAGTCAGACATGCCTGAGTGATTAACACTTCCTCAGGTGGCACTAGTGGTAAAGAATCCATTCCTTATGCAGGAGACATAAGAGATATGGGTTAGATCCCTGAGTCAGGAATATCCCCTGGAGGAGGGCATGGCAACCCACTCCAGTATCCTTGCCAGAAAAATCCTATGCTCGGAGGAGCCTGGTATAATACAGTCCATAGCGTCGCAGAGAGTTGAAAATGATTGAAATGACTGATCACACATGCACACACAAACTAATAGCCTATTTCTGAACCTTAAGCAATATCCATTAGATGAGAAAGTTATCTTGATTAAACTATGCTTTTAACCATAAAAGGGAATCCAAGTGATGGAAATTGACTACATGAGGGTAATTATATTTACTGATAAAGAGAACATTAACTATTTATGGAAGATAACACACCCTTATCTCATACATAGGCCAGAGAAAACGGCAGCTCCTCTGAAAACTGCAATTATTTCCCCCCAATATTGTAGCTTAGTTTTAAGGTCTCACCTACAGTTTCTTCTGACACTTCAATGGTAAAGGAGAAACTATTATCAGCAGCAATATTTTTTTCCCCCTACAGAGTCAGCCATATGGAAAAGTAGAATTAGTTGCCACCTAGGTAAATGTGATTTGATAAAAGTCCTCCATCCCAAAATAGATACCCCATCTGTGGGCTGATGCCTGAAATTCCAATTATTATACTGACTTTTTAGGTATGCTAGTGAGACTCTAGAATGCCCTTGTGAAATGCAAATGTATTATCACTGATCTCCCTAGGATTATTATGTGGAGCTTGGAGGCTTTTATTTTCTGTCAAATGTGGAGGTCAATCATGAATCCTTCCTGGTACCTCGGCTGAAAGCTCATGAAATCTGCATTAACCTCTGTAGACATATTTTCTTTAAATGAAAGAGATTTGTTGAATGTTGACAGAAGATTCTTTATGAAATCCGTTGCTTTTAACATTTCTTGTTACTTCCTAACTGCTAATGAAAATTGTGAACTTGGAAAAAGGACATTCTCAACAAGTGGTTGAGAACCAAAGTGAGAGCAGGAGAAGATATAATTACGAACAAATATGACTTTCATATGTGAAAATTGGAAGCAGAACTTGTCCTATATTCTGAATGATTAGAACTTTCAGCTATGTATTAACTTAAATTTACTTACAATTGGCATGTTTTGTCCAAGTGTGTGACATGGCTCATGCCAAATCTACAGATGTAAAATTATCAAATTAATCACATTTTTAATTATCTGAACTTTTTTAACATTTAAAGATAGACAACTCTGTTTAGTAAAGGTGTACAAAACTGATTTCCAAGGTTATACGAAGAAAGGGATACACTTGGAATGCAGTGAGTTCTCACTAAATAGCTAATAAATAAATGATGTTTAGCCACACTGAGTAATTTTATCAGTGCTTTTTTTTTCTATTATCCAGAAATTTTGCATTATTATTATATTATGTGTGATTATATCCAAAATAAGAGGCATTCAGTTCTACATTATCAAAAATCTAAATACTAATAATACCAAGATAGAAAAAATGACGTCCTATCACTTAATTATTAATTTAAAGGCCTTTCTTTAACTGTTCATTCATATTTATCCCTATCTTATTTGACAACATCTCTCAGTTTCTTTTATTCTTACTAAGTGTATGGAAGAAGCTAAAAGTTACTTTTTCTAAAACTAATAAAACTATCTCTATCTATCTACCTACCTAACCCAGTACCATCATCTACCTAGTTTGAATTTCTAGTAAGGTATTTGGACTTCCCTGGTGGTACATTGGATAGGTGTTTGCCTGCCAATGCAAGGGACAGGGGTTCAATCCCTGGCCCCAGAGGATTCCACATGTCACAGAATAAGACCCATGTGCCACAACTACTGAGCCCGTGTTCTAAAGCTCATGAGCTGCAAGAGCCTACATGCCACAACTACTGAAGCCTGTGTTCCTAGAGCCGGTCCTCTGTAACAAGAGAAGCCGCCACAATGAGAAGCCTGTGCACCACAACAAAGAGTGGTCTCTACCTGCGGCAACCGAAGAAAGCTCACACACAGCAGCAAAGACCCAGGAGAGCCAAGAGTAAATAAATAAAGATGCCACCTGCCTAAATAAAGCTTTTTAGAAAAGAGTATTAGTGTATTTAATCAAAATAACCATTTTATTATTTGATAGAGAAATTCTTAAACCCAACTCTTTCATTCTACTGTGCACCCTAAGTGCTTACCAAAGGTAATCTTTTTTAATATAGTTCTGTGAATGCATTATAAAGAAAGGTGAGCACAGAAGAACTGATGCTTTTGAACTGTGGTGTTGGAGAAGACTCTTGAGAGTCCCTTGGACTGCAAGGAGATCCAACTAGTCCATCCTAAAGGAAATCAGTCCTGAATATTCATTGGAAGGACTGATGCTGAAGCTGAAGCTCCAATACTTTGACCATCTGATGCAAAGAACTGACTCATTTGAAAAGACCCTGATGCTGGGAGGGATTGAAGGCAGGAGGAGAAGGGGATGACAGAGGATGAGATGGTTGGATGTCATCACTGACTCAATGGACATGAGTTTGAGTAAACTCTGGGTGTTGGTGATGGACAGGGAGGCCTGGTGTGCTGTGGCCCATGGGGTTGCAAAGAGTCGGACATGACTGAGCAATTGAACTGAACTGTGAATGCATCTATATATATTTTTGAATTTTTAAACTTGATAAATCACAGACAGACCATTAGATTCTGAAGAAACAACATTGATTTATGTTGTTGTCTTTGGTAGTAACAAGGAGTAAAACTTTGAATAAATTTGTTAAACCTTTACCATTTCAGATTCATAATCAATCAAGGGTATTCAATTATAAATCATCTGATTTAAATGATGTTTCACAAAAAACAAGTTTCATTTCCTCTTAGAGGAAAATGTTATTCAGGGCTTCCCTGATAGTGCAGTTGGTGAAGAATCAGCCTGCAATGCAGGAGACCCTGGTTTGATTCCTGGGTCAGGAACATTCACTGAAGAAGGGATAGGCTACCCGCTCCAGTAATCTTGAGCTTCCCTTGTGGCTTAGCTGGTAAAGAATCTGCCCGCAGGAGACTTGGGTTCAATTAGCTTGTAAAAAATCTGTCCGCAATGCATGAGACTTGAGTTCAATCCCTGGAAGATCCCCTGGAGAAGGGAAGGCTACTGACTCCAATATTTTGGCCTGGAGAATTCCATGGACTGTATAGTCCATGGGGCCGCAAAGAGTTGGACACGACTGAGTGACTCTCACTTTCACTTTTCACTAATCAATGGAAAGTTTAAAGATAAAACTGATCTTTGTGAGACTATCAAATAACTATGAGAAATCTCTCTATATTATGTTTTAAGTATATGAAGTCCCTAAGTTCAAGCTTAGTATCTGACATTGCCAGTAATATTTGCAAAGGGCAAATAAGTGATATGAATGAGTGTTCCAGAAACTCTAATTTTAAGTAGATCAAATCTGAAAATCCTATGAGTCCAACATAAAAATTGACCTCAGATTATTATGTATGAGATCTCCTCATTCATAAAAATATTTCATTTTAACTAGAAACCCTGTGGAGGAAAAATTACATTTTTGAATAAAACAAAACCTCAACATATTAATGTATGATTAGCCTCAAAAAGATTAAGTGACTAGATTTTATCAGTGAATTTAATTATATTTGTTCTCCTCAGCAGATAGCACTGAGAGTTTGTGAGTTGAAATTGATGTATCATACTCCTTGTAACTATGTGTGAATCTGTGTATAAAGGTATGTATGTATATATGCATAATTTATTCTATTCATTGCCTTATCTTTTTTGGCTCAATAAGCCATCATCAAGCTTTCTGATACTTTATAAATATTTGAGTAAACACTTTAATTTTTCTGTTGGAATATATATCAAGGCTTATCTCAAACTCTTTAAACATTCAGAGCAAGTCAGTGTTTATTACCTGAAATGTGAAAGTTTAACAATTACATCTTCAGAGTACCCAGTTCCTAGAAAAAGATAACCAAATAAGTTACAAATTTGGACAATATGGGCTATGACAATATGAAGAAAGACATAAATGTTGACATTTGGAGAATTTATGAAAAAGAAGTCCACTCTTGAAAAGATGAAACAAAGTTCAAGTGAGTGGTAGTTTTTCTCCCTTCTTGAATAAGTTTCCTTTACTTATGGAAAGAGGAATGTATGCCAGGTTACATTAAATAAAACCACATCCTTATATTTTAAAAAACTACAAAGATGACATCGCTATATTTTTGTATTAAACTGAAGATTCCTAGTTTTTAATTTAAAATCTGTGTATGTCAAGATTGATATAAAATTACGCAGTTTTTAAAAATCTATTAATATGATCCCAGATTAAATAAAAAGTGAAGTATGTTGACCTCTATAAACCTGACAAGACAACAGGAAGTTGGCTGGAACTTGGTATCTTTTAATCCAACTATAACAGTGTTGGAATAACTGCAAAGACAGGGAACAATAAAGGAAAATGTATGCCTTCTATCTCATTTCCTAATCTATGGCCTTTCTACTGTAAATAAATGAGAAACTGGAATTTTACTGAGGTGTGTACATGCCTCCTCAGTTGCTTCAGTTGCTTCCCATTCTTTGCGACTCTATGGACTGTAGCCCCACCAGCTTCTCTGGTCCATGGGATACTCCAGACTCTCTGAGAGTGGAGCTCAGAAGGGAGCGAAATAACTTCTGTGGTGATGTCAACAAGCAGTTTTAAAAGTTACTAATTTCATAAATGTAAGTGAATAATAAATGTTCAGAAGAATTGGGTTTGTGATTTCACTAACAAAGTCAGAATTTTGATCCACCTGGACTGTGCGAGCTTCAGCAAATTGCATAATTCTAAACTGAGATACCACATCTGTAAAGTAGGAATAACAGTCATTCCTACTGGCTAGAGCTGTAAGGATTTAATACAGTATTTCTGAAAGGAGTTCCTGTACCACCTGCATCAGTGTTAACTGAAATACATTGAAAATAATACCAGTTCCTAGACCCATATCATGTCTACCATAAGAATCCAATAACCCATTAGGCAGTATTCAATGAAATATTCAGGTGATTCTTTTCCATAATGACTTGTAATATGCATTATTTCAATGAATAACAGAAGCACCTATTAGGATGAATACCCCATACATACTAGGCAACTATTACATGTAAGCCCTAAGCAGATAACTGCAACTTTTAAAGTTTGTTGGCATTTTCTAATCTTTCCAAAATATTTGCTGAAATTAAATAAAAAAGCCAGTTAATCAAAGATATTCCACATATATAGCCAGACTACCAGTTAGGCAGATTTGGGGTTAGAGTTATGAAAGATTATCACAGAATGCAGTAATTAAACTTTACAACTTTGGGAGTCTTTTAGTATACCGAGTCAGAAGTTTTGTTTCTTTCTCAAATAACTGGAATTAGAATAAAACAAAAAAAAGTTAAAGAAAATCCAGAACCTTGGACTTCCAGGCTGTGGCTGAGTATAGCAAATAATTTGTAGAAACATCTTAGATGTTCAAATTTTCTTTTTTTTTAAAAGTGAGAAAAACATTTCATATGAAAGAGGTGATATACAATAGTGGTTAAGAGCATGGACTTTTGAATCACACAAAAGAAAGATAGAATCTCTTTTCCATCATATATAGTTACATAACTGTCAACAAGTTACTAAACTTCAATTTCCTCATATGCTGTTAGGTTTAGTAGTAGATCTCATCTTATATGATTGTTTCACTTATTAAATAAGATAATGAAATGCATGTGAAGTCATTGCACCATGTCTCTCAGTTGCTCAGAGTGTGTTATTTATCTGTAAGCACTGTTTTAGGCTGAGGCTACAGAAATAATCTATAAATTAAAGTACACTTGTTAGCTTTGTTTTCTTTTCTTATCAGCCCAGGTGTCTTTTCTTTGGAACCCAGATAAGTTAGTCTCACTCTCTGGCTTCCTCTTTTACCCTCCATTAAATATGAATTATTAACATCATGATTTAATGTCTTAGCTTGTAAGGACATATTAATTTGTTAAATTTAAGCGTTAACAGATAAAACTGAGTGCCTTTCCACTGTCACCGAGAACTTATTAATTTGGGATAAAATTCAGTAATTCCTATAGGGATGTGGCTTGCATAATGACCAACAGATTTTTTTTTTTTTTTATGTATTTATTTTTCTCTAACAGACTGATAGGCAATTTTATCAAGGGATGAATCAAAATGGTAAATTTTGAATTATATATCATATTAACATAATTAACAATCTAACAAAAACCAAACTTGAATTTTTCACAAAATTGAAAACAATAGGTATTTTTATTGTATTTCTTAGAAATATAACCTCAACTGTTGGGTTAAGTCAGTGAAAGCTGTTAAAGTGATATGAATGTAGACACATTACTTAATTCCTCTCTACTACCTTAGAACCCATGAATGCTTTGTTTATGCTTCAGTTTTAACAGGACCAAGTATTCCTTGTTATTTTTAAGTGTGTGTAGGCATAACTGACTTTCTTGTGTGTATTCATTTTAATAAAGTGCTTGTCTTGAATACTATGAAGAAAATTACTGATTTAACAAATTGAATTTACTATTTTAAGACTATTCCAAGTTCCTACTGCCTTTATAGTCCAGATACTATTTTGCTTTGAAATCAAATAGAGAAACTGTAGTTAATTTAAATAAAAATGATTTTTTATATTATATTTTATATGGTAAGATCAATAGACTAATTGAGAATGCTGACATATTTTGTAGAGCTAGTTTCATAACTTACCAAAATGCTGACATATTTTGTACAGCTAGTTAAGTAGCTTCTTTACCTGTGCAATCTTTATCACTCCTGAAACATGAGTGGCTAAAAAAGCAAAATTAATCACATAGATTATGAGATTAAAAGAGATTAAAGCAGTGTCATGGGAATTGTTATTTATGTTAAATAAAAAGTGTGCCTTGTAAAATCTTTTATATATTATGAGAGTGATATATAAATTTCATTGCAGCAGTTATTAAATTTACTGATAAAATCAGAAAATGGTGAAAATTAATGTATTTATAATAAATTTAATCATAGCAATATATTTATATTAATAGTAATATAAATATATTTGAAAGAATAAAATCAAAAGTATTGAATAAATGTCACTTTCTTCTTGTAAAATTACTTAATGTTAGAGTGACACTATAAATGATATTTATGATAGCTATTTTTGGTAGTGCATCATATTAGAGCTTATTAAGTACTTGCTTATTTGGTGATGTGTTGATTGATATTGTGTTGTGTTACATACATTAAATTGATTTGTCCAGTTGAAGGATTTATCAGGAAAGAAAACATTACAAAGGATCTTTTTATTTTTCAAAGATGATCATTCTAGGTTGCTTTAATTAAAAGGGCACTTATATTTTCTTATCAATTTTATGGAAAGCACATGACTCAAATTCATCATTGCGCAAATTAATTTGGACAGCCTGTTGTAGCATCCTATAGCAGAAAAACATGTATCCTTTTTATAAAATGACAAATGAAATACAGTTTTGAGTCTAATCTGGAATTTTTATTTCATTAAGAATGAGTTTGATCTACTTGGTCAAGTAAGTGAAAACACCAGATTTGACACTTACATTGTCTTTTGACATCATTCAAGAATCAAATTTTGATTTGCCTGGTCAAAACTTTGAGGAGTATTGTCAACTAAAAAGCTGAGCCATGGTAATTTTATATCACCAGGAGGAAAGATAAACACTTGCTTTAGGCAAAATCATGAGGCAAAGTTTTTCAACCTGAATCCTTCCAGCTCCTGTATGCAGTATTTCCTGTGGTGATTTTAACATTCTTTGGTTGCCCAGGAAACTCTCCTTACCACAATATTGATAGGATTATCTTATCAATAGTACAAGTTAATAGCAAATCAGTTATTAATATCACTCATTTGATAACAATTTAATATGTTAGAGAATCAGTTCAGTTCAGTCATTCAGTCATGTCCAACTCTTTGTGACACCATGGATCACAGCACACCAGGTCTCTGGGTCTATCACCAACTCCTGGAGCTTACTCAAACCCTTGTCCATCAAGTCGGTAATGCAATCCAGCCATCTCGACCTCTGTCATCCCCTTCTCCTTACACCTTAAATCTTTCTCAGCATCAGGGTCTTTTCCAATGAGTCAATTTTTCACATCAGGTGGCCAAAGTATTGGAGTTTCAGCTTCAGCATCAGTCCTTCCAATGAATATTCAGGACTGATTTCCTTTAGGATGGACTGGTTGGATCTCCTTGCAGTCCAAGGGACTCTCAAGAGTCTTCTCCAACACCACAGTTCAAAAGCATCAACCCTTCAGCACTCAGTTTTCTTTATGGTCCAACTGTCACATCCATACATAACTACTGGAAAAACCATAGGTTTGACTAGATGGACCTTTATTGGCAAAGTAATGTCTCTGTTTTTTAATATGCTCTTCTGTCTAGGTTGGTCATAGCTTTTCTTCCATGGAGCAAGCATCTTTTAATTTCATGGTTGTGGCCACCATCTGCAGTGATTTTGGAGTCCAAGAAAATAAAGTCTGTCACTGTTTCCATTGTCTCCCCATCTATTTGCCATGAATTGATGGGACCAGATGCCGTGATCTTAGTTTTCTGACTGTTGAGTTTTAAGCCAACTTTTTCACTCTCGTTTTTCACTTTCATTAAGAGGTTCTTTAGTTCTTCTTTGCTTTCTGCCATAAGGATGGTATCACCTGCATATCTGAGGTTATTGTTATTTCTCCCAGCAATCTTGATTCCAGCTTGTGATTCCTCCGGCCCAGTGTTACTCATGATGTACTCTGCATATAAGTTAAATAAGCAGGGTGACAACATACAGCCTTGACATACTCCTTTCCTGATTTCGAACCAGTCTGTTGTTCCATGTCCGTTTCTAACTGTTGCTTCTTGACCTGCATACAGATTTCTCAGGAGGTAGGTCAGGTGGTTTGGTAGTCCCATCTCTTTGAGAATTTTCCACAGTTTGCTGTGATCCATGCAGACGTGATCAATAAATATTGCTGTGATCCAATAAAGCAGACGTAGATCTTTTTTTTTTCTTCAGGAATTCTCTTGCTTTTTCTATGATCCAACAGATGTTGGCAATTTGATCTCTAGTTCCTCTGCTTTTTCTATGTCCAGCCTGAACATCTGGAAGTTTGCAGTTCATGTACTGTTAAGAATATGCTAGAGAATATCTTAAGAATTTTTTTTAATGACTCTGTGTATGAGAATGGTTATAACTAACCAGCAGAAAGTTTCAGGGTAGAAATAGGCACTTTGGTTCATAAGTTTAATGGAAAAAAACTTCAACCATTAAATTACAGAGTGACTCAGATGGTAAAGAACCTGCCTGCAATGCAGGAGACTTGGGGTTGATCCCTGGGTTGGGAAGATCCCCTGGAGAAGGGATGGCAACCGTCTCTGTTATTTTTGCCTGGAGAATCCCCATGGACAGAGAAGCCTGCCGGGCTACAGTCCTTGGGGTCACAAAGAGTCAGACAGGAGTGAGCAACTGAATACATATACATATACACTTCAAATACACACTTAACTCTTAGAAGCCTTTTTGACTGTAAGTGACAAATTTTCCAAGTATTCTTCCAAAATAATTGTTTTTTTCTCAGAGATTTTTAAGTACACTAATGAGGTCATGATTGTTATCAAATTATGTTGGATAAAAATAGCACATGTAATAAGCAAAATTTTTGTGCTCAGTTGCATATGATTTAGGGCTTAACAAATGTTGATAATAAAAGTTAAAATTGTATTTATAAGAATCAATCCAAGAGGAAGACATAACAATTGTAAATATCTATGGCCCCAACATAGGAACACCTCAATACATAAAACAAACACTAACAGACATAAAAGAAGAAATTGACAGAAAGACAATAATAGTAGGAGACTTTAAGACCCTGCTCACACCAATGGACATTACATCAAAACAGAAAATTAATAAAGAAACACAAGTCTTAAATGACACATTAGATGAGATGGATCTCATTGATATCTTCAGGACATTCCATCCAAATTCAGAAGAATACCCCTTCTTCTCAACTGCATAGGGGACTTTCTCCAGGATAGACCACATCTTGGGTCACAAATCAAACTTCAGTAAATTTAAGAAGATTGAAATTGTATCAAGAATCTTCTCTGACCACAACACTGTGAGACTAGATATCAATTACAAGAAGAAAACAGTAAGAAACACAAATGCATGGAGATTAAACAACAGGTTTCTAAATAACTAACAGGTTACTGAAGAAATAAAAAGGGTAATAAAAAAATTCTAGAAACAAATGACAATGAAAACATGACAACTTAAAACCTATGAAATGCAGCAAAAGTTGTCCTAAGAGAGAAGTTTAGAGCAATACAATCCTACCTCAAGAAACAAGAAAAACATCAAATAGACAACTGAAATTTACACATAAAACAACTGAAAAAAAAAAAAAAAGAACAAAAACACCCCAAAATTAGTAGAAGGAAAGACATCATAGAGGTCCAGGAAGAAATAAATGAAAAAAAAATGAAAGAAACAATAGTAAAGATTAATAAAACTAAAAGCTGGTTCTTTGAGAAGATAAACAAAATTGGCAAACCTTTAGCCAGACTCATCAAGCAAAAGAGAGAGAAGAATCAAATCAACAAAATTAGAAGCAAAAAAGGAGAGGTTACAACAGATAATGAAGAAATACAAAGTATTATAAGAAACTATTGTGAACAACTATATAAATATAGACAACCTGGAAGAAATGGACAGGTTCTTAGAAAAGTTCAATCTTCCAAGACTGAACCAGGAAGGTACAGAAATTATGAACAACCCAATTACAAGCACTGAAATGGAAGCTGTGATCAAAAATCTCCCAAAAAACAATAGCCCAGGATCAGATGGCTTCACAGGAGAATGCTATCAAACATTTAGAGAAGAGCTAATGCCTATCCTTCTAAAACTCTTTCAAAAAATTGCAGAGGAAGGAACACTTCCAAACTCACTCTACAAGGCCACCATCACCCTGACACCAAGACCAGACAAAGCAACACACAAAAAGAAAACTACAGGCCAATAACACAGATGAATGTAGATGCAAAAATCCTCAACAAAATTGAAGAAAACAGAATTCAGGAACACATCAAAAAGCTCACACACCATGATCAAGTTCAGTTTATTCCATGGATGCAAGGATTCTTCAACATATGCCAATCAATCAATGTGATACACCATATTAACAAATTAAGACATTAAAAACCACATGATAATCTCAATAGATGCAGAAAAAGCCTTTGAAAAAATTCAGCACACATTTATGATTAAAACTCTTCAAAAATGGTCATAGAAGGAATCTACCTCAGCATAGTAAAAGCCATACATTGATAAGCCCACAGCAAGCATTATTCTCAATGCTGAAATACTGAAAGCATTCCCCCTAAGATCGGGAACAAGACAAGGGTTTCCACTTTCACCACTATTATTCAACATAGTTCTGGAAGTCCTAGATACAGTCAATCAGAGAAGAAAAAGAAATAAAAGGAATCCAGGTCAAAAAAGAAGAAGTAAATCTCTCAGTTTGCAGATGATATGATACTGTACATAAAAAGCCCTAAAGATAGTATCAGAAAATTACTAGAGCTAATCAGTGAATTTATCAAGGTTGCAGGATACAGAATCTATACACAGAAATCACTTGCATTTCTATATGCTAACAATGAAAATTCAGAAAGAGAAATTAAGGGATCAATCCCATTCACCATTGCAACAAAATAAATAAAATATCTAGGAATAAACTTACCTAAGGTTACAAAAGACCTATACACAGAAAATTATAAGGCACTGATGAAAGAAATCAAAGATGGCATAAAGAGATGGAGAGATATTCCATGTACCTGGGTAGGAAGAATCAATATTGTGAAAGTGACTATACTACCAAATGCAATCTACAGATTCAATGTGATCCCTGTCAAATTAACAATAGCATTTTTCATAGGACTAGAACAAAAATTTTCATAATTCATAGGGAAACACAAAAGACCCAAAATAGCCAAAGCAGTATTGAGAAAGAAGAATGGAGCTGGAGGAATCAATCTTCCTGACTTCAGACTATACTACAAAGCTACAGTCATCAAGACAGCATGGTACTGGCACAAAAACAGAAATAAAGACCAATGGACTAGATAGAAGCCCAGAAATAAACCTATGCACCTATGGCTACCTTATTTTTAACAAAGGGGGCAAGAATATACAATGTTGCAAGGAAAGCCTCTTCAATAAATGGTTCTGGGAAAACTGGATAGCTACATGTAAAAGAATGAAATTAGAAAACTTCCTAACACCATACACAAAGATAACCTCAAAATGGATGAAAGACCTAAATGTAAGAATAGAAACTATAAAACTCTTAGAGGAAAACATAAGCAGAACACTTGATGACATAAATCAAAGCAAGATCCTCTATGATCCACCTCCAAGAGTAATGGAAATAAAAACATAAGTAAAAAAGTAGGACCTGATTAAACTTAAAAGTTTTAGGACAGCAAAGAAAACTATAAGCAAGGTGAAAAGACAACACTCAGAATGGGAGAAAATAATAGCAAATGAAACAACAGACAATGGATTAATTTCCAAAACATACAAGCAGCTCAATTCTAGAAAAACAAACAACCCAATGAAAACGAGGGGAAAAGATCTAAACAGACATTCCTCCAAGGAAGATATACAGATGGCTAACAAACACATGAAAAGATGCTCAACATTGATCATTATTAGAGAAATGCAAATCAAATCTGCAACGAGATTTCACCTCACACCAGTCAGAATGGCCATTATCAAAAAGTCTACAAACAATAAATGCTGGAGAGGGTGTCGAGAAAAGGGAATGGTCTTTCACTGTTGGTGGGAATGTAAATTGATTCCACTATGGAAGACATTATGGAGATTCCTCAAAAAACTAGGAATAAAGCCAGCATATGACCCAGCAATCCCATTCCTCACCATATACCCTGAGGACACCAGGGTTGAAAGAGACACGTGTATCCCATTGTTCATTGCAGCACATTTTACAATAGCTAGAACATGGAAACAACCTAGATGTCCATCAACAGAAGAATGGATAAAGAAGTTGTAGTACATATACACAATGGAACATTACTCAGCCATAAAAAGGAATACATTTGAGTCAGTTTTGATGAGGTGGATGAACCTAGAAGCTATTATACAGAGTGAAGTGTCAGAAAGAGAAAGGTAAATATCATATTCAAACATACATACACAGAATCTAGAAAAATGGTACTGAAGAATTTATTTACAGGGCAACACTGGAGAAACAGACTTAGAGAATAGACTGGTAGACAGGGAAAGAGGGGAGGAGAGGGTGAGAGGTATGGAAAGAGTAACATGGAAACTTACATTACCATATGTTAAATAGATAGCCAATAGGAATTTGCATCATGACTCAGGAAACTCAGAAAGGGGCTCTGTATCATCCTAGAGGGATGGTATGGGAAGGGAGATGGGAAGGAAGTTCAAAAGGGAGGGTATATAAATATACCTATATCTGATTCATGTTGAGGTTTAACAGAAAACAACAAAATTCTGTTAGGCAATTATCTTTCAATAAAAAATAGGAAAGCTTCTTCATTGTAATTCTATAAAAAGCTAAGGTTATAGATGTTTTCATTTAGGGGAAAGCCATTGCTCATTCTAATAGGAGAGATTGGTTTGCCCTTTTGAAAATAACTGACTTAGGCAGGTTGATTTGTGAATCAAAGAAATTCAGTTTTAGGAAATTATTCTTCTTAAATTTATCCTTTATTAATGGTATATTTATTTGTATGTATTATTATAATGGTATAATTATATAAGTGTGGCTTGTTATTTTACCTCTTAATCCAATTTCCATGGAAATTTTTGTTTTGGAGTTTTGCAGCAGAAACAGGCTTCTATATTCTTATTCCTGTGCTGGGGGAATCAATAAGGTGGTAGGAGTAAGTGGTCTGATTAAAAGTAAAAATTGCAGGTTTTCCATTCAAGATATTAGAAGACTTCATTTGTAACATTGTCAGTTATATATAAAATATGAACATATCTTGAAGGCTGAAAGAATAAAATTTATGTATAGTGAACATCGAGTGTAGTCTTAAGATAAATAGTCATGTTAACCTACACATAACATACATAGAGACAACAATAACTTTTGGGAATTTATAAATTAGGGAATTAGTTTCTTATGGTTTAAAATTCATGAGGATTTTTCCCTTTGCAAAATACAAAAACCAGTTCTTTCTAGTATTTGATCATTAAGATACAATGTCAGGGACAGTTTTCATTAATCATTACATACCTGATATCACCCATCCATATGTTCTGATGTACTACCGACCTTTTATATATTATAAATTTTACTGTATTGTATTTGAAAACATAGCAGAATACATGCAAAATATATGCATGTTATAAAGCATAATGAACAAATGAACACTTACAAACCCAATGCAATCATTAAGAACTAGAACATTATAAATAATTTTGAATCAATCTTTCTTGGCAGTCACATCCTTCTGCATTCTCCCAAGATGTAACTACCATCCTGTATTGTTTTCCATTTCTTCTTAAAAATGGTTTTATTACATGTGCATATATCTTTAAACAAGAGTACTTAGCTTTAAAAATAATATAAAATGTATGTGTATTTTTCTGCAATTTTTTCTATTTGATTAAGATTCACCCTTATTATTGTATATGACTATAGCTCATTCAGTTTCACTTCCATGTAACTGTCCATTGTTTGACATACTAGAATTTGTTTCTCTGGTCTCCTGTGCAATATTTGGGTTTTTTTTTTTTTTTGAGATTTTTAAAATTATAAAATAATCTAGAATTTATAGATATAAAATTACTAAATTTCAAGGCAGTAAAAATTTTAACTTATTAAGATGCCAAATTATGTTCCACAACAGTTACATCATTCCTTTAATTTTTGTCCCAGTTTTTCTCACTTCCCTCTTTGTGTTTAATCTTATTTACTTTTATTTTAAAATTAGAGAAGCACTTTGAAATTCGTAGGGTTTCCCTTCCCACTTCTAGCATAAAAGTCCCACTAAATGCCAATCTTTATTGCTTCATATTTTAACATTTCCTTACTATACGTTTGTCCCATATTTGTTGTATACCACTGTAAAACATGGCTTCTCTGGTAGCTCAAATGGTAAAGAATCTGTCTGCAATGCAGGAGACTGGGGTTCGATCCCTGGGTTGGGAAGATCCCCTGGAGAAGGAAATGGCAAGTCACTCCAGTATTCTTGCCTGGAGAATCCCACAGACAGAGACGCCTGGCAGGCTACAGTCCATGGGGTTGAAAAGAGTGGAACATGACCAAACGACTAACACGCACAAACACATTTCTAGGCATATTATTTATAGTAAGGAATTATAATTCAAGAATATATTCAAAGCATTATATAAAACGAGAAAGATGCAAATCCTCAATACCTTTCAATAGTATTATTCATTGTTAAAATGTGAGCTGTAGTTTGTTAAAGAGTTTAATTTCTAATATGGGTGAATAATTTCTGCCAACTATTGACACTCTCTTATGTAGTCCTGTAATGACCAATAACACACAGTTTTAATATCAGAGAAGCAGTCTGTAGTAGAAACCAGATTGCTTTAAAAGAGACAAAGTTGTTAGAAGAGTTAAAATCATTATTTTAATTTTCTAGAAAAATACTGTCACTCATTGATAAAGTAAAAAAATGTGAAATAATAGTATGTGGCAGAATATAAATATATTGCAAAATTGGAGGGAACTACATATGTTATTTTAAAATGGGAATTCAGGAAATGTCAAGCAGTTAAGCAAATGTAGTATATTTCATAAGTAGGAAAGAGGCATGTAATATTTTCATAGTTTTCAAATAATTGGGGAAATACCACAAAGAAAATGATAGATTAGTATTTGATAAGAAAGTTGACTCAGATGAAATTGTAATAAAAGTGTTTTTAAATATATGGTTTGTAACAGAGTTTGAAACCTTGGAGACTGACAATGGGAAAGCCACTTATCTCTATGTGGCATTCAGGTACTGTATTTCCTTGGTGACACACCATGGCGTGAGGCAGGAGGTAGGTAAGAGAGAAAAATTGACATCTCTTTCATACCTTTGAGTATATTATAAATTAAATATTTTAAATGTTTTTGCTATAATTAACTTTCCACTAGGAGTTCTAACAGCCTTTATTACTTTATCTCTCCTTTGCTTTAATGATTTTTATACATTAAAATTGTATTTATTCATAGTTAGGCAGAATGACTGTAGGTTATGTTAGCTATTGTAGTTTAAGTTGTATTAACAAACTTATTGTATTTTGAAAGTATAAACTGAGTTTCTAAATTTTTTTATTCATTGTCATTGTTTACCTGTTAAGGTGATAATTTCCTATATGCTCAATTTAATAAGCATATGCCTCATGAAATTTTTCATTTAATAGAAACAGTATTGAGAATCTTACACTGTATCTTTGATTCAGATATTTTAAAGAGATAGCTATTTAGGGTATTGTTTGTTCCTCCTATAGGACATGAAATTAGAACATTCTATATTCTTAATGTGATTGTATTTTTTCTATAAGCATGTACAATTTACATGTTTTCTTAGATAGTGAATTTAACTTTTGAGTAAATCTCCAAAGAGATTATCTAGACAGAGTGAGATGGGAAGCTGAAGCAATTGTTCAAATAAAAAAACTGCTTTGGCCTCCAAAATGTATGTTTTTCAGAATAGATGTTCATAACCAATTATCCAGAACATGGCCTCAAATCTAACATTTCAATCTCAATGTAAAAAATAGATTAGTAAAGCATTTCAGAAGATTTTGCAATCAATGAAGTGATTTCCACTCTATACTTAAACTGGAGTTACTGTGATAAGCAGATTAATAAGGTATAAGGGACTAGAACTTTAGGGATGTAGGACCTTGTTACTAGAATATCTTTGTAGTTTGGAAATGCAGTACCTTGCAACTCATGTTTTAATCTTCAAATGTTAAAGAATTTAAACAAAAGATTAAGGAATTTAAAGAATCTAAAGGGCTAGACAAAATCTCCAATGAGCTATGATTTTCAGAGGATATCATGTACAAAATACGTGGTAAGGACATGTAACCAAAAGCCAGTTTGTCTACTTCGTAGTGGATGGAATGGGGAGAGGGGTAGGAGGGAGGTCCAAGAGGGACCTATATGTGTATATGTATAGTTGATTCATGTCTTTGTACAGCAGAAACTAATGCAACTGTAAAGCAATTATGCTCCAATTAAGAAAAAAAAACAAGTTTAGAAGGGGAGCATAACCAGGAAGACAGTGCGTCAGGAAAGGTGAAGCCAAGAATAAGAGCAAGTGTGGAAACTAAAAATAATGCTAAGGATACATCTCTCTCTCTCTTTCAGCTACATAAGTACACATGTATGCAGGCAAATATATACACAGAGACATATATATTTATATATAAGCATGTATAGGTTTGTGTGTATACCTACACATAAAATATATAGAGAGAACAATCGTGAGAGATAGGTAGATATACACATATGAAATGAAGAAATATTTTTGGAACATATAAAACATAATAAAAAGAGATGCTTTCTGTGGGGGCATAAGAAATACAGTTAAAACCAATGGAAAAACAAAAATTAAGAACTAATCTAAATACATTTCATTTCAGTCTTTTCCCTTCTATCAAGACTAATTCGGGGGTGGGGGGCTGTCCTAAATGGCAGAGGAATAGGATGAGGAGACCACTTTCTCCCCCACAAATTCATCAAAAGATCATTTGAATGCTGAGCAACTTCCACAAAACAACTTCTGAATGCTGGCAGAGGACACCAGGCACCCAGAAAGGCAGCCCATTCTCTTGGAAAGGAGGCAGGAGAAAATATAAAACACAAAAAGAGAGACAAAAGAGTTAGGGATGGAGACCCATCCCAGGGATGGAATCGTGAAGGAGGAGAAGTTTCCAAATACCAGGAAACCCTCTCACCAGCGAGTCTGTGGGGAGTTTTGGAATCTCAGAGGGCAATATAACCGGGAGAAAAAAAAAAAAAGAAAACCCACAGAATAAGCGCCTAACCACAAGTACCAGCGAAGTAGCCCAGATGCTCACATCTGCCATCAGCAAGCGGAGGCTGAACAGGGGGATGCGGGTTGCATGCTTAGGGTAAGGACAGGGCCTGAATGCCCTCTGGACAATCTAAGGGAGCTAACATGAGATAGCAACCAAACTGTGTGATAGCCAGAAAGAGAAAAAAAAGAGAGCAAGAGAGAAAACTTTCCAGTGAAATGCTCTAACCTAAGGTGTAGCCTTGCCTGCTCACAGAACAAAGGGTTGAGTGAATACCAAAGGAGAGCTAGCCAGCTGTGGACTGGCCTATCCCCCCACCAGAGGAAGAGAGGCAGGCTGGTGACAGCCAGAGCCAGAAGGCCAGGGGCAATCTCGGCCCCAGAGACAGCATCCTCCACCAAACTGTGAGCAGGCTCCCAGTTCCTAACCAAGTCTTCCTGGGATCCTGGACGGTTGACATCTGCCAAGAGGGTTGCAGCCAGAGACCAGCTCCCCAGAGGAGACACACAGCGCACCTGAGACGGTGCTCTTGCGGAGCACCCAGGAAACTGAGTGGCTGGGACCAGGGAGGTGATTAAGATGCACGGCCCACCTGGGACAGAGCACTTGCCAAGCACCAGGTCGCCTGAGCTGCTCGGACCTGGGAAGGGCACAAAATGCACGCCCATCTGAGTCTGAGTCTTTGTGGGTACCTGAGAACCTGAACCAGAGCAGCTTAGACCTGGGAAGTGCACAAAACCCAGAGCCCGCCTAGTTCCCCTGCAGAGCAACCTGGAGCCTGAGTAGTGCAGACTGGGAGAGCACACGCGCCATAAGCTGGGGCAAACCCAGTCTGGTCCATACACTAGGTCCATACACTCCCCGCACATGCCAGTGATGTTTGTTTGCAGTGTTTCTCCCTCCCCACAGCACAACTGAACAAATGAGCTTAAATAAGCGACCACCTTCGCCCCCTGTGTCAGGGAGGAAATTAGACACTGAAGAGACTTGTAAACAGAGGAAGCCAAAATAAACAAAGAAGAGGGAACCACTCTGGAAGTGACAGGTGCAACAGATTAAAACCCTGTAGTTAGCATTGACTAAGGACTGGAGAAGGCAATGGCCACCCACTCCAGTACTCTTGCCTGGGAAGTCCCATGGACAGAGGAGCCTGGTAGGCTACAGTCCATGGTGTCGCGAAGAGTCGGACAGGACTGGGCAACTTCACTTTCACTTTTCACTTTCATGCACTGGAGAAGGAAATTGCAACCCACTCCAGTATTCTTGCCTGAAGAATCCCAGGGAAGGGAGCCTGGTGGGTCACCATCTTTGGGGTCGCACAGAGTCGGACATGACTGATGTGACTTAGCAGCAGCAGCAAGCATTGGAAGAGGCCTATAGACTTTGAGAAGAGGTATAAGCTGGAACAAAGAAATATTTGAAACTGAACTGACCCTACACTGCCCTCAAGAGCTCCAGAGAAATTCCTAGATATATTTTTACTATTATCATTTTTTTAATTAAAAAACCTTTTTTTCATTTTAAGTTCTTTATTATTCCTTCAATTTTCGTTTTTATAACCTACTATTACCTTGCCAAAAATGACCCTGTTCTTAAAGCAAATTTCATATATATATATATATATATATATATATATATATATATATTTTATAGTTTTTGTGATTGATTTTGTTTTCTATTTTTAATATTGTATTTTTGAGAGTCTAACCTCTACTATAGAATTTTAATCTGCTTTTTGGTATTTGTCATCAATTTTGTACCTTTAAAAATCTAATCTTCAGTACCCATTTTTACTTAGGGGTGTGATTACTGGCTTGATTGCTTTCTCTCTTTTTGTCTCTCCCTTGTCTCCCCCAGGTCACCTCTATCTCCTCCCTCCCCCTTCTCTTCTCTACTTAACTCTGTAAATCTCTCTGGGTGTTTTGGGCTATGGAGAACACTTAGGGAACTGGTTACTGGCTAGATTGCTCTCTCCCCTTTTGACCCCCTCTTCTCCTCCTGGTCACCTCTGTCTCCCTCCTCCCTCTTCTCTTCTCTATGTAATTCTATAAACTTCTCTGGGTGTTCAAGCCTGTGTTGAGCACATAGGGAATTGATTACGGGCTAGATTGCTTTCTCCCCTTTTGATTACCCCTCTTGTCATCCTGGTCATCTCTATCTCCCTCCTCCATCTTCTCTTCTCCATGTAACTCTGTGAACCTCTCTGGGTGTCCCTCACTGTGGAGAGTCTTTTCACCATTAACCTAGATGTTTTATCACCTGTGCTGTATGGATGGAGAAGTCTTGAGGCTACTGTAAGAATAAGACTGAAAGTCAGTGGCAGGAGGCTTAAATCCAAAACTTGAGAACACCAGAAAACTCCTGACTCCAGGGAACATAAATTGACAAGAGTTCATCCCAAAACCTCCACACCTAGTCTGAAACCAAACTTCACCAAAGAGCCAACAAGTTCCAGAGAAAGACATACCATGCTAATTCTCCAGCAATGCAGGAACATAGCCCTGAGCATTAAAACACAGGCTGCCCGAAGTCACAGCAAACCCATAGTCACCTCAAAACTCACTACTGGACACTTCATTGACTCCAGAGAGACGGGATCCAGCTCCACCCACCAGAACACTGATGCAAGCTTGCCTAACCAGGAAACTTTTGCAAGCCACTAGTCCAACCCCACCCGCAGGGAGCGACCTCCACAATAAAGAAGAACCACAAACTTCCAGCATACAGAAAGGCCACCCCAAACACAGAAATCTAAACAAAATGAAAAGGCAGATAAATACTCAGGTAAAGGAACATGATAAATGCCTACCAAACCAAACAAAAAAGGAGGAGATAGGGAGTCTACCTGAAAAAGAATTCAGAATAATGATAGTAAAGATGATCTAAAATCTTGAAAACAAAATGGAGTTACAGATAAATAGACTAGAGACAAGGATTGAGAAGATGCAAGAAATGTTTAACAAGGACCTAGAAGAAATAAAAAAGAGTCAATCAATAATGAATAATGCAATAATGAGATCAAAAGCAATCTGGAGGGAACCAACAGTAGAATAACTGTGGCAGAAGATAGGATAAGTGAGATGGAAGATAGAATGGTGGAAATAAATGAAGTAGAGAGGAAAAAAGAAAAAAGAATCAAAAGAAATGAGGACAACCTCAGAGACCTCTGGAACAATGTCAGATGCCCCAACATATGAATCATAGGAGTCCCAGAAGAAGAAGACAAAAAGAAAGGCCATGAAAAAATACTTGAGGAGATAATAGTTGAAAACTTCCCTAAAATGTGGAAGAAAATAACCACCCAAATCCAAGAAACCCAGAGAGTCCCAAACAGGATAAACCCAAGGTGAAACACCCCAAGACACATATTAATCAACTTAATAAAGATCAAACACAAAGAGCAAATATTAAAAGCATCAAGGGAAAAGCAACAAATAATACACAAGGGGATTCCCATAAGGATAAAAGCTGATCTTTCAATAGAAACACTTCAGGCCAGAAGGGAATGGCAGGACATACCTAAAGTGATGAAAGAGCAAAACCTACAACCCAGATTACTATACCCAGCAAGGATTTCATTCAAATATGAAGGAGAAACCAAAAGCTTTACAGATGAGCAAAAGCTAAGAGAATTCAGCATCACCAAACCAGCTTTTCAACAAATGTTAAAGGATCTTTTTTAGACAGGAAACATAGAAAAGATTTATAAAGTTGAACCGAAAACAACATAAATGGCAATGGGGTTATACTTATCAATAATTACCTTAAATGTAAATGGGTTGAATGCCCCACCCAAAAGACAAAGACTGGCTGACTGGATACAAAAATAAGACCCCTATATATGCTGTCTACAAAACACTCACCTCAAAACAAGGGACACATACAGACTGAAAGTGAAGGCCTAGAAAAAGATATTTCATGCAAATGGAGAGCAAAAGAAAGCAGAAGTAGCAATAATCATATCAGATAAAATAGACATTGAAATAAAGGCTGTGGAAAGAGACGAAGAAGGACACTACGTAATCATCAAAGGATCAATCCAAGAAGATATAGCAATTATACACATACACACACACACACACACACACTCAACATAGGAGCACCACGATATGTAAGGCAAATGCTAACAAGTATGAAAGGGGAAATTATCAGTAGCACAACAATAGTGGGAGACTTTCATATGCCACTCACACCTATGGCTATATCAACTAAACAGAAAACTAGAAAAGAAACACAAACTTTAAATGACACAATGGACCAGTTAGACCTAATTGATATCTATAGGACATTTCACCCCAAAACAATGAATTTCACCTTTTCCTCAAGTGCACATGGAAAGTTCTCCAGGATAGATCACATCCTGGGCCATAAATCTAGCCTTGGTAAAAAAAAAACTGAAATCATTTCAACCACTTATTTTCTGATCACAATGTGGTAAGATTAGATGTCAACTACAGGAAAAAATAAAACTATTAGAAATACAAATGTGTGCAGGCTTCCCTTGTGGCTCAGCTAGTAAAAATACAAATGTGTGGAGGCTAATCAGCACACTTCTGAATAACCAACAAATCACAGAAGAAATAAAAAAAGAAATCAAAATATTCATAGAAATTAATGAAAATATGACAACCCCAAACCTACAGGATTCAGCAAAAGCAGGGCTAAGGGGAAGGTTCATAGCAATACAAGCTTACCTCAAGAAACAAGAGAAAAATAAAATAAATAACCTAACTTTACATGTAAAGCAACTAGAAAAAGAAGAAATGAAGAACCCCAGTGTTAGCAGAAAGAAAGAAATCATAAAAATTAGGGCAGAAGTAAATGAAAAAGAAGCAAAGGGGACTAAAGTAAAAATCAACAAAACTAAAAGCTGGTTTTTTGAGAAGATAAATAAAATAGGCAAATCATTAGCCAGACTCATCAAGAAAAAAAGGGAGAAGAACCAAATCAACAAAATTAGAAATAGAAATGGAGAAATCACAACAGACAACACAGAAATACAAAGGATCAGAAGTGACTACTATCAGCAACCATATGACAATAAAATGGACAACTTGGTAGAATTGCATGAATTCTTAGAGAAGTATAACATTCCAAAACTGAACCAGGAAGAAATAGAAAATCTTAACAGATCCATCACAAGCATGGAAATTGAAACTGTAAAAAAAAATCTTCCAGCAAAAAAAAAAAAAAAAAAAAAAAGCCCAGGACCAGATGGCTTCACAGGTGAATTCTATCAAACATTTAGAGAAGAGCTAACACCTATCCTACTCAAACTCTTCCATAAAATTGCAGAGGAAGGTAAACTGCCAAACTCATTCTATGAAGACCACCATCACCCTAATACTAAAACCAAAGATGCCAGAATAAAAGAAAAAACTACAGGCCAACATCACTGATGAACATAGATGCAAAAATCCTTAACAAAATTTTAGCAAACAGAATCCAACAACATATTAAAATGATCATACATCATGATCAAGTGGGCTTTATCCCAGGGATGCAAAGATTCTTCAGCACTCACCAATCAATCAATGTGATACACCACGTTAACAAATTGAAAGATAAAAACCATATGATTATCTCAATAGATGCACAGAAAGCCTTCGACAAAATTCAACATCCATTTATGATAAAAACCCTCCAGAAAGCAGGCATAGAAGAAACATACCTCAACATAATAAAAGCCATATATGATAAACTCACAGCAAACATTATCCTCAATGGTGAAAAATTGAAAGCATTTCCCCTAAACTCAGAAACAAGACAAGGGTGCCCACTCTCACCACTACTATTCAAGTTAGTTATGGGAGTTTTGGCCACAGCAATCAGAGAAGAAAAAGAAACAAAAGGAATTCAGATTGGAAAAGAAGAAGTAAAACTCTCACTGTTTGCAGATGATATGCATAGAAAATCTCTACATAGAAAACCCTAAACACACCACCAGAAAATTATTAGAGCTAATCAAGGAATATAGTAAAGTTGCAGGATATAAAATTAACACACAGAAATCCCTTGCATTCCTATACACTAACAATGAGAAAACAGAAGGAGAAATTAAGGAAACAATTCCATTCACCATTGCAATGAAAACAATAAAATACTTAGGAATAAGTCTACCTATAGAAACAGAAGACCTATATATATAAAACTACAAAACAATGATGAAAGAAATCAAAGATGACACAAATAGCTGGAGAAATACACCATGTTCATGAGTCAGAAGAATAAATTCAGTGAAAATGAGTATATTACCCGAAGCAATCTATAGATTCAATGCAACCCCGATCAAGCTACCAATGGTATTTTTCACAGAACTAGAACAAATAATTTCACAATTTGTATGGAAATACAAAAAACCTCGAATAACCAAAGCAATCTTGAGAAAGAAGAATAGAACTGGAGGAATCAACCTGCCTGACTTCAGAGTATACTTGCAATGACACATCCATTAAGACAATATTTTACTGGCACAAAGACAAAAATATAGGTCAATGGAACAAAATAGAAAGCCCTGAGGTAAATCCACACACCTACGGACACCTTATCTTTGACAAAGGAGGCAAGAATATACAATGAAGAAAAGATAATCTTTTTAACAAGTGATGCTGGGAAAACTGGTCAACCACTTGTAAAAGAATGAAACTAGAACACTTTCTAACACCATACACATGAACAAACTCAAAATGGATAAAGATCTAAATGTAAGACCAGAAACTATAAAACTCCTAGAGGAAAACATAGGCAAAACAGTCTCTGACATAAACCACAGCAGGATCCTCTGTGACCCACCTCCCAGAGTAATGGGAATAATAGCAAAAATAAACAAATGGGACCTGATTAAACTTAAAAGCTTTTGCACAACGAAGGAGACTAAAATCAAGGTGAAAAGACAGCCTTCATAATGGGAGAAAATAATAGCAAATGAAGCAACTGACAAAAAATCTCAAATATATACAAGCAACTCATGCAGCTCAATTCTAGAAAAATAAACAACCCAATCAAAAAAGTGGGCCAAAGAACTAAACAGACATTTCTTCAAAGAAGACATCCAGATGGCTAACAAACACATGAAAATATGCTCAACATCACTCATTATCAGAGAAATGAACATAAAAACCACAATGAGGTAACATCTCATGCCAGTCAGAATGGCTGTTATTAAAAAGTCTACAAACAATAATTGTTGGAGAGGGTGTGGAGAAAAGGAAACCCTCTTACACTGTTGGTGGGAATGCAAACTAGTATAGCCACTATGGAGAAAAGTGTGGAGATTCCTTAAAGAAGTGGAACTAGAACTGCTATACGACCCAGCAATCCCACTGCTGGGCATACACACCAAGGAAACCAGAATAGAAAGAGACACATACCCCAATGTTCATCACAGCACTGTTTACAACAGCTAGGACATGGAAGCAACCGAGATGTCCATCAGCAGACAAATGGATAAGAAATTTGTGGTACATATACACATTGGAATATTACTCAGCTATTAAAAAGAATGCATTTGAATCAATTCTAATGAGGTGGATGAAACTGGATCCCATTATACAGAGTGAAATAAGTCAGAAAGAAAAACACTAATACATTATATTAATGAACCACTACAATATTGTAAATAATTAGCCTCCAGTTAAAATAAAAAAATTAATTTAAAAAAAGAAGAAAAATTCTGAAATAGAGAAGAAATTCAAAGCAGTAGAAATACAAGCACAGAAACTCAGAGTAGTCAAGGAGATAAGCCTCCTGTGTCCTAAGTTTGAACATCATAGCCTCGGTAATTTATATCAGTACACTGGTCATTTCTGCCAGTAACGGAAAATAAGCCAGAGAACAGGAAGTCAGCATTAATTTTTCTTTTTTTGAAAACCATGGTTCTATAAGCTTAATAAAGATTCTGAGAAAAATTTTAGAAATATAAAAAGCCTTTTTTTATTTTTCAAAGTAAATTAATTTAGGTTTCTTAAAAAAGAAATGGTCATTAATATTTACAGTGGAAATCTTAGGAACAGATGTAACAAATTTTGAATAAGATCTCTAAAATCATAGATTAGAATGACAGAAATATAATTTATTTTTATTTTTAGAAGGCATTTACATAATCCTACATGACATTCTTTTGGACATGATATAAAAAAAGTGGAACATTTCTAATGGGTAGTGCAGTTTATGATTCCTATTGATCAGAGTGAAAGCCTCTGGTGGTGTGTAGAAGGACCAAATCCTTTACACTTATATAACATGGCTAAAAATAAAGGAAACATAAGTTTCTTGATGAGTTTATGTTATCTGATCACCAGCTCTAACACCTTACAAGGTAAAATTATTCCAATTTCACAGATGAGGGAACTGAATTTCAAAGAAATTAAACAACTTATCTCATATCTAGAAGTTAGTAATTGCAAAACTGGGTGTCAAACTCAGATCTGCACAACTCTTCCACTGTATCTCCTATGAGGACAAAAGACACATATTAAATTTGTGGTAGCATGCATTTGAGAGATTATGCTAAAATACTGAATGAAAGAATCAAGAACAGAAATGTATGGGATCATGGCCAGAAGAAACAAAATGATGTTCTTTCAAAATTAATATTAAATCTTAAAAGAATTCTTCAGAGAATCAGTTGAACATGTACAAAATGGCAAATTATTTTTTATGAGTAGATTATGTAATAAATATCATGAAGTTTAGTGTGGTATGTGTGTGATACATACAGTAGTATGGTGATAAAAAATAACAGTGTTGAATTAATGGATATATTGATAAAGCAAAAGTAGAGAATTACATTATTATCTTAAACTGTAGGGGGAGATTACAAGTAGTGTTTGCAATCTTAATTCTAGGTTCCATGTTCTAAAGGGCATGTTGCAAGCTGACAAATATTGAGTCAAATGTGCCATATGAACATCTAGAAGATCAAGTGCTTTCCCTGCCATATCTTATATTTCATGTTTGCTTCATTTATACACCATTATTGTACAGTTTTGCTATGATAGCTTTATAAAAGTTCCCAAAGAATATTGCTCAGTAAGAAATGGAATGTTCCAGTGCCATGAGTGCAGTTGTATGAGAGAAACAGCTCTAAATGACATATTGGTTTCCAAATTATATTTTTATAGTTGGAAAACATCTGATTTATAAATTGCATAAGGTTGTCATTTTTCAATGAGAATGTAAAAGTGCTTGCATTACAAGTTTTAAGTAATTTTATATCCAACTTTATTATCGCTGGTAAAATACATAGTTTCTAAAAATG
Organism: Odocoileus virginianus; assembly: GCF_023699985.2. Taxonomy (NCBI): domain Eukaryota; kingdom Metazoa; phylum Chordata; class Mammalia; order Artiodactyla; family Cervidae; genus Odocoileus; species Odocoileus virginianus. The sequence goes on from NC_069697.1 coordinate 14,323,456, forward strand.
TTTATTTTCCAATTTGTATTGTGCTTTAACAAGATGTTTTTCTTTGATTTTCATAAATAATGAAGAGTCTCTTAAGAATTTTAAGCATAAGTAATGTTTCAGTTGGTTTAAAGTATACAAATCAAGATTTTTTTTATGGTCATACCATATTTTGTGCTTGAAATCTGTCACTATCTTATTTTATAGCAATTAAATAACTCAACAATTCATGTCACATTCCAGTCATTTTCAATGGGCATTTGCAAAAAGAATTTGATGTATGTGTTTTTAAAATTACTGCAAAGAGAGAGATCACATAATGCTTAATAACAGAATATAATTAAACTCTTTTTTGCTTTGTGTTTCTGAGACAAGATTACTGGAATCTTATGCAGCATTTTAAAATATAGGATTACACCTTGAACCATGTAAAGAAAAAGAATGTTTGGACAGATATTTTTTGAAAGAGAAAGGTTATTTGTACCACTGATCCATAATGGAGAAGCTTTCTTTGTCAAAGTCTTTTCCTTAGAAAGTTGACCCACGGTCAACTTGTAATGAAAACAGAGACATTCTTAGGTGATTGATCAGCTCAGGCAATCCCAGTTTTAGTAATGAAAGGCTCAAATTTAAGATGAAATGTGACCTCAGTAGTTCACATTTGCATCTGTAATTTTCCAGCAAAACTCCAATTAAGTAATGTTTCTTGAGGTATTTTCCAGGATTTAATGTCAATGGTTCATCTTTGTAAACACTTTTGGAAGAATACGTAAAAGTTAAAAAATCACCTCATGGAGTCTACCTAGGTCTTGGTATTATATGTCTATGTTGTGCACTTTTATCCTTGATAGCACAGAATGAAAGGTTATTTCTAATTTCTAAGGTATGTGTAGAATATTATACAATTAGCCAGGTAATAAAAGAGAGTGTGAAAAGTCAGGAATATGGAGTATCTTTAAGTATCTGGCAAGCATCCTCCAAATCAAAATAAAGGTAATAGTTTAGTGGCAGGCGTGTGTGCTAACTCTTTTCAGTAGTGTCCTACTCTTTGTGACGCTATGGACCGTAGCCCACCCAGCTCCTCAGTCCATGGAATTCTCTAGGCAGGAATACTAGAGTGGGCTGCCATTTCCTTCTCCAGGGGATCTTCCTGACCCAAGGATCCAACCTGCATCTCTTATGTCTCCTGTTTGGCAGTTTAGTGGCAGTATTTTTCTTATGACTTTGACACTTAAATGTGCCACAGAATATTATAGATTCATTGTTTTCTCTAATACTGTAGCAACCATGTGCAAAGAAAGTACACATTAGCTATTGTATCAATTAAAAAATTCCCAATAATTTTATCTGAGTTTCTAATTTAATTTATTTGAATAGAATTAACAAAATATTTTCCAGTCTTTTCCTGGACTCTATCATACAAGTAATTCCTAAGAATTTTGTTTCAGGATGGAAAAAAGAAGAGGAATTCCTTATGTCTTCTCATTATCCCAAGTCTGGTAGTTCATCTATCTCTCCATATTGTATACATTGTACATTGACGTATATAATAGTATATTTATTTGTCTTCATGAGTTTGAGTTAACTTTGGGAGATTGTGAAGGACGTGGAAGCCTGGTATGCTGTAGTCCATGGGGGTCACAAAGAGTTGGATATGAGTTAATGATTGAACAACAATGAACAATAAATCACTTCATCTTTGCTGTTTGTCAAAAAGGAAAAGGATGAGACAAGATCAGGACATTCTGAAAAAACAATGATTTTAGGATGCACTAATGTAGGTGTCCTGAATTGCTTTAATGACTCTATGGTATAGACACAATGGTGAAGTCCCTCACAGTAAAATTTAGACAAGTTTGCTTACCATTTGGGTGCATATATCACAAAAGCATCATTTAGGACACTTTAGGATTATTTTACAGAATGACAGCATGAATTATGGAAAAACTATGCAAGCTATTTTCAGACAGAATGACTTTTTAACTGAGACTCATGTACCAGAGAAACAAAAGCATAAATTAAGTGAAGCCCAATCTCTTCCTAAGAGATAGAACATAGTCTGGATATTAAAACAACTTGATCTCTCATCCTGGACTCGCTATGAGTGTAGAAAAAATGACTGATTTCTGTTTCTTATGTTCTTCCTTCATAAAATGTCCATTTGAACTCCAAAAAAGTATATGATAAATCACAAGGATTTTAAGCATATGAATTTTAATACAAACATATAAAATCAATTTCAAAAATTTTCTGCATATACTGAAAATGTTCATTAGGAATGGACTAACCATAGCCTTCTCCATTTTTTTCTATTAAATGCAGGTACCCAGTGGAACCTGAAAATACTGAGCATAACCTTTATTTGTGCAAAAGGGAACCTGGAAAAAGACTGCTTCCCACAGAAAATTTATTGACAGTAGGTGTTCAAATTTTTATACACTGAACAATTTCCCCTCCTATATTAATAATCAGGGGAGGATATTTTTAAGTCTTTTTTTCTTTTCATCACCTCAATGACACAAAATTCTGTTGTAAAGACATCACTTCTATGAGGAGGTATTCATTGTAGATGTACAGAAGTCTATGGAAACCTAAGTTTACAAGAAAAAAAAGACAGATTATCATTCTAACCAACTGCATAGTCACAGAGATGCTTAATAAAATTTATCTGATGATATAATGAAATAAATTCTTGACTAAGTGCATACAGTGAGAACTATCTTTCAAGATTCACCATTGAACAAACCACGTTTTCTCATTTTAAATCCTTCATGTCACCTTTTTGACATGCAGATGAAATTTTGAAAGTAACACAATAACATTAAGATATAAACAAAAAATCATAACTATGAACTGATACTCAGCTTCAAAATTTAAAATACATGTGTGCATAAAAGTATGCTGACAATGAGTAGATCAAAACTGCCAAAATGATTGACTTTTTAAATATCTGATCCATTGCTTTCCCTCTAAAGGGCAAAGGGAGCAAGAGAGGAAGTAGCAACGCAGGAAACAGGAAGACCTGCTTCAGTAACTGGACACATTGATTTAATTGGCTAAGAAGTCCAAATGCTAATACTCCTAATAATCAGCCATTCCTTTTGTGTTTTGGTAACATATATCCTCATACAGTGTATATCAAATGGAATTTTTTGATTTACATCAGATACTTCAAAGTTTCCATTTCTGAATTCTCCTAGTCTAATATAAGTAATACATTGTCTATTTTGTTTAAAATATCTAATATTCTCCCCAACATCTAGGGCTCCATGATGCAAAATATCATTTTGTCGATCTTCTGTTCCAGTATTCACTTTAATTCTTTTGATTACAATTGGCTTTTCAAATATAATCACAAAGACATCTCCTGTTGAAGGCGGTTTCCCCCAGAAGTAGTCATCAACACTACTGTAAGCTTTGCTTGCATCATAATTTTCAAAAACACTCATGTTGGTGTATAGACTTGCAGGAGGGTTATCTGGGAGCTCAAATGGCTCCTCTTCAAAGTCATCATCCTTCAACTTGTTCTCAGTTCCTTTATATGATGAATAATAACCCATGTGCTGAAAGAGAGATGGTTTAAAACGAATCACATTTTTCTGAGCTAACAGACTCCGGAAATGAGTCAATAGCCAATCACAAGGCATTTCTTGATAAAACATTAATAAAAAATGTGCCAAGCGTGGGAGATCATGAGAATGATAAAGTTTTCCAATATAGCCAAGCTTAGAGAACTCAAGGGTTACCCAGTAAGTTCCTTCTAAGGATGCAATGACTTTCTTGATGGCAGTTAAGAAATTTTTTGAACAACGAACATCATCTTCAAGCATTACATAATAATATGAAATATTGGCACAAAAGTTGAGCAAAAAAGCATAATCTACATTTTGCTTGGAACGGAATCTGACTCTATCTTCTGGATCATTGTAATTTCTTTTAAGGCCACTCAGGATTGGGTAATATTCCTCTGGAGCATGTATAACCATTAACCTTCCAGCAATAATATGGTGGGCAAATTTCTGTGTAATATCTTGCAGCATGACCTCACGCCAGGATGAGTTAAAGTCAGCTAGATGAACCACCACTGAAATTTCCTTCAATTCTTCATAGCTGGATTGCTCAAAAATTGACTTGATTGTCTCAAGTAAATAGCTTCCTTTTTTTCGTCTCACTGATGAAAGTCCAATTGTAAGAAATCCTGAACAAAAGAATCCAGAATGAAGACAAATTAAAGGCGAAATTGGGTTTTAAATAACATAGAAAAAAGAAAAAAAAAGTTCTTTTCCCCTTAGGCCTTCTACTCTATTAAGTACATCTAAGTGAATGATCATATATAGAGCATTTTGTGATTAAAGAATTATGCTAAATATACAAAGCTTCCCAGGTGGCACGGTGGTAAAGACTGCCTTCCAATGCACAAGACACAGGAGTCACCAGTTCGATCCCTGGGTCAGGAAGATCCCCTGGAGGAGGAAATGGCAAGTTACTGCAATATTCTTGCCTGCTCTTACTCTCTGCTTTATATTACCTCTTTAGTATAAAGCAGTTGGAAAAGGAAATGGCAAATCACTCCAGTATTCTTGCCTGGAGAATCCCAAGGACAGAGGAGCCTGGTGGGCTACAGTCCATAGGGTCTCAAAAAGTCAGACACAACTGAGTGACTAACACACAAACTTTGTTTTATATTGACTCTTTAGTATAAAGCAGCTGGTATACGTGCCTGTACGCATTTGTAAACTTAGTATGGAAAGAGATTAGTAATGTGTGAACAAAGGTGGTACAATAGATGGAGATTTTAAAAAACAGTGACAGTCTTTGAAATTAGGAGGAAGTTTAAGAGAAGTAGACATTTGAAATGGAAGGAAAAAAGGTCTAAAGAAAGCTAAACTATTGCAATTTTTCCTCAACCTGGTGATCACAAACTCACTTGCATAAGCACTTCTTAACAGAGAACTCAATTTTTGTGGTCTCCACACCATCTACTAAGAAGTTCATGATATCACTGTGTATCACTGATTCTAAAACATATTTTTCACCCAGAAATATTTTAAATGCAAGTTGTATATCACAACTGATAGCATCTTACAACTTAAAATGGATGATGCTTGTACTTTCTTCGTGGTGCATCAATTAGATCATGATGTCTTCTATAATTTATAATGTCTTGAAGTCCATGAAATGTAGTATGTTACTTCTTGGATCAAAGTGCCTGTAGTGGACTGAATAATTGCCTCCAAAGTTTCATGTCTACCTGGAACTTTAGACTGCGACCTTATTTGGAAATAGTCTTTGAAGACGCAATTAGTTAAAGATCTCCAGATGAAATCATATTGGATTTAGATTGGGCCATAAATTCAATGACTAATGTCCTTATAAGGATGGAAGAGGACATAGAGAGACAAAGAAGGCCATGTGGAGAGAGTGGCAGTGATTGTAGTTTTGCTACAACTAACCAAGGAATGCCAAGTGTGACTAGCACCTGGAAGAGGCAAGGAAGGATTCTCCTCTAGGTGGAGTCTGGTGCTGCCAGCATCCTGGTTTTTGAATTCTGGCTTCCAGAAATGTGAGAGAATCAATTTCCATTGTTTCAAACCACCTAGTTTGTGATAATTTTTTATGATATCTTAGGAAACAAACACAATGACTTTCACTACTTCAAACTGGTGGCATGTCATAAAACCAATGTTTGAAAATGTATCACTGTGGGAATAATTATTTTTAAAAGCTAATTCAAAAAAGTTAAAGTGAATTGCTTTTTTCTAGTCTCCCTACGTGAATTCTATAGCAAACTGTTAAAACTTTATGCCACAATTAGGCATTTAATTTTTTTGGTGTTATTAATGAAATTGGATTGGTGAATAATTGAATTTGTGAAGAAACACTGAATGTTTCCCAAAATTTATATTATTTAGTAAAGTAATATATAAATATATATTTATTTAGTAAATTTATTGTTATACAAATGAAGCATATTATCATTATTTTAAAACAAAGTATTTTATTGTTCTTGATTTTAAAAGTATAAGTATACTTTACTTACGCTTTCTTTGTAAAGGCATGACAGCTAAGTAGCGATAGGTGACATTGAGGGCTCCTGAGAAATTAGACAAATCTTTGAAAGTATGCATGTAGTGTTCTGGACTCAGCTGATGTGTAGATGTTTCCCTTAAAATCTGTTTGTCTCCTTCCTGAATGTCAAGAAGGAGGAAGAGAGAAATAACAGATAGTCATGGATTAAATAAACTTTCTCCTTACACAATAATGTGTATACACACACACACACACACACATATATAATGGGTATATATATCTGATATACAATATGTTGTTGTTGTTCTTCAGTCATGTCCAACTCTTTGCAACACCATGGACTGCAGTGCACCAGGCTTCCCTGTCCTTCACCATCTCCCAGAGCTTGCTCAAACTCATGTCCATTGAGTTGGTGCTGTGATGCCATCTACCCATCTCATCCTCTGTCGTCCCCTTCTCCTCTTGCCTTCAATCTTTTCTAGCGTCAGGGTCTGGAGAAGGAAACGGCAACCCGCTCCAGTACTCGTGCCTGGACAATCCCATGGATGGAGGAGCCTGGTGGGCTGCCGTCTCTGGGGTCGCAAAGAGTCAGACACAACTGAAGCGACTTAGCAGCAGCAGCAGCAGGGTTTTTTCCAATGAGTTGGCTCTTTGCATCAGGTGGCCAAAGTATTGGAACTTCAGTTGTAGCAGCAGTCCTTCCAATGAATATCCAAGGTTGATTTCCTTTATGATTGACTTGTTTGATCTCCTTGCAGTGCAAGGGACTCTCAAGAGTCTTTAACATGGGTATTATATAAATATCAATTACTGGCATTAGAAGCTGTAGATAATTATTTTTCACCTGAATTCTAGATTCTGTTCACTATTTTCCACTTTTTATTTTATGCGTACAGCTGCTTTTCTAAAGCATACATTAATAATGGCATTCTCTTGCTAAAAAATAAAATTGAAAACTCCCACTGCCTTCATATTAAAATTAAAATTCTTTACAAGAATCTTCAAACTTGACAGTGATCTTTCACAGTTTCATGTAAAGCTAATTCTCACTAGATTCCCCATATCTGAATCATATTAAACTACTTACTCTTCTTCAAGTCCTGTCAAATAAAAGACCACACATTATTTCTAGATTTTGAAATTTTGGGAATGATTAGAAGGACGCAACAGTGAACATAATACTTGGAGTTTGAATAACTTATTAATCAGGAAGTTTTAGTCAGTCACTTATGTAGCATTATAATCGAAAGCTGTTGAGAATGGACAGCCACGGTCTTTGTGAAATGATAGTATTTTTTACAAATATCTTCAAGATATCTCGATTCGGAGACATTTGTAACAAGTGTTCAAAGAAATGGCTTTAGATCTGGTACAGGTCTTTTCCATGATGCTTGCTTGTTGTTTGTGAGTGTAGAGAGGGAGAGGGAGTGTCCCGATGAAAGTGAAGTTTAGTTCTTTTATATTTAAAAATGTTAGTATCAATTTGATAATGGAATTATGTCATACAATCTTCAGGATGGTTTATATTCAAGAAGATATTCTTATTCAGCTTAAAAATATCCTGCTAACAATTAATTGCTTCCTTTTATCTCCCTCTGATATAAATTCATTTGTAGATTTTGATTATCTAATCATCATTTGAACAAGCCTGATGATGACCTGCTTGACTTTCATATATGGTTTATTATCACTGGTAGAATATTAGGACAACCTAATTAGATTTTTTTTTTCTTTTCTGGCAAAGTTTCTATTGTGCTGTGTGAGTTTGGTGGATATTTTGACTATTCAGCATATGATTGGCAGGTCAGGCATGAGCAATGCCATTAAGACAACAGAGAAAGTGAATGTATTAAGTAAATTTGGTCCTCATACAAGTTGACTATGGTCAACAAAACTTTAATCAATTAAACATTGTCCTAAAATATTAGAATGGATTCAAATACAAATTTTACTTTAATTGGAACATTTACTGCTTTATTTCAAATTCAAATATCAATGGAAAAGGTGACTAACTCAAAGTTTTAAATCTATGGCCAGGCTGAAATTGTCTTAGAATAAAAGTTGAAATAGTGAACATTGACTGGCAAGAGCTTTCAATCTGGTCCTTGATAAATGAATACGCATTTTGTATATCTTTTCTGTATGTTTATGAACCTATATTTGCTTTTTAATAGTGTATTTCTATATTTTATATTGCCTTGATAATTTGGACAAAGAAAAATACTTTATTCTGATTTATAATGTGTTTGCCATCTATAAGTTACAACATTTTAAAATACATGACATTAAACTTGGGAGGCTAGTTGTATAAATGTACTAATTAATATCCATTGAATTCTAATTATTTTAAATTCATTGCACATAAATATTTTCATCTTTGTATTTCTGAAAACCTGAAAAAAATCATGAAAGTTTTTAAATGAACAAACAGTATTTTCAAAAGGTAACTGGAGACTCAATTTTGCATTAGTTACTTTAATAGTAAATGTGATGTCCATATTTAATAGGATCTAGAAAATATATTTATAAAATCATGCAGTAATCACAATACTGAATTCATTTTACCATTCTGTTCTTATGTGATGTCACATTCTAAAGGAAGTGCAGGATACTGAATATCTCTTTAAGAATTCTATCTTGAACATGTAAAAATCTAGACCTTTTCTGTGATAAGATAGAGTACATTCATCCTGATTGAAGGACATAACAGAATATAAGATGAAATGAGACATATGAAAGCACTTTATTAAATTCTCAAGACCAAGTCTTTACATCTTTCAGCATAAATAAATAATGCAACTTTCACCTGAGTCAGCCTTGTTGGCTGCTTTCCAGAAGCATCTACCTGAACAGCCAGGCTCTCCCTGGATACCTTCTTTCTATAGCTACTATGCTGTAGTGTATTTTTCAGTAATAAGACAAAGCTTTATGACAATCATTTTCTGGATGGGAATGAAATTCAATGGACTAGCTACAGGCTAAATATATACCCTAGTGGCTACTTTGAAGATGCTCACAGACGAGAGGCTAAGTTGATTGGGCATGCAGTGTCTCTTCTACTTACTTTGCGTTGTAACACAATTTGTCTATTACACTGAACTTGGCTTTCTTTCCTACTGAAAGGCACATATGCCTCCATCATGTAAGCAATACACTAAGCTGTTATACGCCCGGGATTTGGGGCCGTTGATGGATTCTCTAGTAAGAAGAGGAGAATACATGTGCTAAATAACCCTAGAGGCCTTATGACTATAATTGTTTATCTGAGTTCTCTGAATTATAACTACAATCTCCTTCCAATTTAAGAAAAACAGGGGACTTCCCTGGTGGTCCAGTGGTTAAGACTGTGCTCCCAACGTAGGGGGCTGGGGTTCAATCTTGTGTTAGAGAACTAGGTTTCTCATGCCACAACTCAGAGGCCAGTTTTCCATGGGTATTAACACATTGAGAGCAATTTTAATGTAATTGTACATGAATAATAATGAATATTTAAAAGTTTATACATATTAAGCCTTGGGATAAAATTTAGTTCAAAATGTAATTTAGTAGAAAACATCCTCTAGTAAAGAGTGAATATTTAAACTAATAAAAATATTGTCACTAAATTTTCAAAATGGAGGAATGCTTTTATATTTACCATCCATTTTAATTCACTTTTTCTAACATAAGGTAAATATTTAAAAATAAGTTCAGTTTTTTAAGCTAAGAAGCAATCTTTTCTCTGTACCTGGGATGATTTGCAAATCTGATTAGATATATATGGGCTTCTCTGGTGGTATATGGCTAATATAGCCAGATTTCATTGACAAAGTACTCTTTAGTAAGAGCTACTTCATTAAATCACACTTTTAAATAATGTGGGTAGGACTAATGTTTAGACATAAATGTATAAACAGAGAAATAGCATTTGACCTTCTTATGGATATGTACTCTATTACTTCTTATACATTTTATGGTTAATTTGAAGTGGTTCTCTTCCAAAAAGACATAAGGATGTTTGCTGCATATAATAATATTTTGTCTACTTAAAGTTAAATATTGAAATTGCACTTGAAAGAGTCTTAACATCACTAGATGCAACAAGCATCTTACCAATACCATGTTTTTGATTTATAAGACATGATTTACTTTTACCAGTACACACAGATGCAAGAAATAAATGTTTATTACAAAATTAAATCATTAATCAAGAGCTCCTCTAATTAATTTACAATCTTCAATTCTCCTAATCTGGATCACCTAGGTCTTGCTCTATTGTCCTTAAATTTCATAAACCTAACAGTCAGGTTAAAAAAGTCTAAAATGCATATCATTAGTAAGTCTTTCCAGTTTGCTATGTTTAACTAGATTAAGCCTAGTCAAATTCTATTAACTGTAGTACCTTCAATATGGTAAATTGACTAAGGATGGTAGAATTAAACCTATACTTGAAGGTAAAAGCCCACAAGAATAAACCTGTAATTGAAGGTAAAAGACATAGGCAGAGTCAAGATCTAGGAAGGTGACAGAATTTCACCATCAAAGAACAATGCTAAGGGAGCAAGATGCTTTACAGAAGACCTCCTAAGAAAATCTGTACCAACTAAGATCATTTGATTGGCTTGTAGGATATAGAATAGTATCTGGCAAGTAACTGGTATTTACTAAATCATTTTCAATTAATAAAAGAAAACATTTTACTAGGAAATGATCTTTGAAGTTGTTGTCAGAGTCTCTCTAGTTAAGATATTAATTGAAAGTTTTCAGCATGCTTGTATGAAAGAAAGTATTTTCCAGTCCACTGTATGTTCAAAGGCTTTGATTTTCTGAAATATGTAAACAGGAATAATTGTACAAGTATTAGAATTTTCCCAGATATCTTAACATCAATTATGATGGAAAAAGTAAATAAGAAATAATGTCCATAATTATTCTCATTAGACATGAATTATGTGACAATAATAACAAAAATAAATAATAGAGACATATTGAGTTCTCACGATTAGTCAGAATGTGTCTTTTTGTATACTTTCATAATTCACTTAAAATGCATTCAGGGAACTTCCCTGGCAGCCCAGTTGTTAAGTGTCTGTGCTTCCATTGCAGAGAGCATGGGTTTAATCCCTGGTCAGGAACTAAGTATCTACAATTGTGTGGTGAGGCCAAAAAAACCACCCCACTCCCACAAGAAGAAAAAAAAAACACACCATAATATTAGGGGCTTCCTTGGTGCCCCAGTGCATATCATTAGTAAGTTTCTTCAGAGGCTAAGATTCCACACTTCCATTGCAGGGGACATGGGTTTGATCCCTGGTTGGGGGCTTCTAATGTGGCTCTAGGCATAAAGAACCTGCTTGCCAATGCAAGAGACACAAGAGATATGAGTTTGATCCCTGGGTCAGGAAGATCCCCTGGAGGAGGGCATGGAAACCCACTCTAGTATTCTTGCCTGGAGAATCCCATGGCCAGAGGAGCCTGGAAGGCCCCAAAGGGTCATAAAGAGTCAGACATGACTGAAGCACCTTAGCATGCGTGCATGCACAGAGGACTAAGATACCTGCGTGCTGCCAGACATGGGGAGAAAATCTACTAACTTACTAATTTTACCTGTTTTAAACTATTGAATAGTTTTCACATTATTATCTTTAGTTCTTGAAGTTCTTTATTACTTTTCAGTGACTATAAGGGTAAAACATGGTGGTCATTTACAGCTATTCAAGATCCAAATGAGATGTCACACATTAATAAGGCATTCCTTCTTAACAAAATAGCACAATTAGTATCATTAATTAGACAATAGGATTTGAAAATTTTTGATAATATAGAAAAGTAAAGAAAGTAAGGAGTAATATCTATAAAAATTTGTTTAGTCTGTTTACAGGCGACTCTGTTAATTCCACTTATAAGTGTATTTTTTTTTCAATAAATATGTAACATATACTACTATCAGCTTCCCTGGTGGCTCAGTGCTAAAGAATCTGCCTGTCAATGCAGGAGATATGGGTTCCATCCCTGCGTCAGGAAGATCCTCTGGAGAGGGAACTGACAAGTCATTCCAGTAGTCTTGCCTGGAGAACCCCATGGACAGAGGATCCTGGTGGGCTACAGTCCATGAGGTCATAAAGAGCTGGACATGACTGAGGGACTAGGCGCACACACACACATACAATTAATTCAGATAGGGATGATAGTTAACTTATTTGTAATTAGATGTGCAGATTTGCATTAAATATAGCATATACCATTAATTAAAACATTGCAACATGAGCCAAAAAAATTATAATGTTGGCAATATATAATTAATATAAAAAGTAGCTAGATGGGAAAGATATATGTTATAATTTTGCTCAAACTAAGACTATTTCAATATCCTGGGACTGAAGTTACGTTGCAAGTGGACTGTCTTGTTTGACTTAGGCCTTACTTTGAACAAAAAGTAATCAACCTCCACGACTTACCATAACATAGCTATCTTCAATGTACAAGTTCATAAACAGAAGGAAAATGACAAGAACTCCCAAGAATGAGACTGTAGAACGTTTTCGCAGGCATCGCATTTTATCTAGTACATCAAAAATATGTTTCACTTGGTGAAATTTAAGCATTCTCTCCTGTGGAAAAGAGGCACAGAATTACAATTAATTATGCATGCAAATATTTCTTCACCACATCAATCAACACGCCTTTATAAAATTTTACTCTCCAAATATTTGAACCAAAATAGTTTACAATTTCACAATAAAACTTGGCATAACTTATTAATACATTAACATAAAGACAATGCAGTGGTTTATCTTGATGTAGTGTAAGTAAAAGTGAAAAAAAAAAACCCAGTTATTTCTGAACAAATAAATATTGGTAACAATAATATAAGAAAATAACAGTCCCCACTGCAGATGGTGAATGCAGCCATGAAATTAAAAGACAGTTACTCCTAAGAAGACAACCTCGACAGCATATTAAAAAGCAGAGACATTACTTTGCCAACAAAGGTCCATCTAGTCAAAGCTATGGTTTTTCCAGTAGTCATGTATAGATGTGAGAGTTGAACAATAAAGAAAGCTGAAGCTTTTAAGTTTCATTAGGTCCCATTTGTTTATTTTTGCTTTTATTTCTGAAATTCTGGGATGTGGGTCATAGAGGATCCTGCTGTGATTTATGTCGGAGAGTGTTTTGCCTATGTTCTCCTCTAGGAGTTTGATAGTTTCTGGTCTTACATTTAGATCTTTAATCCATTTTGAGTTTATTTTTGTGTATGGTGTTAGGAAGTGTTCTAGTTTCATTCTTTTACAGGTGGTTGACCAGTTTTCCCAGCACCACTTGTTAAAGAGGTTATCTTTTTTCCATTGTATATCCTTGCCTCCTTTGTCGAAGATAAGGTGACCATAGGTTCGTGGACTTATCTCTGGGCTTTCTATTCTGTTCCATTGATCTATATTTCTGTCTTTGTGCCAGTACCATACTGTCTTGATGACTGTGGCTTTGTAGTAGAGTCTGAAGTCAGGCAGATTGATTCCTCCAGTTCCATTCTTCTTTCTCAGGATTACTTTGGCTATTCGAGGTTTTTTGTATTTCCATACAAATTGTGAAATTATTTGTTCTAGTTCTGTGAAGAATACTGTTGGTAGTTTGATAGGGATTGCATTGAATCTATAGATTAGTTTGGGTAGTATAGCCATTTTGACAATATTGATTCTTCCAATCCATGAACACGGTATATTTCTCCATCTGCTTGTGTCCTCTTTGATTTCTTTCATCAGTGTTTTATAGTTTTCTATGTATAGGTCATTTGTTTCTTTAGGTAGATATACTCCTAAGTATTTTATTCTTTTTGTTGCAATGGTGAACGGTATTGTTTCCTTAATTTCTCTTTCTGTTTTCTCATTGTTAGTGTATAGGAATGCAAGAGATTTCTGTGTGTTAATTTTATATCCTGCAACTTGACTGTATTCGTTGATTAGCTCTAGTAATTTTCTGGTAGAGTCTTTAGGGTTTTCTATGTAGAGGATCATGTCATCTGCAAACAGCGAGAGTTTCACTTCTTCTTTTCCTATCTGGATTCCTTTTACTTCTTTTTCTGCCCTGATTGCTGTGGCCAAAACTTCCAAAACTATGTTGAATAGTAGTGGTGAGAGTGGGCACCCTTGTCTTGTTCCTGATTTCAGGGGAAATGCTTTCAATTTTTCACCATTGAGGGTGATGCTTGCTGTGGGTTTGTCATATATAGCTTTTATTATGTTGAGGTATGTTCCTTCTATTCCTGCTTTCTGGAGAGTTTTAATCATAAATGGATGTTGAATTTTGTCATGAAACTTAAAAGCTTTTGCACAACAAAGGAAACTATAAGCAAGGTGAAAAGACAGCCCTCAGATTGGGAGAAAATAATAGCAAACGAAGCAACAGACAAAGGATTAATCTCAAAAATATACAAGCAACTCCTCCAGCTCAACTCCAGAAAAATAAATGACCCAATCAAAAAATGGGCCAAAGAACTCAACAGACATTTCTCCAAGGAAGACGTACAGATGGCTAACAAACACATGAAAAGATGCTCAACATCACTCATTATCAGAGAAATGCAAATCAAAACCACAATGAGGTACCATTATACGCCAGTCAGGATGGCTGCTATCCAAAAGTCTACAAGCAATAAATGCTGGAGAGGGTGTGGAGAAAAGGGAACCCTCTTACACTGTTGGTGGGAATGCAAATTAGTACAGCCACTATGGAAAACAGTGTGGAGATTTCTTAAAAAGCTGGAAATAGAACTGCCGTATGACCCAGCAATCCCACTTCTGGGCATACACACCAAGGAAACCAGATCTGAAAGAGACACATGCACCCCAATGTTCATCGCAGCACTGTTTATAATAGCCAGGACATGGAAGCAACCCAGATGCCCATCAGCAGACGAATGGATGAGGAAGCTGTGGTACATATACACCATGGAATATTACTCAGCCATTAAAAAGAATTCATTTGAATCAGTTCTAATGAGATGGATGAAACTGGAGCCCATTATACAGAGCGAAGTAAGCCAGAAAGATAAAGACCATTACAGTATACTAACACATACATATGGACTTTAGAAAGATGGTAACGATAACCCTATATGCAAAACAGAAAAAGAGACTCAGATGTATGGAACAGACTTGTGGACTCTGCGAGAAGGCGAGGGTGGGATGTTTCAGGAGAACAGCATTGAAACATGTATATTATCTAGGGTGAAACAGATCACCAGCCTAGGTTGGGTGCATGAGACAAGTGCTCAGACCTGGTGCACTGGGAAGACCCAGAGGGATCGGGTGGAGAGGGAGGGGGGACTGGGATGGGGAGTACATGTAAATCCATGGCTAATTCATATCAATGTATAACAAAAACTACTGTAATGATGTAAAGTAATTAGCCTCCAACTAATAAAAAATTTAAAAAAAAAAAAAAAAAAAAAAAAAAGAAAGCTGAGTGCCAAATAATTGATGGTTTTGAACTGTGTTGTTGGAGAAGACTCTTGAGAGTCTCTTGGACATCAAGGAGATCCAACCAGTCCATCCTAAAGAAAATCAATCCTGGATATTCATTGGAAGGACTGCACCTTATCTTCAACAAAGGAGGCAAGGATATACAATGGAAAAAAGAGAACCTCTTTAACAAGTGGTGCTGGGAAAACTGGCCAACCACTTGTAAAAGAATGAAACTAGAACACCTTCTAACACCATACACAAAAATAAACTCAAAATGGATTAAAGATCTAAATGTAAGACCAGAAACTATAAAACTCCTAGAGGAGAACATAGGCAAAATACTCTCCGACATAAATCACAGCATGATCCTCTATGACCCACCTCCCAGAATATTGGAAATAAAAGCAAAAATACACAAATGGGACCTAATTAAACTTAAAAGCTTTTGCACAACCAAGGAAACTATAAGCAAGGTGAAAAGACAGCCCTCAGATTGGGAGAAAATAATAGCAAACGAAGCAACAGACAAAGGATTAATCTCAAAAATATACAAGCAACTCCTGAAGCTCAATTCCAGAAAAATAAATGATCCAATAAAAAAATGGACCAAAGAACTAAACAGACATTTCTCCAAAGAAGACATACAGATGGCTAACAAACCCATGAAAAGATGCTCAACATCACTCATTATCAGAGAAATGCAAATCAAAACCACAATGAGGTACCATTACACGCCAGTCAGGATGGCTGCTATCCAAAAGTCTACAAGCAATAAATGCTGGAGAGGGTGTGGAGAAAAGGGAACCCTCTTACACTGTTGGTGGGAATGCAAACTAGTACAGCCAATATGGAGAACAGTGTGGAGATTTCTTAAAAAACTGGAAATAGAACTGCCATATGACCCAGCAATACCACTCCTGGGCATACACACTGAGGAAACTAGATCTGAAAGAGACATGTGTACCCCAATGTTCATCACAGCACTGTTTATAATAGCCAGGACATGGAAGCAACCTAGATGCCCATTGGCAGATGAATGGATAAGGAAGCTTTGGTACATATACACAATGGAATATTACTCAGCCATTAAAAAGAATTCATTTGAATCAGTTCTAATGAGATGGATGAAACTGGAGCCCATTATACAGAGTGAAGTAAGCCAGAAAGATAAAGACAAATACAGTATACTAACGCATATATATGGAATTTAAAAAGATGGTAATGATAACCCTATATGCATTAAAAACAGAAAAAGAGACACAGATGTACAGAACAGACTTTTGGACTCTATGGGAGAAGGTAAGGGTGGGATGCTCTGAGAGAACAGCACTGAAACAAGTATACCATCAAGGGTGAAACAGACCACCAGCCCAGGTTGGATGCATGAGACAAGTGCTCGGGGCTGGTTCACTGGGAAGACCCAGAGGGATGGGATGGAGAGGGAGGCAGGAGGGGGGATCGGGATGGGGAATACATGTAAATCCATGGCTGATTCATGTCAATGTATGGCAAAAACCACTATAATATTGTAATTAGCCTCCAACTAATAAAAATAAATGAAAAAAAAAAAAGAAAAAGAAAAGACCCTGATGATGGGAAAGATGGAAGGCATGTGGAGAAGGGGATGACAGAGGATGAGAGGGTTGGATGGTATCACCAACTCAATGGACATAAGTTTGAGCAAGCTCTAGGAGTTGGTGATGGACAGGGAAACCTGGTGTGCTGTAGTCCATGAAGTCACAGAGTCAGCCATGACTGAGGGACTGAACTGAACTGATGAGAAAGAATAAAAATAAGAGAGAAAAGCAAACATTAAAGCAACATCTACCTTCCCTTCTACATTATTATTATAATGTAATAAAAATAGAAGACACTAGAAGTTTGGGGCTAATACTGATCTCAGAGTAGGTCCACTGAAAAGAAATATGGGGAGAAAATTTGGGTGAAAAAAAGAAGTCATAAAGGAAGTTAAAGTTTTGGGGGTGAGTCCACACAAAAACTCAGTTATAATGGCTTTGTTAATTTTTCCAGTAATTCTTGTTAACTCAGTGTAAGTCCTGGAGTGGCACATCAACATTGCCTTGCTCAATCTACTGTTTATTATGATTTATGGACTACAAAAAGGCAAACTGGAGTTTGTAGGGTGAGTGGAACCTAATAATATTCCATTTCACTCTTCTACATTTTGTGACCCACTCCAACTACAAATTCATTTAGATTACTGATATTTTTGTAAAATTATATAGAAAAACTAGAATGATCAAAAGGTTAGTGGAATCATATTTTGTCCATAATCAACAATATTTGGAAATTATACCTTGTTGAGTTATGTACTATGTCTTCTTGGGTTCGGCTTTAGGATGAAGTATTCATGGGCATGAAGAACTTCAAGAGGTGAAAAAGGCCTGTGCCCCAACCCTTACAACAATGTCTAGAACACATCCAGCTAACAGTGTCTCTTCCATGAATTGATGCAAGAAAGCATTTCTGAATCTTTGAAAATTATAGGAAAAAAGATGAAGAATTGGGAGAAAGGAATGTTAATGAAAGCCCATTTTCTTTGGCCATATTCTTCTTGAGAGTTATTTTTTCTTGATTTGTAGCTATAAATATATGTGTAGAGATGCACATTTTTTTTTTGTATAATGTTTTTAAAAAATCCTTCCCTATCTTGATGACAGATAGACAGTCTCATTTATTTTCCTCAGTTTTTTTTTTTTTTTTTGCTTGTTTTAATAGACAGACTTTTGTTAGTACACCTGGAATTTACCTTTGTGTCTCTTATGAGGTGAAAGTGAAACAATTTATCTTTTCCATATGCAGAGCTGTGCAGTGTAAACTGCTCACAATGCGCTGGCATAGGTAATAATAGTATCACCACTCTAATTTCAAGGGAGTGGGGAGGTATAATCTCCTGTGTACTGAGAAATAAAGAAAAACTGGATACTGGAAAAGAATAACTAATTAATGAAACTATGAGCCCTGCCATGTAGGGCCACCCAAGACAGACAGGTCATGGTGGAGAGGTCTGACAAAACGTGGTCCATTGGAGAAGGGAATGGCAAACCACTTCAGTATTCTTGCCTTGAGAACCCCATGAACAGTATGCAAAGGCAAACAGATATGACATTGAAGGATGAACTTCCCAGGTCAGTAGGTGCCCACTATACTACTGGGGAAGAGTGGAGAAGTAACAGCAGAAAGAATGAAGAGACAGAGCCAAAGTGAAAACAACACCCAGCTGTGGATGTGACCAGTGATGGAAGTAAAGTCGGATGCGGTAAAGAGCAATGTTGCATAGGAACCTGGAATGTTAGGTCCATGAGTCAAGGTAAATTGGGAGTGGTCAAACAGGAGATGGCAAGAGTGAATGTTGATATTTTAGGAATCAGTGAACTAAAATGGACTGGAATGGCTGACTTTAATTCAGATGACCATTATATTTACAACTGTGGGCAAGAATCCCTTAAAAGAAATGGAGTAGATATGATAGTCAAAAAAAGAGTTCAAAATGCAGTACTTGGGGTAAATCTCAAAAATGACAGAATGATCTCTGTTGGTTTCCAAGGCACATCATTCAATATCACAGTAGTCCAGTCTATGCCTCGACCAGTAATGCTGAAGATCTGAAGCTGAATGGCTCTGTGAAGACCTACAAGACCTTCTAGAACTAACACTCCCAAAAGATGTCCTTTTCAATCTAAGGGGCTGGGATGCAAAAGCAGGAAGATAAAAGCTACCTGAAGTATCAGGTAAATGTGGCCTTGGAGTACAAAATGAAAGAGTGTAAAGGCTAACAGAGTTTTGCCAAGAGAACACACTGGTCATAGCAAACACTCTCTTCCAACAACACAAGAGAAGATTCGACACAGGGACATCACCAGATGACCATCAGGTGGTCAACAGAAATCAGATAGATTATATTCTTTGCAGCCAAAGATGAAGAAGCTATATAGAGTCAGCAAAAACAAGACTGAACTTACTGTGGCTCAGATCATGAACTCCTTATTGCCAACTTCAGACTTAAATTGAAGAAAGTAGGGAAAACCACCAGACTATACAGGTATGAACTAAATCAAATCCCTTACGATTATACAGTGGAAGTGACAAGTAGGTTCACAGGATTAGATCTGATATCAGAATCGCTGAAGAACAATGGATGGAGGTTTGTGACATTGTACAGGAGGCAGTGAAAAAGACCATTCCCAGGAAAAAGAAATGCAAAAAGGCAAAATGGTTGTCTGAGGAGGTCTTATAATAGCTGAAAAGGCAAAGGAAAAAAGGACAGATATTCCCACTTGAATGCAGTGTTCCAAAGAATATCAAGGAGAGATAAGAAAGCCTTCCTTAGTGATCAATGCAAAGAAACAGAGGAAAACAATAGAATGGGAAAGACTAGAGATCTCTTCAAGAAGTTAGAGATACCAAGGGAATATTTCATACAAAGATGGGCACAAAAAAGGACAGAAATGGTATAGACCTAACAGAAGCAGATTAAGAAGAGTTGGCACGAATACACAGAAGACCTATACAAAAAAGATCTTCATGACCCAGATAACCACGATGGTGTGATCACTCACCTAGAGCCAGACATCTTGGAATGCAAAGTCAAGTGGGCCTTAGGAAGCATCACTACAAACAAAGCTGGTGGAAGTGATGGAATGCCAGTTGAGCTATTTCAAATCCTAAAAGATGATTCTGTTAAAGTGCTGCACTCAATATGCCAGCAAATTTGGAAAACTCAGTAGTGGCCACAGGACTGGAAAAGGTCAGTTTTTATTTCAATCCCAAAGAAAGGCAATCCCAAAGAATGCTCAAACTACTGCACAATTGCACTCATCTCACACATTATCAAACTAATGCTCAAAATTCTCCAAACCAGGCTTCAGCAATACATGAACCGTGAACTTCCAGATGTTAAAGCTAGATTTAGAAAAGGCAGAGGAACCAGAGATCAAAATGCTAGCATCTGGTGGATCATCTAAAAAGCAAGAGAGTGCCAGAAAAACATCTACTTCAGCTGTATTGACTATTCCAAAGCCTTTGACTGTATGGATCACAATAAATTGTGGAAAATTCTGAAAGAGATGGCAGTACCAGACCACATTACTTACCTCCTGAGAAATCTGTATGCAGGTCAAAAAGCAACAGTTAGAACTATACATGGAACTACAGACTGGTTCCAAATAGGGAAAGGAGTACATCAAGGCTGTATATTGTCACCCTGCTTATTTAGCTTATATGCAGGGTGGTGGTGATTTAGTTGCTAAGTAGTGTCCGACTCTTGTGACGCCATGGTCTGTAACCCACCAGGCTTCTCTGTCCATTTTATTTCTAGGCAAGAGTACTGGAGTGGGTTTCCATTTCCTACTTCAGTGGATTTTCCTGACCCAGGAATCGAACCTGGGTCTCCTGCATTGCATGTGGATGATTAACCGACTGAGCTCCATATCAAGTGAAATGCCAGGGTAGATGAAGCACAAGCTGGAATCAAGATTTTGGGAGAAATATCAATAATCTCAGATGCGCAGATGACACCACCCTTATGGCAGAAAGTGAAGAACTAAAGAGCCTCTTGATGAAAGTGAAAGAGGAGAGTGGAAAAGCTGACTTAAAACTCAACATTCAGAAAACTAATGATAATGGCATTTGTGTGTGCCATGGCACTTCATGGCAAATAGATGGGGAAACAATGGAAACAGTGACAGACTTTATTTTTTCTGGCTCCAAAATCACTGAAGATGGTGACTGCAGCCATGAAATTAAAAGACGCTTGATCCTTGGAAGATAAGCTATGACCAGCCTAGATAGCATTTAAAAAGTAGAGACATCACTTTGCCGACAAAGTTCCATCTAGTCAAAGCTATGGTTTTTCCAGTAGTCATGTATGGATGTGAGAGTTGGACCATAAAGAAAGCTGAGCATGAAGAACTGATGCTTTTGAACTGTGGTGTTGCAGATGACTCTTGAGAGTCCCTTGGTTTGCAAGGAGATAAAACCACTCAATCCTAAAGGAAATCAGTACTGAATATTCATTGGAAGATCTGATGCTGAAGTTAAAGTGCAATACTTTGGCCACCTGGTGTGAAGAACTGACTCACTGAAAAAGACCCTTGTTCTGGGAAAGATGGAAGGCAGGAGGAGAAGGGGATGACAGAGCATTAGATGGTTGGATGGCATCACCAACTTGATGGACATGAGTTTGAGCAACCTCTGGAAGTTGGTGATGGACAGGGAAGCCTGAAGTGCTGCAGTCCATAGGGTTGCAAAGAGTCAGACACCACTGAGTGACTGAACTGAAATGAAACATTAATAATGTATAAAGTGTTAGTCACCCGGTCATGTCTGTCTCTTGTGATTCCATGGACTGTAGCCCACCAGGCTCCTCTGTCCTTAGGATTCTCTAGGCTAGAATACTGGAGTGGGTAGCCATCCCCTTCTCTATGGCATCTCCGCAACCCAGGGATTGAGCCCCGGTCTCCTGCTTTGTTGGCAGATTCTGTGCCATCTGGGTCATCAGAGTAGGCCTAATACCAGACCATATACTAAATCATTTCATCTTTTGGTTTGTGATGTCAGTTTTAGAATAGGGACAGTTTCTAATTTGCATTTATGTGTCAAAAGTGTGTCAACAGACTCAACATTTATCCTTTCCAATAAGAAAATACATGCATATCGCTTTTGAACCAAAACATTGTTACGTTAAATTTTCTGGTCTCATTCTATAATCTGAAATGTACTGTAACCTGGTCCTGAATCTACCGATAAAATATTCTGCTTGTAAAAGGTTTTTTGTCTGGATTTGGGTAGGATAAGATGCCCTTTCATGTTCACTACAGCAGTAACTGGCCTGTTTGCCCAGCAAAGATAAGAAGCAAGATTAATGCTGTAGACTCTCCATCTGGCTCATTTCAAGAGAATGATACTCTAGTAGGGCCCCAGGCCCCAAACACCTGGAGGGGCTGCCTACAGGGTACAGAGTCTAGATGCAGCTGAGGTCTGTGAGCACAAATGCTCATGAGTCTGGATGCTTAAGGCAGAAGTCTCAGGGTCACCTGAGAAGGACTGTTTTGAAGTAGGTCTGGTGAAAGACATATCTTTTTATATTCAGTGGCCAGTCTCAGAACTCTGGGGTTGTTGTTGTTCAGTCACTAAATTGTGTCCAACTCTTTGTGACTCCATGGACTGCAGCATGCCAGGGTCCTCTGTCCGCCACTGTCTCCTGGAGCTGGCTCAAATTCATGGCCATTGAGTCAGTGATGCTATCTAACCATCTCATCCTCCACTGTTCCCTTCTCCTCCTGCCTTCAATCTTTCCCAGCATCAGGGTCTTTTTCAATGAGTCAGCTCTTCCCATCAGGTGGCCAAAGCATTGGAGCTTTAGCACCAATCCTTCCAATGAATACTGAGAGTTGATTTCCTTTAGAATAGACTGGTTTTATCTCCTTGCCATCCAAGGGATTTCTGAGAATCTTCTTCCACACCACAATTTGAAAGCATCAATTCTTCAGCGTTCAGCATTCTTTATGGTCCAACTCTCACATCCATATATGACTACTGGAAAAAATGTAGCTTTGACAATACAAATGTCTGTTGGCAAAGTAATGTCTCTGCTTTTTAATACATTGGCTAGATTTGTCACGGTTTTCCTTCCAAGGAGCAAGTATCTTTTAATTTCATGGATGCAGCACAGAACTCTGGTGCTGCCCTCTCTAGTTGAGGATGTGCCTGATTCAGCTCTGGGAGAGGATGCTCCAGGAACACTGAGGGTGTACACCCATGGGGTTTGGGTGGAAGGAAGAGGTGGAGTTGAGGTGTTTCAGGACCCATCCTGGGGGATACCATGGTTTAGTATAAAGTTTATGTTATACATTCTGGTTCCAGAGAGGGCTGAAATATGGACTCAGATCTGTGAACATGAATATAAAAGCATTGTAGGACTTCCCTGGTGGTACAGTGGTTGAAACTCCATGCTCCCAATATAGGAGGTGTGGGTTCGATCCCTTGCCAGGGAACTAGATTCCACATGGCTCAACTAAGACCTGGCATATCTAAATACAAAATAAAAGTATTGTGGGTAGATGGTCCAGGACCCTTGGTTGGTTGAGAGACTGGGTTAAAAGTGTATATTCTGAACCTGGGGATGTCTTGACAACATTGAGAGAGAAGATTCTTGCAGAAAAGGTGTTTGGGAGGGATTTCCAGCCTGAGTCAGGTTCTGTGAAGAAGAGAGTCGCTGAATGCAGCCGTAAGTGTTGGCTAGGAGCAAGGCTTCCAGAGCCCATCAACTATGAAGCAGGCCTGAGTCCCCAAGCCATGGCACTACTGGGGAAACTCGGCCCGGGCGCCTGTGCCTGACCTTCTCTCCTGGCCCACAGCTATCCACCCTGGTGCGTGTCTTCCCTCCACCAGGCTCATCTCACCAGGGGCTCTCAACATCAGCGTCAGAGCTCTTAGAACCACAGCTCCACATTGCCCATGGATTTTTCTCATGCTTTGTCATCAGCATACATGTGGGGGTGTTTTCATCACAAATTTGAATGAAAACCAACAAGTGAAAGTAGAGAAGATGTTACTAGATTGAAGCCATTCACAATGTAGCCCTAAATGCATATCTGGTGGTATACAAAGGAACTTATGAGCATGGTTAAGTAATAAAATGGGTTATAACAACACAAAAAGATTTTTATCTGAATTTTGAAACGACAAAAAATTAGAATCTAATCACACACAAGTAACACAATATTTCTAAATGTCATTTTGGGAAGACAACAATAGCATGAAATACATTTATTCCCCTTAACTCGGCCATTATACTTCTGAAAATCTTTTCAAAGATAAAACAATTGTATTTGTTAGCCAAAGTCTTATTATGGTATAGCAAAGCAGTGATGTCTGTAAAACAAATTGGAGACAATCTATAAGATGTTAAGAGTCATTAGCTCAAAGTAGCAGAATGATCAGAAATTTTCAATCTTCTTTCTACTTTTCTAAACTTTCCATATTTTTAAAAGCATATATATCATAATATTTTTAAATGTCATTTTTAATTTTCAAAATTCTCTATTGTCTTTCAGAAAATAAAAGACATTTTATTTCCTGGACACAGAAGCATAAACAGCAAACTTTTTTTCAAGAAAATAGGATAAAGAAATCCATAATGCTTTACAATTATGTTTCTGAAAGTTGAATGTTTTAAGTTCAATATAAATGCTAAGTCAGGAAGAATTCCATCGTAATTTTATTCTTTTGAGACAAAGAGAAAATGAAAATAATGTGACACAAATTGCATTTGCCAAGTTCAAATGTAGATAATTATATATAAAGATAATAAGCATATCTACTAACATTTATTAAATATTTCTAAGTGATGGGTGATACACTTTGCATAGGCAGCTCATTGAATCTTCATACCAATGCTAAAACTTTAATACTACTATTAGACCAATTTTACAATTTAAGAAAAACAAAGCTTTCTTGAGGTGTCTCTATAAGCTATGATGCCAACTTTCAAATCTTAGAATTATCAGAGTCTGCTCTATTAACTACTATTGGTATACAGTTTATTAATTAGGCTTCTTAAGATATTTTAAATATGTTGTTGCCAATAGACAATTAATAACTTGTGACTTTGATCTGTTGCACAAAATAAAAATAATATAATAAATATAAATATAATTTTCTTGGCAGAAAGCAAAATTGTGATTAAACCTATTTAACTTAAAATACACATAAATATAGAATATGAATCTGCTGCTGCTGTGAAGTCACTCTAGTCAGGTTCGACTCTTTGTGTCCCTATGGACTGTAGCCCGTCAGGCTCCTCTGTCCATGGGATTCTCCAGTCAAGAGTATTGGAGTGGGCTGTCATGCCCTCTTCCAGGGAATCTTCCCGACCCAGGGATCAAACCCGCGTCTCTTATGTCTCCTGCATTGGCAGGCAGGTTCTTCACCACTAGAGTACCACCTGGGAAACCCCTATAACATGATGAGGTGGGTCATATATGATATTTCAAGTAGTATCATTTATCTTCTTTGATGAGTGGATGTATGTGTGTTCAGTCATATCTGACTGTTTGTGACCCCATGGACTGCAGCCCACCTGTCTCCATTGTTCATGGGGTTTTCCAGACAAGAGTATTGGAGTTGGTTGCCACTTCCTCCTGCAGAAGATTTTTCCAACCCAGGGATCCAACCCATGTGTTCTGTATCTCCTGCAGTGCAGGTGGATTCTTTATTGCTGAACAATCAGGGAAGTTTCAACTGGTATAAGTGGAAAATATAAAGCTTTGAAGTTAATACTCTTGTGCATTTTGCATTAATGCAAAATAAGACAAAACAACACCACCAAACCTTGTAATATAATTCCAAGAGTTAACAAAAACAGAAATAAAGTTCTTAGAGAACAATGGTAGTCACCTAAGTTCTAATATCCAATCCTCCAACTTATAATCCTACAAAATTCATTCAAAACAATCAAAGCACAAATAAACCTTCTGTAGCATATACCCTCAGCACAACCAAGAGAAAAATAAAATAACGCAAAGTCCAATTTATATGTAAATGAAAGCAATAACGTTAAGGACAAGCAGAACTGGCTGAGGAGCCCAAATTAGAGGTCAACAGACAGACCAGAATATGTGTCATTTATTAAACAACAGTAAACTATATCATAAAAAAAGAAAGATTAAGAAAGCTAGTAAGCTACCCAAAGTTCTCTCTCACCTCAAACACAGAATTAGACGGTTCCAGGAAAAAACAAATGAACATTCAAGAACAAGAAAATATACAAACAGCAAAAAAAAGAAAGAAAGAAAGAAAGAAATTCAGACCAATGTCAAACAAATTTACTGAGAAGAAAACTGAAATATCTGAGGGAACTCTGATATTTGGATTTTCCTTGTTCCATGAAGCAAGGAAGCTCTCAGAGGTTAGTGGGATCACAGGAAACAACTTGAGAAGGTTTATATTGAGAAAACTTGGGGAAAAAACAGTGATCAAAAATGACTCTGATAGTAAAATACTGAATTAGTGTGAATTCATGGGTATATTGTGATAATAAAAAAAAGAGAGAAAGTAAGAAACTTATTTGTTACAATTGGATGTGACCACTGCAGCATCATCTGATTCCCAAAATCAGTAGCTGAAAGAAAAGAACTAAAGTTTCCCCACTTTCCAGGAGGAACTGTATTTCATCAACAGTTGATGATTTTTTTTTTTCTTTTTTCAGATACTGGCAGCATAGAGCAATTATTCTTAAGAAAAAGAGAAACAAAAGAAGTAAGACACATAATTTCTCCAGTGTGCTGCCAGGTGGCAATTTTTAAAAGGCAGGGAAGGATATTGCTGCAAGAAATTGAAGAGGGCACAAATAGAAAGATCTTCTTTCATAATGGATCAGAAGAATTAATATTGTTGAAATGTCCATATTACTCAAAGTGATCTGTAAATCAAATATGAATCCTGTTAAAACTCCAATGACAGTTTTCACAGAAATAGAAAAAAAAAGCCCTAAAATTTGTATGACACTACAAAGATTGGAGACCCCAAAATAATCCTAAGAAAGCAGAACAAAGCTAGAGGCATCACACTTCTTAATTGAAACTATGTAACGAAGGAGAAAAGGAAAGATATACCCATTTGAATGCAGAGTTGCAAAGAATATCAAGGAGAGATAAGAAAGCCTTCCTCAGAGATCAGTGCAAAGAAATAGAGGGAAACAATAGGATGGGAAAGACTAGAGATCTCTTCAAGAAAATTAGAGATAACAAGGGAACATTTCACACAAAGATGGGCTCAATAAAGGACAGAAATGGTATGGACCTAACAGAAGCAGAAGATATTAGGAAGTGGCAATAATACACAGAAGAACTATACAAAAAAGATCTTCATGATCCAGATAACCACAATGGTGTGATCACTCACCTAGAGCCAGATAGCCTGGAATGTTAAGTCAAGTGGGCCTTAGGAAGCATCACTATGGATAAAGCTAGTGGAGGTGATGGAATTCTAGTTGAGCTATTTCAAATCTTAAAAGATAATGCTGTGAAAGTGCTGCACTCAATATGACAGCAAATTTGGAAAAGTCAGCAGGGGCCACAGGACTGGAAAAGGTCAGTTTTCATTCCAATCCCAAAGAAAGGCAATGCCAAAGAATGTTCAAACTACTGCACAATTGCACTTATTTCACATGCTATCAAAGTAATGCTCAAGATTCTCCAAGCCAGGCTTCAACAATACATGAACCATTAAATTCCAGATGTTTAAGCTGGTTTTAAAAAGGCAGAGGAACCAGAGATCATATTGCCAACATCCCCTGGATCATCAAAAAAGTAACAGAGTTCCAGAAAAACATCCAGTTTTGCTTTATTGACTATGCCAAAGCCTTTGACTGTGTGGATCACAATAAACTGGAAAATTCTTAAAGAGATGGGAATACCAGAGCACCTGACCTGCCTCTTGAGAAATCTGTGTTCAGGTCAGGAAGAAACAGTTAGAACTGGACATGGAATAACAGACTAGTTTCAAATAGGAAAAGGAGTATGTCAAGGCTGTATATTGTCCCCTGCTTATTTAATTTATATGCAGAGTATATCATGAAAAATGCTGGGCCAGAGAGAGCACAAGCTGGAATCAAGATAGCTGGGAGAAATATCAATAACCTCAGATATGCAGATGACACCACCCTTATGGCAGAAAGTGAAGAAGAACTAAAGAGCCTCTTGATGAAAGTGAAAGAGGAGAGTGAAAAAGTTGGCTTAAAGCTCAACATTCAGAAAACAAAAGATAATGGCAAATGGTCCCATCACTTCATGGCAAATAGATGGAGAAAAAGTGGAAACAGTGACAGACTTTATTTTTTGGGGTTCCAAGGTCACTGCAGATGGTGACTGCAGCCATGACATTAAAAGATGCTTACTCCTTGGAAAGAAACTTATGACCAACCTAGACAGCATATGAAAAAGCAGAGACATTACTTTGTCAACAAAGGTCCATCTAGTCAAGGCTATGGTTTTTCCAGTAGTCATGTATGGATGTGAGAGTTGGACTATAAAGAAAGCTGAGTGCCGAAGAATTGATGCTTTTGAATTGTAGCGCTGGAGAAGACTCGAGAATCCCTTGGACTGCAAGGATATCCAACAAGTCCATCCTAAAAGAAATCATTCCTGAATGTTCATTGGAAGGACTGATGCAGAAGCTGAAACTCCAATACTTTGGCCAGCTGATGCAAAGAGCTGACTCATTTGAAATGACCCCTGATGCTGGGAAAGATTGAAGGCAAGAGGAGAAGGGGACGACAGAGGATGAGATGGTTGATTAGCATCACCAACCCAATGGATATGAGTTTGAGTAATCTCTGGGAGTTGGTGACGGACAGGGAGGCCTGGCATGCTGCAGTCCATGGGGTCACAAAGAGTCGGACATGACAGTGACAGAACTGAACTGAACAAAGATATAGTAATTAAACCAGTTATTACTGTCACAAAAACTAAAAGCTTCTGCACAATAAAATAAAATAATCCAACACAGCAGGATAGAGCCCTATTCATTGAAAGAGATATGGTGGTCTACAATAGTAAGGTGGAAATTGGATAGCTAGGGGAGAGATTTAAAAGCAAGGTAGCTAGATAGCAAGATAGAGTTACTGGGTAGCCGTTGAAACTTAGATTTAATCCACAGATGCTGGAACAATATGTCTCTTAGGTCCCAGTATAAAAAGACAGCATGTTGTTAAAACCTACTAGTAATACTGATTATCTATAGAAAACCACTAAATCAAACAAGGCATACACAAATTCATTATCCTTTAAACTGAAATTATGAAAAACAAAAGTAAAAATTTGGTTTCAAATTTTTTAGGAGGTGACCATATCCTGATAATATAAACTTACATATAGAATATTGCTCTTTGAAAATATTAGTCTCACAAATGAGCATAAGTTACTTGAAGAGTATTTGGTTCTATATTCAAACAATGTCTTATTTTGTTAAAAATTTACCACTTTGCCTTAAATAACTTCAGAAAGGTTTGAAAGTGTTATTCAAAGGTAATGGGTTGATTGCTACAGATTAGTTTTATTTAGAAAAACAAGAACTTTTATTATCATGGCTTGAGTGAATTATTTTCTCAAGTTGATATATCATCTTTATATACCCTAAATGTCACCAGAGATTCATCTGTTAACAACATATGCTACAATATACTTTATATTTTGTACAGATGATGGGAAATACTGAACATATTTTGTTTAGCAGATTTACTGCAAGTGTTTTCAAAAACAGTCCCTTTGTCACAAGTTTCTAATACAACATTACAGATTTTGAATACAGTTATGGAAATATGAGGACTTCCCCAGTGGCTCATCAGTAAAAAAATCTACCAGCAATGCAGAAGACTGGAGTTTGATCCCTGGGCAGAGAGGATCACCTGGAGAAGAGCATGGCAACCCACTCCAGTATTCCTGCCTGGAGCATCCCATGGACAGAGGAGCCTGGTGGGGGGAGGCTATGATCCATCTGGTTGCAAAGAGTTGGACACAACTTTAGCAACTGTGCAGGCACACATGCATGGAAATAAAATGTATATCAACGCTACACTCCACCCCAACTGTATGCAAAGTTGGCACTTCTGGTTCAGTAAGACGTCACTGGTTTTTGTTTATGGAAGAATCACATTCCCTTTGGAAGACCCAAGTGCTAAATGTTTATATATATGAAATGACTATAACAAAACATCAAATACACAAATGTGTAAAATTATTTTGATATGTCATCATATCAGGTAATTCATTTTTAAGTAGAAAGCAATCATTTCTATAATTCCCATCATCATATATAAATACATGGATAAACACTCACATATAAAATGTATATCATATATTCATTTATCTCACAAAGAATTTTGAAATTATAGGGTGGCATATACTCTTCTAAATGTATATACACATAATTATACATATATAAATACAGCTGTACTCACTGACAATGAAACAGGTAAATCGTGAGAAAGTACTATTCTTTTTCACTATTTAAAACTGATACTATCCAAGTTTGGTCTCCTCAATTTACAAACAATCACCAAGGGCTTCCTTTATAGCTCAGTTGGTAAGGAATTCACCTGCAATGCAGGAGACCCCAGTTGGAGTCCTGGGTCAGGAAGATTCGCTGGAGATGGGAAAGGCTACCCACTCCAGTATTCTAGCCTGGAGAATTCCATGGACTATACAGTCCAAGGGCTTGCTAAGAGCCGGACACGAAACGACTTTCACTTCACTCACACCAAGATATACAGGGTCTTCTTAATAATCACCTTTCCCTTCTGTAGTATTCTTTCTCACTGCTCCAACTAACCTTCTCTTCTTGTCTCCCTTTGCAAACTTTTGACATTACATGACCTCTCCTACAAACATGTTTTGAGAAAAATTCAAAATTTAGATTCTCAGGTAGTACTTCTTCCTGAGCCTAATTCTAATTTTTCAATGAGGTCTATTAATCTATGTAGATTTCCCTCTGCCTACTCAAACAGCCTGGTGGATCAGACGGTAAAGAATCTGCCTGCAATGTGGGAGACCTAGGTTCCATCCCTGGACTAGGAAAATCCCCTGGAGGAGGACAAGGCGACCCCCTCCAGTATTCTAGCCTGCAGAATTTCATGGATAGAGAAGCGTGGCAGGCTACAGTCCATGGGGTCACAAAGAGTGGGACACGGCCGAGCAACTAATACAGACACACTCAAACACCAGCAATCTAAAACTACAGCTGAGTTTCCCTTCCAGCCTGCTCCACCTATCTGCCTCATTTTTGGTAGACCTAGCTTTCTAATCTCCTAGTCAAATTATCTGGAAAAAAAAAAAAGAAGTCTCCTGGTCTCCCGTAGTCAGAGAACCTTGTCTGCAGACCTCAATTTCTCTCTCACAACCTGCCAAAATTTCTCCCGTTCAGTTCGTACTGTCATCATCGAAGTTCAGGTTAATACTTTAATTTTGGAACAGCAATAGATTACTTGATGGTTTTCCCTACCTTTCCACTATTTAGCATGTTTCTAAAGTATCAGAACCTAAGCTGGAAGAGGATTTCGAAGTATCAGCTCCTAAACCGGAAGTGGTGAGATGGTGCGGCAGAGACGTCAGGATGCTTTTCCAGTCCTGCAGTGTTTAGAAGATGCTTGCTTGGTGAGGTTATTAGAAAAAAAAAAAAAACAAAACGTAACAACAAGGTCCTGAGGTGCCCCCAGGCAGTCAAGAAAGCTGCCTGCAAATCACCTGTGTCGTCACAATGATAAAACAATGCCCCGTTGGGTACCTCGGTTAGCAAGGAGGAACAGCCTGCCCTGTACAGAGCCTAACCAGCCGATGCATCCAAACACGAACATCCCCACGCTACTGGACCCCAGGACTGAGGCAGTGGAAACTCTGCAGAAGACAAATTAAGTTGATCTGTTTCAGTAACGCTCGTTGGAAAAAATCAGGGAAGAAGAACCTAATGCCTCTTTCAGAACGATTTTATGCATTCATTTTTCAAGTTGTAGAATTAGCTGCAGTTTAATTTCTATGCTGCATTTCATGAGAAAGTGACACTGGGAAGAGCCGAGGATGCAGAAGGCCTGGGCAGTTCTTTTGGGTCAAAACTACAGTTTCTATATCCATCCTGCTGGACTTCTACTTCCCACTCCTGAGCTAAAATAACCAAAGTTCGTCCTATTTTGTGATGAGTGGTCATCGTCACTAAGTCACGGCAGACTTTTTGCAACCCCTGTTCTTGTAAGAGTAGTTTTATATTGAATTCGAAAAAAAAAATTCTTCTCTATAGGAAATAACGAAATAATGGGGGTCCACTACGGTGGTGGCTCCAGTGCTTCAGGCATTGTCTCGTTTTGCTGCTAGCTGTGCAAGCTGAGGCCGTGAACAATCACCTAGAGTTCAATGCGGAGGCAAAGGGCCAGACAAGTATACATCGCAGGATAGCATCACCTTTCTGGACTGTATGGAAAGCAGAAGCCTGACATCTTTTGCTTGAGGACATTGAAATTCATACAGTTTGTGATTTTGTCCAAAGTCACCTAACTGGAAGAAGCATATTGCAAAGTTGCACAGTGTAATTTGGATTGCTTGAAACTAGAGCTTCAGCAATTGCTACAATAACTGGAGGAGGAAATATTTTGAAACCTTACTAGCTTTATCCAGAGAGTTCAGTATGGCAACCCAAGGTATCAGGCTGCCAACCCCAGTGTCCTCCCTCTGACTTTTAATGAGGTTAAACTGCTTTCTCATAATGTTTCACTTGTATACAATTCACATCTTTTTGAAATGCAAAGCAAGTGATCACAAGTCTATGGCTCAACTAATTTTGAAGTCCTACAAAGCTGACCATCTCATCTCTATAGTTTGGATTCATCAGAGTGTGAGTGGTTGTGGGCTATACCACCTTCTCTTACACGCAACCCTTAAACTACTGTAACTTACTTTGAACACCAGTGGAATAGTTGCCGATTCTTTTGGACAGTTCACGAAAAAGACCCAAGGAATTAATTTCCCTGGAGGATGGATGGGTGAAAAGGAAGGATCAAGTAAAACTTAACGATAATAACCCTTTCTGGATTTGGGTTCAAAATCTTTGATGAACTACCATACACGTATTAGTGGAATGGAGAACAGTTATTAAAATAGGACAATGCCTTTTTTAGAAAAAAAATATTCATACATTTATTGGAACTTTCCATCCAACAAGTCAGATGCTCCTGTGTCTTCAAGTTTTGTCATAGGCTTAAAATCACCTACCTCTGAAAAATTTCAGAGTCAGAAGATTTTTGAAAGTCCTGCTTGAATCATGGCAAGATGATTTGATTTTACTAGGACTTGGTTGAGACAAGACCCAAGCTACTGAAAGTCATATTGTGTGCCGATAGGAGAATCCCAGGGGAGCTATACAATTTCCAGACACAAAAGTGTAACTGGCCCTGGGGAAGATGAAGATGGCTCCTGGGGAAATAGAGCAGACTTTCATGTAAGGTCTGTTAGATTCTCTTTTAGAACTCAACATTGAATGTCATCAGTCTTGCATTAGAGTCACATAGAAGTGAAAACCAACCTGTTAGTTTTGGAATTCTTGCTCCTAATTAGAAAAAATTAGAAATTGAACTATTTAGAAGTACAAAAGACCAAGAAGAATATTGTTTGGTGCAACACAGCTTATTTTGTTTCTCAAAGGCCTTACTATAAATTGCTGTGTATGTGGATGTACTTTTGTACATAATTCCTTTTTCTTCGGAAACTCGGTGTATTCTAAGCATTAGCTTAAGAAAAGTACCAATCTCCACATTTCTTTCTATTTAATCTTTATGGATTTGCTCTCTTCTCTTACCAGTGCTTACATTTTTGGAATTTAATTTTACATCACTATGATGGTACTTTTTTAAATTAAGATTTCTCTGAATCTCATTTTCAGTCAAAAATTGTTCATCACTTTTTAAAACTCTTACCATTTTATCTATATGTCTCTTAATCAACTTAATAGTTTCTGCTTCTTCATATTGTATTTGTAAGTCTTATTTCCTGTTGGATTCTGAACTTCTTATATGTAAAACATTGTTTTGAACTTCTATCATAGTACTTGATTACTTAGTGGAGTTTCTTTTTTTTTTTTTTTTTACGATTGTAAACAATCTTCCCTGGACTTCCCTAGTGGTCCAGTAGCAGTTAAGACTTCGACATCCAAAGCAGGTGATGTGGGTTCAATTCCTTGTCAGGGAGCTAAAATCCCACATGCCTCACAGTCAAAAATCCAAAAGGTAAAACAGAAGCAATATTGTAACAAATTAAATGAAGACTTTAAAAATGGTAGGTGGCTCAGACAGTAAAGAATCTGCCTGCAGTGCAGGAGATCTGGTTTCGATCCCTGGATCAGGAAAATCCCCTGGAGAAGGGGATCTTCTCCACTCCAGTATTCTTGCCTTGAGAATTCCATGGACAGAGGAGCCTGGTGGGCTACAGTCCATGAGGTTGCCAAGAATCAGACATGACTGAGTAACTAACACATGTATACACATCACAAAAGTCTTAAAGAGAAAAAAAAGCAAACAGCTTCTACTTTTTGTTGTGTGTGTGCATTTTTGCTTATGGAAGAAACTAACAACATGTGAATATTTACATTTCTTTCTCATAGCACAGCACTCAAAAAAGTTTGTCTAAGAGCTTCACTGCTATGACCCAGACCTACAATGTAATCTCTGGGCTCTTTGTTTGCAGAAATGCAAATAAGCACCCTAAACTT
Organism: Odocoileus virginianus; assembly: GCF_023699985.2. Lineage (NCBI taxonomy): Eukaryota > Metazoa > Chordata > Mammalia > Artiodactyla > Cervidae > Odocoileus > Odocoileus virginianus. The sequence continues at coordinate 14,358,174 of NC_069697.1, forward strand.
AACTTTGTCCATTACCAAAGAACCAGACTCTTTAATGCTTATTTTTATAATTTATTTGAGAAGTGAAGATAATGACATTTGCTAGTTTATTTATAATTTATTTGAGAAGTGAAGATAATGACATTTGCTAGTTTTATTATTTAATGGATTAAAATATTGTATATGCAAGATAAATAAAAGTTTTGGGGGACATTTAATGTAGCAGAAAAAAATTAATCTTGACACTGTGAACATTTAGAAGACCAGTAGCAAAATAAATGACTTGTGCTTGGGAACCTCCAACAGATGTATTCTGATCTGTTGCTTATCAGAACTCAGATATGGTACAAAGTTTTAGAAGGCATGCAATTTGGGAACTGATATTCATTGGACTTATGGGACTATCTATTTATCTTTACTACTTCACATGGGGCTTCCATGGTGGCCCAGATGATAAAGAATCTGCCTGCAATGTAGGAGACCTGGGTTCAATACCTGGGTCAGGAAGATCCCTTGGAGAAAGGAATGGCAACCCACTCTAGTACTCTTGCCTGGAGAATCCTATGGACAGAGGAGTCTGGTGGGCTGCACTCTATAGGGTCACAAAGAGTCAGACATGACTGAGTAACTAACACACACACTTCACATATCTGCATACATATGTATAGGAATAAAGATTCTTTGTGACATTATGAATATCTATTATTGACCTCAAATCATTGCTTATGGAGGCACATGAAGTGTTGGTTGTACAAACTTCCTTACATTTCTTCTTGGGAAGACACTGTGGGAGAATCTTATGTTTGTTTTCATTAACTTAAGAAAATCCTTTCATTTGGTAAAGAATTTATGCTGATACAAAATGACCAGTGAATTATTACACAGTAGAACCATTTGCTTAGAGTGCATATGTTTATGCATATTATCATGTTTCTGGAATGTTTCCTGGATTATATTACCTGGACAAACCCCCAGATGTTAATGAGTTCAGTTCTCTCCCTCCAGTTATTTAGGGTAAAATCACGCTTCCCAATGCAATCTATTCCATGGCCCATAAATAAGAAGATGGAAGAAAGCAAAACCATATTCTTACTTATCTGAATGAATGGGACTACATTAATCTCCCCCAGGGCACTATTAACCTTATAATTTATATTACATTTAATAGTCTATTTTAAAATCAACAGAATGCAAAAGTAAATTACATTCTTCACATCACATGGGCTTGTATCCAGTACTTAACGTCCTGTCAGCAAACTTGGAAGTCTTGCAGTCAGCTGTTCCTCTGTCTGACATGTGCCATGACGTGCATCTGACTTGCTTGGCTTGCCTTGTTGAATGTGTGCCCCGTTTGATTTCCTACATTGCTTTGTGGACGGCTACACATGCCTTTAGGGCAGCATCCAATACTTTCCAGTGAACAGAAAAGAAGGTTGCTGACAGAGCAAAAGCTTCAGTACCCCACGAGAATGAAAAGGGTCTTATGAAACATGATTATCACATTTTGTACAAAAGGCTCAGATATTCTGATATTGATAGGAACAAATGTAATTGCTTCTTCCATTTAATTTTTTTTTTTTAACAATCCCAAGTTGTACTATCCATGTGTAGCTATAGGTGGTAGCGAAGTGGAAAATTATGGAGGCTAGATGATTCTGTAGGGGTCACAGTGATGACCAGCAAGATTTATTTTTTGGTTCCTTTAAGCTTCAGTGCAGATAGAAAATGTGTAACATTGATAAGCTGAAGGTTTTCTGCCACTAACTATAAAAATAGTAAAACTTGAGATGAGGATTGGGACTAAAGGGCAGTCATTTTCAACACTAAAGCTAAGACATGTACTTAATTTACCAATATCTCTTAAAGATTTCTAATTTCTTTCCAATGAGCTAGAAAAGGTCTGACTAGAGTAGAACCAATAAAAACAAACACTGAACTAACTAGAGAGAATGCAGGAGTTAGTGCTAAGGAAAGGTATAGCTTTGAAAGCTGGTTTAAGTCGCAGTGAGGAAGAAAAGAATAATGATAATGATGGTGATAACTAATTCATTCAGAGGGTTGTGAGGTATATTGCATTTAATCTTCCACAAAATTCATGAGGTAGATAAGAATATATTTACAGTCATTCTTACATTTCAAATAAGAGAACTGAGGATTAGATAAAGTTCTGTGTCCAGGTACACTATTGAGCAAGTATGCTGTATGGGTATGATAAATGATAGATTTTCTTTCTAAATCTATAACTTTTAATGCTTTCCAGTCTGCTCAAAGAGTTCATCTGAGAGATGTAAAAGGTGCTTCCAAATCAAGTTAAAATTTGGATAAAGCAACATTCTTGAGGAATATTAATGATCATATTCCTGTCACTAATACATAAGATGATTATTTTTCCCCCCAAAGGAATTATACAAACATTTATACACTGGTATAGTATAAAAGATTATAGCATGTTGTCTCAGTAAAATTGCCACACATTTTTGTATGCCAATGTATCATGTAAACTTTAACTTGAATTTAGCAATACCAAATGCCAATTTGAGTAGATAACAATATAATATATGGTAGATTTCCAGGTGATTCAGTAGTAAAGAATTGACCTGCCAAGCAGGAGACACGAGTTTGATCTCTGGGTTGGAAAGGTACCCTGGACAAGGAAATGGAAACTCATTCCAGTATTCTTGCCTGGGAAATCCCATGAACAAAGGAACCTGGTGGGCTATAGTCCATGGGGTCACAAGAGTTGGACATAACTTAATGACTAAACAACAACAATATGATATATGGACAAATATTTTTTATTTAAATAATACACTGTATTAGAAGAGCAATTGCTTTTCTCTTTAAGTGAGAATTATTTTTATTAAGCTTGTTTTTTAATTCTAAAATCAGAATGATTAAGTATATTATACATAATTCATCACCAATTTATTTATCCTTCTTTCAAACATGGAGTTCAGTTAAGTACCAGGAATTATACTAGGCACAATGACTGCAAATTCATATCTAGCTTAACTAGAACAGAAGACAAAACAAAATGAAACCTTACAGAGGGAAATGCGATAGAAAACATATGATGTGGATAGAAATACTTTCCTGATAGCTGGTATCAGGAATTTTTAGAAACATCCTAAGTGATTGCTTGATCTATGTTGCCCTACATGTTAAATATTGCTTTGACCATTCAGCATTTATTTATGTTGCAGTATGCACATGACATTGTGATAGAAAGAAAAGATTAATATGCCCATGTTTTTGCACCACTTTTTAGTGTAAGGTAAATGGAAGGAAGACGTGCCAAAATTCAATCCATAAAGTATTACATGTATGACTTTAGAAAAAAGTTGCTCAGTTGTATCTGACTCTGTGGCTCCATGGAATGTAGCCCACCAGGTTCCTCTGTCCATGGGATTTCCCAGGCAAGAATCCTAGAACCAATTGCCATTTCGTGCTCCAGGGGATCTTCCCTACCCAGGGATCTAGCCTGCACTGCTTGTGTCTCCTGCATTGGCAGATGGGTTCTTTACCAGTAGCGCCACCTGGGAAGCCCATGACTTTAGAAATGTGTACAAATAACAGTAGAAACACAAAAGACGGAAGGAAGGGAGGTGTGCTGTTTACTTTGGAGTGGTATCTTCAGGAAATATCCCATAGAAGAGGTGATACGTAACAGGATAAGGGTGGGGAAGATTCCAGGAAGAGGCCGAGCAGAAAGCAGCTTGTAGAGTATAACCTTTCTGTTTTATGAAACTGTTTTCCTTTTCTAAAAAATAACTTATTTATTTATTTTTGGCTGTGCTGGGTATCCTTTGCTTCATGTGGGCTTTAGTTGTTTCACAATATGTAGACTCTTTCCAGACCAGAGAGCGAAACTGTGTACCCTGAACTGGGAGGTGGATGCCTAGCCACTGGGCCACCATCCCTCTGTACCACCAAAGAAGTCCCTGAAGTTGTTTTCTTTTTTCTTAAAATTGTACTAACATCTCCCCTGGTGGCTCAGTGTAAAGAATCTGTCTGCCAATTCAGGAGATGCCAGTTTGGGAAGATCCCCTGGTGAAGGACAGTAGGAAAGATCCCTTGGAGAAGGAAATAGCAACCCATTCCAGTATTCTTGCCTGGGAAATCCCATGGACAGAGGAGCCAGAGGGCTACAGTCCATAGGGTTGCAAAGAATTGGACAAGACTTAGCGATTAAAGAACAGTATTCAAATTGACTTTAAGTTTGAGCAATCAAGTTGGACTTTATATTAAGTACTACAAAACTCAGTCCCTATTTTGTAACTTTGGATTTTCTAGAATCAAGAAATCTGTTTATAAAACTGTACCCAATGTTCAAATAGGATGTTACCGTTGTTTATGGCCACTTGAAGCCATTAACTGGATATTTTTCAGTTCATGAACTTGTTTATGATGGTTATAACTTTAATGCAGTTTGGAGTTTTCAAAGGTAATTGCCAATGAATTTTGGTTCTTGTTTATACCCATCTGAAAGTAACTTAAAGGTCACTTCCTTGTCAAGAAATTTAAGGAATGAAAATTTTGTTTCTCTATCTTAAAAACTCTTCCTGAGTGAAAATGTCCTATATTATGTGTCAATAAGTCACCTATTATCTTGTATAATATTATCTTTCATCTAAGATCTGTAAGGATTCTCGTATATTTATTGTTCTTAAATATACATAAAACTTTAAAATGCATAGAGAAAAATATTAAAGAAGTAAAATAAAATATTAATACTAGCTGTATGCACTTCATACAAATTATGTATGATTGCTATTTTCTTCCTTATATTCTTCTATATTTTTCAGTTTTGTTAGTAGGCATATATTTGTTTAAAAAGCACATAAAATTCTACATATATTTTAAAAATTATGCAAAATAGTGTGAAGCAAAAATATTAGATGGAATTAGTTCTAATGGCAAAGGTTGAATGTTTTCTGAGCCTAAGAATGTTTCAACTCTTTTTTTCTTTTCATGTGTTGTAACATTACTGCTCATATATGAATTTTATGGAACATACACTTTTCACTTTTATAAAAACCTATTACTATAGTCCAGTGCCTAAAAGGACAATTTAGGTCATAAGTTTCTATATCATACAGATTGATAACTAATTTCAGGTTGACTAAATTGATAATGTAGATGTAAGAAGACAAATATATTTGTCCTATATTAACTGTCCTGTAACCTGGTCATGGTGAAATTGATAGCCATTTCCATAGTTAAATGCTCAAATGGGAAACCTGTATCTGTGGCCTAGGGATATTTCTAGCCATGGTATAATTGACATTTAAAAAAACATATTTAAAGTCTCAATTCCCTTTATCCACCTTGTTGTCAGAAGTCTTAAAAATTTTAAATGTCTCAGTTTATTTTTTTTAATTCCCAGACCCTTAAGGTAAGGATTAAGCCTAATAATATTAGCAGTTGTATGACAATCTTAGTTCATTTGATTTACTCTCATGTGGAAACAGAATCAAGACTTTGTCTTTTCCCCTCAGTTACTGATTTCTTAAAGTAGATTGTTAGGTAATTTTTAAAAAAGAAGTAAATGAATTTAAAAATAGCCATGTTAACCTAGATTAATTATCAGTTCCTTAAATATAATTTTTAAACCAACTTTTCCATCTTCCCTCTTTTTTATTCTTCCATGGTATGAATTAATTTATTGATTAGGAAGCTACAGCCTGAATACATAATGAAAATCCACATGAAAAACACATTTTAGAATGAAATTAAGAGTTTCAATAGTGAAAATCCAGTTTTCCTGTGTTCAATCTTGTCATCTTTTTGCATTATTTCCCACATGTACTCCAAAGATCACTGATTCTTAGGACTGTGCAGATAATCAAATAAAATGAAATAATTCTTCAAGGCTAATGTCTAGCTCTCTCATATTAACATAGCTATATTCTATATTCAGAAGCAAAAGATATTGTTAGAGAATTAAACAGCTTTGAATATTTACCATTATTGAAAAATTCACACAAAAATATTTTCATATGTTGTTTCAGGAATTCTATACTTTATAGAGGAAAACAGGCTATTAATGTAAAGTTAAGAAAAAGCACTAAAAGAATTCTAAATGTTAGGGAATTATATGAGTGACAATGTGCTACAGGACTTTCTACAAGCATTATCTATTTTAATCCTCCTAAGGCTCTAGTAAGTGGATACCATGATATTAATTTTTCAATCAAGAAAGAAATCAGGCTTTAGGGAATGTTTAATAAACTTGTCCTAGGTCACATGTTTGCTGAGATTCAAGCCAAAGCTCTGAGATTCAAGCCAAAGACTTTATATATTATGCTCAAACATTATACTATCTTGTTTCTGTTCATATAGTGACAGTGATTCATTATCAACTAGATTCTAATGCTTAGCTTTCCTGTACAAAATAAAACATCCATTCATATGACAAAAGATACTTATGCATAAATTTCACCTGCCAAACTAACCCATGGTAGTAACTGGCAATGATTAATTAGGAGGAATAATGTTCTCTGGCTATGATGGCATGTTTATGTCACTAGTGCTGAAATTTCATGTTTTTGCTAATATAAAAATAAAAACAGGACTTCCCTGGTGGTACAGCAGGTAAGAATCTGCCTATCAATAGACCTGGGTGCAATCCTCGGAAGGAAGATTCAACATGCCACGGAGCAGCTAAGTCCATGTGCCACACTGCCTAGCCTGCCCTCTGGAGCTGGGGAGTCACAACTAGTGAGTCCGTGACCTGGGCCTGTGCTCTGCCACAAGGGGAGCCACGCAGTGAGAGTAGCCCTTGCTTGCCACACCAAGAGAAAGCCCGTTTGCAGCGATGAAGACCCAACGCTACCAAAAACAAATAAATGAGTAAAAATAAAATAAAATCTAAAATATTTTAATAAACAAAGGAGATGTTCAAGTCCCAGCATAAGAAATGGGGATAGAGAGACAGCCTTTCATTTTTCAAGGAGTACTTTCATTTTTCAGTGATGCAGATAAGGCAAAGATATACACAAATAGAAGCAGTGAATGCCCTCCTTTACCACGCCCCTAAATTCCTGCTGGAGATAACCATCCCCACCCCAACCCCAACCAGGTAAGTTAATTTTCCAGGGCCTTTTCTTCTACCCACACACACACACACACACACACACACACACACCACCTACCTTCTTCTTAAAATAACACATATACTGAGTCATTATATGTACTAACTTGTTTTTTTAATCTTTCATATATGCTGGAAATTCTTTCATATTCAGTACAAGTAAGGTACTTTTTTTCTTTTATATAGCTGAACAGTCTAGTTGAAACACTTAATCATATGACACTTGCCTTATAAATATGTTTGTTGGCTATTTCCAAATATTCTCTATTATAAAAAATGCTACAGTAAATATTTGGGTTATATAGTTTTGTGCATAATTTTTGGATATAATCTTACAAGTGAAATTCTGTGTCAAAGGGTAGGTGCATTTATGATAGATATTGCCAACTTCTTTTAACCTTGTAATATATTTCTGTGTATTAAATGTAACACATTTAGAACTGGTTCTGTGTTTATTGTCAGCATTTCAAATAGACCTCACCACCTCCCAATAATTTAAGCAGATCTGTGAGATTGTTGTTGACAGCTTAGTTAAATAAGCTTTCTTAGCTCTTCCAGTCTGTGTGATTTTAATTCCTCCAGAGCCAGAGACATTACTGAAAGGGGTCCTTTTAATTAAGGTGGCAACAACAATGCATTTGTGTATGGTGGCATTTATTAAGTAGACTGATTTTTCACAGAAAATGTGCATGTTTCATAAAACAGTTTAGAATTTTTTGATGCCCCATGGCCATAACTGCTTTTACTAAAATTTTTCAGAGGTTTGGCTAATTCTAAAATCTCATTTTGCTAAGTTTATCTTTGAAATAATAGTTTAGGCTTTAATGTGCTCATTTTTCCTAGAAATATATTATACATGTGCAGTAATAACTCATCAATGTAAAATATTATAGATATGAATGACTTATAATTAATATAATATTTGATTTTTATACATTATCCAATGACTTAAAATATTTAAATTTTCCAGCCTTTGAAAGCTAGTGTATCTAGGCTAGAAAGCATTAAATACATGTTGTTAAAACTGACCCATCAACTGCCATCTTTAAAGAATGTCTTGTAGTTTTCATATCACATTCCACACTCCTTTTTCTCATCTTTCTTTTAAAAAAATTTATTTATTTTAATTGGAGGCTAATTACTTTACAATATTGTAGTGGTTTTGCCATATATTGACATGAGTCAGCCATGGGTGTCCATGTGTCCCCCATCCCACCCCTCAGGGTCATCCTAGTGCACCAGCGCCGAGCACCCTGTCTCATGCATCGAACCTGGACTGGCGATCTGTTTCACATATGGTAATATACATGTTTCAATGCTATTCTCTCATATCATCCCACCCTCACCTTTGCCTTCTCCCACAGAGTCCAAAAGACTTCTATACATCTGTGTCTCTTTTGCTCTCTCACATATAGGGTCTTCATCTTTCTTAAAACAAATTTGACCATATCACTCCCAAGCATGAGATAGTTCATGACTTCATTTGCTGATGATGCAGAGTTCAAATTTTTTCACAATTTGTTGAAAGCTCTTGTCACTTTTTCTACAGTTGACAGCATTCCATCTTATGACCATGTGCTACATCTGTTCAAACATTTTTCCTACTCCCCACCTCAGCAGCTTAAGTGATGCTTCCCCTATGAAACAGTGTGAGATTCTTCCCTCTTTTAGATAGAAGTAGTCAGTACTATCTATGGGTCATCTGTGAAACTAATGTAACTTATCCATTATATCATGTTTAACATTGCATTGCAAGGATTTCTTTTCATAGTATTTTTTTCTAACAGATTGTGGGTTTCTTCCAGTCAAGGGAACTGTCTTCATATTTACTTTATTTAGAAAAAGGTATACCTTAGAAACATTCCCCAACATTTTGATGGATTTTTAATAAATGAACTTGCCATTTGAGAATGCAGACAAAACATCTCTAATTAAAATCTGAATAATCCTTAGTGAAACTACAAGGAGTATGATTCTAACTATAAGACACTATTTTACTATTCTGTTTACTATGCTGTCTCCAGAAGTGTGGGTGGGAGTTTGATCCTGCTAGGAGATTCTGGAGGTTAGGAGTTAAGATCATTGCATTAAAACAAAAGCTACAGTGAAGGAAATAAGAAAAAATCCATATCGTAGCTAAAATAAATAACCAAAGACTTTTCACTGGACACCCTCATTTATGTATATTTTTACTTTTCATGTAACTATTATGAAAGTTTACTGTTATTATACCTTTCATCATTCACACTGGTGTATCAAACACTATATTTTCAATTTTTGTATTATTTTCTGTAGCATTTAATATAGTGATAGTCATATGATTGGCACTTACAAAAGACCTTTAAGAGACATAACTAATTAAAGTCATACCCGACTCTTTGCGACCCCATTGATTTCTCCAGGTCAGAATACTGAAGTCGGTAGCCATTCCCTTCTCCAGTGGATCTTCCAAATCCAGGAATGGAACAGGGTTCTCCTATATTGCAGGCAGATTCTTTACCAGCTGAGCTACCAGGGAATCCCAGTTAAAGGCGAGAAGTATCAAAATGCCTGATGAACACTACAGGCAGATAATATCCAAATTTATATATTAATATAACCATCACGTTGAGCTTTTAGTAAGGGCCAGACTCTGTGTTAAGAATTTTATATGTTGTCATTCATCTGACCTTCACAACAAACCTCTGAGATAGGCACCATTATTATTTTTTGTCATTTTACTTATGTGGAAACATAAGTTTATTGAGGTTAAATGACTTTCAAAGATATACGCCCTGAAGGAGTGCATGACAACCCACTCCAGTATTCATCCTGGGGAATCCCAAGGACAGAGAAGCCTGGTGGGCTACAGTCCACAGCGTCTCAAAGTTGGCCGCGACTGAAGCGACTTAGCACACACACACACACACACACACACACAAATATCTATCACCAGGAAGTGATAGAGGTAGTGGATTTCAGAGCCCACAATCATAACCACCTGCATTCTTTCTACTTTAAACTTGGAAGGAAAGGTGTTTTCTGGTTATTTCAGCAATAGAATGCCATATACTAAAACTTTTACTTTGCACATTTTTGAGATTGAAGATTACTTTAGGAAATGACAAATGAATTAAAATCAGAAAATAGGTTTAACAAATTAGTCCCTAAATGCAGGGTGCGTGCCTGCGTGCTCAGCCGTGTCAGACTCATTGTGACCTCATGGATTGCAGAGTTCCAGGCTCCTCTGCCCATTCCAGGCAAGAATACTGGAGTGGGTTGCCATCTCCTTCTCCAGTGGATCTTCCCAACCCAGGGATGGAATCTGCATTTCCTATGTCCCCTGCCTTGGCAGGAGAATTCCTTAACACTGAGCCACCTGTGAATCCCCTCTAAGTGCAGAGACATAGGGAGATCATGCTAAATGGAATATTGACAGTGGATGAGTAATCGAGTGACCATTTTACATAGAAAAAATCCCATGAACCAAGGAGCCTGGTCAGCTACAATCTACAGGATCGCAAAGAGTCAGACGTGACTGAGCAACTGAGCACACACACACATGCTTTTTGAAATCAAATTATATCAATGGGAAAATATGATCTCTTAGTTCCTGCAGATTATCTCTATTTTTTATTGGAATAATTAAGTAGCTCTCTCTATAGTAAGTTTGTAAATACACAGGGAGGCAGACAAACCGGATTTTAAAAAATCAAAGTTCCAGTGTAACTTGTGTTTATTTTTTTTATTTTCATAGAAGTTTAAAACATTATAAAACCAGTTGAACAATCCAAAGCTTCAGTATATTGTTTTGTTCTGTATCTATGGATTTTTTATGAAATAGTCTGCTATTTGATATTTCTTTAAAATAATTTTATTCTAATTTAATTTGAATATGTTCATTGTTATACTCGTGAAAGTTCTCTGAATGTAAGACCTCTTTACATAATGTACTCACTTATTTTCAATAGTCAAATTTTAACATCAGAATTACATCTCTAGAAAGTGATCTTTAGAATCGTATAGTTGAGTATTTTTATTCAGATAAGGTTAGGTGAAGAATTACAATGATCTGTTTTTCTGTGTATTCATTCGCTTGTGTGTCACATCACATTCTTTTTTTAATATTTATTAATTTAAGTGTCACATGGATAAACCATGAGGATGCAAATATGAATATAATATTTTTCTCAAAAAGCTTAGAGTGTCAATAAAGAGATTTTAAATTCTAATTAAGTATCTAATTAAACTCAGCTTGAAAATGTATCTCTGTTTAGCAGGGCTAGAAAGGAAGAACAGTGATTGTATTGGGGGGAAACCTGTAAACACAATAAGTAACCAAACCACTCAAAGTTTGCTACATGCATCTGAGAGGTAATATAGTCAAATACTGACAATAAAGATGGGAAACAGAATCTTGCCACAATCTTACTATGAGTTAGTCATGGAGTTACAGACAGTATTGCCTTCAAAATAGATATTATTTTCTACAATAAAATTGTCATGCACATGTTCAGTATGTGTCAGTGTTCTGCTGGGAGTTGGAGACAGATATTAACAAAGATAAAATTGTTTTTAACTTACTACAGCATACTATCTGTAGAAGCCAGTTTCTGTACCCCACCATCTCTACCTGGATGTACAGATGTACAGCAACATGGCATGTTCTATTAGAAAAATGAATTCATTTGCTGCCCTTCTCCTCATCTCTGGTTATCTGTGTTCTTGGGCCTGCTGTCTTATTTTGGCTAATGACAACACAATGCCTCTTCACTGCTGCCTGAAGGAAAAAAATCTCAGCATCATCCCTAACTCTTCCTCCGTTGCCCTCACTTAGGACACGTGCCATCACACATGTTGTAAGGAATCAAGTTCTATCAATTCTCTCAGAAATGTCTGACATTTTTTGCTAGTATTTTTACCATTTTTTCCCCTGACTCTCCTACCCCCTCTAGAATATAAGTCCCTTGAGAGCAAAGACCTTAACTGTTTTATTCACTGCAGTACGCCTAGTTCATTGAAGAGTTCCTGGCATATAGTAAGCTGTCAACAAATATCTGTTATATGATCAAATTAATTCCTAATTCCAAAAAACATAACAATTAATATTTTTGGAGGATAATTATCTGCCAGGAATAGAGATATGTGCTTTGCAAAGATTTTCTATTTAATCCTCAGAATTATTCTAGAATAGATTGGCTTAACAAGGTTGGTTGGACTCAGATGCGCATGTTGATAGCTATAGGGTTTTACTTAACCAGGGCTTCCCAGGTGGCACAAGTGGTCAAGAATCTTCCTGCCAGTGCAGGAGACATGAGAGACTCAGGTTTGGTCCTTGGGTTGGGAAAATCCCCTGGAAGAGGAAAATAGCAACCCACTCCAGTATTCTTGTCTGGAAAATTCCATGGACAGAGGAGCCTGGCGGGCTACAGTCCATGGCATTGCAAAGAGTCAGACATGACTGAGCATGCACAGTTTCGTTTTTCTTAATTGCCCTTCTGAGGCAGGAGATAGATGGGCCCCAGAATGAATGGCTTTTGTCCACTGTGGAGATACTCCAAAATAGCAGGAGGGAGGAGAAGCTGAGCTCTGGCCAGGTAAGAGACCACACATTTCTCATTCTGGAGGACATGGAGACCTTCCTGACTACACATGTGCAGAAAGTCTCCTTGGTCATCAATAGGGAGAAGGTATCACATCATAGTAAGTGATGCCAACCTCCGCATAGGCCTCTTGGCTATAATCGATCTTTGCTAAGAGATATGTGTGTACAAATGGGAGGACCCTGAGATGTACCAAATACGGACTCAGGATCAGGCAAAGCAAGATGACTGGCCAAAGGAAATTGGAAGGAATGCCCCATAAAAGCAATTCAAACTACCACTAGGTCTTGACTCTCTCCCTCCCTCTCTGTCTAGTCAAGGCTATGGTTTTTCCAGTGGTCATGTATGGATGTGAGAGTTGGATTATAAATAAAGCTGAGCACAGAAAAATTGATGCTTTTGAACTGTGGTGTTGGAGAAGACTCTTGAGAGTCCCTTGGATTGCGAAGAGATCCAACCAGTCCAGCCTAAAGGAAATCAGTCCTGGGTGTTCATTGGAAGGACTGATGTTGAAGCTGAAACTCCAATATTTTGGCCACCTGATGTGAAGAGCTGACTCATTTGAAAAGATCCTGATGTTGGGAAAGATTGAAGGCAGGAAGAGAAGGGGATGACAGAGGATGAGACGGTTGGATGGCATCACCTACTCAATGGACACGGGTTTGGGTAAACTCCGGGAGTTGGTGATGAACAGGGAGGCCTGGCATGCTGCAAAGAGTTGGAGATGACTGAGCAACTGAACTCCCTCTCTAAGCCCACCCATGTGTCTATCCACAGGTACCCTTTTTATCTCCTAATAAATACCTAAACCTTGCTTCACCACTTTGTTTTTTTTTGTGTGTGTGTAAATTCATTTCTACACAGCTGATGGGCTAGGATGTTGTCACTGGCCACTGACCCCTTGTGGCCTAGTGGCTAGGCCTCAGTGCTCTCCCTGCCATGGCCTGACCTCAATCTCTAGTGGGGAACCAAAATCCTGCTTCAGCTCCTTCAGTTGAGATCACTTTTACAGTGTTATGATCTATAGGAAATATACCTTTGGTCTTTGTTCACAGTTCCATGCTTAAATCTCCCCAAACCTTTGGCATTTCCTAAGTGCTAAAAGCTTTAAAATGTCTCTTGTATTAATAAGGTGAGTTGAGGAATGCACTAAAGATGGGAGCTGGTTGCCAGGAGAACCAGCCATGTGATTAGAGGGTTGGAAATTTCAGTCCCACCTCCAGACCTCCTGGGAGATGAGAGGGACTGGAGGTTGAATCAGTTACCAATGGTCAATGATTTAACCAATCAAGCCTTTGTAATGAAGCCTCTAAACTAACCTAGAAGAGTGGGGTTCAGAGAGCTTCCAGGCTGATGGACATGTGAGGTGCTGGCAGAGGGTGTGGAAACTTTGTATCCTTTCCCTGTGTCTTGTTCTAGATATCTCTTCTTCTGTATTAAATCCCTCTGTATCAATCTGTATTAAACTGGTGATCTAGTAAGTGAAATGATTTTCTGAGTCCTGAGCCATTTTACAAATTAATCAATCCTGGGAAGGGGCCTTGGGAACCTTTGAGCTTCAGCCAGTTGGTTAGAAGCATAGGTAAGTATTTGGGCTTGTGACTGGCATCTGAAGTGGTGGTAGGGGTGAGGTGGGTATTGTGAAGTAGTCTTGTGAAGCAGTGTGAGCCCTCAGCCTGCAGGATCTGATGCTATTTCCCGGTAGACAGTGTCAGAATTAATTTGAATTCTTGGACAATCTGCTGGTGTCTGAGAATTGTTTGATGTTATGAGAAAAGCACCCCATATCCTTTGACACACACAAACCTTGGAATTGGGTCCAGGAGTCTAGAAGACCCACCAACATCCCTTCACTTATACAGTTCATCAAACATATTGTTATAATAACATTATTTTTCTAAAGATTCATTACAATTCTGCTTTTTTGTTTAAAACCTTTGAATGATTTATACCTCCTTGACATTTCATATGAGGTGCATTGTAACTGGGCTACTGCCTGCATTTCTAGTCTATTTTTCCGGGATTACTTTCTAACAATATTACGGCTATGAGGGTCTACTCCCTAAATTATGCCATTTACCTTATCATCTTTGCCCTATCATTGTTTCTGTTGTTTTCTGTGCCTTGAATTACTTTCTCCTTGCCTGCTTAATTGCTTCCTAACTCTTAGAAAACAGGTGACTCAGTGTTTAAAGAATCTGCCTGCCAGAGCAGGAGATGCAAGAGATGAGGGTTCGATCCTTGGGTCAGTAAGATCTCCTGGAGGAGGAAATGACAACCCACTTCAGTATTCTTACCTGGAGAGTCCCCTTGACAGAGAAGCCTGGTGGGCTACAGTCCATGGAGTCACGGAGAGTTGGACACAACTGACTGAGCATATGCCTTGTTAATTAGCCCCAATTCACCCTTAAAATTCAACTCCAAATCTCATCCTCATTTGCTTGAAAGAGATACTGTGGAAGCTAGATACACCTGAATTTGCATCCCGGATTTTCTACTACTGGCTGTGTGATTTTAGGCAAGTTCTTAATCCTCAGGCTCTTCATTTTAAAACTGGCACATTAACAACTTAGTTCAAGGGTTATTTCTTTGATTATAGGAGAAAACAAAGCAACTGGAACTTGGCACATACCCCAGGAAAGTCCTTTAGATCAATTCTGTACCCCAACAGAATCAGTTGAGTAAACTGTTCCCATTTAGTTCACAGTTCTACTTCAAAACCTGCAGAAATTATACCTGTTTAAATTTCTAAATCTAACCATCTGGCAGCCACAAAGTAGACTGCAGATATATAAATGTTGAATTTATTGATGACTCAGATATATTACTACACTTTCTTAAGCTAAGTATAATGAGTGGGCACTGTTTTGTTATTATTTACTACTAGTAATCAAGAGGTGACTGATGGTGTTTTCATAAGCTTTCTACACCTTTTACATCAATAGTACCACACAGTTCAGCATTGAAATCAAACAATGAATTAAATAGAATGACTCAAACTAGAAAAGGTCTCCAGCCCCACCAAGGCTTGTTATAGTTTAAGGCAAATGTAAACGTCAATGTCAGGTCAACAAATATAGGGTTAAAAAGTAGGGTGAGTCATGGAAAAAAAGGCAGTACACAGCCAGTCAGAGGCTGGGACCAGATCTGCTACCACACGTGAGAACAGCTATTTAATAGAATGGAAACATTTCTGGTCCAGGGCTGATTTCAGTACACTTTGTGAATAACCTAGTATTTCAATATATACAAACTGCTTTTCAACCACTTGAGCAGAGATCCTGGATAGTGAAAACTTGTTGAGTCTTCTAGCAGTGTGATAACACAGAATTTCCCTTTTGCTTCTTGTGGCAGTCATCATCTCCTGCTTTACAATGTGTCAGGAGGCTGGGTCCCAGAAGAAAAGAGGAGAGGAGATCTTGCTAAAATACTTCCTGATGATTAGTAATTATTGTTTAGCTTTGGATTCATTTTCTTCAGCGAGGAAGGAGTCACCTACCTAATTTAAATCTATTGCCTGTGACATTAGTGATGACAGTTTATTTCACCTAATGAGGAACTTTACAAGATGGCTGTATTGCAATTAGATCCTGGTACAGAGTTTTCCTTTTATTCATTGATGAATGTGTGTAACTTCTCATTAACATTAGAAAGAACTGTGAAAGTGTAATGGTTACAGAATAGAACAGAATAGATTGTGTCTAGGGGTTAATTTTAATTGCATATAACTGTAATTGGATGGACAGCTTAGAAATGACTGCTTAACAATAATTAGCAAATTTCTTAACTACAAGTAGCAACTGACTTGGACAAACATTTGTTGTGCCTATAATCCTATTAAAATGAACATTATGGAAGTCCAAGTTTATTTTTTCCAGCATCAAAAATATAATTTTTAATGAGAAATAAATGTCTGCTGATAAACTATCCAGGCTGTGGTATTTTGTGAAGGTATCTTGAAAAGGCTAAGATATTGTGTTTTAGACTGATATTGGGAGAAGGAAATGGCAACCCACTCCAGTACTCTTGCCTACAGAATCCCGTGGACAGTGGAGCCTGGTGGGCTGCTGTCCATAGGGTCGCACAGGATCAGGCACGACTGAA
Source organism: Odocoileus virginianus (assembly GCF_023699985.2). Lineage (NCBI taxonomy): Eukaryota > Metazoa > Chordata > Mammalia > Artiodactyla > Cervidae > Odocoileus > Odocoileus virginianus. The sequence goes on from NC_069697.1 coordinate 14,374,932, forward strand.
GCGACTTAGCATGCATGCATGCATTGGGGAAGGAAATGGCAACCCACTCCAGTGTTCTTGCCTGGAGAATCCCAGGGACAGGGGAGCCTGTTGGGCTGCTGTCTATGGGGTCGCACAGAGTCAGACACGACTGAAGTGACTTAGCAGCAGCAGCAGCAGCAGCAGACTGATATTGAAGTTGAAATCAGTATGATTGTGGAATAAAGATGAATATAGTCTTTGCAAGAGATCCTCACTCTACTGTGAAGCTTGTAATGTGTCTAAATATTAGGGGGTATAACTACTTGTACATGAGACAGAAAAAACACATTGAAAAGTTCACCTACCTGTATCAAGGACCAACAAACATTTGTTGAGAAATCTTTTATGCACAAAGCTTTGAGGGTTTTTTTTTTTTTTTAAGAAGGTTGAAGAGGCAAGACAAAAAAACTGATTAGCTACAACACATATTTATGCATTGCTTTCTAATAGAATATTAGTTATATGTAATCTGGAGGAAACTGTTAATCATTTACTCAGGGATTAAAAGCACGTGCATGAGCACTAAGCCATGTCATATCAGTTCAGTCATGCCCTATTCTTTGCCACTATATGGACTGTAGCCTGCCAGGCTCCTCTGTCCATAGGATTCTCCAGGCGGGAATTCTGCAACCCAGGGATCGGACCTGTGTCTCTATGTCTCTTGCATTGATAGGTGGGTTCTTTACCACTAGTGCCACCTGGGAAGTTCTGAATTATTTAAACAATGACCTAAAAGTCAAGCTGATAATCATAGAATAGTCAAGATACATCGAAATGTGAAGATTAGTTCAACCACAAATTTATGCGTAAGGAAGAATATTAATGCTAGGGACTCCAAGGGGGAGATTTAACTTATTGATAGGACAAAAGCTAGGTTGAGGTTTCCTTTTCAAGATTTGAAATTGCCTTTAAAGTCTAAAATCATAGTGTCTTATGTAGCCATTATATCCAAAGTCACAAAGTAAAATATAAAACATATATAATCAAATATGGGAGGAACAGAACTATCATGCTATGCTTCAGATTGATAATCTGCTTAAAACTGGATTCACCATAGTCAGTAGTTCTTTGCACATTATAAATGATTGTGCTTTTTCTATTGAGAATCAAATGTAGTCTGTCTAGGTTTGAGGGTTTCCCCTGTGGCTCAGTAATAAGGAATCCACTTGCAATGCATGAGACAGGTTAGATTCCTAGTTGGGAAGATCCTGTGGAGAATGAATTGGCAAGCCACTCCAGTATTCTTGCCTAGGAAATCCCATGGACAGAGGAGACTGCTGAGTTATGTCTGGGTTGCAAGAGTTGGATACGACTTAGTGACTAAACAACAACATGCAATAATTGCATTTTAAGCACTGGAATCAAATTCTGTTTGGTGAGTAAGATGTTCACCTACGGGAACTAGTGATAACAGTGGGACTAACAGATTTACATCTCCCGTTTCATTCTCATGTCACTGATGTATACCAAGTGAAATGGAATGTAAAACTGCCTAACACAAATTTATATAAGTTGTTATGTCTGTTTCTCTCACATTTTCTCTGGCTTTTGCTGACCTTTTACAGCTTTATTTGAGTTAAATTTGTTTAGGATGTTCCTACATTCTAATGCATGAGAGCTAAAGATTGCATAAATTTTTAAAGAGAGAGCAAGACTAGATTATGAATATGTATGATATCAATATTCATACATCAATACCAGTATGAAGGAACAGCAATAATGAAGCAATATATCAATTGAAACAAAGCATAAAAATGGAAATTTCATGATAACATCTGCAATGCTCAAATGATCCAAGTTTCACAAAAATGGCCAGTTGGGGGAGATTCTAGGTTCTAACAGCATTGACTTGGTCCATGAAATATGTGAAAAAGGAAGAATTTTATACAAATGTCTAGTTTTTTTTTTTTAATTAGAGTATACAGTAATAATGGATTTTCATTCCCACATTACAACAACTGGCTGGGCTTAAAAATTAACTAATCCTTGTTTATATGCAGGCAGGGGAGGAGCTTCCCTGGTGGCTTAGAAGGTAAAGAACCCACCTGCAATGCAGGTAGACCAGGGTTTGATCCCTAGGTAGGGAAGATCCCCTGGGGAAGGGAATGACTACCCACCCTACTATTCTTGGAGAATAGTTGGAAGCTTGGAGCCTTCCATGAACAGAGTAGCCCAGTGGGGTATAGTCTATGGGGTCTCAAAGAGTAGGACATGACTGAGTGACTAAGCACATTTAGATGGGGAAGCCTTTTCTCTTTCATATAATCTCCCCACCTCCAATTTCTCAATATTTTACTACCGAAGTGCATTACTCATTTATTTTTCTTACATGATTCTAGACAGTTGAGTATGCAACATCTGATCCAGAGGAAAGGGAACGCAAGCTGTAAAAGTTTGGGGTATTTTTGTTCCTAATGGTATGGGTATCCTTGAGGAGGAGAGAGATGTAACATATACACTTTAAGCATTTTCATCCTGTTAGAAAAGAAAAAAGCAAAAAATAAAAAAAGTCTTTTCATGAGATGTGACTCTCTGAGCTTTATTTCACTGGATCTTTACTCATCTGACCTCATATTTTATATCCTGATAATTAGAGAAAAGCATTCTGATTGTATATTTGACTGTTTATAAGGTGGAATTGTGCTCAAATTATATTTTTTGCCTATTTCTGGTCTCTGTAAGAGTGAATTTTGATGATTTATCCATTGTATTATATAGTAGTATTTAACTTTAATAAGTGGTATTGATAATTATGCATACATGTATATCCAACTCAAATAATATCTATATTTCTAATTGTAAATTCAAAACTTGGCAAATTGTCATCCATTTCAACATCTTATGTACCTTATTTAGTGTGAACCCATGTGTCAGGGGGCTTCCCTGGTGGCTCAGAGGTTAAAGCACCTGCCTGCAATGTGGGAGACCTGGGTTTGATCCTTGGGTCAGGAAGATCCCCTGGAGAAGGAAATAGCAATCCACTCCAGTATTCTCGCCTGGAGAATCCCATGGATGGAGGAGCCTAGTGGGCTACAGTCCATGGGGTCGCGGAGAGTAGGACACAACTGAGTGACTTCACTTTCACTTTCATGTGTCAGGACCTGGTTATATCCGAAGCCCTGGTTACCTGTAAGTATTGACAGTGTAGGGCCCAAACTAATAAATTTTAAATGATAACACTATTATTTCTAAGTATGTCCTTACAGATTCCTACAGTAGATAAAAGAGAGTTAAATACATTGAAAATGAGGCTAAGAAGTACCTTTGCCTTGTTTTAGGAGAAGGGATAGCTAGGATGCCATGGTTAATTGACAAAATGCCCCAAATTCTTCTGTGTAGTGTACCCCCTTTTCAATATGACTGTTACTTCTCTCATCAGGAGGTAGAGCCTACTTTCCACATATGGATGTGGGTTGACTTTTTGATACACTGGAGAAGGAAATGGCAGCCCACATCAGTGTCCTTGCCTGGAGAATCCCAGGGACGGGGGAGCCTGGTGGGCTCCCGACTATGGGGCCGCACAGAGTCGGACACGACTGAAGTGACTTAGCAGCAGCAGCAGCCAAAAGAATGCCAAGGAACTGATAGTGTATTCAGATCTTAGCCTAGAACTCAGGCCTTTCATGCTTCAGTTCTCCCTCCTAGACCCCTGACTGCCATCGGAACAGGCCAGGCTAGCTTGCTGAACAAAGGTCATCATCTCAGCCACGGCCTTCCTAGAGCAGCCAGCTTCCAGACCACGGAGGAGTTGAGTGCAAACACATGAGTAAGTCAAGGAGCGCAGTCAAGCCCAGTCCAGGATGGCAGAATGGTCCAGGGGACCTGGAAATTCAGAGGGAAAGTACATTGCTGTTTGAAGCCACCAGTCAGCAATTTCCAAAGTGTCATCAATGGTCACCTGGGATCTCCATCACTTTTTTCTGTGAAACTGCAAGGTTAAAACTAGCTTGATAATCATATTAAGACTTTGTCTTTTAGTCCTCATTCTGTCAAGAGCATACAGTGATTTCCAAAGTCTTCATAAGGTGCAATATCAAAAGAGGATGAATCCAGTACAGAAAGGAGGACCCAACAATCTCCTATTGAGCCACACATTAGAGAGATTAGCAAAAGTAGAAAACAATGCTGCTCTTCTCACTAAATTTTGCTTTGCTTAGAAAAGGCAGCTATTTTTCATAAAACATGTTATTTATAAGTAATAGTGTTTAAGTAAATGATAAATATATTAACACTTATATTTTAGTTTCTAATACAGTAAATATCAATGTAAAATGCACATAAACAAACCTCTTTGGAGTCCTCGATAATTTTTAAGAAAGAATCCTGATAACAGTCTGAGAACCGCTACACTTTTCTTATTTATTTAACATTTCTACCTTATGAGAATAGCAGTTTGTTCCTCAAGTAAAAATCACTGTTTTGTCCTTCACGACATAATTCCCCTAGTATACTGTAATTCTAAAGCCTTGTGATCCATAGACTGTGGATATATGCATTTTCATTTCTATAGTAATACTGAGTCATTTTCAGTCTTATTGTCCTATATTTTAAAAATGAGGCTTACTTCCTCTTTAAAACACATGCAGACCAATTCTAATTTGTAAGCAAATATATTCTTGCCAATTTTATAGAAAGCAATAATTTCCATGGAATATAGAAATATAGAAGTTGAGATTTTTAACTAAGAGAACATCCATTCAAAATTTTGCCAAATTTAGCTTGAGATTGAAGAATCCCAGTGGAGTTGTGGTAATGATGCACTTGGGGAGGTCACAAAGTTACTCATAAATTTTACTCTATGAAGATCAAAATGAAAGAGTTTGAGCTGGATATGCTTCACTGCTCTAAAATTATGTAAAGAATTGAAATAAAATGTGAGAGATGACTGCTCAGTTTCTGAGAAGTCCATATTTATAACAAAAGACAGGTAATATGGGACCATACATCTGCTCTGATGAAAGGATTATAAAGAGTTAAAATTTTCTATGGGCTAATACTGCATACTGCAATGCACAATAGCTCACTAAAATATTACACATGAAGCTGGATAATTCAACTGTATTTGACTCTAATAGCTTCTTTTGCTTATTTCTTTAACTCTTTGAGTTAGCTGTAGATAGTCGGAAAAGTAGAAATGCGTATGTAGTAGACTATGTAATTGAAGAGCCCTACCCTTCAATGCATTGAAAGGAAAAATGAACTACATACATTACAAGTGTTTGGGACAACATAAATTATTGTGAATTTTAATTGCTACTAGACACTTGAAAAATAAAATTTACACAATAAACCAGCTTATGAAAGTGATCTCAGTTCTGATGGATTAAAATTTATATTTGAAAATCTCTCTACCCCAAGAAACAGTTTGTTATAACTGTTTGAATATTTGAATGTTTTTGTAGTGGCATTTTCACATTATCTTTGAAAAAAATGGAAAAAAATAGCATGTGCTATATTTTAAAGTAAAAAATAACAATGGATTTCATACTGAAAACATGGATATTTTAATACTATTTTCCACAAATAAATCTGACTAATTTAAACCAGTGTGAAAGTGCCAGGCTCCAAAGGGAGTAAACAAAAATGTTTGAAATGTTTATGCTGGAAAATGCCAACAACAGCTGCTTTATATACACATTTTTCACATGAATAAAGAGGAGAAAAACTTGTGAACGTGTCTTTTCCAATTTTAGCCACCTTTTCCAATTACCATACTTTCTCATTAGAGAGTCTACACTGGCACTTTATTAATTGCCTGCTTAGTTAAACAGTAAGCATTAATAGTAATTACAAGAATCCCAAAGGCTCTAAAATTAATATTGTGTGTTCAAGGAGTCTAAAAGATTAGAAGAGGAACCCAAAGTATGTGTTTTTGTTTTCTTCAAAAGCAGAATCAAACAAAGACTATACTCCTTCTCCGGAAACCCACGCCAGTATTCCTGCCTTGGAAATCCCATGGACAGAGCCTGGAGGGCTGCAATCCATGGAGTCACAAAGAGTTGGACGTGACTGTACACACACATGTGCATGCATACTCCTTTTCACTGTTGACAGGGCTTAGTAGCTTAGTAATATTGATATGGTAATGTCCTTGCTCCAGGGAAGAGAAAAAAGTAACAGAATCATGTATGAAGGAAAGGTTGGAGACCTGTGGGTGAAGAAACTTAGTTAGAATTAAAGTTTTAGCAGAAGACAGCTTTTAAGTTGAGAGCAAAGAGAAAAATGTCACTATTTACCTCATCTGTAAAATATAAATAATTAACCATTAGCACTTTAAGAGACTCTAAACAAGCAATGCCCCTAATTCTTCCTTGTATGTGCCCCCTTTTCAATCAGAAAAAAACCCTGACAATGTAGATTCACAGTTCAGAGAAATTATTTTCTAAGGGCAAGAAGCAAATACAAAATACTTTCAGACAAAGAAAATATGAAAAATCTTCACTAAAGCAAAGTCTAAAAAATGTACTTCAGGTAAATAGATAAGGTGGAAGTTCTAATAAGAAGGAACACTGAAAAAACAGTGATGAATATGTGAATAAACAATATTAATTTATGATACAATAATAACATATATAATTCTTGGAATAATAGAGCAAAAATATCCACAGCATTGATTTAAAAAAATCTGATGGCACCTGGTAATTAATATAGCATACTTGCATTTTAGGAGGAAGTTATAAAGATATTAACATGCTTCTGTGTGTGTGTGTGTGTGTGTGTGTGTGTGTATTCATTTGCTTTGGGAGGTATCTTAATTGTATTAATTGTAATAGAATATTTTATTATTGTTCTAACTATGACTTGTAATTTTTTTTTCTTTTAACATCAATAAATTTCCAAGTTTTAATAAAAATATCAAGTTACATGCTTTGATAAACTCAGAAGTTACTGATAAACATCCCTTAGAGTATATAGTGAAAAAAGTACTGTTGAACAAATAGAATGTATGCATATAAAACTAACGAGCAGATGCCCTCAGGTTTAGGCTCAGAGGTAAAGAATCTGACTGCAATGCAGGAGATCACATTGAAATGTAGGAAACATGGGTTTGATCCCTGGGTCAGGAAGATCCTCTGGAGAGGGAAATGGCAACCCACTCCAGTATTTTTGCCTGGGAAATCCCATGGACAGAGGAGCCTGGTGGGCTACAGTCCATGATGTTGCAAGAATTGGATATGACTAAGCGACTAAATAACCACCACTAACTACCCTAAGACAATTTGACTTATGGAATACTTTTGATAATATAAAAAGATAAATATCTTTAATAAATATAAAAAGTATAGCCCCTCAAAATTCCAATGTGAATTACACTCAATCTCACCTTAAGAAAGAAGTTGTCACAATCTGTCCTGTGTAGAAAATGTTGATATACTGGAAAAAAGAAAGTCCAATATTACTAATTCAATCCTCCTGTTATTTATAAAATAAAATAAAAATTAATCTAGATAATTTGCTATTCCCATGCTATCATATTATATTCATATTTTCTAGTTTTCCAAATTGAGAGAAAATTATTGAAAGAACATTTAATATAACTATTTAATAAATGTATCTCACAGAATATTTCTTTATATTAAGTTAAATTATTCATTAAAAGTAGCCATATTAAATGTTTGAAGCTTATATACTATAAAAATACACACATATATGTCTTTCAACATTATCAATGATTTTATTTGAGCTAGCAAATAAATTAGATATATTTTACAATATTTCACATAAACACAGAATTATTTGTCTTTAGAAAGTAACTGCAGTTCATGTTACCTAGCTTCACATCACCTAAAAAGTGTATCGGCTAGTTTGTTCCATGTTTATGCATGTTTTGATTTTTCCATCAGCTATAAAAGCGTAGAACATTCAAGAAATTGTTCCTGCTACAACATTATAAATTCATTGCCTGGAACACAGTTTGCTATTGACTGTCTGCCAGATTTTGTTAACAAAGGTATTTAGAAGAAAATTGTGTAGCTATAACACAATGAATACATGAAGAAAAGTCTCTAATAATGTCTTAAAAGTCATGTGCATATTCTTTAGGCAAAGATAGTTTGAGGACAAATATATTGTTATTTTGCATTTTTCTCAACTGGACTTAAAAGTATTACTTCTATTTTTAAATATTTTGTGCTTTCCTGGGCTATTTAGATACTCCAAGGAACCAATAATGCTATTTCTTGAAGTTTGATGCTATATAAACATTTATTATTTTATATAATGGTTAATGCTGAGAATTCAGATGCTCTTGAGGCACAGATTTCTCTGCCCCTCCAGCAATCTCCATCAGCTTCTTTCATCTCTAGTTAGATGTGATATGGTTAGTTTCTGTAGTCAAAAAGACCCTCTCTAGAATCCCTGTATTTTTTTCTACTTTGTTTTTTCTTTTGTATTTTCCAGATATAGCAAAAAGAGTTGCAATGGAAGATTGATATTAATATTTTAAAATGGTAGTAGTCATTTTAGAATTTTCAAGTAAATTCATTTCTAAATACGGAGTTATTATTATTATAGATAATTGGTTATACCTCAGCATGGAGAGTGTGGCATCTACAATTATTAGAGTGAGGCAGAAAGGAGGTAGGACTTAAGGAGGCCTAGCTCTAGATCCCAGAAATTTGGCATGCAGAAAGCTATCGTAACAATGAGTTTAATACTATGCAAGCTTTGGTACTTGACTACAGCAGGCCATTTGGGCTATGGAGTTTATTTTCAAACTTATTAATGGAATATATTGATAAAAGGGATTCTAGACCCTAGAGGTGATGTTCAGATGACCAGGCAACTATGAATAAATTATTGGTTTTGAGAATATAATGATATGCTTCAGGACCAGGCGTCTTGTTATGGACCTGTCTTGAGTCTTTTCACTTACTAGTGATGTGACCTTAAACATACTTTAAGACAAGTTTTAACAAAGATCTGATATTTAATAGTGTGTTGATGAATTTTGTAAAAGGCTGATTTACAAAATGGAATCTGCTGATTTGTTCTTGTATGCATATCATCAACTGGAGACTCAAACACGCTTTGTAAACACAGGATCCTACTTAGGGTCACATTAGTGGTTTATAAGGATTCCATTTGGATTTTGTACAATTGTACATGTATAGTGAGAAAAAGTATCACTGAAAAAGATTCATGAAACAAGATATTCAACTAAATAAAGGTAATTAAGCAAAAATAAATTCTCTGCTTGGATAGTCATATGCTTTCTTTTAATAAATGTTATTTTAATATAAAAACAATTTATTATAAGAATTTATTCTATTTAGAGAAATAAAGTGCATGAATGAAAAATATATTTTTCTAGTTATTAATACATAGCATGTTAAATGGCATTCTTAATATGCCAAATTCTAATAGATATGATTTAGTTGTATTTACTTTCATTTTTGGTGATTGTCTTTCTTGTGAGGCATTACTATGAACCATAGTTACTTTTAATAAACTTCTGCTTTTTAGCATGATTAAAACATTATGAATCATGCAACAAATTATTGTTAGCATAAAAATCAAATAATTTTTAAAATAATTGGTTAATAATATTATTTTATAATTTTCAACAACTGTCCAATATTTAGACTTTGAATATTCAAATATTTAACATTATGGATAATTAAATATATGATATAAATATACATATTTATAAATACATGTAAGTATTCAGGTTGCCATAATAAGAGAATGATAAATTTCTATGATCCTTAAATGTTATAAATGTAAATTTTTTTTCTGAATAAAGTGAAAATGTATGTTGAAAAAAATCTCACAGTAATGGTAGTTGATTAAGCATTCTACAAAACCTAAAATTAATTATACATTTTTAATAGTCTTGGAAGGATTTTCAAGATATTAAGTCTTTGCAAGTAAAAATTATCTGTAACAACTACTTTCTGAAGAATACAGAGCACTTCTTTACTAATATATATTTGAACACACATTCAACAGATCTCTAAGTTTTGGATAAATGAATCGCTCCAATTACATAAATGTCAGTTACTATTGGGCTTCCCTGGTGACTCAGATGGTAAGCAATCTGCCTGCAATGCAGGAGACCTGGGTTTGATCCCTGGGTTGGGAAGATCCTCTGCAAAGAGAATGCCTACTGACTCCAGTATTCTTGTCTGGAGAATTCCATGGACAGAGAAGCCTGTTGGGCTACAGTCCATGGGGTTGCAAAGAGTTGGACAGGACTGAGCCACTAACACACACACACAGAGCTATTATTCTATTGTATATTAAATTAAAACAGAAGAACTGTGTACTTTCTGTATTATTCTCAAGCAGTATCTGTCATGAGCACAGGAGCAGCTTTAAGAATCAGATCGGCCACACTACATCACTCATTGAAATTTACAGCATGTAAGGAATGCAAAACATAAGAGAAAATAAAAGACAGAAAAATTACCTTTCTCAAAAAAATCTGTGCTCATCTGAATCTTAAATCATGCATTATTTTCCCTTCATATCATTCTTGATGGGAATCTTACAGAAAAAAAAAAAGTGGGTTAAACTGACTGTGCTTCACTGTCAAGAGAAACCTCTGGTCAGGGATATATCTAATTCCCAAAGCTTTCATCATTAATATTTTATGAGTCTCACTGATCTGTCCTATCTAGAAGAAAAATTTATCTTTCATTTGTGCAAGCACTACCTGCTGAGTAATAGATTTCATCTCTGTAAGTTGAGTATTGAAAAGCAAACAGCAGCAAAGGTAAGAACAGGCAAATTGTTCTTTTACTGGAGTCTGGCTGCACTTTACTGGAGTTGCAGAGCCAGCCAAGCAAAGTGAAAGATCCCTGGGGAACTAGGAAGTGTCAATTCCATTCTAACATACCTTGGCCTACACATGTTGCTGCCCACATGTTTAAGTTGACTTGTAAATGAGATGATTAGCTACAGTGATTTTTTCAAGCATTTGCAAGTAAATTTAGTGCTTAGAGTGTTGGAAAATAATTAGCTTAGCCTTGAAAATTTCCTTCACTGTTCTGAGAAAACGAGGCCCACTGGAGAAGGCAATGGCAAACCACTTCAGTGTTCTTCCCTTCAGAACCCTATGAACAGTATGAAAAGGCAAAAAGATATGACACTGAAAGATGAACTCCCCAGGTTAGTAGATGCCCAATATGCTACTGGAGAAGAGTGGAGAAATAACACCAGAAAGAATGAAAAGACGGTGCCAAAGTGAAAACAACATAGTCATGTGTAGATGTGAGAGTTGGACTACAAAGAAAGCTAAGCGCTGAAGAATTGATGCTTTTGAACTATGGTGTTGGAGAAGACTCTTGAGAGTCCCTTGGACAGCAAAGAGATCCAACCAATTCATCCTAAAAGAAATCAGTCCTGAATATTCATTGGAAGGACTGATGTGGAAGCTGAAACTCCAATACTTTGGCCACCCAATGCAAACACCTGACTCATTGGAAAAGACCCCGATGCTGGGAAAGACTGAAGGCAGGAGAAGGGGATGACAGAGGATGAGATGGTTGCATGGCATCACCAACTCAATGGACATGAGTTTGAGCAAGCTTTGGGAGTTGGTTATGGACAAGGAAGCCTGGCTTGCAGCTGTCCATGGGGTGACAAAGAGTTGGAAATGACTGAGTGACTGAAATGAGATGATGAAAATGCAAATTAATGATCTTCAAACACCTCACACTGGAAAGATAGGATGTTTTTCCCCTTCGTTGATCATGGCTTGCCTTAGCTGAACTAAGGAGGCCATCTAAGTAGGCTATGGTGCCTACTAAAAAGACTCATCTGTGACATTTCTAACTTTATACTTTTTTGCTAAAGTCTTATTGCTTGCTGTTTATATTTATTTTGAACTACAGAAATGATGTTAGATAGAAAGCAAATTTGAACAATTTTCTTATTCAAGTTCAAAACGAGTTATAAAGCAAGAGAGACAACTCACAGTATCAATGCATTTGGCCTGGGAACAGTAACAAGCATACAGTGCAGTGGTGGTTCAAGAAGTTTTGCAAAGGAGAATAAAGCCTTGAATAGGAGGAGTGTAGTGGCCAGCCATCAGGAGTTGACAACAACCAATTGAGAGGATTATCAAAGCTGATCCTCTTACAAATGAATGAAAAGTTTCTCTGAAAAACTCAATGTAGATCATTCTATGGTCGTTCAGCATTGAAACAAATTAGGAAGGTGAAAAAGCTCAATACATGGGTGACTCATGAGACGAATAAAAAAACAAAAAACAACATCATTCTGAAGTGTCATCTTCTCTTATTCTATGCAACAACAAACCATTCCTCAACTGGGTTGTGCCTTGTGACGGAAAGTAGATTTTATATGACAACCGACAATGACAAACTCAGTGGTTGGATGAGGAGAAGCTCCAAAGCACTTCCCAAAGCCAAACTTGCCCTCAAAAAAGGTCATGGTCACTGTTTGGTGGTTTGTTGCCAGTCTGAATCCCAGTGAAACTATTATGTCTAAGAAGCATGCTCAGCAACCAAATGAGATGCACTGAAAACTGCAAGACCTATAGCTGGCATCAGAAAGGGCTCAATTCTTCTCCACAATACTCTACTACACATCACAAAACCAGTGCTTCCAAATTTGAACAAAGTGGGCTATGAAGTTTTGCCTCATTCGCCATATTCACCTGACCTCTCACCAACTGACTACCACTTCTTCAAGCATCTTGACAACTTTTTGCAGGGAAAATACTTCCACAACCAACAGGATGCAGAAAATGCTTTCCAAGAGTTTGTTGAATCCTAAAGCATGGGTTTTTATGCTACAGGAATAAACAAACTTAGTTTTTATTGGCAAAAATGTGTTGATTGTAATGGTTCCTATTTTGGTTGATAAAGATGTGCTTGAGCCTAGTTATAATGCTTTAAAATTCATGATCTGAAACCACAATTACTTTTTGCACCAACCTAATACCAGTTCAGCTCAGTAGTGTCTGACTCTTTGTGACCCCATGAATCGCAGCACGCCAGGCCTCACTGTCCATCACCAACTCCCGGAGTCTAACCAAACATATGTCCATCAAGTCGGTGATGTCATCCAGCCATCTCATCCTCTGTCGTCCCCTTCTCTTCCTGCCCCCAATCCCTCCCAGCAACAGGGTCTTTTCCAATGAGTCAACTCTTCGCATCAGGTGGCCAAAGTACTGGAGTTTCAGCTTCAGCATCAGTCTTTCTAATGAACACCCAGGGCTGATCTCCTTTAGGATGGACTGGTTGGATCTCCTTGCAGTCCAAGGGACTCTCAAGAGTCTTCTCCAACACCATAGTTCAAAAGCATCAATTTTTCGGTGCTCAGCTTTCTTCACAGTCCAACTCTCACATCCATACATGACCACTGGAAAAACCATAGTCTTGACTAGACGGACCTTTGTTGGCAAAGTGAAGTCTCTGCTTTTTAATATGCTGTCTAGGTTGGTCATAACTTTCCTTCCAAGGAGTAAGCGTCTTTTAATTTCATGGCTGCAGTCAACATCTACAGTGATTTGGAGCACAAAAATAATGAAGTCTGACACTGTTTCCACTGTCTCCCCATCTATTTTCCATAAGGTGATGGGACCAGATGCCATGATCTTAGTTTTCTGAATGTTAAGCTTTAAGCCAACTTTTTCACTCTCATCTTTCACTTTCATCAAGAGGTTTTTAGTCTCTCTTCACTTTCTGCCATAAGGGTGGTGTGATCTGCATATCTGAGGTTATTGACATTTCTCCCAGCAATCTTGATTCCAGCTTGTGCTTCATCCAGCCCAGCATTTCTCATGATGTACTCTGCATATAAGTTAAATAAGCAGGGTGACAGTATACAGCCTTGATGTACTCCTTTTCCTATTTGGAACCAGTCTGTTGTACCATGTCCAGTTCTAACTGTTGCTTCTTAACCTGCATACAGGTTTCTCAACAGGCAGGTCAGGTGGTCTGGTATGCCCATCTCTTTCAGAATTTTCCACAGTTTATTGTGATCCACACAGTCGAAGGCTTTGGCATAGTCAATAAAGCAGAAATATATGTTTTTCTGGAACTTTCTTGCTTTTTCGATGATCCAGAGGATGATGGCAATTTGATCTCTGGTTCCTCTGCCCTTTCTAAAATCAACTTGAACATCTGTAAGTTCACAGTTCATGTAGTGCTGAAGCCTGGCTTGGAGAATTTTGAGCATTACTTATAACCCACTGTAATTTCCATATCCTTCTCATCTTTTATTCAAAATATTAATTTTCTGGATTTAGTTTTTCCTTTATCATCTCAATAATTTATATTAAGGAATGGATTTTTTAAAGGGTCACATTTTGTTACATAACAATTTTTTGTTGTTTCCTTATTGACTCATTTCTCTTATTTTTTAATTACTTTGCAATACTTATTTTCAAAGACTAGGGGAGCTTTTTTTAAAAAGTTAAACTAAAGTATAAAAACTGGTGGTTTGGCTGTGTGTAACACCCCTAATTGATTCCTTTTTGCATATCAGCCTTAAGGCCTTTAAAACGTGTATAAAAATCACTACACGATGTGGACTTTCACAGCTTAAAAATCAGGAATGTTAAATTCACAAATTCCAAATTGTAATCATATAGTCAAGTTCAGGAGAAGGGCAGGGAGTTCATTGGTGAATCTTGGTTGGAGGAAGGGGGAATAATGTCTGTTAACTACTCTTTTATGCACCAAGGGCAGAGACATAACAATGATATTGGGGAAAAGTTGTGGATTAAGGAAGACATTTTCTCACTGAAACTTTTGAGAGCTCTTTTTCCCAAGCACTCAGGTTCCAAGTAGTATTACTGTTTGCATAGCAGCTATCTTCCTGGCTTTTCTATATATCCCTGTTATAAATGCTGTCTATTGTTTAATGATGCCAATTAGATAAGCAAATCAGATAACTCTGTTGCCAAAATGATGTCTTAAAATGTGCATCTGGTCAGAACACTTTTGACTTTGACTCCTTTATTGTTTTCTCTTCTCACTGTCTGTTTGGCTTGATACATTTCTTAGCTATGTGTTTTATTCCCATCAAGCATTTTATGCCTCAGCCACACTGAAGTACCTGCCATTTTTCAAACACATTTCATATGAACTTTCAAGCTTCAGTGCTTTTGAACATATATTCCATTTTCATAGACAAAACCCTGATCAAATGTCACTTTTGTTGAAAGGTCTGTAACCCCTGTAGCATCCTCTTCTTGAGACTTCAATTAGAAGATGAACTGCATCTTACTGCAATCTTTCTGTGAATGTCTACACAAACATCTCATTCAATTCATATGCTGCAGCATTCCATGGAAATGGAATTCTAGGAAAATCTGAAAGATCAATATCTCCCCTTAAGATGTTTACACTAGCTCTTCCTTCATGGTCTGCCCATCTCTTTGTTCACATTTATATTCATCCCTTTGCTGATTTCTTCTCCTTTTAGAGAGACTATAATTCTATTGACAAGCTGGGCTAACCAGTGTTTCTAGTTTCCATTCTGCTGGTTGGAAACAACTGTCTCCTCTCTTCTCTTGTGGATGCAGACAGTTCCTGCCCACTCCCTCCCTCCCCCGGAGGATATATCCACCCTGGAAAAGCAGAAAAAGGATCCTTCAAGTCTCAATCTGATGTGTCCTGTATAGTTGATAAAGCTTCCTAGCCCTAGACTGTGGCAGCCAGGTATGTGTACTCTTGGACACAAAACCATAGTGTGAATCTTCAATTTTAGCTGGTTACCATGAATTAAAATGACAAAGGTTCTGTCCTTCTGGTTCTTGCTCCTCTCACTTGACCAGCTCTCTGTAAGAGCATGTCAACAGCAACTCCTGAACAGGAGTCTAACACTTGTGGAGTAAGTCATCATCTCCACACATTATGATGCATATCAATGTCTGAAACTGACCAGAGAAATGGGAGATAGCAGTCTTGGAATTGAAACAGAAATGAAGCAGGAAGCAAGATAATGGACACAAAGCATTTTCTTTTGAAAATTTAGTTCTCAACTCCCTAGAGGCTAGGCTATTGACTAAAAGGAGGCCTAAAGCTTCTATTTTTCCAAAGAAGTAGCGATCTTGGGATGACAGATCTATCTGAGGCTCAAGCAGTCTAATCCACTTTTTGATACACTACAGGAAGCCTCTAGACAGACTACCCTCTGAAGTTTTCACGTCACTCAAAGAATAGTTTTTCCTTTATAGTATTTTACCAGAGCCTCTATGTCTTTTTTTTTTAATGAATAAAAATTATTTTGGCAAAGCTCAGAGAACTTTCAGTTGTCATTTTTAGGAAACATATATGGCTTATTAAAGTTTCAAGTCAATCTAATTGCTTAACTTTTCATGTAAAATGCCTATTATAGCTTTTGTCATGATTGGGTATTTAATCACAGTAGAATACAACACTTACCAATCTAGAGAGTCCATAAAATTGGAAATAATTCCATCAAATAATTTAAATTAAAATATTAATTTTAACTATGAAATTCTGTTCTAAGAATTGCAATTTTATCAAGTATCCAATTGAGCTACTGTCTAAAGACAATTAATTTATAGTCATTAAAGCAAAAGAAAGAAAATGCAAAACAATTCATGGGAAGAATTCAGTTCAATAGGGACTTCTATTCAGGAAATAACTGTAGGGAGTGAAATCCTGAGTTTGAACAAGGCTGATGAGGGAATGTCACTGGTAAATGCCAGATATTTACCAACACTGATGGGGGATGGGGTTGGTCAGCAAAAATCCATCTGTAGAAAATAATGGATTTGGAGGACAGTGTTCATATGCTTCTTGGAGGAAGGTGGGGGAAGGAAAGTGGACCTCTTCCCATCAATTTCTCCCCTTGTTCCATTCCCAATACAGACCTCCAACTTGGTGATGATGTAGAGCAAGAAATCTTGGGCCAGGTGCATAGCTTTCAAGTAAAGAGATACACAGTGAAAATGAAAACTGCCAAAAGCATCTTTAATATCTGATCCATTGGACTTCATTTTTAAAGATACTGGATCATCTGTTCCATGGGTAAAAGGCATATAATAGATTATGAGTCCTGTTAGTCCAGGTTGCTGATTAGAGACAAAAGCAGGAGTGAACTTCCTTGCCATACAGAGTAAGATCAAGAGCAGAAGTGTAAGTGCTAGCTGGTCAACACTGCACATAGATTATGGATCCATAAGACCTTTCAACTGGACATGTGCCTTACTAAAAACTCAGAGGATTCCCTGATTCCCTTGGGTCTCTGCCAAATACCACAACTGAATTACATCTCCAAAATTTCAAATTTAACATCAACTTCAGTTAATTTTGGTTCACTCTGTGTGTTCTTTTAAGTCATTAAAAAGCTTCTTTTGGCTGTGTGAGGGCCTGAGTCTTGGTAATCTGTAGTTGGGCTGGCTGTCTGGGATTTGTGAATTATTGTGGCTTTCTTCTTACTATCCCAACTTTCCATGTCTCTGAAGATCTCTCTCTATTTGCTATCCTGCCCCCAGCCAGCCAGCTCTAGCACTGCAGTACTGGAAAGCCCTGTAGGCTGTGGGTGGGCTTTCTTAGCTCTCCTTCCTCACCTCAATCTTTGTCAGGCCACATTCTTGCACTTGGTGATGCTCCACTTGGTCAATGCTATAGAAATGATTTGTGATGGAAACCCTTGAGAATTCTAATCCATTGCTCCAACTTATGCACAACCATTAACAGCTTGTTAAAAATTGTGTTGGTTCCTCCTTATTCCTTATTCCTCCTAAGGCAGAAAGTCTCCTGCTGTAGTACCCTTAGGAATGGAAAATAAATTCATGAGATTCTTTTACTCCTGGAAAGGCTCTCCTTTTGCTGAATTTGGCCATTTAATTTTGTATCTTCAGTTCTCTGAGGAGTTAAAAATGTATGACTTTTTAGCTTATCTGGCTTATCTTCAAGTATTCTTTTATTTATTTTACTTTATTTTTTTCCATTTATTTTTATTAGTTGGAGGCTAATTACTTTACATTATTGCAGTGGTTTTTGTCATACATTGAAATGAATTAGCCATGAATTTACATAAGCATCTCCCTGCAAAACTTCTCGTATTCTTGATTTGGGCAATTCTATGTACAAAAATATTGATTCAAGTCAAAGTTAAGATAATATGGATTTATTTCTCAAATATTGAAACCACCATCAATGCTGATTCTTCCACAAGTGACTAGGTCAATAACAACATGTGAAATTAGAAAATAATTAGAGTATACGTATGAGTTTTAGATCTTACTTGGTCTATTTCTCTAAAGCTTTTGACAATGTGGATTACAAAAAGCAGTGGAAAATTCTTAAAGAGATGGGAATACCAGACCACCTCACCTGTCTCCTGAGAAACTTGAATGCATGTCAAGAAGCAATGGTTAGAGTGTTAGAGTGGAACAACTGACTGGCTCAACATTGAGAAAGGAGTAGTAACAACTCTTATTTAGCTTCTATGCAGAGTACAAGAAATGTTGGGCTAGATGAATCACAATCTGGAATCAAGATTGCTTGAAGAAATATCAACAACCTCAGATATGCAGGTGATACCATTCTAATGGCAGAAAGTGAAGAGGAACTAACGAGTCTCTTAATGAGGGTAAAAGAGGAGAGTGAAAAAGCTGGCTTAGAACTCAACATTAAAAACACTAAGATCGTGACATCTGGTCCAATTACTTCATGGCAAATAGAAGGGGGAAAAATGGAAGCAGTGACAGATTTTATTTTTTTGGGGCTCCAAAAATGACTGCATACAGTGACCAGAGCCATAAAATTAAAACACACTTGCTCCTTGGAAGAAAAGCTATGACAAACTTAGACAACATATTAAAAAGTGGAGATAACACTTTGCCAACAAAGTCTTTATAATCAAAGCTATGGTTTTTCCAGTAGATATGTATGGGTGTGAAAGTTAGGCCATAAAGAAGGCTGAGCACCAAAGAATTGATGCTTTGCAATTGAGGTGCTGGAGCAGATTCTTGAGAATCCCTTGGACTGCAAGCAGATAAAACCAGTCAATCCTAAAGGAAATCAACCCTGACTATTCATTGAAAAGACTGGTGCTGAAGCTGAATTCCAATGCTTTGGCCATCTGATGCAAAGAACCGACTTATTGGAAAAGACCTTGCTGGTTGGAAAGGCTATGAGAGGTTGAGCAAGCAGAAGAATCTATGCAATATTCTCTTTCCCAGTCAATATCTACTCTATTTTTTTTTTCCAGGACTTGAGGCCACTTAGTGTCAATTCCACCTTAAAATCAATATCTAGGAAATCCTGCTTGATTTAATCTATATCCATAGTATATCCATGCCTCACTAAAACTACTATCACCTTGGTTCCAAGTTATGATTTCTTACCTAGATTTAGCTATGGTTTTTGCTAAACCTTGCCTCCTTGCCCACTCCACAACCCATGTTAAATAGAGTAACTAGAGGGACCTTATTAAAATGAAAATCAAATAGGCTCATTACACATATACTTATCATTAAACAAACATTATACTATCTCCTCATTTCTTTTGAAATGCCTGTTAACAATGATATAAAAAGGTCCTCATTGGTCTCTTATTCTTGCCTTCTTCTTTCAGCAGCAGACACACTATCTTCCTTGCTCTTTGTACATGCTGTGAGGCTCCTGATGTAGGGAGACTTTGCACTGGATGTCCCAAGTTTCCTTCTAAAAATCTCTCTTCCTAATACTCTCATGGCCCTAACCCTTACCCTCTTTCAAGTCACTATTCAGGCATAACTTTCTCAATGAGGTCTATCCTAACTATCAAATTCTAAGTTCCTTCCTTCAAACATGCATTCCAGAATCACTCAGCTTGTCCTAGCTTTTCCTTTTCTGTGACATTAGTAACCTTCTCATTTATTATATAGTTTACTTTATTTATTTTTAATATCTAGCTACTTAGACTACATCCCAAACTTTATAAGAATGTATTTTTTTCTTTGATAGTTTGCAAATGCTTGATAAATAATAGATACAGTAAATATACATTGAAAGAATGAAACAACGTGAAGGAAAAAAATTAGTCAACCAGTCAATTTCTTGTGTATAGATTCAATCAAAATATTTATCAATGCATATTTTTTTCTCCAAATTTCAACTTTAAGTTGATGGTTTGTAATTAAAATTTCCTTAATAAAATTTATTTGTATAGATAGCAATACAATTTTTAAAGGTTATAGTGCTCTCTCTATGTTAATAAGTTGGAATTTCAAAGCTGTATCTATCCCTGAAGAGATTTTTTAGAAAAGTGATAAAATATTACTAGAACATACAGGGGTATATTTGTTAGAACACACACATCTAGAATAGTTACCTTCTACCAGGTCCATAAACAATCATATTTAGAATCATATTCATGTACTGAGTTCTAGTAATGTGATTAATAACCAATTTTTAATAAATTGACCAACCAATAAGCAAACTCCTTATTTTGCCAAAATCCTTGGGATAACATGTACCCAATGTGTTTATTCAAGAGTATGCTGGTATTTCTAAACAAAGATGAAAGCTAGATTATCATGTAGAATATTACTTTTTACTCTATATTGTAGCTGAAGTTCAAAGCTTACAAAATAATACAGATAGTACCAAAGTAAATTTCCAAAGTAATATTGCTTTTAAATGCAGAGGTAGGCAATGGAGAATATGGTATGGCAAAGAACAAAGAGAGGAGGGAAGTGTACTCAATCATATTAAATGCATTGTGAAAATACCAAAGCAGGAAACTATTTGATTTTTGGAGGTTAGGAAAGTACCAAAGCATCATGGGAATATGTGGGTAATGAAAAATTTGGATCCAAAAGAAAGTCAAAATTCAAAAGGGCGACCTTTTTTGGAGGGGAAAAAAAAAAGCTGTATAACACAAAAGAGGATCAAATTAGACAGAAAATATTAACAGATAGTCCCAACTGCTTTTTTTCCTTTGCAGTTGGCTTATAACAGTATCATTTATGGGATAAGATATTTATTAGCTTTACTTCTGGTTATCAACAGTTGCAAAAATAGTTTACATTTATCTAACTCTCATGAGGGTTTCTGGGTTGTGCAACTCCAGTAAGTACTTCTTAGTCACAAATAACACTACGAGAATGATTTTCCTTAGCATCAGGTGATGGGGTAGAAATGGCACTCTGTGACATGGTTTTACATAAGTTAATTCATTTTATCATCTCAATAATTGCATGAGTTGGAGATTTTTATTTTGAACCCAGTATTAGTTTCTCTCCAGAGATACACAACCAACAGAAGATCTCTTTCTCTCTCTATTTATAGATGTACATGGCTAATGGAATTACAAAATTTGAGGATTCCAGTGATGTGCCATCTGCAAGGGCTTCCTTGGTGGCTCAGATGGTAAAGAGTCCACCTGCAATGTGGGAGACCTGGGTTTGATCCCTGGGTCACGAAGATTCCCTGGGGGAGGGCATGGCAACCTGCTGCAGTATTCTTGCCCGGAGAATCCCATGGACTGAGGAGCCTGGCAGGTAACAGTCCATGGGGTCGCAAAGAGTCAGACAGGACTGGGTGACTGAGCCCAGCCCCGCATAGCACAGCCATCTGCAAATGAGAAGACCAGCAAAGCAAGTGGTGTAGTGTCACACTGGGTACAAAGGCCCAAGGGAGGAGATTCAATGGTCTAAGTCCTGTTCTGAGTGCACAAAAAGATTGATGATCCAGCTCAACAGTAGGCACAGTGAGTACATTCTCCCTTCCTCTGCCTTTTTGTTCTCTTCAGATCTCCTGAACAGATTGAATGAAGCCGACCTATGTTGGGAAGTGCAGTCTACTTTACTTTTTCTACCAATTCAAACACTAATCTCATCTTGAGACATGTCACAGTCACATCCAGAAATAATGTTTAGCCAAACATCTGGTCACCCTGAGATTCTGTCAAGTTGACACACAAAATTAATGATTACTTCCTTATCTTGCAGAATCAAAAACTAAAGAGTAGAATTAGCTAACCTGCAAAAGTAAAACAGCTATTATTGGAGCCTGGATTTCAATGCAAGGAGTCTATCTTCATGATCACTGTTCTTAATTAGGACACTATACTGCCTCTTCGAAATGAGACCTATTGAATACTTATAATTCTTAGTTCTAGGAAACAGCAGTGAGCATAAAAACAAATCTCCTGCTCTCATGAGCTTTCATTCTGTAAGGGTATTCAGACAAGTAACAGTTAGTACATAGTGTGTTTATTGTTTTCCAATTACTGTTCAAAGCTCTTTATAAATATTAAAACATTCAAACTTCAAAAGAGCCCTATGAAATAATTATCACCATTATTACCATTATTATCCTTCTTTTACAGAAAATAGAGTGGAGAACAAAAGGATTAAGTGACTTGCCCAAGGTTATGGAGCTAGTAAATGGCATTTCCCCTACTCATAAATACTTTGTTACACTCTCTTGGCTCTGTTGTAATAACCCAAGCAACACTCCTATCACTAAACTAATGATTCAGAAAAAAAACTTTTTAAAACAAAGAAACAGAACTTTCTTGAAATTCCTGAATTTCTCTTATAATCTGTTTCTTCCCTCAAACTTTTCAAAATCCCATTTTGAAAATGTTTTTGTTGTTCTTGTCCACATGAAAAAGTAGAAGTAATAAAAAATAAAATAAAAAGTAAAATATGTTTGTGAGTATAAAAATGAGTCTACATACTTCTGTGAATTTCATAATTGATGAGATAGATTCATGCAGCCACACAGACTTATAATTGGCACTCTTTCTTTCTTCCTTCTCTCCTCATTTTCTCCTTATTTCTCTTCTCTTTTCAGCAAAGGATATTTGAATAAATGGATATAGAAATGAATTAATTAGATGGAACAATAGGTAGGCAGGTTGGTAGGTAGGGAGAAAGAGATAATTAAAATATACCAACAAACTGAATAAGAGAAATATATAACTGAAGAGAATTGAAATTGAATTTGAAAAAGAACATTGTGTCAACATATTACCCCCTTTTTTACTCATGATAATAAATACAGGATAATTAGCTAGTTTCATATGTCATTATCCAGCTATATTTCCTCTTTGAAAAAGAAAAATATCTAAGACTTTTTAAGCCTTCTTGGATGTCACCTTCAATTTGGATGACTTGTCACACCCAAGGTCAGGAGCAGCTGCATCAGACAGCTTGGAAGAGAATGCATTTCTGAAGGGAATGAATCTGGTACGGAGGTTTGAAAACCATACCAAAAAATAAATGCTGTCAAGACTGAGTGAACACTGAGTCACTGTAGTCTGAGATCCCCATTCCTGGAGCAAAGAAGTGATGGACATGTTGTGTGTGTGCATGCATGCTAAGCTGCTTCAGTCATGTCCAACTCTTTGCAACCCCATGCACTGTGGCCTACCAAGCTTCTCTGTTCACAGGATTCTCCAGGCAGGAATACTGGAGCAGGTTGCCGTGCCCTCCTCCAGGGGATCTTCCCAACCCAGATAATTAACCCGCATCTATTATGTCTCCTGCATTGGCAGGCAGGTTCTCTACCAGACTTGTCATGGATCAATGTAAACAAGACACAAAACAGGATTGGAGCCTGAACAATAAGAGGAAGATTGGTATCAGATCAAGATGTATTCGGCATCGGCCTGAAGTTTAATCTGAGAAGTTCTAGAATTAAGTTATGGATTATACTATGCTCATACCTACTTATTGGCTTTCCTGGTGACTCAGTGGTAAAGAATCTACCTGCCAATGCAGGAGATGCAGGTTTGATCCCTGGCTGGGGAAGATCCCCTGGAAAAGGAAATGGCAGCCCAGTCCAGTATTCTTGTTTGGAAAATCCCATGGACAGAGGAGTCTAGTGGGCTCTGTAGTCCATGGGGTCGCAGAATTGGACACAACTGAGAGACTGAACAACAACGAAAGGCCATTGTTAACAGTATTATAGTATGGGGACATCTGAGAGAACTAGGAGTTACATTTTCATTTCCATATGCAAAACATACTTCAAGACAATTCTATACAAAACAAAAACAAAAGCACTTTAGTCAATAATTCAGCTTTTGAGGACTCTGAAGAATCTTGAGTTACATAAGTATCCATAACTCAAACTGAAATGTTGACTTTTTCTATAAAAATACAAGTTATTTCACAAAGTGTGAATTACAAGCTTTTATTAATTATGACATACTATTTAGTAACAGAGATTTTTTTTAAAGTATTTTTAATAAGTACTTTTGCAAGTGAAGTTCTTGAGATTTATCTGAGTGTTTCTAGTTGTCTAGAAAATATTTTTCATAAAAAGCTTTTTTAGTGATTTGAGAAGTGTGCATTCTGGCATCAGAATACAACACTTGCTCAAATGAAGGTTTAATAGCTATTTTGGAGTTTTTATTTCTGTTGCTATTTTCATTTAAAATCATGAAAGGAAGTTACTTTGGATATTGCCATTTCTGATAATGAGATTACATATATATGTTCAGTTCAAACTTCCAGCTCATACTCCATACTGGAGGCCAGTATAGATCTATCTATGTCTTCTTTCTGGAAATGATTCTGTAATTTGATAGAAGACAAAAGGAAAAGAAATTTTGTAATGGATATCAGTTCTTTCAATTTTAATATTTAATTTGGTAATTAAAATATATAAAATGTTTTACCTATTAACTTAATGACAAATAACTTTAGATTAAATAGCTGTGTTTTTAAATTTTTCTTCTGCAGGCTGAAGAACACCCACGGGAAGTCAAGTAGGGTATTACCAGTTCATCAGATTTTAACCTGATGACCTTATAGTTCTACTTCACCAAGATTCTACCAACCTTGCTTATGGCAAAATTGCATGATCTGATTGTATCTGTTCTCCCAAAGGCTACCTTCCTGAAAATGATTTCCCAATAGACTCAAAAACTTCACATTGAACCAAGGAGATTAGTTTTCAATTCTTTTCAACCCTAACATATGTCAAAGACAGTCATAATTCTCTCAGTAAGAATGGCAAGATGACGGAGGAATAGGACGGGGAGACAACTTTCTCCCCCACAAATTCATCAAAAGATCATTTGAATGTTGAGCAACTTCCACAAAACAACTTCTGAACACTGTCAGAGGAGAGCTGGCACTCAGAAAGGCAGCCCATTCTCTTCAAAAGGAGGCAGGACAAAATAAAAAGACAAAAAAAGAGAGACAAAAGAGTTAGGAACGGGGACCTGTCATGGTGAGGAAGTCATGAAGGAGGGGAAGTTTCCACACACTAGGAAACCCTCTCACAGGAGGGTCTGTGGGGAGTTTTAGAATCTCAGAAGGCAACATAACTGGGAGGAAACAACAACAACAACAACACAGAATACAAGCCTAACCGCAACTGCGAAGAGAACTTTCCCATGAAAGGCTCAAACCCAACAACCTAACTCGCAGCCTGGCCCACTCACAGAACAAAGCAATGAACAAATATCAAAGGAGAGCTAGCCCGCTGCATACCAGCCCCTCCCTGCCCAGAGGCAGAGCGGCCTGATTGAGACAGCCAGAGCTGGAAGGCAAGGGGCTCCTAAAATCTCAGCCCCAGAGAAGGCATCTTCCACCAAATTGTGAGCAGGCTCCCAGCTGCTAACCACGTCTTCCTGAGGCCTGGAGGGCTGACATCCTCCAAGAGGCACGGCCCACTTGGGACAGTGCACTTGCCACGCACCTGGTCGCCTGCGCTGCTCAGACCTGGGAAGGGCACAAAACGCATGCCCAACCCACAGACACGGAGCCAGAACTGTGTCTGAGTGTCCCCTGCGGAGGTACTGGTCAGCAGTCACCTGCCACAGGGGCTCTGGGTGCCGCAGACCTGGGTATGGCATAAACTCTCTTGGAGGAGGCCGCCATTAACTTCACCATGGAACCACCAGAACTTAAACAGGACTGGAAGGTACAAACAAAACCTTGTGTGCACCAGGACCCAGGAGAAAGAAGCAGAGACCCCATGAACATTATGAAAAAGCAAAAAGGTATTACACTGAAAGATGAACTGCCCAGGTCGGTAGGTGCCTAATATGCTACTGGAGATCAGTGGAGAAATAATTCCAAACAGAATGAAGAGATGGAGCCAGAGCAAAAGCAACACCCAGTTGTGGACGTGACTGGTGATGGAAGTATAGTCCGAAGCTGTAAAGAGTACTATTGCATAGGAACCTGGATTGTTAGGTCCATGAACCAAGGCAAATTGGAAGTGGTCAAATAGGAGGTGGCAAGAGTGAACATTGACATTTTAGGAATCAGTGAACTAAAATGGGCTGGAATGGGTGAATTTAATTCAGATGACCATTATAGCTTCTACTGTGGGCAAGAATCTCTTAGAAGAAATGGAGTACCTATCATAAGTCAACAAAAGAATCTGAAATGCAGTACTTGGATGCAATCTCAAAAATGACAGAATGATCTCTGTTCATTTCCAAGGCAAACCATTCAATATCACACTAATCCAAGTCTATGCCCTGACCAGTAAGGCTGAAGAAGCTTAAGTTGAACGGTTCTATGAAGACCTACAAGACCTTCTGGAACTAACACCCCAAAAAGGTGTCATTTTCATTATAGAGGACTGGAATGCAAAAGTAGGAAATTAAGAACTACCTGGAGTAACAGGCAAATGTGGCCGTGGAGTACAAAACGAAGCAGGTCAAAGGCTAACAGAGTTCTGCCAAGAGAAAACACTGGTCATAGCAAACATCCTCTTCTAACAAAACAAGAGAAAACCACACCTGGACATCACCAGAGGCTCAATACCGAAATCAGATTGATTATATTCTTTGCAGCCAAAGATTGAGAAGCTCTATACAGTCAGTCATAAAAAAGACAGGGAGCTGACTGTGGCTCAGATCATGAACTCCTTATTGCCAAATTCAGACTTAAATTGAAGAAAGTAGGGGAAACCACTAGACAATTCAGGTATGATATAAATCAAGTCCCTTATGATTATACAGTAAAAGTGACAAATAGACTCAAGGGTTTAGATCTGATAGTCAGAGTGCCTGAACAACTGTGGACGGAGGTTCATGACATTGTACAGGAGACAGGGATCAAGACCATTCCCCAAAAAAAGAAATGCAAAGAGGCAAAATGGTTGTCTGAGGATGCTTTACAAAAAGCTGAGAAAAGAACAGAAGCAAAGGCAAAGGAGAAAAGGAAAGATATACCCATTTGAATGCAGAGTTCCAAAGAATTCAAGGAGCGATAAGAAAGACTTCCTCAGTGATCAATGCAAAGAAATAGAGGAAAAGAATAGGAAGGGGAAGACAACAGATTTCCTCAAGAAAATTAGAGATACCAAGAGAACATTTCATGCAAAGATGGGCTCAATAAAGGACAGAAATGGTATGGGCCTAACAGAAGCAGAAGATATTCAAAAGAGGTGGCAACTATGCACAGAAGAACTATACAAAAAAGATCTTCATGACCCAGATAATCACAAAGTTGTGGTCACCCACCTAGACATAGACATCCTGGAATGCGAAGCAAAGTGGATCTTAGGAAGCATCACTATGAACAAAGCTAGTGGAGGTGATGGAATTCCAGTTGAGCTATTTCAAATCCTAAAAGATGATGTTGTTAAAGTGCTGCACTCAATATGCCAGCAAATCTGGAAAACTCAGAAGGGGCCATAGGACTGGAAAAGCTCAGTTTTCATTCCAATCTCAAAGAAATGCAATGCCAAAAATGCTCAAACTGCTGCACAATTGCACTCATCTCACACACTAGCAAAGTAATGCTCAAAATTCTCCAAGCCAGGATTCAATGGTACATGAATGGTGAATTTCCAGATGTTCAACCTGGATTTAGGAAAGGCTGAGAAACCAGAGATCAAATTGCCAACATCTGCTGGGTCATCTAAAAACCAAGAGAGTTCCAGAAAAAAAATCTACTTCTGCTTTATTGACTATGCCAAAGTCTTTCGCTGTGTGGATCACAACAAACTATGGAAAATTCTTAAAGAGATGGGAATACCAGATCACATGACCTGCCTCCTGAGAAACCTGTATGGAGGTCAAGAAGCAACAGTTAGAACTGGACATGGAAAAACAGACTGGTTCCAAATAGGAAAAGGAGTACATCAAAGCTGTATATTGTCACCCTGCTTATTTAACTTATATGCAGACTACATCATGCTGGGCTGGATGAAGCACAAGCTGGAATCAAGATTGCTGGGAGAAATATCAATAACCTCAGATATGCAGATTACACCACCCTTTGGCACAAAGCAAAGAAGAAATAAAGAACCTCTTGATGAAAGTGTAAGAAGAGAGTGGAAAAATTGTCTTAAAACTCAACATAACTAAGATCATGGCATCTGGCCCCATCAATTCACGGCAAATAGATGGGGAAACAATGGAAATAGTGATAGACTATTTTTTGGGCACCAGAATCACTGCTGATGGTGACTGCAGCCATAAAATTAAAAGATGCTTGCTCCTTTGAAGAAAAGTTATGGCCAACCTAGATAGCATATTAAAAAGCAGAGACATTACTTTACCAACAAGTATCTGTCTAGTCAAAGCTATTCTTTTTCCAGTCATCATATATGGATGTGAGAATTGGGCTATAAATAAAGCTGAGCGCTGAAGAATTAATGCTTTTGAACTGTGGTGTTGGAGAAGACTCTTGAGAGCCCCTTGGACTTCAAGGAAATCAAACCAGTCAATCCTAAAGGAAATCAGTCCTGAATATTCTTGGAAGGACTGATACTGAAGCTGAAACTCCAATTCTTTGGCCACCTGATGCAAAATATTGACTCCTTGGAAAAGACTCTGATGCTGGGAAAGATTGAAGGTGGGAGGAGAAGGGGACAGCAGAGGATGAGATGGTTGGATGGCATCACTGATGAGACAGACATGAGTTTGAGTAGGCTCCGGGAGTTGGTGGTGGACAGGGAAGCCTGGTTTGCTGCCGTCCATTTGTTCGCAGAGTCAGACATGACTGAGAGACTCCACTGAACTCATCTGAAGAATGGCAAAGCAAGGATTTTCTAAAGCAGGAGAAGCACATACACTGAATGGTAAGTTTTTAAAACCCTGAGGAAAATCTGACACGCACATTATTCTTAGTTAATTATGATGACATTAATTTTTTAAATGTTGAGTCTTAAGCCAGCTTTTTCACTCTCCTCTTTCACCTTCATCAAGAGATTCTTTAGTTCCTCTTTGCTTTCTGCCATAAAGGTGATATCATCTGCCTATCTGAGGTTATTGATATTTCTCCCAGCAGTCTTGTTTAAGCTTGTGCTTCATCCAGTTCTGCATTTCTCATGATGTACTCTGTATATAAGTTAAGTAAACAGGGTGACAATATACAGCCTTGACTTACTCCTTTCCCAATTTGGAACCAGTCTGTTGTTCTATGTCCGGTTATAACTGTTGCTTCTTGACCTGCACACAAGTTTCTCAGGAGGCAGTTAAGTTGGTCTGGTATTCCCATCTCTTTAAGAATTTTCCACAGTTTGTTGTGATCCACACAATCAAAGGCTTTAGCATAGTCAATGAAGTTGAAGTAGATGTTTTTCTGGAATTCTCTTGCTTTTTCTATGATCCAGCAGATGTTGGCAATTTGATGTCTGGTTCTTCTGCCTTTTCTATATCCAGGTTGAACATCTGGAAGCTTTTGGTTTATGTACTGTTCAAGCCTAGCTTGGAAGATTTTGAGCATGACCTTGCTAGCATGTGAAATGAGTGCAATTGTGCATATATATACAGACACATAGCATGCATGGGAAATGGACAATGTACATATACAAAATATGTAAAGATAAAAATATATATGTGCTATAATTACAGTCACAATTTTGTATCTTTAAACACTAAGATATTTAAACATTGAAGATAAAGTGAAATGGATACTATTGGGACAGGTTCTCCTTTTGGGTATGTGGTCACTGAATGAAATGGCTATGTCATCAGCGGGTTTGCCCCCCAGCTTTTCCCCTCTCCCTTTCTTTCCATTTTCCTTTTAAAATTTCCAGTTGATCTACTCTATTCTCACCCAGAAGTTCTTCTTGCTGTGTTATCTGTTCTATTACACCGGTGACCATAGCTCAAGCCTTCCATGCTCTTAGCCTTGGATAAGAGATCTCTAACCTTCCAGATACTTCTTTACCAGGAGTGACTCACAGAGCCAATACTAGACCACTGTTTGAGTCCTGTGTTTTCTGATGCTGTTGACAAAGCATCTTTCTTATCAGAGTGTGACCTGCGTTTCTCCTCTCTCCACTCTAATCTTATTATCCATATTTTTTGGTTGTCCTCTGCCACCTGCTATATTTAAGTATTCTGGTTTCAACTAAAGTGACTGCTTTGTCTTTCACAATCCTACTCCTTTCCTTTTGCTGGGAAAGCTACTTCCCTGGTGGCTCAGACTGTAAAGAATCTGCCTGCAATGCAGGAGACCCAGGTTTAAACCCTGCATCAGGAAGACACCGTGGAGGAAGAAATAGCAACCCACTCTAGTATTCTTGCCTGGCTAAGTCCATGGACAGAGGAACATGGCCGGCTACAGTCCATGGGGTTGCAGAGAGATGGACATGACTGGGTGACTAAAACTTTCACTTTCATAGGTAATTCATTTGAGCTAATTTAGCCCCTTCACCGACTCGATGGGCATGAATCTGAGTAGACTCCGGGAGCTGGTGATGGACAGGGAGGCCTGGCGTGCTGCGATTCATGGGGTCGCTGAGTCAGACACAACTGAGCGACTGAACTGAACTGACTCAGGCTTTTATCATACTTTCATGTTTTGATTTTTTTTTTTAAGTTTCTTTTATATTTTTGACTTTGCTATTTTATTTTGATTATCAGGGAAATAGGCAACATATGTTTGCCTGATCAACAAATGGAACATTAAAAAATTGAAAATATATGAAGTGCTATTGAATCAGCAACAAAAGAGCTTAAAGGATTATCCCTTTTGAGTATGCCTCAATCTGCTTATAAAAACTAGTCTGTGAATACACATATGCACACACACTCTTCAAATGTACCATGAATTCAATAGGAATCAAAACACTGCAACCAAAGGTTAACATTACTGCTTTAGTAACAGTGGATGGTTGGAGTTGTATATTCTACTCGAAATTAATAGGTGTGGAGAAAGAGAAAGAGACATTTATTAACTGAAGGGAGGACATATTAAAATAAATACACTGCCCCATAAAGTTAGCTTCCTAGTGTGAGTATGATTTAAAATACAATTATGGTTTTCCATTAACTGGTAAAAATTTTAGGTAACAAGATTAAAGTGTTTAATTCTTAGAATAGGCTTATGCTTTCTGCATGGAAATATCTATGTATTTTTAAAACAAATTATACATGAAATTAAGGCTGTAAATTGTGTAGATGTATCTTAGGCATTCAATTTAAAGAAAAAAATTTTTAAGTAAATAATATTTCTTTGATGGAAATAGAAATCACTATTGTTTCTCTGTTATTCAAGGGAACAAGGACAGAAGGAGTGTGTTTTGTAAAGTAAGACTGTTTTAGTACTTCACACTGGAGAAAATATATGTAGTTACAGTTGATAAGGAAGCAGTAATAGTGAAATAAGAGTAAAGTTTTTGAAAAGTTCCTAGATGATGGATTATATTCCAAAACACATCCTAGTAACCTATAGATGTTAAAGAACAATACGTAGCGAAATGGTTTTCGTTGCCATTGATTTGTTGCCATGGTGACTTTTTGGGATGGTGGGAAGGCAGCATAGTCAAAGTGATTTAAATATGAGAGCCTGTGATCCAAACTAGAGAATGAGCTATCATTGGACAGAAATCAAGGGCCTCATTTTTTAATCTCTCAAACATCCTATTTATCATAGCATCACATTTATTTTGATAGCTCTGGTTTTTTTGTCCACATGAATTTACAAATTCATCAGGAATGCAACTTTCTGTAATATTTAAGAGAATAGTGTTCAATTCATCTAGCACCACTGATGACACCGGGGAACAATGTCTGTTACAACTCCTGGAGCACAGAACGGGAAATATCTGTTATTTGGGAACAGGAATTGACTGAATTCTGGGTTGGCATCTCAGTGACATTTTGCACTATTGCTGTGAATACAGCTCTTACATCGAGGCTTTGCTCAATTGCTCAGTTATAGAAAGGGCCAGAGAGATCACACTGGCTTCTAAAAGGATAAAGAAAAAAAAATGAGATCTACACAGATCAGATCAACTATACTGAAATACCTACTCTTACCCTAAAACATAACATTCCTGAGTGCGAGAGGCTGTGGACTATCTCATGGGACCTGGTATAGAAAAATAGACGATTGAGATGATTGCTTAAAATATTCATAAAAAAAAGCCTACATTGTGAAGGCTCCATGTCACTAGAGAATGGAGACATTATATAGGTCATTATAGTTTGTGCAGTGTGCTGTCTAAAGGACCCTTGCCCAGTGGGAGATCTCAGTAGCAGACTCCTCGGCAGGCATTTTTCAGCAGAAAAAGTGTTTCTGTTAGAGATGCTGCTAGTCATGTATAGATGCTTTATGAGAGCCCTCTTTTAGAGGTGTCATGAAGTGGGCCACAGCACAGTATAATCAAAAGAGCGCTGGGCTGAAAACCAGGAAATGGTCTTTCTACTTCTGGCACTGCCATTAAACCAGCTGTGCAACCTTAGGCTGGCCTCAATTTCCTCATCGGCAAATTGAGGGCTCCTGACTGAAGCCTCTCTAGGGTCTTTTCACCACTAGAATCATATGATTCTTTTCAGCATTATTATGTGTCTTTTATTTTCCCAGCGGGATGATTCCTTTGACTAACTGGAAATAAAATAAAAGCTTATCCTGAAAAAAAGGAATTGGTAGGCAACAACTCATTTGTCTTACTATATTTCTTCGGAGACATTCTGGAGCATATCTTTCTGTCAAATATGAGGTCTTCTTAAGAGAGATTTAGTACTGACACGCATCAACCACAGTATAGGCATGTTTTGAAAAAACAGAAAATCACTCCAGTGCAGTTATAAATGGCAAATTGTAAGTTTTACTACAAAATTATTAAAAGGAACGTTTAATGTAAGGATCAAACTATTACAAATGATACAAAATATATTTGAAACTTCTCCTTACATAAATACCTTTTTTCGAGGGGGTTGTTCACTATAAAAATCAATGGTATGGGGAAAAATGAGAGGCTGTTTACAAACCCAAAGTTAATTTGAATCTTTCAATAGCAAAATAATTCTAACATGTTTGACTGACTTTACTCTCCTGATTTATTTATTTTTTTTTGGTACTTTAATCTTCCATAGACTGAATGTTTATGCCCCCTCACAATTCATATGTTGAAACTTAACTCCCAATAAGCGATGGTAATGGAGGTGGGGACTTTGGAAGATGACTGGGTACTGAGGATTGAGCCCTCATGGATGGGATTGGTGCCCTTAAAAAGGTACTGCCAGGAAGTTCCCTGGCTGCTTCTGCCATGAGGGAACAGTGAGAAGATGGACCAGGAAGCAGGCTTTCATAGGTCACCAAATATGCTAGCACCTTGGTCTTGAATCCCCAGCCTCCAGAGCTATGAGTAATAAATGTTTGTCACTTAATCCACTCAGTCTGTAGTATCTTGTTATAGGACTCTAAGGGCTTCCCTGGTAGCTCAGATGGTAAAGAATCCGATTGCGATGCAGGAGACAGGGGTTCAATCCCTGGGTCAGGAAGATCCCCTGAAGAAGGAAATGGCAACCCACTCCAATATTCTGGCCTGGAGAACTCTATGGACAGCCCACAGGGTTGCAAAGAGTCAGACATGACTGAGCAACGCAGCGCAAGCATGATAGCCGTAGAAATGGACCAAGAGAGAAATTGGTACCTGGAAGTAGGGATGTTACTCATAAAGATGTAAAAATATGGAAGTGACTTTGGAACTGTTGAATAGACAGAGGCTGAAAGAGTTTTGAGGTGCATGTTAGAAAAGAAAAGAAAAGAAAAGAAAGAAAAGAAAATTACATTGCTGAATAGGCCTTTACAAGGGATTCTGGTGAGACCTCGGAAAGCAAAGAGGGGAGCTGAAGAGAGAGCCTTAGCCTTCTTAGAGACTAGTAAAGTACTTGTGAACAGAATGCTGGAGAAGTGTGGACAGTACAGGCCATTCTGCTGGGGTCCAGATAGAAATGAGAGATGTATTATTGGATACTCGAGGAAAAGCAATCCTTGTTATAAAGTGGCAAAGAGTTTGGCTGAACTGCACCTGTCTCCAAATGTTTTATGGAAGGTAGAACTCATGAGCAAAACCAGATACTTGGCTGAGGAAATTTCTAAGCAAAATGTTAGTAGTCTGGTTCCTCCTGACTATGTGTAGTTAACCATGAGAAGAAAGAAATGACCTAAAAATTGGATTATTGATCAAAAGGGAAGCTGAATTTGAAGATTTGGTAAGTTCATAGAACTCTGCATCTGCAGGGTCATTTACTGGAGCTCCATTGCGTCCCCTTGGTGGTGTCACGTTTCCCTGATTTCATGAGTCTGCAGCCCCCGGTCAGTGTCTATGCATTTGAAGAAGCACTCACTGTTTCCAGACCTTCTGGACTGGCTTTGGTAAGAAGATGCTTCACTGTGGATGGGAGCATCCTAGAGTGTGCTTTGACCTGCATCCAATAGCAGGCGGTACCACGTGCAGGGGGGCATGGCAACTCTCCATCTTCGGGGGTATGATGTCTCTTTAGCTCAAGCAACTGGGGTCCATGACATCACAACTGCATGATCCTCGATGGTGAGAGCTTCGGAAGAGGGGGTTCTCAGGGGCTGCGTACCTGTATGCCGCCGACTGTGACTCATGTCAGCAGCCTGCACTACTGTACTTGAGCCTGCAGTTAGTCCCTGCAGCTGGAACTGTTCACGTACACACATCAGCCCCAGTCGGTGTCGCCATGCGTGGGCCAGCACCAGCCCCTGCATCATGCAGGCAGCTGAAGCCAAACATGTGCCCTGGGCCTTTGCCACTGAACCCAGAGGTACCACAGAGGACCCCGTGGCCACTGCAGCCACTTCTTCCAGATTTTCTGTATCCCAGTATAACATCTGTAACTAACAGCAAATTAGTCTCTTCTTCATCTGAATTTTTATCACTTATTTTTTTGTCTTCTCTGATTTAAAGCTTTAAAATTAATACAGAATTGTAGTAGCCACTGTGGGTATCTTTGTCTTATTCCTAATTTTATTGAGACTATTTAGATTTTTTCAATCATATAGTGTTTGCTGATACTTTCTAAAGGATAATCTTTATTGTGTGAAAAAAAATGTAGTACTAACATACATAAACTACAGGTTAGGCATTTTCAGGGAAAAGAGAAAATAGGTTACAAATGTTAAATTGTAAGATTCAGTACACAATTTTCAGAGAGCCTAACAATAATATCAGATTATTTAAATGATGTGAAATATGCTTAGACTCTTCCTCTTTTAGATAAAGAATTATCAACAAATTGCTGAAATACTTTGTGTAGTTTTATTGCATTTTCATTCAAAGAACCATTCTCTAGAATCTCTTTTTATTTTTATTTTTTTATTTTATTTTTTCTTTTTTAGAATCTCTATATTTTTTAATACATTGCATTTGTTTGTAGCAAACTTCTTGCCTATGTTTCATAGGCATAATGCAATAACATATAGATATAGTTGTGAATTTAAACTATTGTAGGATCAAAAAAACACTGTGTGTATATTTGTCTGTATTAGATTGAACTTGTTTGTTTTTAATTAAAATCTTTGATGTCCTTCCTCCTCCATCCCCCACCCAACCATTAGATCATCAGTTCTCAGGGAAATGTTTTTAAGATACAATTTTTCAGGAAGATATCTGTTGATTTAACAATGCAGGAGACTAACTGCAATGCATCATACTGCCTGCAATGCAGGAGATGCAGGTTTTATTGCTGAGTTGGGAAGATCCCCTGGAGAAGGAAAAAGCAGGACAACCCACTCCAGTATTCTTGCCTGGAAAATCCTGGTAGGCTACAGTCCATGGGTTTGCCAGGGTAGGACATGACTTAGAAGCTGAATTACTGCCACCAGTCTCTTAAAAACTGAAAGCCATCAATGTCTTCGGACTCTTCTTCCAGGCCCATTAGATAGGCCATCTGGGCAGGAGAAAAAATTAGCATGTGGTTGGGTTGCCTTCCTAGACTTTTCCTAAACTGTATTTTCTTAAACCCATAGCCACAGATTATTGTTTAATTTACTACTGGATAACAAAACTTCAGAGGAAAACAGATTCATCTTATTTCCCAGTTGCAGTGATTTATCTAAAAAGTTAAACATGTATCCTCCAGTTTCTTCTTTCCTATGAAGTGTCACATAAAGTACCAAACCAAATTAGCTCACAACAAAACTATGAAAAACCAAAAGGAAAGCATTTAAAGTAAGTTGAAGTGCTGAGCTCAGGGTTTATTCTAATTCTTGATGCTAAAGCAGGGATATAATAAAAAAAATAATGTTGCCTCAAATATTTTTAGAAAGATTTGTTAGGAAGGAAAGAACAAAAGCAGTAGCCTTGAATAACAGCTATATCCTGAGTTGAGTAAATGAGGCAGAAACACAAAACCTTGATGTATAATTGTTAAAATTTCTTAACATGAATATAGTGATGGGTTGTTAACCACTTTTCCCCCACTGACTCCATATATTAACATTACTCTGAGAATCCTCAGGATATTTTTGTTTTATAGGAAGTATTAGTGAATTTCAACATCACTGGTGCTGCTGCTAAGTCGCTTCAGTCATGTCCGACTCTGCACTAGCCAAATGCAAAAGAAAGCAGAACATAAAATGGCTAATCAGGCAGGAAGAATTTAAGTATGAATGACAGTATCTGGAGACTAGTAGACTTTGTCCTGAAATGGCTTCAAGTTAGGCAACTAACAAAGAGCAAACACAAAGAAATAATGAGAGCTTGAAACTCATAGCTTTGTACTTCCTCTCTTATTTTATGTGATTGCACTAAAAATCTACAACTTAAATATAGAGTTTCAGGGGGGAAAAAAGATGTTTCTTGACAAAAGGTATGTTTCTGGGTCCTGATAGCTTGATAAGGAGCCCTTGAAGTGTATCACATCTTGATGCTGCCACAGAAGTTTCACATAACCTATAAGTGGTGCCTCTGGCATTCATCAGACACACAAAGACATTATGAGAAAGAAGCTAGCCTTTCCTTTATCACATAACAGTTCCCCAGAGAGGACCCCCAAGGCACTAAGCCGTGCAACCTAGTTTCACAGGAAGAACTTGAAATTGTATTTCCTTCTCTTTTTTAACTTCAAGAAGTAAGTAGTTTTTTCTTGTCACCCTACAATAACCCTTGGCTTTCTAGTCTTCTCTGATATATGACAGGATAAAAATACTTGCCAAAGTGAAAAGGGATCTTTGTTTTTTTCTTTCATTGCAGACCATATTTCTCTCAAATAACCACACAATCACCCTGGTTCACATAAAAAATCAGTCATCACAGGCTATGAGAAAGAATTTAAAACTTGTCTTTTAGTATGCAAGAGCAACTATTATGTTACTGCACATTCCACTAACAACATGTTTGATTAGGCAATAATGCTCACACAACTTGGAAATAAGATGCAGGTAAGTTATCATACCCTATTCTTCTATTTATATTAAAACTGAGGTTTAAAGAGTTTATGTGATTTAATGTCCCAAGCTCATTATTATAATTAGAGATTGAAAATATTAAAAAGGGAAGTGAAGATATTATATTAACATTGGGGATCTGTATATGTAGAACATGTGTGCCCTAGGAAAAAATTAGCACTAATTCATACAGATTCATTTTAACTAAATTCTCAGTTAATCCTGTATTTTTGGATTTCAAATGAACTCTTTATTTTAACCTTCAATTAAGCATTCTACTCAAGAATAGATCCAGGACTTCCTTGGTGGCAGAATCCACCTGCCAATGTAGGAGACACGGGTTCCATCCCTGGTTCAGGAAGATTCCACATGCCTTGGAACAGCTAAACCCATGTGCCACTACTGAGCCCGTGTGCTGCACCTGCTGAAGCCCATGCACCTGGAGCCCCGTGTTCCATAACAAGACAAGCCAACACGAGGAGAAGATGCCCACCCAAGGAACAGTTGTCCCCGCTGGCTGCAACTAAAGAAAGCCTGCAACCAAAATGAAATAAATAAAATTTAAAAAAAGATTAGAGCCATTTTCCCTTTGCCATGACATTTAGTTAGGCTGAATCTTTAGCGCTGCAGTGTGCAAGCATCCATAGAACAGTAACAGGAACACATCATCTCAGAGACATGTGATTGCTCTTACAACTCAACATATAAAACAATCTCTCATGATCCCCTCCACATCCCATCAAACCTTTGTTTCCATACTCTCATCTACCATGTAATATCAGAGGTAAATGTAGATACCCTTCTTTCAAAGCTAACCCTGAGCTCTTTTGTCCTCTCCTTATAACCTCACTTTTTCTATCATTAAATGTCTTTTATTAGTATGTCCCTTTCTACTGACTCTTTAAAACTAAAGTTCTCCTATTTTCCAAACCTTCCTTGACTGTTTTTATTTTGCATATAGAACACTTTCTCTCTTCACCAGCGTTTGATCAAATTATTT